>NC_052307.1:36992700-37613325 GCF_016432855.1 Salvelinus namaycush | reverse complement strand
TCTGGGGAGCTCCAGTGTTGAGGATCAGTGTGGCAGATGTGTTGCTACCTACCCTCACCACCTGGGGGCGACCCGTCAGGAAGTCCAGGATCCAGTTGCAGAGGGAGGTGTTTAGTCCCAGGTTCCTTAGCTTAGTGATGAGCTTGGAGGGTACTATGGTATTGAACGCTGAGCTGTAGTCAATGAATAGCAATCTCACATAAGTGTTCCTTTTGTCCAGGTGGGAAAGGGCAGTGTGGAGTGCACAAGAGATTGCATCATCTGTGGATCTGTTTAGGCGGTATGCAAATTGGAGTGGGTCAAGGGTTTCTGGGATAATGGTGTTGATGTGAGCCATTACCAGCCTTTCAAAGCACTTCATGGCTACAGACGTGAGTGCTACGGGTCTGTAGTCATTTAGGCAGGTTGCATTTGTGTTCTTGGGCACAGGGACTATGGTGGTCTGCTTGAAGCATGTTGGTATTACAGACTCAATCAGGGACATGTTGAAAATGTCAGTGAAGACACCTGCCAGTTGGTCAGCACATGCCCGGAGCACACGTCCTGGTAATCCGTCTGGCCCCGCAGCCTTGTGTATGTTGACCTGTTTAAACGTCTTACTCACGTCGGCTACGGAGAGCGTGATCACACTGTCGTCCGGAACAGCTGATGCTCTCATGCATGCCTCAGTGTTGCTTGCCTTGAAGCGAGCATAGAAGTGATTTAACACGTCTGGTAGGCTCGTGTCACTGGGCAGCTCGCGGCTGTGCTTCCCTTTGTAGTCTGTAATAGTTTTCAAGCCCTGCCACATCCGACGAGCGTCGGAGCCGGTGTAGTATGATTCAATCTTAGCCCTGTATTGACGCTTTGCCTGTTTGATGGTTCTGTAGGCTACTGACATATTCAAAGCTTCCACCTGTAGTTATTGAACTCAACCTGCAGGAGATTTGTTTGTTGTGATTGAGTGGCAGAAAACAGCTACGGGCAAGGTTCTGACAGATGGTTTTCTTGTTGGTGGCAAGGTCACTCTCAAGAAACAACAACATCAAACCACACCCCCAACCCAACTCGCGTTTGGCTTCTGTTATGGACGTCAGCATTTTTTGAGGAGCAAGCCAAAAAAACGAGGCCAAATCAGCAGGTGCAGTTCCCCTTTAATACGATTCCAATGGAGTTTCCCATCTCCTCAGAAGTATCTCTGGTGTAGCTCAACCTGTGGCGTCACCATGACAACCGGTCAAATATGTTTCCCCTTGTTCAGTTTATTGTGTTGCACTCACTTTTCCTGCCAGCCATCAAACACTAAAGGAATTACGCCTTCACTTATACCGGTTTCTACTTAACAATTGTCTCGCTTTCTTGCTCTCATTCTCCCTTCTTTACATGCTCTCTCCTTCGTTCACACAGCGGCAATATTTTTAGTCTACTAGAAATGCCACTCTCTGTTTAATAACATAGCGACAGAAAAGCGAAGGCCTCGGTTTCCTAGACAACCAATGACAAGCATACAGAGTATTGGACAGGTAGACATGAAGACAAAGCCTTGTGTGTCCCAAAAGCCAGCATTTTGCAACTGGATTGGACAATAAGCTCGTTTAGAGTGTTCTGAGAAACACCACAAACACATACTGACTGAAAAAAGCAGTGATTGCTTTGACATTGATTGACTGATGATTGCTCATAGCAGTCCTGCAACTCCTCCTACATTTGAGTTAATGTTCAACTCTTTGAAAAGTCAATGTGCAGAGAAACATACTATACAGTACAAATCACTGCCATTGTAAAGTGTTTTTCATGAGAATGCAAAATGGTAAATTAGGGCGTAAAAGCCCCGAGATTGGAAGGTTAGAGTACCGAAGTAAAAAAAAAAAAAAAATGGGACATGCCTCTCTTGCTTGGCACTCAGCATTAAGGAGATGAATTAGAGGTCAGGCCCTGCGACAGGAGGGCTGTATTAGTACATCAAGGACATCATGCTACAGAAGCTGGAAATAAGCTTCTGCCCATATGAACCGTTTGGTTCAGACAATGCTTGTTTTTTTATTTTATATTTTTAATAAAATAAAATAAAGTATTTTTACAATACTTACTTAAGTGAGGTAGTAGTAAAGGACAAAATACACTTTGACGACAAACAGTTAAAAACAGCAGGTGGCTGCCCTATCGCCTCTGACCAGAACATCAGAAGCCATTTTCTGTTCATTTCCCGTCGATTCTACATGTTGTAATCGCCCCCCCTTCGTCAATCCCCAGCAAACCTCTAACACACCGCGGCCACCTTCTGCTTTTAGCCATTCATGAAAAGAGGCGCATGTGTGTACCGATAGGACGCATGGGGGAGTAGCTCCGTTTTGTACCATCAAAACTGTGATTATATGTAGAAGCCAAATAACATAGTTTAAAATAAGCCTTTAAAATCGATAGTCCAATATATTGCCAAGCAAATGGGAGAGAGTGAGAGGTCAGTTATACAGTACCTTCAGAAATTATTTAGACCCTTCGATTTTTACCACACTTTGTTACGTTACAGCCTTATTCTAAAATGGGTTAAATAAAATAAAAAAGCTCAGCAATCTACACACAATACCCCATAAATAACAAAGCGAAAACTGGTTTTGAGAAAATGTTGCAAATGTATAAAAAAAATAAAAAATAATAATACCTTATTTACATAAGTATTCAGACACTTTGCTATGAGACTCAAAATTGGGATCAGGTGCATCCTGTTTCCATTGATCATCCTTGAGATGTTTCTACAACTTTATCGGAGTCCACCTGTGGTAAATTCAATTGAAATAACATGATTTGGAAAGGCACACACCTGTCTATATAAAGTCCCACTGTTGACAGTGCATGTCAGAGCAAAAACCAAGCCATGACGTCGAAGGAATTGTCCGTAGAGCTCCGAGACAGGATTATGTCGAGGCACAGATCTGGGGAAGGGTACCAAAACATTTCTGCAGCATTGAAGGTCCCCAATAACTCAGTGGCCTCCATCATTCTTAAATGGAAGAAGTTTGGAATTACCAAGACTCATGCTAGAGCTGGCCGCCCAGCCAATCTGTGCAATTGGGGGGGGAAGGGCCTTGGTCAGGGCGGTGACCAGGAACCCGATGGTCACTCTGCCAGTGCTCTAGAGTTCCTCTGTGGAGATGGGAGAATCTTGCAGGACAACCATCTCTGCAGCACTCCACCAATCAGGCCTTTATGGTAGAATAGCCAGACGGAAGCCACTCCTCAGTAAAAGGCACATGACAGCCCGCTTGGAGTTTGCCAAAAGGCACCTAAAGACTCTCAGACCCTGAGAAACACAATTGTTTGGTCTGATGAAACCAAGATTGAACTCTTTAGCCTGAATGCCAAGCGTCACGTCTGGAAGAAACCTGGCACCATCCCTACGGTGAAGCATGGTGTCGGCAGCATTATGATGTGGGGATGTTTTTCAGAGGCAGGGACTGGGAGACTAGTCAGGATCGAGGGAAAGATGAACAGAGCAAAGTACAGAGAGATTCTTGATGAAAACCTGCTCCAGAGTGCTCAGGACCTCAGACTGGGGCGAATGTTCACCTTCCAACAGGACAACAACCCTAAACACACAGCCAAGATAACGCAGGGGTGGCTTCGGGACAAGTCTCTGAATGTCCTTGAGTGGCTCAGCAAGAGCCTGGAAATGAACCCGAACGAACATCTCTGGAGAAAACTGAAAATAGCTGTGCAGCGACGCTCCCCATTCAACCTGACAGAGCTTGAGAGGATCTGCAGAGAGGAATAGGAGAAACTCCCCAAATACAGGTGTGCCAAGCTTGTAGTGTCATACCCAAGACGACCTGAGGCTGTAATCGCTGCCAAAGGTGCTTCAACAAAGTACTGCGTAAAGGGTCTGAATATTTATGTAAATATAATATTTTTGGAAAAAATGTTTTATTTACAAACATTTCTAAAAAACTGCTTTTGCTTCGTCATTATGGGTTATTTTGTATAGATTGATAAGGAAAAAAACAATTTAATTGATTTTAGAAAAAGGCTGTAACATAATAAAATGTGGAAAAAGTAAAGTAGTCTGAATGCTTTCCAAATGCACTGTATAAAGGGGTGGAAATGTGTCTTAAGAAGGGAGAGGGGAAAGACAGAAGTTGGGATAAACTTGGCAAGGGTGGGTAAGAGAGGGTAAGGATGGGAGGTAGTGATAAGCTTGGCTTAGGGGGACAACGGTGAGTAAAGATGGGAAGTGGGGATAAGCTTGGCTTGGATGGTGTAAAGGGGTGAGAACTGGGAGGGGTTGGTGGAGAGGGATGAATTTGGTTCGAGAGAGAGAGAGAAGGTAGGAGGACTTAATTATACTACAACGCAATTGTATTTCTTTATTTGCGACTTGTAAACCTGTTGTAAAATGAATAAGAGTTCTGGACAGATTAGGAAAGGATGTTGAGTGCCTCCCGAGTAGTGTAGCGGTATAAGGCACTGCATATCAGTGCTTGAGGCGTCACTACAGACCCGGGTTCGATCCCAGGCTGTGATGCAGCCGGCCGTGACCGGGAGACGCATGAGGCGGTGCATAATTGGCCCAGCGTTGTCCGGGTTAAGGGAGGGTTTGGCCGGCCGGGATGTCCTTGTCCCATTGCACTCTAGTGACTCCTTGTGGCGGGCCAGGCGCCTTTAAGCTGACTTCACTCGCCAGTTGTACGGTGTTTCCTCCAATACATTGGTGCGGTTGGCTTCCGGGTTAAGCAAGCAGTGTGTCAAGAAGCAGTGCGGCTTGGCAGGGTTGTGTTTCGGAGGACGCATGGCTCTCGACCTTCGCCTCTCCCGAGTCTATACGGGAGTTGCAGTAATGGGACAAAACTGTAACTACAAATTGGATGTCACAAAATTGTGGGGGGAAAAAATATATAAATAAGGAAAGGATGTCAAATCATTATTATTCCTTGTTTGTCATTGCAACTAAGATGTAGTGGTGGTTATGGGTGAGAATGAAAAGGTGCTATATCTAGGGGATTTGGTCACTCCACTCATCCCATTTCAGTCTCTCGGAGGACCCACTCACCCAAAGTAGACCCCCACTTTCAAAATACATAAATACAGCTGGTATCATGCATTTCAGTATTTTAAAAGTTATATATTGCATCTTAAAAACTTTTTGGGAACTATATCAACAATGCACCAATGAAACGTATACCAAAATATAGTTTTTGGGTGGAGTTTTCCCTTAAGCTTTCCATAAAAAGTACACTGAAGAAGGTCTCTTCAGAGGTAGGCAGACGAAACATTCGAAGAGGTTTGTGATTGGATAACAACTTGTTGAAGTGGTCCGTGATTGGAGGTCTGTTAAAGCCAAAAGGCTACTGGGATAACTGGGAATTGAATGGTGAGGGTCAACAACCCTACGTGCAGAGAGGAGTGTCAGACAATTGACTATATTTACCCCATCGTTTGAAGAGGCAAGGGTGTGTGTGTGAATAACAAGTAGTGCTCATCACTCCCAATCTCAATCGGAGTCACCCCTGAAGAATAAGAATAGCATCAGAAGTGCACAGCACACCACGTTCCCTGTAGGCTACCTGCTTTAGTATTTGCCAGGAATCAAAGTGAAGTAGTAAAGAGGCAACCAAAAATAATGGAGGAAAACAACATAACTACCCTTCAAAGTTATGTCTGACAAAGCTATAAAACATCAAAGGTATTTCCTGTTGTGAGACAATAGCTCTGTTATGAACAAGGAGCATAAAAGACGGAATATGTTGTCATCTTTTTCATAGTGAGAGCAAGGACAGGAGGGTTTCCGTCGATCAAAAAACACAAAAGTGATTGCACTTTAGTCTTCGCCTAACTCTTCTCCTCTCCACCCCCCGCCATCAGATAACGCTCTCCCCATGCATTCTGTACCTACATAATGACTAAAAACAGCAGCCTTTGAAACTGAAACGCTGTCATCTGACATCTCTCCCCACTGTGCTTTTTGAACTTTGTATTTTTTAGAGCTATTTTGAATGTTAAAATACTAATGCATATATGCATATGCACCCATTTCAGATTGGTTTTCTCTCAGCGAACTGCATGGAACAACAAATGGATGATTACCGACTAGAACCTCTTTTGGTGTGTGTGTGTGTGTGTGTGTGTGTGTAGTCTACTCTATACAAAGACCCTCTTTCTCTGCACATCCTGATGCCCTAGTTCCTACAGTCAAATATGAAAAACTTGAAAGAGCAAAACATGACAATTGAGACCTACGGTGTAGGTCCACACACACACACACACACACACACACACACACACACACACACACACACACACCATGTTTTAGAGGAATAACCTTGAGCTGACTGAGGGAGCAGAAGACAGAAGGCACACACTTGCAATCAAGGGGCAGCAGGAGGCACACAGAGACACACACAACACTGAGCTTGAAAAAGGGGAGTAACCTTGAGCAGCATGATTGATCACCAGGCAGAGTACACGAACACACACACACACACACACACACAGACACACACGCACACGCGCACAGCATGAGTGAGCGTGAGGCGGATGATAGGAGGCACAGAGGCGTCTGTCAGCACCACAGGGACCCTGGAGGACAATAAATATCCCAGAATGCCGTCTGTCTGAGCCACAGTGGCTACAGGCTCAGCGTCTCAAAGGCTGACTTCCAGTCAGAATACTCCTGTCCTTACAGATCTCAAATGACAGATTCGTGTAGGGTAATAAGCCATATGTTGTTAACTACTTGTACACAGAGCACCAGTTCAGGTCCTGGAAAGATACATTGTGTGAAGGATTTTGTTACTATCCCAGAACCAATAACCTACACCTGATTGTACTACACGAATGAGCAACACCGGTCTTTGCCTTATACCTATCCAGGCCTCTCAGATCTGAGGGAGTCAGCAAGTGACTAGCAAAGGGTTTCAAAGTGACCTGATTGCCAATTTCTGATCGACATGAAGTGCCCTAGTGTAGGGTCTAGGGGTGGATTTGGAGCGCAGCCTTGGAGATGGATGTCCCTGGGAGTTGACAGAGGGAGCAGCCTAGGCGCCACAGGGAGTTAAACAGTACCTTGGGACTGACTCGCAATCAGTAGAGCAGAGCCTGGCTGTAGACACACACATGCACTACTCCCCCAGCCTCATTCCTCACATTAAGGCCCATCAGATGAACACTTACAGAGAGAGAGGAACAACAGATTAATCATGAACTACATACACTTAGAAGCTGCTCTATTCTATTCTGGTGGGCTGTAAACCCGCTCCATTTCCAAAAGGAGGAAATATTGTCCAACGTCACATAGTTTTTTCACTTGGTAACCAATATACTATTGATTTCTCTTCTTCAGCTCAGATAAGCAAATGCATGACGCTGTCACGCCCTGACCTTAGAGAATAAAAAGGATCTCTATTTTGGTTAGGTCAGGGTGTGACTAGGGTGGGCAATCTATGTGTTCCATTTCTTTGTTGGCCGGGTATGGTTCCCAATCAGAGGCAGCTGTCTATCGTTGTCTCTGATTGGGGATCATACTTAGGCAGCCTGTTTTCCACCTTAGTTTGTGGGATCTTGATTTTGTTAGTTACTGTATAGCCTGCAGAACTTCATGTTCGTTTTGTATTTTGTTGGTTTTTGGTGTTCATTTTAAATAAAAGTAAGATGTTCGCCTACCACGCTGCACCTTGGTCTAATTCATCTCTAAACGAATGTGACAGAAGATCCCACCACCAAAGGACCAAGCAGCGTGGCCAGGAGGAGCAGGGATCCTGGGCCCGGGAGAAAAGTGAGTGGAGGACATCATGGACATGGGAGGAGGTTATGGCAGGGGACAAGATCCTGCAATGGAAGCAGGTGGAGGCAGCGAAGGAGGACCAACGGCGACTTCGAAGTTCACGACCACGACGTAAGCCCGAGAGGCAGCCACAAAACATTTTTTTGGGGGGGGGCACACGGGTTGGTCGGCGAAGCCGAGGGGCGAGTTTGAGAGCGAAGAGGAGTATTGGGATAGACTGAGCGAGGAGTATTGTGAGATAGTTGAGGGGAGTGATGAGGTAGAGTGGATGGTTTGGTGTCTGGAGCAAGACAGTCGCCCTGAGGAGCGTGGGACCAGTCGGGCACCATGTTTTGCGGAGATACGCAATGTGTCTCCAGTGCGCATCCACAGCCCGGTACGTTCTGTGCCAGCTCCTCGCACTTCCCGTGCGAAAGTGAGCACCCAGCCAGGACGGGTTGTGCCGGCTCAGCGCTCCTGGTCTCCAGTGCGTCTCCACGGTCCAGTATATCCTGCGCCGGCTCTACGCACTGTGTCCCCAGCGCGCCTTCACAGTCCAGTACGTCCTGTGCCTCCTCCCCGCACTCGCCCTGAGGTGCGTGTCACCAGCCCGGTGCCACCTGTACCGGCCCCACGCATCAGGCCTCCAGTGCGCCTCCCCAGTCCAGAGCTTCCGGCGACAGTTCCCAGTCCAGAGCTTCCGGCGACAATTCCACAGTCCGGACGGTCCGCAGTCCGGAACCTCCTGAGACGGTCCGCAGTCCGGAACCTCCTGAGACGGTCCGCAGTCCGGAGCCTCCTGAGACGGTCCGCAGTCCGGAACCTTCAGCGACGGTTCGCAGTCCAGAGCCTCCTGCGAGGGTTCCCAGTCCAGAGCCTTCAGCGAGGGTTCCCAGTCCTGAGTCCCCGGCGATGATCCACGGTCCTGCACCTCCGGTGACAATCCACGGTCCGGAGCCCCCGGCGACGATCCCCGGCACCAGAGTTGCCACCGAAGATGGCGGATCCGCGAGCAGAGCGTGGTCTACATCCCGCACCGGAGCCGCCACCGAGGCTAGATACTCACCCGGACCCTCCCCTATAGAGTCAGGTTTTGCGGCCGGAGTCCGCACCTTTGGGGGGGGGGGGGGTACTGTCACACCCTGACCTTAGCGATCCTTTTTATTCTCTATTTTGGTTAGGTCAGGGTGTGACTAGGGTGGGCAATCTATGTGTTCCATTTCTTTGTTGGCCGGGTATGGTTCCCAATCAGAGGCAGCTGTCTATCGTTGTCTCTGATTGGGGATCATACTTAGGCAGCCTGTTTTCCACCTTAGTTTGTGGGATCTTGATTTTGTTAGTTGCTGTATAGCCTGCAGAACTTTACGTTCGTTTTGTATTGTTGGTTTTTGTTGTTCATTTTAAATAAAAGTAAGATGTTCACCTACCACGCTGCACCTTGGTCTAATTCATATCTAAACGAACACGACAGACGCAATATTCAAGCATCTCCCAATCCCAATCTAATTGTCAAGCGAGGAACACACGAGTCTAATCAAAATATGCGCAAAAACATGTCTAGCTACAAACTGAAAAACAATAAGGTTCAGAATGTGATGATCTGTTGTCGCTCTCCATGGGTTGTTGTTCCGCCAGCCTCTGACTGAGCAGGAGATTGACAGTCATCACTTGTAAGAGCATTTGAAAGCCCTGGACCGTAAAATGTTCATCTACATTTCGCTTATTAAAAGCATCCATAATCGACATAATCGCTGCAGCGTTGCATTTGCGACTCCTACGTAAATCATTTCCAATTTCACGCTTTACACCCATCTTTAGATATTGAATAATTTTCAGAATCGCAGCGGGGACATTTAATTCTCCTCTCCTTCCTCTCATAGTTCCACATAATGAAGATTGAAACGAGATGGGGGTGAGGAAGATGGGTGAATGTAGCTCCTTTGTGTAACTGTCAGACAGACAGAAAGACAGACGAATGAACGGTCACTGCCCTTACAGAACAAGCTCATCCAGTGCCTTGTGTGTCCTTAGCATTAAGACATTAGTTAAATAACACAGTGAATCAAGTAGGCCGCCAGCTAATTATCAATTACCAAAGACAAAAATGGCTAATGGAAAGCTAAGAGATCAGATTCATAACAGTTTACAGTCAGCCCAATTCTGATCTTTTTTTCCCCACCAATTGGTCTTTTGACCAATCAAATCAGATCTTTTCACATCAGAACTTTTTCAGAGCTGATTGGTCAAAAGACCAATTCGTTAAAAAAATATCAAAATTGGGCTGCCTGGGTAAACACAGCTTTAGGGGCGGTTTCCCGGACACAGGTGATGCCTAGTTCAACAGGGTTTTTGCATTGAAAGTACTTTGTAGTCCAGGACTAGGCTTAATCTGTGTCATTTGAACATTCTATACACAGATCTGGTATTTTGCCTAGTTCTTATAAAATGTCATACTGCCAGTCCCCAGCTATCTGTATGTCTGTCCATCTATCCCCTTTACCTCTCTTATTATAAAGACCAGAACATACAACACTTGATGAACATAAACAAAAACATCAGCTCAATGTGCTTCATAAGCAGCTCTATGGTGAGAAACATCTCGGTTCCCAAGGCAAAAACCCTGCGTTACCCAGGAGCACGAGTACAGGACATCACAAGGCTGCTTCCGACTGTTTTATGACAGATGCCGGGAGCTGACACAGTCGTAGTCCATGTTGGGTCAAACGGCATCAGGAGGGCTAGCTCTGAACATCTGAAAATGTATTTTAAAGAACTGATTTTAGCATTAAAATACTCCAAAAAAACCTGCCAATCATTTCAGGTCCAATACCATCGTTGGGACGCGGGTGTGAAAGATTCAGCAGGCTACTGGCATTACACATCTGGCTAAAAGATTACTGTAGCTCTGCTGGAGTCACTTTTATAGATAACTTTGACACCTTCTGGAAACAGAAGATACTCTACAGGAATGATGGAGTCCATCCAAATCATCTTGGCTCCTGGACTCTGTCCACGCATTTCAAGGCTGCGTTGAATCAATGACTTATCAATGACCCAAGACCAGCTCAGTTAATCCCTACCATTGTGACAATGAGTTGTCATAATGCTGCATCAAATGTACATAATCCTAGGGGCGTTGGCAAACACAATGTAAGTAACTTAATTTATGTCCCCCTAATTCCCTGAATACCCGTTGATCCTACAGCTATTGTATGCAGTAATCAGTTAGCACTGAGGCGGTGTGTCCTAGTAGGAAGACCACTTTGTGCAGTTCACCCTGCACTATCAGCTCCAATATAAATAACACGAGCAAGTCTACTTCTGATAAGCTCCCAGTAAATCATTAAAAACAATCAAGCAATCCAGAAAAGTGCTAAAAATAGCCCATATTAATATATGCAGCCTGAGAAGCAAGGTCCATGAAGTCAATAACTTGCTTGTAACAGATGACATTCATATTCTGACTATATCTGAAACTCACTTAGATATATCTTTGATGATACAGTGGTAGCAATACATGGTTATAACATCTACCGAAAAGACAGAAATGCCAACGGGGGCGGTGTTGCGGTCTATATTCAGAACCACATTCCTGTAAAGCTTAGAGACGATCTAATGTTAAATACTGTTGAAGTAATATAGCTACAGGTTCATCTGCCTCACCTAAAGCCTATTATTGTGGGAAGCTGCTATAGACCACCAAGTGCTGACCAACAGTCAGTATCTGGATAATATGTGTGTAATGCTTGATAATGTATGTGATATCAACAGAGAAGTATATTTTCTGGGTGATTTAAATATTTGGCTCTCATCAAGCTGCCCACTCAAGAAAAAAATAAAAACTGTAACCAGTGCCTGCAACCTGGTTCAGGTTGTCAGTCAACCTACCAGGGTATTTACAAACAGCACAGGAATTAAATCATCAACATGTATTGATCAAATCTTTACTAATGCTGCAGAAATTTGCTTTAAAGCAGTATCCAAATCCATAGCATGTAGTGATCACAATATAATAGCCATATCTAGGAAAACCAAAGTTCCAGAGGCTGGGCCTAATATAGTGTAAGAGGTCATACAAGAAGTTTTGTAGTGATGCATATGTTGATGTAAAGAATATTTGCTGGTCTGTTGTGTGTAATGAGGAGCAACCAGACGCTGCAATTGACACATTTATGAAATTGCTTTCCCAGTTACTAATAAGCACGCAACCATTAAGAAAATGACTGTAAAAACTGTTAAATCTCCTTGGATTGATGAGGTATTGAAAAATTGTATGGTTGAGCGGGACTAGGCAAAAGGTATGGCAAATAAGTCTGGCAGCCCAACTGATTGGCAAACATACTGCAAATTAAGAAACCGTGTGAGTAAAATAAATAAAAATAAACTATACTATGAAACAAAGATAAATGATATAAAGATATGACACAAAATTATAGAAAATTCCGTAAAGTCAGTGTGGAAGAGGTGAAAAAATGAATGTTGTCAATCAACAATGACAAGCTACCGGGGTCTGACAATCTGGATGGAAAAATGAAAAATGACTGAGGATAATAGAGGATGATATTGCCACTCCTATTTGCCACATCTTCAATTTAAGCCTGCTAGAAAGTGTGTTCCCTTAGGCCTGGAGGGAAGCTAAAGTCATTCCACTACCCAAGAATAGTAAAGCCCCCTTTACTGGCTCAAATAGCTGACCAATCAGCCTGTTACCAACCCTTAGTAATCTTCTGGAAAAAATTGTGCTTTACAAATTGACAACATACTTTCAGCACGCTTATAGGGAAGGACACTCAACAAGCACAGCACTTACACAAGTGACTGATGATTGGCTGAGAGAAATTTATGATAAAATGATTGTTGGGGCTGTCTTGTTAAACTTCAGTGCAGCTTTTGACATTATCGATCATAGTCTGCTGCTGGAAAAACGTATATGTTATGGCTTTACACCCCCTGGAGTAATGTGGATAAAGAGTTACGTGTCTAACAGAACACAGAGGATGTTCTTTAATGGAAGCCTCTCAAACATAATCCCGGTAGAATCAGGAATTACCCAGGGTAGCTGTTTAGGCCCTTTGCTTTTTTCAAATCTTTACTAACGACATGCCACTGGCTTATGTAAGGCCAGTGTGTCTATGTATGCGGATGACTCAACACTATACACATCAGCTACTACAGCGACTGAAATTACTGCTACACTTAACAAAGAGCTGCAGCTAGTTTTGGAATGGGTAGCAAGGAATAAACTAGTCCTAAATATTTCCAAAACTAAAAGCATTGTATTTGGGACAAATCATTCACTAAACCCTAAACCCCAACTACGCCTCGTAATGAATAATGTGGAAATTGAGCAAGTTGAGGTGACAAAACTGCTTGGAGTAACCCTGGATTGTAAACTGTCATGGTCAAAACATATTGATACAACAGTAGCTAAGATGGGGAGAAGTCTGTCCATAATAAAGCGCTGCTCTGCCTTCTTAACAACACTATCAACAAGGCAGGTCCTACAGACCCTAGTTGTCACACCTAGACTACTGTTCAGTAGTGTGGTCAGGTACTACAAAGAGGGACTTTGGGAAATTGCAGTTGGCTCAGAACAGGGCAGCACGGCTGGCCCTTAAAGTACACGGAGAGCTAACATTAATGACATGCATATCAATCTCTCATGGCTCAAAGTGGAAGAGAGATTGACTTCATCATTATTTGTTTTTGTAAGAGGTGTTGACAAGCTGAATGTACCAAGCTGTCTGTTTAAATTACTAGCACACAGCTCGGACACTCATGCATACCCCACAAGACATGCCACCAGAGGTCTCTTCACAGTCCCCAAGTCCAGAACAGACTATGAGAGGCACACAGTACTACATAGAGACATGACTACATGGAACTCTATTCCACATCAGGTATCTGATGCAAGCAGTAAAATCAGATTTAAAAAGCAGGGAAAAATACACCTCATGGAACAACAGGGACTGTGAAGACACACACAAAAAGGTACAGACACATGCATACGCACACATTGTGATATTGTTGTATGGTGGTAGTGAACATGTTGTGTTGTGGATATGTGGTGGTGTAGAGATGTTATATGATGTACTGTTTTATCTTTAGCTCATTCAGTACAAACATAGTTCACTGTTATATATTTTGTTTTACAGTAGACGTTGGAAGTTCACATACACCTTAGACAAATACATTTAAACTCAGTTATTCACAATTCCTGACATTTAATCCTAGTATAAATTCCATGTCTTAGGTCAGTTAGGATCACCACCTTATTTTAAGAATGTGAAATGTCAGAATAATAGTAGAGAGAATTATTTATTTCAGCTTTTATTTCTTTCATCACATTCCCAGTGGGTCAGAAGTTTACATACACTCAATTAGTATTTGGTAGCATTGCCTTTAAATTGGTTAACTTCGGTCAAACGTTTCGGGTAGCCTTCCACAAGCTTCCTACAATAAGTTGGGTGAATTTTGGCCCATTCCTCCTGACAGAGCTGGTGTAACTGAGTCAGGTTTGTAGGCCTCCTTGATCGCATATGTTTCTTCAGTTCTGTCCACAAATTTTCTATAGGATTGAGGTCAGGACTTTGTGATGGCCACTCCAATACCTTGACTTTGTTGTCCTTAAGCCATTTGCCACAACTTTGGAAGAATGCTTGGGATCATTGTCCATTTGGAAGACCCATTTGCGACCAAGCTTTAACTTCCTGACTGATGTCTTGAGATGTTGCTTCAATATATGCACATCATTTTCCTCCCTCATGATGCCATCTATTTTGTGAAGTGCACCAGTTCCTCCTGCAGCAAAACACCCCCACAACATGATGCTGCCACCCCATGCTTCACGGTATGGGATGGTGTTCTTCGGCTTGCAAGCCTCCCCCTTTTTCCTCCAAACATAACGATGGTCATTATGGCCAAACAGTTCTATTTTTGTTTCATCAGACCAGAGGACATTTCTCCAAAAGGTACGATCTTTGTCCCCATGTGCAATTGCAAACCGTAGTCTGGCTTTTTCATGGCGGTTTTGGAGCAGTGGCTTCTTCCTTGCTGAGCGGCCTTTCAGGTTATGTCGATATAGGACTCGTTTTACTGTGGATATAGATACTTTTGTACCTGTTTCCACCAGCATCTTCATAAGGTCCTTTGCTGTTGTTCTGGGATTGATTTGCACTTTTCGCACCAAAGTACGTTCATCTCTAAGAGACAGAACGCGCCTCCTTCCTGAGCGGTATGACGGCTGCGTGGTCCCATGGTGTTTATACTTGCGTACTATTGTTTGTACAGATGAACGTGGTACCTTCAGGCGTTCGCAAATTGCTCCCAAGGATGAACCAGACTTGTGGGCATCTACAATTCTTTTTTCTGAGGTCTTGGCTGATTTCTTTTGATTTTCCCATGATGTCAATCAAGGAGGCACTGAGTTTGAAGGTAGGCCTTGAAATACATTTATTTTTTAAATTTCACCTTTATATAACCAGGTAGGCCAGTTGAGAACAAGTTCTCATTTCCAACTGCGACCTGGCCAAGATAATCCACAGGTACACCTCCAATTGACTCAAATGATGTCAATAAGCCTATCAAAAGCTTCTAAAGCCAACACATAATTTTCTGGAATTTTCCAAGCTGTTTAAAGGCACAGTCAACTTAGTGTATGTAAACTTCTGACCCACTGGAATTGTGATACAGTGAATTACAGTGAATTATAAGTGAAATAATCTGTCTGTAAACAATTGTTGGGAAAATTACTTGTGTCATGCACAAAGTAGATGTCCTAACTGACTTGCCAAAACTATAGTTTGTTGACAAGAAATTTGTGGAGTGGTTGAAAAACGAGTTTTAATGACTCCAACCTAAGTGTATGTAAACTTCTGACTTCAACTGTATATTTAATGTGGGTAGTTGGTGTGTTTGGACCCCAGGAAGAGCAATGGGGATCCCTAATAAATACAAATAAATATTAGACGTACAGTATTTGCGTTGAGCGTAATACAAATAAATAGACGTACAGTTTTTGCGTTGAGCGTAATACAAATAAATACTAGATGTACAGTATTTGCGTTGAGCATGTTCCTGCTGTCAGCCTCTCCAGCTTTCAGTAGCTCTGTGGATGGTGTTGCTAGGCTGCCCTGTGTTAGGAGCAGTGATTCTAGTGGCTAACCTCCATTAAGCCTATAGTCTCTGCCTTCACGCCGCTGCTTGATCTGGTTGGCTGAGGGTCTGGAAGTGGCTACAGCCTCAGGTAATAACTGACCTACCACACATTCACTCCATTACCGCTCCCCATAGGTCAGAAATTATAATACAGGTCATAATGGCAGACCAAGGAGCAGGGGCAGAGCCAGAGGCACGCTGGTTTGGTAAACTGTACATGTTTGTCTACAACGTAACGACACACAGAGGCGTGCAGTGGAGAGAGGGAGTGTGCAGTCCATGTCAGAAAGACAAAAAAAACGAAAAAGCAGTGAATAAATACAATCTTTTGTTGTGTTGTGTTAGTCAAGTCTCTCCCTGTGCTGTAGCTCTGTGCATCAATAGAAGAGGAACCATGACCTTGTACCACACAGTAAAGTATGCCAGCTTCTTCTTAAGTGGGGTGCAAATGCCTCTGAAGCCGCATTCAGGGTAGTAAACAACCATACGTTCAATAATAATAACAATAATAATTGACACGGATAGAGAATAACCATTTGTAGACGGGATAACAGAGAGAGGCAGCGGGGCCCGTCCTGCTAAACCCATGCTAGGGGAAACACTGATAGTAACTATGGTGATGTTCGTACCGGGATCATCCAGTTGGCCAGGTCTCCCATCTTAGAAACCTGCATGGCTCCCAGCATCGTCAAGTTGATGTGACCACTGCAGAGAGAAGACAAACAATCACCTTATCAATCAATCTATACATCAATTAACTAACCCAATCAGTCCATCAGTCAATCAATCACCAACAAGGTAAATGTGGCAATTGGAGACAGAAGGAGGGTTTGATACCTTGTCGAAGGCATAAGAAACATCAACTGTGTTCTGAGTTATAGAGAGAATGATGTTGGGTTGTTCCACATGATTAAACATGTGCTATTAAACTATGAAGACATTCTAATTAACTCTGTGTGGGAGGGGTGAGGAGGAGGATGGTTTCAATTTGTAACTCTGGTAATAGGACAGCTGGTGTAATCAGACAGGTGGCAGCCTATTAGAATAGCCATGTTCCCTCGCCTTCACCTCACCTCTGAGACAAGACAATGAGACATTGTGCCACAGGGAGAGACCTGAGCTACACACACAACGACAGGCCAATGTCATGCGTTTCAGAAATCTTTGCCGAAACCCACCCAAAACTGTATACGTCACCTTCACCGGATCAACTTTAGACACCAGTGGCACCATGCTCAGATCTAAGAGGGAAAGTGTGTATGCGTCTCTCTCTCTCTCTCTCTCTGTTTGTGTGTGTGTGTGCGCGTTAGCGAGTCAGTGGGAGGGAAGGGCACACACAGCCAGATACCCTGTAAAATCAGAGCATAGACACTGCAGTGCAATGACTCACTATGACCAGCGTGTGTGTCTGTGTGTGTGTGTATGAGCCATGTCTTTGTGCGGTTTCTGGCACATTGGCCATTAGCCCTCTGCATTTATGAATCTTATTGGATTTCCACGGTGGACAAACAGATCTACTTCTATAGGGTGGGTGGGCCGAGTCTCAGCTGATCCAGAAATCAATATCAACCCGTGAATTATCGCCATCGCTTTTGCCGAGCTGCATGGTCAACAACAGCTAACAGCTAATATACAAGGCTTACAAATCAGGGCTTGGCCATGGTTGTTAAGCAGCATTTCATGGTTTCATGGCAGTTTTGTTGAGCTCAGCCGGCATCTATTTATGTAATATACACTATATGACCAAAGGTATGTGGACACATCGTCGAACATCTCATTCCAAAATCATGGGCATTAATATGGAGTTGGTCCCCCTTTGCTGCTAAAACAGCCTCCACTCATCTGGGAAGGCCTTCCACTAGATGTTGGAACATTGCTGCGGGGACTTGCTTCCATTCAGCCATTCAGAGCATTAGTGAGGTTGGGCACTGATGTTGGGCGATTAGGCCTGGCTCGCAGTCGGCTTTCCAATTCATCCCAAAGGTGTTTGATGGGGTTAAGGTCAGGGATCTGTGCAGGCCAGTCAAGTTCTTCCACACCGATCTCGACAAACCATTTCTGTATGGATCTCTTCGTGCACGGGGGCGTTGTCATGCTGAAACAGGAAAGGGCTTTCTTATCTAGAATGGCATTGTATTAAGACTTCCCTTCACTGGAACAAGGGGCCTAGCTCGAACCACAAAAAACAGCCCCGGACCATTATTTCTCCTCCACCAAACTTTACAATTGGCACTATGCATTGGGGCAGGTAACGTTCTCCCGCCAAACCCAGATTAGTCCGTTGGAATGGAAGATGGTGTAGCGTGATTCATTACTCCAGAGAACACGTTTCCACTCCTCCAGCCAACGCTTGGCATTACGCATGATGATCTTAGGCTTGTTTGTGGCTGCTCGGCCATCAGAAACCCATTTCATGAAGCTCCCGACGAACAGTTCTTGTGCTGATGTTGCTTCCCGAGGCAGTTTGGAACTCAGTAGTGAGTGTTGCAACCGAAGAAAGATTTTTACGCTCTACACGCTTCAGCACTCGGCGGTCCCGTTCTGTGAGCTTGTGTGGCCTACCACTTTGCGGCTGAGCCGTTGTTGCTCCTAGACATTTCTACTTCACAATAACAGCACTTACAGTTGACCGGGGCAACTCTAGCAGGGCAGAAATTTGTAAAGGTGCATGACGGTGCCAGTGTTTGTCTATGGAGATTGCATGGCTGTGTGGTCAATTTTATATACCTGTCAGCAATGGGTGTGGCTGAAATAGCCAAATCCACTAATTTGAAGGGGTGTCCACCTACTTTTGGCCATGTTGTGTATATCATCCCAAGGTCTCGACAGAAAACGGGAGGTTTTTGAAGCTGCACTGTCCAAGCTAATCGTAGTGTCTCTTTCTCAGTGTCAATATCCTGATCGGTGAGTCTCCGATTCCATATTCAATAGGACTTCATGTGTCTCACAAAGGGTCATTATGCTTCATGGCATCCACATCTTGTCAATAATGGTCAGACAACCACTACTTTTAGAGACAACCCCAACATGCGCCCGCTCACCCACCCACCCACACGACACACACACACAAACTTCCTGCCCTCTCATCCCTACACTTTCCCTCCTGATCACCCTTAGCCTCAACAGTTACCCGATCATTCAGCCCTAACCTAGCCCCCTAGAGTTTGACTATAACGCACAAACAAAAACACAGAGCCCTCTGTCTCGATGACTTCAAACAGCAATAAATCGTTACCCTCTGATCATGGCAAACGATTCATCACTGGAGAAGTAGGAAGCTCCTGGAAGCACAGTCACCGTTTCTTTACCTGCACAAACACAGGGGGAAATGTCAACATCTCTCATAAACAGGATAGTTTGTTTCGTTTCGTGTGTGTGTGTGTGTGTGAGGCAACATCACTTACCGGCGTTAATGAGGTCAGCATCCACTTCGTCTTCTGTGGGGTAGGGGCCCTACACAGAACACACACATTCATCACACAATGACACACATCCGGTCTCTAAGCACCATAACCACACACAAACACACATATTTTCTCTCCCTTCAACAAAGGAACAGTCCTTGTTTCTTTACAGCACTATAAAAGGAGGAGGAGGAGGAGGAGGGGAAGGGAGAAAGAGAGCTTCTGACATCACATCTCTTAACCTGACATTCATAATTGGGGGAACATTCTCACAAATGAGGCATTGGCATATTTCTGCGGAAATTTCTCTGACAACAGAATTGATGTGAAAGGCTTGGTGGAGCGGCAGTCTTTGTTAACACAGCCCACAGCTGTGTATACAAATAATGGATGGAGGAAAAAGAAGGCAGATGGTCGCAAGCTCCACAACGTTGGGTTAAGAATCCGGCACGTTTCAAACGTCAGTCCCAACACCTGTTGTCAAACCATGTTAGTATGGTTTTACAGTGAGAGGGATTTAAATGAGCTTTTTACCAATCCCAGGATGCCATTCTCGCTTTGCAGGTGGACAGTTATGTCAGGTTGGATGAAGTTGCTGGCCAGCATGGGGATGCCAATGCCAAGGTTAGCTGACAGGGGTTAACGTTAAAGAACACACACCGAATACACGAAAGACATACTAGTACCCTGATCTCATCTGATTCTGCACTACCGATGCCAAAACCTGGGTTAACTGATAGGGTTGGTTTGTCAAAGATAATGAACTTTCCCAATTTTAAATCAAATTGTATTGGTCACAAACACATATTTAGCAGATGTTATTGCAGGTGTAGCGAAATGCTTGTATTCCTAGCTCCAACAGTAGAGTAGTATCTAACAATTCACAACAATACACACAAATCGAAAAGATAAAGAATGGAATTAAGAAATATATAAATATTAGGACGAGCGATGTCGGAGTGGCATTGACTAAAATACAGTAGAATAGAATACAGTATATACATATGAAATTAGTAAAGCAGCATGTAAACATTTATTAAAGTGACTAGTGTTCCAATATTAAAATGACCAGTGATTCCATGTCTATGTACAGTTGAAGTCAGAAGTTTACATACACTTAGGTTGGAGTCATTCAAACTTGTTTTTCAACCACTCCACAAATGTATTGTTAACAAACTATAGTTTGGCAAGTCGGTTAGGACATCTACTTTGTGCATGACACAAGTCATTTTTCCAACAATTGTTTACAGACAGATTATTTCACTTATAATTCACTGTATCACAATTCCAGTGGGTCAAAAGTTTACACGCACTAAGTTGACTGTGCATTTAAACAGCTTGGACAATTCCAGAAAATGATGTCATGGCTTTAGAAGCTTCTGATAGGCTAATTGACATCATTTGAGTCAATTGGAGGTGTACCTGAGGATGTACTTCAAGGCCTACCTTCAAATCCAGTGCCTCTTTGCTTGACATCAAGGGAAAATCTAAAGAAATCAGCCAAGACCCCAGAAATTGTAGACATCCACACATCTGGTTCATCCTTGGGAGCAATTTCCAAACACCTGAAGGTACCCCGATCATCTGTACAAATCTGCTCAGGAAGGAGACGTGTTCTGTCTCCTAGAGATTAACATACTTTGGTGAGAAAAGTGCAAATCAATCCCAGAACAACAGCAAAGGACCTTGTGAATATGCTGGAGCAAACAGGTACAAAAGTATCTATATCCACAGTAAAACGAGTCCTATATCGACATAACCTGAAAGGCCGCTCAGCAAGGAAGAAGCCACTGCTCCAAAACCGCCATAAAAAAGCCAGACTACGGTTTGCAATTGCACATGGGGACAAAGATCGTACTTTTTGGAGAAAGGTCCTCTGGTCTGATGAAACAAAAATAGAACTGTTTGGCCATAATGACCATCGTTATGTTTGGAGGAAAAAGGGGGAGGCTTGCAAGCCGAAAAACACCATCCCAACCGTGAAGCACGGGGGTGGCAGCATCATGTTGTGGGGGTGCTTTGCTGCAGGAGGGACTGGTGCACTTCACAAAATAGATGGCATCATGAGGGAGGAAAATTATGTGGATATATTGAAACAACATCTCAAGACATCAGTCAGGAAGTTAAAGCTTGGTCGCAAATGGGTCTTCCAAATGGACAATGACCCCAAGCATACTTCCAAAGTTGTGGCAAAATGGCTTAAGGACAACAAAGTCAAGGTATTGGAGTGGCCATCACAAAGCCATGACCTCAATCCTATAGAAAATGTGTGGGCAGAACTGAAAAAGCGTGTGCGAGCAAGGAGGCCTACAAACATGACTCAGTTACACCAGCTCTGTCAGGAGGAATGGGCCAAAATTCACCCAACCTATTGTGGGAAGCTTGTGGAAGACTACCCGAAACATTTGACCCAAGTTAAACAATTTAAAGGCAATACACTCAATTAGTATTTGGTAGCTGGGAATGTGATGAAAAAATTAAAAGCTGAAGAAAATCATTTTCTCTACTATTATTCTGACATTTCACATTCTTAAAATAAAGTAGTGATCCTAACTGACCTAAGACAGGGAATTTTTACTAGGATTAAATGTCAGTAATTGTGAAAAAGTGTATGTAAACTTCCGACTTCAACTGTACATAGGGCAGCACCAATATAGTAGTACATTTAAACCCTTTTACTATTAAATCCACCTTTTGGTGAGATATCAATGATGATTTGTTCAGTCAACTCCCATTTCACGTTCAAGGATACCATACATCCCATCCTCAAACTCCAGAGCTGCCCGGCGAATGATCCTCTCTCGTACGATGTCAGAGTCCTTCTTTGGTTTTGGCTTCTCTGCTTGGGCCTTCTGCACTGTACGCCTCTGGAGAGCGGAGAGAGAGACAATTCAGTCATCTCGGCTTAGTACCAATTGATTACCCACACTTCCATATTGTACTATGAAAGGTTTGGGAGTGATGAATTATAGATCACAGTGGGTGGAAACAAATTTCCCCCAAATTCCCAGGTTTTCCAGAAATCCTGGTTGGAGGTTTCCAGATTGCCTGCTTATTCCCTCCTAGTTTCGGGAATCTTCCAACAGAGATTTCTGGAAAACCTGGGAATTTTGCGAAAGTTACTGGAACTTTTGCAACCCTTTTTAAACAGTAATACTGCCACTCATTTAATTCCTCATGGTACTAGAACAGGGTAGAGAGGACTTGATTGCACATCAACTTAGTCCAAAAGATAACAGGAAGTCTATAATCCATAGAAAATAACGAGAATTTTGCAACCCAGTATGAATCCACTGAGATGTCTGGAGGCCCACCTCTATCCTCTTCTCGTAGCTGCCTCCCGTGATGATCCTGTGGATGTAGATGCTAGGGACGTGGATGTCCTCTTCAGCAAACGTCCCCACATCCACCACCTCCTCTACCTACACACAGATAGAGTTGGATGAAGCATTTTATTTCACCTTTATTTAACCAGGTAAGCTAGTTGAGAACAAGTTCTCATTTACAACTGCGACCTGGCCAAGACAAAGCAAAGCAGTGTGATCAAGCATGAATCAACAGAGTGTTGTTGGTCACTCCAAACACTGATCCTAGGGGTTTACCTAAAGCCACACTCCTCGATCCCTGTTTCCAACCGCTGTGATCGATTCACATTTGTAAAATACAACGTTCAATGTTTTCATTCTGGTCTTTGTTAACGGCTGATAGAGGGTGGAAACAGAGTTTTAGAGGAGCGTGTCTTTAAACCTCTCTTTTTCGATCTGCTAACGGCGAGCAGGAACCACACTGTATTCATTTCCCCAGCTTTGACAACCACCAAGCCTAGAGTAAGCTGCTTTCATGCGACAGCTTGGCAGTGGGGCCTTTAGAGAGGTCGAGCCCAGGGGAAAGGGCCTGATCCTGGGATCAGAGGTGATGGAAGGTGGGTGCAGGTTCTGTCCATCACAAGGAGAAACCTGGTGTTACATTACAAGCTCTGTCCCAATGTTATTAGATTTAGAAGGACTTGGAATGGTCCAAGTATGGCCTGAAGAAGGGGTGTTGGCAAGGGTTTCAAGAAGCATCACAATCATCATCTCAATTGTCTCAAGAAGCATCACAATCATCATCTCAATTGTCTTCATCGCCACCATGATCATCATCATCAGTAATCCATTAGGGTCAACCATAAGGGAATTACACAATGTGGAGGTGAAGACATCATTACTGACTGTGTCACTTAGCAAGGAATCTAAACCCCAATCATACCAGCCACATAACAGAAGCTATGACGACTAGCAAAGATGATAGCTAACGCTCATTAAAAAGCTTTAAAATGAACCAGCCTCAGTTGGCTGGTTACTAAGCAACATTTTCAGAAAGCTTCCTGCTAAATGAATTACTTCCAGAGTGTGTCCTGGGTTCTGCCTGAGATATGTTCCCCATGTTATTTAATGAGACATTCATTGTAATAGGTATTGATCCCAGGAAGAAAGAGGTCAACGTGACTCGGTAAAAAGGGCAGAAGGTAAACACTCTCTTCCTTTAAAGAACCCGGTGACTAGAGATATTTTGGACAGCACACTTCTATTTACCAGAAGTACGTTCAACAAGGGAAATGGCTCGTTTGTGAGCGTTAACCCAAGCTGACACATTCCGTTTGTTTTGTGTTAAATCGCAAACGTTAGCTAGCTGTCATAGAAGGTTGTGTGCTGCAAAAGTAAGTGTCTGTTTTGGGTCTAAACCTCTTTGCAAGAATATTAACATCTTTGGAGTGAGCCCATTGTTTTCCGACCCCTTCATCCCATCGTCCTGTGCTGTTTGTTATGGTACCCCAGTTGCCTATGAAGAGCAGCATGAGATAACAACAACACTTTCTGCTGAAGTAGACCCTCGCTAAGCTTTAGAGAGACAGAGAGAGAGAGGGAGGGTTAGAGAGAGTGAGAGGAAGAGTGAGTGAGAGAGAGAGAGGGAGAGAGAGAGGGGGGAAGAGACAGAGAGAGGGGGGGGAGAGAGAGACGGGGGGGAGACGGAGAGCGCGAGAGAGAGCGGGGAAAGAGAGAGCGAGAAAGGAGACAGAGAAAATGCTAGAGAGAGGAAGAGGGGCTCAGGGACTCTTTCAGGAGCAATAATCTTATAATACGATGCTGAAATCATCCCTCTTCATAAAGACTCAGAGGGGAGACACTTCAGAGAGGGAGAGGTAGGCCAAATCGACTTGCAGAAACGAGGAAAAAAAGAGATCTCTACAGAAAGGGGGACAACATAAATTGCAGCCCTCTACTTTCCCCCTACATCCTCCACTCCAATATAACAGAGAATA
Organism: Salvelinus namaycush; assembly: GCF_016432855.1. Classification (NCBI taxonomy): domain Eukaryota; kingdom Metazoa; phylum Chordata; class Actinopteri; order Salmoniformes; family Salmonidae; genus Salvelinus; species Salvelinus namaycush. The sequence goes on along the minus strand of NC_052307.1, from coordinate 37,588,730 downwards.
TTATATATTTATTGCATTCACACAAGGGGGCAGCAGGTAGCCTAGTGGTTAGAGCGTTGGGCCAGTAACCGAAAGGTTGCTGGATCGAATCCCCGAGCTGACAAGGTACAAATCTGTCGTTCTGCCCCTGAACAAGGCCAGTTAACCCACTGTTCCCCGGTAGGCCGTCATTGTGAATAAGAATTTGTTCTTAACTGACTTGCCTAGTTAAATATTTTTTTTTAAAGGTGGGCATTTACAGACACATAGAATTGAGTCCTTCCTTATCTCAGCTTCCTCTCCCTCCACACTCTACAATGACTGACTGAGACGAGCCAATGGGTAAAAGCCGAAAGGATCCCATCTAAGCGTTGTCATGGCTACAGGGGCTTTGGTGGTTAGCCGGGCGGTTCAGGGCAGTAAAGTGATTGAGGCGCGTTCTCTCTCTGGGTTAAATCTCTGATAGTGCGAAAGGGGAGCCAAGGGTGGGGATGAGAGACTGACACTTTGCTAGGGGCTGATGCAGCATCTGACACAAGCAGATGCACACACACGGAATGCAAGCACGGACACACACACACACCAAGGTTTTCCTTAGCAGGTAATTGCAGGCTTTTGGACGATAAAATTAATTAGAAGCCGATAAGATTGCACCTGGCCAAATTGTCCGGGGTAATTCTACATTTGTTGTATGGACAATGACAGTTGTGAATCTGATGCAGCCGAAGAGCTACTGCCCCCTTACCCGGGAAAGCACCGAACAACAGACAGGGACGTTGAACCATCGAAGAGGCGCAAATATGATGAGAACTACATTGATTTGGGGTTCACTTATATTGGGAGTAGTGCCTTTCCTCAGCCACAGTGTGTTATATGTGCAAAAGTACTATCTCACAACTCGATGAAAACGTCACTCTTGGGCAGACATTTAGAAACAAAACATGCCAATTTGAAAAATAAGCCACTGGAGTTTTTTGAGCGAGAATTAAGACGACTTTCGAGTAGTAAGACATGTATAAAAGCAACAGATGCCATTAATAAGAAGGGGCTAGAAACGTCTTATATGGTGAGCTAGGACAGGCAATCCCCATACTATTGTGGAGGGCTTAATACTTCCTGCTGCGGCGGATATGGCTGGGACAATGCTGGGGGAAAAGGCCCCAAATAACTATACAGACAATGACCTCATCAAACAACACTGTTTCACAACGCATCAGTGACATGGCAGGGGATGTTTTGAAACAATTACTGCTTCGCATACAAGCCAGTGAATTCTATGCGTTACAGCTGGATGAGTCAACAGACGTGGCGGGCCTGGCACAGCTCTTGGTATATGTCCGTTCCATTTTTGGGGGATCAATTAAGGAAGACAACCTCTTCTGCAAACCACTGGAAACCAGGACAACAGGAGAGGATATTTTTAAAGTTCTGGGCAGCTTTGTGACATCAAATGGACTTTGGTGGTCAAGATGTGTTGGTATCTGTACTGATGGCGCAAAAGCCATGACAGGAAGACATAGTGGAGTGGTAACGCGAGTGCAAGCAGTTGCTCCCCACGCCACTTGCGTACACTGCAGCATCCATCGAGAGGCTTTTGCTGCCAAGGGAATACCTGACAACTTGAAAGACGTTTTGGATACTACAGTGAAAATGGTTAACTTTGTTAAAGGAAGGCCCCTGAACTCTCGTGTATTTTCTGAACTATGCAATGATACGGGCAGCGACCATGTAATGCTTTTACAACATACAGAAGTGCGCTGGTTATCAAGGGGCAAAGTATTGACAAGAGCGTAAAGTTTTATTTACTGACCATAATTTTCACTTGTCTGACCGCTTGCATGATGAAGAGTTTCTCACACAACTGGCCTATCAGGGTGGTTTTTTCTCGCCTGAATGATCTGAATCCAGGATTACAGGGACTCTCCGCAACTATATTCAATGTGCGGGACAAAATTGAGGCTATGATTAAGAAATTGGAGCTCTTCTCTGTCTACATTAACAAGGACAACACACAGGTATTTCCATCATTCTATGATTTTGTGTGTGCAAATGAACTCAATGTCAAATGTGAAATAGCGAAGCACCGGAGTGAGTTGGGTGTGCAATTACGCAGGTACTTTCCCAAAACGGATGACACAAACAACTGGATTCGTTATCCCTTTCATGCCCTGCCTCCAGTCCACTTACCAATATCTGAACAAGAGAGCCTCATTGAAATTGCAACAAGCGGTTCTGTGAAAATATAATTTAATCAACCACGTACCTTGCAATCACGTACCTATGTGAGAGTGGATTCTTGGCCCTCACTAGCATGAAAACTAAATAAAGGCACAGACCTTGTGGAAAATTATTTAAGACTGAGACTCTCTCCAATACAACCCAACATTGCACAGTTATGTGCATCTGTTCAAGCACATCCTTCTCATTAACCTGTGGTGAGTTATTCACAATTTTTGATGAACAAATAAAGTTGTATATGTAAGATGGTTAAATAAAGAGCAAAGTTATTGATTATTATTATATTATTATTTGTGCCTTGGTCCCATAAGAGCTCTTTGTCACTTTCCATGAGCCGGGTTGTGACAAACTCACACTCATTCTATGTTTAATAAATGTATCGTGTGTGGCAGGCTTACAATGATGGGAAGAAAATAACATTTGAGAGAGTGCGCAGGCCCTGGTGCTAGAGGGGGTATGCAGCTGGAGGTTGAATGTTTGAAGGAGTACGGGACTATAAAAAGTTTGGGAACCACTGGTTTAGAGCAATCAGGCAAGGTTTTCCAGATTAGCGGAGAACTAGGCTTTTTTAAAATAAACTGCTTCAGACGGGTTGCAGCTGTGCCAGTGAGTGATTGACAAGCCATGCTAGAGGTTCATATTCCATATCTCTAGTTGTCAATAGCGCTCCGGTGTGACCTTAGTGGTTGAACATATGGAGGGGGGATGATTGTAGACTAGTTTCTATACGTCTTCTGTATGTGCTTCAATAGCCTACATCCTAGATACCAGATTCAATCACCAGCCCTGCTGCCTTAGAGGGTGATGGTGATAGTGATGATGAAGACGACATTGTAAGGGGGTGTTACACCACCCAACCATGTCGCTCTACCCTGTCTCACTCGACACACAGTCTGTCCTCAGCTCAGTGAGCTGTTACCTAAGCTAAGCCAAGCCCAGCCAGCACAATAAACAAACTCATCCAATTTAAATATTATATGTGTATAAAGGGCCCAGTGTGGCTTTGATCTGCGCGATGGGTGTGTGAGTGGGGCTGCAGCAGGGCTCAGCAGGACAGAACAGAACTGGAATGAATCAAAAGACAATAAAACACACAGGAACGCAAACGCACACACAAACCACCTATCGACACACATACATATGTTAATTGATATTCCTGTGTCTGTAGTAGCATTTTCACATCAATGAGAGCGGGGAGAGGCTTGAAGTGACCTGGGAGGGAGACACAGGGAATGAAAGGTCCACTGGGAAACACACACACACACCTTTTTTTGGTCAGTGTGTTCTTTTTTAGAACTCTGAGCGCTGTCAGGGCATATTAATCTCAAACTGACGGGCATACAGTGTGTATATGTGTGTGTGCCTTTGTCCTAGTGTGTTGTGGTTAGCTGTGCCCAGCATATTCACCTCCTTCAGCCCCAGTCATATTATTAGTTCAAAACGTCAAGTCAAGGTACAGCTCGCTGATGTGATCAATGGAAATGAATAAGACAGGAGTTCCACACACACACACACACACACACACACACACACACACACACACACACACACACACACACACACACACACACACACACACACACACACACACAAGGCTGTTGATAAGACCTTTTTACAAATCCACTGATGTGAATGAACTGCTGTGACCCAGCCCTGTCCCACCTCAGCTGTGTGTATGTGTGTGTTTGTGTGTTGACATTAAAGGACGTTCAGACAAATTGCTCTGATCAGTACACATATGAAGGGCATCCATTTCTCTTTGAGCGGAGGCTCAGCCTTTCTAAACCTTCGTTATATACCAAGGAGACAATCAAAAACGATGAGTACTTCGCTACTTCAGTCATCTCTCTCCGCACTCTATCTCCCTCCATGCCGCTTTCCACACAGACCTAGCCACACACCCTGTCACTCAAGGAGCGCATTTGTTGTTCCTCCTCGACAAGGGCTGCGGTTCAAACTCATAAAAGACAAACCCTTGTCCACTTACCCTCATCTTATGCCCTTGGGGGAATCCCCATTACCATCTTTGAGGGCGGTCCAAATGATTAGCCAAGCAAGGGAAGTTGGCAACGTAAGCCCCTCAGTCCTCGTTTTTAATCGAGTTGGCGAGTGTACAATTATGTTCACTCCGGGGCCTGAAATGCCCCATAATTCAATTCGTGATGATCGTACATCCGCTAAGAAAAGTCAGCCAAAAATTAAAAACTCAACGTCAATATGGAGTGAACATACAAGTGTAAGTAAAAATGAATGTAAATAAGTTAGAAATTGTGCTACTAATACACGACGGCACAAACACATCTCGTAAAAGTAATGACGTTTTTGTTTGGTTAGCTTTTGGAAATTGTAGAAATCAAACATTTTCGCAGCCTTTTTGCAGCTAGGCAGGCTAACGTTATTTAGCTAATTGATTTGCTAGCTATCGTACAGTAGGCATATATTAATAATTATATATTTAATGTAAGTAGACATACAATCATAATTGACTGTAGCGCATATAAACCACCCACAAGCTACCGGTAGCTGAAAACACAATCATTGCGGGATGAACGAGTGACAAATTTCCGGTCATGGGCGGTCCATTTAAAAATCATTCCTTCCTTCCTCGCCCCTTGCCATGCAAGTGTATTTAAAAAATATATATTTTAATTTTTAATTTTTATTAACAACAAATCAATACAGGAAGTACATGTGGAAACACACGTATATATAAATAATATACAAAGGACAATTGGGCTAGGGGGGTACAATATCACATTATACAAGGACCTTAAGGGACATACATACACTTATTATTCTAACAGCTTTTTTGTTAGTAGAGTATTTAATTGTCTTAAAATACAGTTCAATTTATTTTTGTAAGGTAAGAAAAGGTGGTGTTTTGTTTGTAAATTTACATTTGTGAATATGAAATTTGGCCAAAAGAATAATGAAATTAATTACATAAAAATGTTTCAGCTTATTTCTATCGTAGGTAAAGAATCCAAGCAGTACATCTCTCCACAATAGTGTAAGATCTTCATAAATGTGTTCAATTATAAATCTACTGATGTCTTGCCACAGTTTTCTTACATGAATACAATGCCAAAAAAGATGCAACTGTCACGTTCCTGACCTTATTTCCCTTGTTTTGTATTTATTTAGTATGGTCAGGGCGTGAGTTGGGGTGGGCAGTCTATGTTATTTGTTTCTATGTTTAGGTTTGTTCGTTTGGCCTAATATGGTTCTCAATCAGAGACAGGTGTTTGTCATTGTCTCTGATTGGGAGCCATATTAAGGTAGGCTGTTTTCACTGGTTGTTTGTGGGTGATTGTTGCTGTGTCTGTGTTTGTTCGCCACACGGTACTGTTTCGTTCGTTTGTTCCTGCGTTCATGTTTTATATGTTCTCAGGTTCAGGTCTGTTCACGTCGTTTATTATTTTGTAGTTTGTTCAAGTGTTTTTTCGTCTTCGTTTAATAAACGATAGTATGTATTCAAACCACGCTGCGCTTTGGTCCGATCCTTGCTCCTCCTCAGACGAGGAGGAAGACGAACGTTACACCAACACTGTTTCTGGGTGGTCATTACAAAAGGAACAATTTGAGTTTGTTTTCCTTAAACTTCTTCATATAGTGGTTGGCAGGATAATATTTATGAATAATTTTAAAGGAAACTTCCTTAATTTTGTTAACAAGTAGGTATGTGTGTGGCAACATCCAAACTTTTCCCCAACAGATATTATCAATAAATCCATTCCAATAAGGCATGACATGAGGTATAGATAGATTCAACATCCTGCTGAAACAAGGTTCGTATCACTCTGTTGTTGAATAGACCAAAAGAGAAACAAATCTTTCCTACTGATGAGTCAACAGGGTTAATGGAAGGTATGCTCTGTGGGTTAGGTCTTGACACGTTCCTGAATAATAAAGCAACACCTGAGGGAATGGCATCTAAAACAATTGCAAAATCTTTAGGTGTTACAGGGACCTTGTAAAAGGTAAGAATAAGAATTCCTTTATAACTGAGTAAAAGACCTTCTTGCATTTACCAGTTGGCTCACTAAAAACAAAATAAGTATTTTTATACAATATATCCCGATTATTTCATATATAATATCTGTGTGGAGAAAAATTATGCTTATAAATTAAGGACCATGACAAGAAAACCTGCCGATGAAAAGCAGAAAGTTTCACTGGAACTTCATCAATATTATAATTGCAAACCAACATGAAGTTAAGGCCACCAAAAGTAGAGAAGACATGATGAGGAATAAAATTCCACATAGAAGTGGGTCTTCTTAGGGATTGTTCTATCCAATTGATCTTAAAAGTATTATTTAAGGTAGTAAAGTCCAGAAAATTCAGCCCACCATTCTCATAAGTGTTCATTACAACAGTTTTCCTAATGTAATGGGTACGGTTTCTCCACAGAAAGTTGAAAAGCATCTGGTCTATCTCCTTGCTTATTTTACCGTCGAGATATAAAGATAGAGCACCATATGTTAGTCTAGAGATATCTTCAGCCTTGGTTATTAGGACTCTTCCTTTTAAAGATAAGTCCCCCTGTAGCCATTGATTTAGCGTCTTCTGTTTAAAAAAAATAAGAGGGTTAAAATTTAGTAAGCCTCTAGACTTCTGATCCTTTGTAATGGTTATGCCTAAATATGTAAGTTCTTCTTTTACTGGAATACCATAATATGAAGGTGTCACACAATCTTTGACAGCCATGAGTTCACATTTATTAATGTTAAGATATAGACCAGACGCTTTGGAAAAGGATTGTATCACATTGATCGATATGGGAATTTGGTTAGCGTCTTTCAGAAAAAGTGTAGTTACGTCAGCCAGGTGGCTTATAATAATTTCTTTACCAGCTATGGAAATACCTTGTACAGGACTATTATTTAAAGAATTTGTAAGAAGTTCGGTGATTAATAAAAACAGGTATGCAGAGATAGGACAAGCTTGCCTAATTCCTCTCTTTAACTCAAATCTAGGTGAGGTGCCATATTTCAATTTGATAGAGCTGTTACCATTTGTATAGAGAGTCTTAATAGACTTACAGAAAAAAATCCCCAAAGACAAGTATCTCAAGGGAGTGGAAGAGGAACTGATGTTCTACTGTGTCAAATGCTTTATAAAAATCTAAAAATAATATGAAGTTATCCTCGGTTGTTAGGTCTGAGCAGTCAAGTATGTCTAATACTAGTCTGATATTGTTAGAAATATGTCTGTTCCTCATAAAGGCAGACTGTGTTTCATCAATGATTGCATCCAGGACTTCTTTAATTATTTTTGCAAGTAGTAAGGCTAATATCTTATAGTCATATGTCGTGGAAAATTGAAAGATTATGTTATAGTGCTTGTAAGATTATATTATAATCTTTGTATTGCATTAGAATGGTTGCTTTATTCGACAGAATAGAGTATTCTGTCGACTATTGTGTGTGTGTGTTCCACTGAGGATGGGCCTCTATGAGATAGCACTGACAGAGGAGATTTATGATGTCTTTGGGTAATAAAGCCTAAAGAGCATTCCAGATAGTAAAGGTAATGTTTTTGTGCTATACCGTACCAGGGTGAGACGGGTTCCAGTTTGGAGTAGGAGGGGGCCAGACACTGGTCTTTACAATGAGAACTGTTGACACAGCAGTAACTGTCTGCTATGTTTTATAGATATCTTTCATACAAATCTTAACCTTTGTGAACTGTTCCTAAGATCTGTGGTTCGTCATGTAAGTTGAGAGGGGTGTATCTTGGCTATTAAAGATCTTTGTATTCTTCTGTAGTGACTCTCAAAATTCATTATAGATAGTGAATTGTTGAAAGTCAAAGGATAAAGCTTAAAGCTCATTAAAGATTAAGTTTAAGTATAACTCTGACTGGTGTGTAGTTTGTAACTCTCCTCAGTTGGTAATACAGGAAAATGCCATCACACATTATTAAGAAGACAAATTGGACACCAGTTATCGATGAGCAGCACTTCTTTTTTTAGGCTTAGGTATCAGTGTTATTAACCCCTGACTTATTGTAGGAGGGAGAACATTGTTTTAATACTCTCTAAAAATACTTAAAATAGGAAGGGAGCTACTTGTTCAGAAAATAATTTGTAAAATTCTGATGTAATTCTATCAACACCTGGTGATTTATTGTTCTTTAGATGTTTGATCGACTCTATGATCTCTTCAACTTTGATGGGTTCATCACACTGTTTAGATTCTATATCACTGATAGAGTGAACATTATTCAGTGAGTCAAAAAACATATATCTGTGGATTCCTGACAGTACATAGAGCTATACAATTTTCTGTAAAAATTGCTACAGTATTTAGCAATACATTTTTGGTCATCTGTAATAACACCATCAATGTTTAACTTATGGATAGTGTTATTTGTAGAGCGAAATTTCTCAAGTCTAAAGAAATAGGATGAATTCTGTTCTCCCTCCTCAATTCATTTTTTCCTAGATCTAATAAAGGCTCCTTCTGCTTTTAATCTATATATATTATCCAGTTTTGTAACTCAATCAGTTCCATCTTCTCCTCCCCCGAGAGGCCTGCTGGGGACCTCTGAGAAAGGGAAGTTATCTTAATGATCACCTTTTCCTCCTCAGCTCTTCTGGTCTTAGCAAGATTTCTACCATATTTTCTAAGGTATTTGGACACCTCAAATGTAAAGAACTCCCAGTTCTTGCAATAAGATTTTTCTTCACAAGCTCTTTCCCAAAAGTGTGAAAGCAGATCTTTAACCTCAAACGTAACTATATAATTATTTAATAACGAGCTATTTAGCTTCCAGTAGGATGCTCTACCAAGGTTAGTATCAGGGGTAAATATTTTGATATCAATGTAAATGGCCCTGTGGTCTGTGAGGGGAGTAGTACAAATATTTGTAGTAACACACTCACCATCAATACATTTGGATATAAGCCAAAAATATATTCTGGATTGTCTGGAAACTGTTTTGTTACTCCAAGTGAATGATCTGTCGGCCGGAAACCTCTCTCTCCATATATCAGTAAGATCAAACTTTTCCATAAAAAGTATTAAACCCAAATTCTGATTGGTTGGCTTACCTGGGGGCCATCTATCAGTTGAATTATCTATAGTAATGTTAAAGTCCCCTCCTATCAATAATAACAAATTTGGAAATTTAGATAACCAATGATGTATATGTTTCTCTATAGATTCAAGCAACTCATCATTCTCATGTTAGGTGTTGTACCTGTAGAAGTTTACAGTAATGAGCGTAATGTCATTGTAACTGATCACAAGACAAATAAAGGTACCAAAGGGGTCACATTCCGAGTGTAGAATATTACCACCAAAAGGTATTTTTCATTGTAGTCACACCAGCGGAGCGTTCAGATCCATGGGAAAGCCAAATATCGTTGCCCCACTGTGACCTCCAGAAGTTGGCAACAGCCGAAATTGAGTGAGACTCTTGAAAAAAGCAGAAATCTGTTCGAAATTGTTTAGCAAATAAAAATAAGGCCTTGCTCTTCACATTGTTTCATAACCCCCTAGCATTAAGAGAAACTACAGACAAAGACAAAACAACAAAGATTATATAAAAGTATAAACTTTTTAGGATGAGTCAAACATAGGAGCAGTGAACGTAAGCGATAATGAACCGAGATCTGCACCATTTAAGTCAACTTAAAGTGAAAATAGCTTATTCCATTAACTCTGAGCTAGATGTTATCCAGCTTTTGAAATTCAACTCAACAGAAAATTATGTTCAAGACCAAACCAAGGGTTCTTTGTAGTAAGAGAGACTAAAAACCCTCTTTAGTGTAATCAGGAACTATTCTGAGAAATAAAATACAAAATAATAATTTAAATAAAAGGGTACCTTACTATTTTAAGGGCATATGAAAACTGATCATAAAAAAATGGAATAAAAAAATGTTTTACATATACATGTTCCTAAGTCCTTTTTCACTTGGAAATAAGTATTAATAACTAAATAGAACAATAACCGTGTAAAGTCAGAGCAGACATGTACGCCCTTTAAAGCAGTATCTTAGTTACTGTATACATAAAAAATAAATACAACTTTCAGTCTTCTTCGTAAGTTTGTAAACAAAATAGGCCTTCTGGTCATACAAGAACAAACTATTAAATCGAGGTACCTGAGTATTCCGAAAAAAAAGTCACCTGATGAGTGTTAGGTAACATTAATCAATACAAGGAAAATGAGAATACCATGGCCGAAACCATCAATCTATTCCTTCTGGTGAGATTCTAGGGAGAAATATGGATTTCTGAACCGTTGATGAATGTCACGACTTCCGCCGAGGTCGGCCCTTCTCCTTGTTCGGGTGGTGTTCGGCGGTCGACGTCACCGGCTTTCTAGTCACCACCGATCCATTTTTCAGTTCCGTTTTGTTTTGTCTGTATTACACACACCTGGTTTCAATTCCCCTATCATGTTCCCTATTTAACCCTCTGGCATACATTTCTGTTCTGTCCGTGATTGTTTGTTTCGTTAGTGGTTTTCGTTGGTGTGTTTATTATATTCCCATTGAGGAATTTTTGCTTGTATTTTGAGTAAACGCCGTTGTTTTGCTCAACACCTGTGTCCTGCGCTTAACTCCGCTACATCTCTGCACACAAACCCTGACAATGAAGCCTCGTCCTCCGACGAAGTAAGCAGCCTTTCCCTCATTTCGTGCTTTCTTGATCGTTGGCCACAACTTGTTCCTTCTTTCTATGTCCTCCGGGCTGAGATGCTCAGCGAAACGCATACCATGGCTCTGAAGGAAGGCGTTCTTCCTAGCAGCTTTCCAGACAGCATCCCTGTAGAATCGGGCAGTGAAGAGGATGATGATACCCCTTGGTCTTGAATCGTTTTGCTGTTGCTTCTTGCCGAGGCGATGCACAACCTCGATGGTATCACCAACTTTGTTCTTCTCTGCAGGCATAACTTCTTGGCAGATGTGGATAGCCTCTCCTCGCACATCCTCATTCTCCACCTCTGGCACGCCTTAGAGTCTCAGGTTCCATCTTCTTGTGTATTGTTCCAGATCAGTGAGACGTCTATGGTAGACATTGTTATTCTTTTCCACCTTTTCCACACTTTTCTCAACTTTTGCCACACTCGTTTTCACATCCTTGATTTCACCACATGCAAACTCCACAGTCTTTTTCAAGCCTTCGATAACCATGGTGTTCACGCCTACCATTTTCTCAATGGCGTCAGACCTGGAGTTGACGAGTAAGGAGAGGGTAGCCACGATGTCAGAGTTCATGTTGGGTTTTTTGGAGGGTGGAGGTTTGCACGGAGTAAACGGTAAAGAGGGGAATTCGTCATCTTCAGCAGCATTCGAAAGCATGATATTATCCATAGGGCAAGCGTAGTTATGGCAGTTGTCTATAAGCACAACTCTCTCTTGTTGATTAGCAATAGATCGGCTAGCTTCTTCCTTTCTTTCTTTGTCACGACTTCGCATGGATATGCCAAAATAAATTATCCAATTCTTATTCCAGTCACAGGAAAGTTCTTATATCTTGAACAAATAAAAACAGTAATAGTAATGACTGTAAACTTGTTTTCTTCACAATCTTTCTGAAGTTTGGTGCGGAGCTCTGTAAAAAAAGCGTCTGTTCAAGCCGCCATCTTGGCCTCCCCTTGCCATGCAAGTGTATACTCGTCAGATGTCATGATACGTCATCAGAAGTGTCCACTTAATTATGAGGGCTGATGGGATAGGCTGTGTCTTTTAAATGTTTGGACTGTAGCCCAGAATACACTTACGTTCAGTCTCTGCATGGTCAATGCAGCATTTGCAACAATGTTGATGACAACAATGCTGTTTTCACCTTTATTCTTAATATAAATCCACTAGCGTTCTATAATTACACTATTTGTTTTTCTTACATCTGCAAACATCTAACCACTAATGCTAATTGCTAGCTAGCTAATAAATGTACTGAGTCAGAGAACGTAACTAGCTTTCCAGCCTGATAATACCAGTGATGGTGTGTAGACCTAAATCTGCATGTTTTTTTTTTCAGCGGTATCTTCTAAATCGAAGAGGACTATGCGAAGCAAGAATATGTACGCTCCATGAAGTAGCTAAGAGAATACATTCAATGTAGCCAAAGACTATAGGGTCCCCTATGAAACACTTGGGTTCCTATGTGTCACAATAACTTCTCCTTGGCATTTTCATTTGTTGTCATGTCAAACACTGTATGCTCACTATTATATTCTAACTATAGAATTAGAATAATCATTCTATTTCCATGATTCCAACAGTTCACCAAAGTGTTTTGCTCTAAATCACAAGTCAAATTGCAATTGCAACATTTTGGTTTAGGGGCGGTAGGTAGAGTGTTGGGCCAGTAACCGAAAGGTTGCTGGATCGAATCCCAGAGCTGACAAGGTAAAAATCTGTTGTTCTGCAAAAAATCTGTTGTTCTGAACAAGGCAGTTAACCCACTGTTCCCAGGTAGGCCGTCATTGTCAATAGGAATAGGAATTTGTTCTTAACTGACTTGCCTAGTTAAATAAAGGTTCATTTAAAAAAAGAATAAGGCCTAAATTGTTGTGCAGCCCTACATGGCAGTGTGGAAATGACCTCAAATGAGGGCAGGAAATGCAGAAACATAAAATACTGTTATACCATCAAAAGATTATAATAATACTGTGATATTATATTTTTGCCATATCGCCCAGCCCTAGACAAAACACATCATGACAAAAGAGACACCACAGCATTACATAGACTAAGACAACAACACAACATGACAACTACACAACATGGCAGCAGCACAACATGGAAGCACAAACATTTTTAGGCAAAGACAACAGCACGAAGGACAAAATTGTACAAAAAACACATCAAATGAAGCAGTCACAAGTGTCAGTAAGAGTGTGCATGATTGAGTCTTTGAATTTAGAGATAAAACTGTCCAGTTTTAGTGTTTTCTGCAGCTCGTTCTAGCCGCTAGCTGCAGCGAACTGAAAAGAGGAGTGACCCAGGGATGTGTGTGCTTTGGGGACCTTTAACAAAATATGACTGGCAGAACGGGTGTTGTATGTGGAGGATGAGGGTTGCAGTAGATATCTCAGATAGGGGGGAGAGAGGCCGAAGAGGGTTAAGCATCAACCAGTGGGTCTTGCGCCGGGTATAGAGAGATGACCAGTTTATAGAGGAGTAAAGAGGGAAGTGGTGCATCCTATAAGGAGCTTTGGTGGCAAATCTGATAGCCGAATGGTAAAGAACCTCTAGCTGCTCAAGAGCCCCTTTACCTGCCTATCTATAAATTACAACGCCGTAATCTAGCATGGGTAGGATGGTCATTTGAATCAGGGTTAGTTTGGCAGCTGGGTTGAAAGAGGAGCGATTACGATAGATGAAACCAAGTCTAGATTTAACCTTTGCCTGCAGCTTGGATATGTGTTGAGAGAAGGACAGAGAGAGAGAGAGAGTGAGTGAGTGAGTGAGAATGTGTGTGAGTGAGTGTGTTGAGGCGTGTCGGCGAGGGGAAGTAGGGGTCAGTCTGGCTGCGGGCGATGGAGCATGAGGATGACAGCGACCCTTAGCATCCAACTTATTCATAGCCACTCCCTCTGTGTCTGTGTCTATGCATGCGTGTGTGGACTCTTTGCCACAGTCAGGTCTCAGGCTTGATTCCACTAACCTGAGAAACAGCCGAATATTGACATCACAACCAATCTGTTTCCAACAAGCTCTCTTAGTTGAAGGCCTGTTACTTCAGAATGTGTGTGTGTACTGAAACAGTTTCCTGGTGTGTTATGTTCTGTTGTCTTGGTTGGTGCACTGGGATGAAATAATGGAGTGGAATTAGGAAGTAGGCACAAATAGGGTCAGGCTGCAAAATACGAACACAACACCAGCCCAGAAGGCCTGGCTCTGCGAAAGTAATGAACTCAATTACCTCCAGCCAGTCAGACTAAATTGAACAAATCAGTTTGAATTCAAATCTGCTGTAGCCAATTTCTCAACTCAACCCAGAGTCTCCTGAAACTAGGCCATATTCCATATATTAGACACCTATTATTAGAATGTATTTCATAGTTAAACTGCTCTTTGTATGATAGCTCTTTGCACCAGACAATAAATAGAATAAATGCAAAACATCCTAGACGTTATGTTCAGTATGTACCAGTAGATCTGAACATGCAGGCAGGGAGTCCCACCTGCCTGTCTGAGATCACTAGCTCCATTAGGACGCTATGCTATAGCTATGCTATGCTACAGCCATTCATGTGTGTAGGCAAGCAGGTGAGCTGTGCCACGGATTCTGGTGAGTAGTAGTTCAAAGGTGAGCACACACACAAAAGGGCCAGTGCATGCACATTCACACAGAGACAGACAAAAAAAAGTCAATAGTCTCTCGCAGTGAGTATCGGAAAGCTTTTATGCAAATGTGACCACTGTTATTACCTGCAATTTTCTGCGATTCCTGCAATTACCTCCGATTGCTCTGGAGAAAATTTACCACTGGGAAAAAAAGAGGTGTGAGGTCACCACAAGGTGAGCCTTCTCTTCAGGTTTTGGCTAACTTTGCTACAAGGAGTAGGATTGAACGAGTAGTGTACTGGTTTTCAATATGTACGCTAGCTCAGCTACCAGTGGTCAATGGGAACTTTGCATGGTCCGGACAATGTCAATGAGACATGATTGGAAGCAGTGAACATTTTGTTAACCTTTATTTTAGCAGGGAAACCCCATTGAGACCAAGGCCTCTTTTCCAAGGGAGCCCTGCGTGAACACAAATCATACAAATGTACAACATTTACAAATACAACACAATAAAAACAATATTTGCAGACAATTTAAAGGGATATTTTGGCCCTTCATATACTTCCTCAGAGTCAGATGAACTCGTGGATACCCTATTTATACCTCTGTTATACCCTATACTGTATATAGTTCCTCCAATAGGGCATTATAGAGGACTGATGTTATAAAGTACTGAATATGTTCTTAAAGTGGAACAGCTTTACAAGTCTCTCCATCATACACACTACCCACAACATTCAATGAAGGCACTGAAGTCTTACAATCACAGACCCACTATTCACCCATACACAGAATTTTACTTCTTTCTCTCTCCGTTTTAGAGAGGTCACAACTATTTTCTCTGAAAGCATACATTTCCTGCACATACAGTGCCTTCAGAAAGTATTCATGCCCCTTGACTTATTTCACATGTTGTTGTGTTACAGCCTGAATTCAAAAAGGATTTCAAAAATAAATCTCAACCATCCACACACAATATCCCATAATGATAAAGTGAAATACATAAATATTGAATTTACATAGTATTGACTCAGGGGTGTGAATACTTATGTAGAAACATCTTTGGCAACGATTACAGCTGTGAGTATTTATGGGTAAGTCTGTAAGAGCTTTGCACACCTGGATTGTACAATATTTGCACATTATTCCTTTTATAATTCTTCAACCTCTGTCGAGTTGGTTGTTGATCATTGGTAGACAGCCATTTTCAAGTGTTGCCATAGATTTTCAAGCCGATTTAAGTCAAAACCGTAACTAGGCCACTAACTATGTCGTCTTGGTAAGCAACTCCAGTGTATATGTGGCCTTGTGTTTTGGGTTATTGTCCTGCTAAAAGGTGAATTTGTATACAAGTGTCTGTTGGAATGGAGACTGAACCAGGTTTTCTAGGAATTTGCCTGTGCTTAGCTTTATTCCATTTCTTGTTATCCTAAAAAAACTCCCTAGTCCTTGCCGATGACAAGCATACCCATAACATGATGCAGCCACCACCATGCTATAAAATATGAAGAGTGGTACTCAGTGATTTTTTTGTGTTGTATTTTCCCCAAGCATAACACTTTGTATTCAGGACATAATGTTAATTTCTTTAACACATTTTTTTCAGTTTTACCTTAGTGTCCTACTGCAAACAGGATGCATGACGTCGAAGGAATTGCCCGTAGAGCACCGAGAGCGGATTGTGTCGAGGCACAGATCTGGGGAAGGGTACAAAAACATTTCTGCAGCATTGAAGGTCCCCAAGAACACAGTGGCCTCCATCATTCTTAAATGGAAGAAGTTTGGAACCACCAAAACGCTTCCTAGAGCTGGCTGCACGACCAAACTGAGCAATCGGGGGAGAAGGGCCTAGGTTAGGGGGGTGACCAAGAACCCGATGGTCACTCTGATAGAGCTCCAGAGTTCCTCTGTTAGGATGGGAGAAACTTCCAGAAGGACAACCATCTCTGCAGCACTCCACCAATCAGGTCTTTATGGTAGAGTGGCCAGACAGAAGCCACTCCTCAGGAAAAGGCACATGACAGCCCGCTTGGAGTTTGCAAAAAGGCATCTAAAGGACTCTCAGACCATGAGGAACAAGAGTCTCAGGTCTGATGAAACCAAGATTGAAGTCTTTGGCCTGAATGCCAAGCGTCACGTCTGGAAGAACCTGGCTCCATCCCTACAGTGAAGCAAGGTGGTGGCAGCATCATGCTGTGGGGATGTTTTTCAGCAGCAGGAACTTGGAGACTAGTCAGGATGGAGGGAAAGACGACTGGAGCAAAGTACGGAGAGATCCTTGATGAAAACCTGCTCCAGAGTGCTCAGGACCTCAGACTGGGGCGAAGGTTCACCTTTCAACAGGACAACAACCATAAGCACACAGCCAAGACAATGCTCTGAATGTCCTTGAGTGGCCCAGCCAGAGCCCAGACTTGAACCTGATCTAACATCTCTGAAGAGACCTAAAAATAGCTGTGCAGCGACGCTCCCCATCCAACCTGACAGAGCTTGAGAGGATCTGCAGAGAAGAATGGGAGAAACTCCCCAAATACAGGTGTGCCAAGCTTGTAGCGTCATACCCGAGAAGACCCGAGGCTGCAATCGCTGCTTGAATACTAATGTCAAAGTAACATTTCAGTTTTTTATAAATGTGCAAAAATGTCAACAACAAAAAAATGTCTTTGTCATTATGGGGTATTGTGTGTAGATTGATGAGGGGGAAAAAACGATTTAATCCATTTTAGAAGAAGGCTGTAACATAACAAAATGTGGGAAATGTCAAGGGATCTGAATACTTTCCAAATCACTGTATATAAGAAAGCTCAGGAAATATTTGTATATATATGTATATTTTCTTTACACATATTTAAACCTATTTTTTATGGTAGGCACAAAACTACCTCCATAAAAATGTTTATACTGTTTCCTTCAGACAAGTTCAGTGACACTTGTGGGGGTTGTAGAGCAAAACGGAGAATCTCCCCTTTCCACAGTAGAGTCCCATTAGTTTGTAGCCCAAACGGTTCGGACGCTACAGACGTTTTCATGAGAAGACCGACTTTCGGGATGTCTCATCGTCTGACAAACACAGCTGCAACTCGGCCACCTTCCACCTTGGTTGAGACGCAGCCCACGCAACAACAACAAAAAACATATCTCTAGCTTAAACAGACAGATTTTGATGGGGATTTTTTCAATTATGTTACCTAAGATTGACGCAGCGGTGCGTGAATTGACTCTAGGTTAATTGAACAACCTTTGCATTACAGCCCACAATCCATTGGACATGATGATTGTACCTGTGATAAGGGGACAAGAGACAGAGAGATGTGTGCTACGGAACGTTCCACAATGGAGCCCAGCATAGACTCGTTGCCTAGCAACCAGGGTGGCCTGCAATTATTCCGTCATTTTCAAAGCATTCTATCCATCTCCTAAGAGAATGAGAAAGTTGCCTACTTTTTAAAATTATTTTACCAGTAAAACCTTTAGCTAGTTCCACCACCTTTGGAAGACTGGGGGATAAGACAAGCTAGTGTAGTAGCCTATATCTGAGGTTGAGTTGAGGATGAGTGTCATTCAATACTGTTTTCATTGAAGTGTGACATAAGTCGGGAGCACAGTGGTAAGATCCATCTTCAACAACACGGTCACAAATAGCTTAGCCATGTAGGAAAATGACTCCTTTTATTTTCTGCACACCACAACCACCAGTATGCCACTTTATGCCAGTATGCCACCTTTCCAACAAGAGATGCCCCGGTCAACTGCAAGATCTGTTATTGTCAAGTGGAAACGTCTTTTTGAGCAGCAACGGCTCAGCCGCGAAGTGGTAGGCCACACAAGCTCACAGAAAGGGACCGCCAAGTGCTGAAGCACGTAGCGCGTAAAAGTAGTCTGCCCTCTGTTGCCACACTCCCTACCGAATTCCAAACTGCCTCTGGAAGCAACGTCAGCACAATAACTGTTCGTCGGGAGCTTAATGAAACTGATTTCCATGGCCGAGCAGCTGCACACAAGCCTAAGATCACCATAAGTAATACCAAGTGTCGGCTGGAATGGTGTAAAGCTCTTCGCCATTGGACTCTGGAGCAGTGGAAACGTGTTCTCTGAAGTGATGAATCATGCTCAGTCCAACAGACGAATCTGGGCTTGGCAGATGCCAGGCGAACGCTACCTGCCCCAATGCATAGTGCCAACTATAAAGTTTGATGGAGGAAAAATGGTCTGGCGCTGTTTTTCATGGTTCAGTCCTCTTCGTTCCAGTGAAG
Source organism: Salvelinus namaycush (assembly GCF_016432855.1). NCBI lineage: Eukaryota > Metazoa > Chordata > Actinopteri > Salmoniformes > Salmonidae > Salvelinus > Salvelinus namaycush. Next base: position 37,570,001 of record NC_052307.1, on the reverse strand, counting down.
GGAAATCTTAACGCTACAGCATACAATGCAATTCTATATGATTCTGTGCTTCCAACTTTGTGGCAACAGTTTCGGGAAGGCCCTTTCCTGTTTCAGCATGACAATGCCCCCGTGCACAAAGTGAGGTCCATACAGAAATGGTTTGTCGAGATCGGTGTGGAAGAACTTGACTGGCCTGCACAGATCCCTGACCTCAACCCCATCAAACTCCTTTGGGATGAATTGGAAAGCCGACTGCGAGCCAGGCCTAATCGCCCAACATCAGTACCCAACCTCACTAATGCGCTTGTGGCTGAATTAAAGCAAGTCCCTGCAGCAATGTTCCAACATCTAGTGGAAAGTCTTCACAGAAGAGTGGAGGCTGTTATAGCAGCAAAGGGGAAACCAACTCCATATTAATGCCCATGATTTTGGAAGAGAGCAGACAGCCTACATAGTTTCATAGCCTGGTCCCGGATCTCTTATGTGTTTCAGCCAACTACAATCACTATCATTGTCATGTCATACATGGTAGTATCGTGCTCCTATAACGTACATTTTTTTGTGTTTTATTATGAAACAAATCTAGTTTACTCATCAGCATCCCTGTCCAATATGAACACCAACCTGAGATACTCTGCTGCTGCAGATAACCTATGGCCCCTTGTGGGATAAATAAAGTCTTAATAATGCATTGAAAGAAACACTTTCGAATTCAGCCCACTTTTCCCTTTGTATCTTTTTGCAATTAAAGCACACTTGCTGCAATCCTTCCCCTGTCGGTTTCAATACCCACATTTGTTCTCCATAGATACTTGAGTAAATAACCCTCAACATTCTCTCCACAGACACATCGATATCTTCAGAATGACCTTCTCACTATTTGTCTATGCAGAGACCCGTTATGTCTACGCAGTCAATGTATAGCCTAATTCATTTAAATTGCATATAAGAATGTAGAACAGCACGCATGTGCCGATGCACACACACACATCTGGAGATACAGGGGTGCATGCAGAGTGGGTCCTCCACTGATGCACACTGGTCGGTCTGTCTGCTGTGCTGTGCTGTCTGTCGCTGGGGGTCAGAGTCATACATACATTATTACCGGGGCCACTCCAACACCTGACCTATTCCAACACACTGCTCAACCCAGGAAGCATTTAGTAGAATGCCACCAGATCAATACCCACAACACCCCAGATTGAAGGCAGAACATGTTCCGAATTCCAAAGATGAACTTATCTTCAGTGAGGCCATAATTGTTTCCCTATCAGAGATAAAAGGGTCTTAGTGGCTATGGCAATATAAGGCGATTGCTATATTGCCTCAATTTCATAGATAATGTTCATGTGCATTGGCACCATGAAAAGGAGTCGCCATAAAAAGTGGTTAATGAGGATATGGTCATTTTCCAGTCACAAAGTTAACACAGGGGGAAAGCGTTAAGACTTGTGCCTCATATTGAATGTGTCGCTTTATGCAAACAAATTGACAGAGTATGGTGGTGTTACAGTCTAAATAGACAAGAGAGGCTAAATTCCAAACATATTTTCATTACAATTTCTATCCTAAATCATTATTGGGTGCACCCATGACAGCACTTGCTTTGAATGGGAATATCAGTTCTACTCATTCTCAGTTCTACTCATGAGAGTATTTTAGAGTGTTTAAGAACTCTGGTGGTACATTTACATGAGTCATTTAGCAGACACTCTTATCCACAGCAGTAACAGTAGTGAGTGCATAGATTTTTGTACTGGTCCCCCGTGGGAATCGAACCCACAGCCCTGGCGTTGCAAGCTCCATGCTCTACCAACTGAGCCACACGGGACCATGGTGACTCTCTATGATAGCTATTCCTTGTGTGTGAAGAAGACATTTTTTAGAAGCGCTACTCCCATTACACGTGAGAATACTGTTTGATATGTCTATGCTTGGCTTCAGTGCCATTTAGACAATCGAGTGGATAGAAGCATTTATTTGATATGCAGATGTCTGTTTGAAAGGCACTTCTGAATGAAAGTAAATTAAAAAGAGCTAACAAGTAAAAAATGTAAAGCTTACTGCTGAAATGTATTTTGTGCACCCTGGTTTGGGCGTCAGGGAAAATGTTATACCTGATGTTTAATGACGATTAATTAAAGAGTTGGATGCAAATTTCAAACTCTGTTTCTGTTCATAATCTGATTTTAAAGGATGTTTGGGAAGTGTGTTACGTTTACTATTCATTAATTGAGACGTGACAACAATTTAAAATAGGCTACCTACAGTAACATTTCTTTAGTCTAACTAAGATATCATATCCCCTTTTCAAAATAATTTAACTCCTTTCTGACCTTGCTTTAAATGCAATTCCCTTCCCTCTTTCTCCTCTCTAGGGTGTTCCTCCCTGCCACAGTCGTTCTGCGTCAAATTAGTTCGTAAAAAGCATTGACATAAATACCATTTAGGTGTCATGAATTTAGAGCATTTGACCTGCACTCCATAAAATGTGGCATGTTCAATAACGTTTTACAACCAAGCTTGATGACCAAGTCCCCTGAACAACAGTTGCCATCAAGCTTGATTCATTAGACTGAGAAAAAATATTGCACAAGCCACACTTTACTATTGGTTTGCATTCCAGATCAACCATTCATCCATCAACCTGTAGGCCCAGTGTTTCAGTTGCCTGCCGCTGCTAAATGAATATAGGGGAAACACTGAGGCCTATTTGTTTGCACTTTCTGAGTGAGTGAGGTGAGTGAGGTGAGTGAGGTGAGTGAGTGAGTGAGTGAGTGAGTGAGTGAGTGAGTGAGTGAGTGAGTGAGTGAGTGAGTGAGTGAGAAAAAATCGGTAATACAAACATTGTCATCCTGCAAGAAGCCTGGTATAGAGGAGACGGACCCACTGGTTGCCCTCTAGGTTACAGAGAGCCGGTAGTCCCATCCACCAAACTACCAGGTGTGAAACAGGGAAGGGACTCAGGGGGTATGCTAATTTGGTATAGAGCAGACCTAACTCACTCCATTAATCAAAACAAGAACATTTTACATTTGGCTAGAAATTCAAAAGGAAATTCTCTTAACAGAGAAAAATGTCCTCCTGTGTGCTACCTATATCCCCCCACTAGAATCCCCATACTTTAATGAAGACAGCTTCTCCATCCTGGAGGGGGAAATCAATAATTTCCAGGCCCAGGGACATGTACTAGTCTGTGGCGACCCAAATGCCAGAACCGGACGAGAACCTGACACCTTCAGCACACAGGGGGACAAACACCTGCCTGCAGGTGACAGCATTCCCTCCCCCATATGCCCCCCTAGGCACAACTATGACAACATAACCAACAAAAACGGGGCACAACTCCTGCAGCTCTGTCGCACGCTGGGTATGTACATAGTCAATGGTAGGCTTCGAGGGGACTCCTATGGTAGGTAGACCTATAGCTCATCTCTTGGCAGTAGTACTGTAGACTACTTTATCACTGACCTCAACCCAGAGTCTCTCAGAGCGTTCACAGTCAGCCCACTGACACCCCTATCAGACCACAGCAAAATCACAGTCTACTTGAACAGAGCAATACTCAATCATGAGGCATCAAAGCCAAAGGAACTGAGTAACATTAAGAAATGCTATAAATGGAAGGAATGCAGTTTGGAAACCTACCAAAAAACAATTAGGCAACAACATATTCAATCCCTTTTAGACAACTTCCTGGGTAAAACGTTACACCTTCACTATTACAGTGGAAACTTGGCAGTAGAAAATCTTAACAGTATATTTGACCTCTCAGCTTCCCTATCAAATCTAAAAATCTCAAATAGAAAACCGAAGAAAATTAACAACAATCACAAAAAGTTTGATGAAGAATGCAAAGATCTAAGAAAGAAATTGAGAAACCTGTCCAACCAAAAACATAGAGACCGAGAAAACCTGATCCTTCACTATGGTGAAACACTAAAACAATACAGAAATACACTACGGAAAAAGAAGGAACAGCACGTCAAAAATCAGCTCAATGTAATTGAAGAATCCATAGAATCGAACCACTTCTGGGAATATTGGAAAAAACACAAAACTAACAACACGAAGAATTATCTATCAAAAATAGAGATGTATGGGTAAACCACTTCTCCAATATTTTTGGCTCTATAACAAAGAACAAACAGCAAAAACATATACATGATCAAATACAAATCTTAGAATCAACTATTAAAAACTACCAGAACCCACTGGATTCTCCAATTACCTTGAATGAGCTACAGGACAAAATAAAAACCCTCCAACCCAAAAAGGCATGTGGTGTTGATGGTATCCTCAATGAAATGATCCAAAAAATAAATTCCAATTGGCTATACTAAAACTCTTTAAAATCATCCTTAGCTCTAGCATCTTCCCCAATATTTGGAACCAAAGACTGATCAACCCAATCCCCAAAAGTGGAGACAAATTTGACCCCAATAACTACCGAGGGATATGTGTCAACAGCAACCTTGGGAAAATCCTCTGCATTATCATTAACAGCAGACTCGTACATTTCCTCAGTGAAAACAATGTACTGAGCAAATGTCAAACTGGCTTTTTACCAAATTACCGTACAACAGACCACGTATTCACCCTGCACACCCTAATTGACAAACAAACAAACCAAAACAAAGGCAAAGTCTTCTCATGCTTTGCTGGTTTCAAAAAAGCCTTCGACTCAATTTGGCATGAGGGTCTGCTCTACAAATTGACGGAAAGTGGTGTTGGGGGAAAAACATACAACATTATAAAATCTATGTACACAAACAACAAGTGTACGGTTAAAATAGGCAAAAAACACACATATTTCTTCCCACAGGGCCGTGGGGTGAGACAGGGATGCAGCTTAAGCCCCACCCTCTTCAACATATATATCAACGAATTCGCGCGGGCACTAGAAAAGTCTGCAGCACCCGGCCTCCCCCTACTAGAATCTGAAGTCAAATGTCTACTGTTCTGATGATCTGGTGCTTCTGTCACCAACCAAGGAGGGCCTACAGCAGCACCTAGATATTCTGCACAGATACTGCCAGACCTGGGCACTGACAGTAAATCTCAGTAAGACCAAAATAATGGTGTTCCAAAAAAGGTCCAGTCGCCAGGACCACAAATACAAATTCCATCTAGACACCGTTGCCCTAGAGCACACAAAAAACCGATACATACCTTGGCCTAAACATCAGCGCCACAGGTAACTTCCACAAAACTGTGAACGATCTGAGAGACAAGGCAAGAAGTTAATTCTATGCCATCAAAAGGAACATAGAATTCAACATACCAATTAGGATCTGGCTAAAATTACTTGAATCAGTTATAGAACCCATTGCCCTTTATGGTTGTGAGGTCTGGGGTCCGCACACCAACCAAGAATTCACAAAATGGCACAAACACCAAATTGAGACTCTGCATGCAGAATTCTGCAAAAATACCCTCAGTGTACAACGTAGAACACCAAATAATGCATACAGAGCAGAATTAGGCCGATACCCGCTAATTATCAAAATCCAGAAAAGAGCCCTTAAATTCTACAACCACCTAAAAGGAAGCGATTCCCAAACCTTCCATAACAAAGCCATCACCTACAGAGAAATGAACCTGGAGAAGAGTCCCCTAAGCAAGCTGGTCCTGGGGCTCTGTTCACAAACACAAAAACACATCCCACAGAGCCCCAGGACAGCAACACAATTAGACCCAACCAAATCATGAGAAAACAAAAAGATAATTACTTGACACATTGGAAAGAATTAACAAAAAAACAGAGCAAACTAGAATGCTATTTGGCACTAAACAGAGAATACACAGTGGCATAATACCTGACCACTGTGACTGACTCAAACTTAAGGAAAGCTTTGACTATGTACAGACTCAGTGAGCATAGCCTTGCTATTGTGAAAGGCCACCGTAGGCAGACCTGGCTCTCAAGAGAAGACAGGCTATGTGCACACTGCCCACAAAATGAGGTGGAAACTGAGCTGCACTCCCTAACCTACTGCCCAATGTATGACCATATTAGAGACACATATTTCCCTCAGATTACACAGATCCACAAAGAATTCGAAAACAAACCCGATTATGATAAACTCCCATATCTACTGGGTGAAATACCACAGTGTGCCATCACTGCAGCAAGATTTGTGACCTGTTGCCACAAGAAAAGGTCAACCAGTGAAGAACAAACACCATTGTAATACAACCCATATTTATGCTTATTTATTTTCCCTTTTGTACTTTAACCATTTGTACATCGTTACAACACTGTATATATACATAATATGACATTTGTAATGTTTTTATTCTTTTGAAACTTCTGTGAGTGTAATGTTTACTGTAAATTTGTATTGTTTATTTCACTTTTGTATATTATCTACCTCACCTGCTTTGGCAATGTTAACATATGTTTCCCATGCCAATAAAGCCCCTTGAATTTAATAGAATTGAGAGAGAGATGTGTGTGTGTGAGTGATAGAGAAATAATGTGTGAGAGAGACATTTCCTACCCCAATTCGATAAAAAGTCCATAATAATAAAGTCATAATAATCTGACTGAGTGCGCCACATCTGCCACAGCATGGGGGTCAATAACACCATGGTAGATAGTAGTAAAGGTAGTGCTGGATTAGATGTTGTCCAGGTCCGTCAGCTCAGACAGACACTCTGGACAGATGGTTGAGACGCCTAAAGGTTGAAGCTGACAGTCCATGATTAAACATGCAATTACGTCCCCAGCAGCCTGAATCGCTCCTCTTCTCCCGCTCAACTCAACGGGTGTATTATTCAGGGGACTCAAGAGAACACACATGCACATGCGTGCGCACACCCACATAACAAACACACATCGACAAAGCATCAACATATATACAGTGGGGAGAACAAGTATTTGACACACTGCCGATTTTGCAGGTTTTCCTACTTACAAAGCATGTAGAGGTCTGTAATTTCTATCATAGGTACACTTCAACTGTGAGAGACGGAATCTAAAACAAAAATCCAGAAAATCACATTGTATGATTTTTAAGCAATTAATTTGCATTTTATTGCATGACATAAGTATTTGATCACCTACCAACCAGTAAGAATTCCGGCTCTCACAGACCTGTTAGTTTTTCTTTAAGAAGCCCTCCTGTTCTCCACTCATTACCTGTATTAACTGCACCTGTTTGAACTCGTTACCTGTATAAAAGACACCTGTCCACACACTCAATCAAACAGACTCCAACCTCTCCACAATGGCCAAGAGCAGAGAGCTGTGTAAGGACATCAGGGATAAAATTGTAGACCTGCACAAGGTTGGGATGGGCTACAGGACAATAGGCAAGCAGCTTGGTGAGAAGGCAACAACTGTTGGCGCAATTATTAGAAAATGGAAGAAGTTCAAGATGACGGTCAATCACTCTCGGTTTGGGGCTTATTGCAAGATCTCACCTCGTGGGGCATCAATGATCATGAGGAAGGTGAGGGATCAGCCCAGAACTAAACGGCAGGACCTGGTCAATGACCTGAAGAGAGCTGGGACCACAGTCTCAAAGAAAACCATTAGTAACACACTACGCCGTCATGGATTAAAATCCTGCAGCGCACGCAAGGTCCCCCTGCTCAAGCCAGCGCATGTTCAGGCCCGTCTGAAGTTTGCCAATGACCATCTGGATGATCCAGAGGAGGAATGGGAGAAGGTCATGTGGTCTGATGAGACAAAAATAGAGCTTTTTGGTCTAAACTCCACTCGCCGCGTTTGGAGGAAGAAGAAGGATGAGTACAACCCCAAGAACACCATCCCAACCGTGAAGCATGGAGGTGGAAACATCATTCTTTGGGGATGCTTTTCTGCAAAGGGGACAGGACGACTGCACCGTATTGAGGGGAGGATGGATGGGGCCATGTATCGCGAGATCTTGGCCAACAACCTCCTTCCCTCAGTAAGAGCATTGAAGATGGGTCGTGGCTGGGTCTTCCAGCATGACAACGACCCGAAACCCACAGCCAGGGCAACTAAGGAGTGGCTCCGTAAGAAACATCTCAAGGTCCTGGAGTGGCCTAGCCAGTCTCCAGACCTGAACCCAATAGAAAATCTTTGGAGGGAGCTGAAAGTCCGTATTGCCCAGCGACAGCCCCGAAACCTGAAGGATCTGGAGAAGGTCTGTATGGAGGAGTGGGCCAAAATCCCTGCTGCAGTGTGTGCAAACCTGGTCAAGAACTACAGGAAACGTATGATCTCTGTAATTGCAAACAAAGGTTTCTGTACCAAATATTAAGTTCTGCTTTTCTGATGTATCAAATACTTATGTCATGCAATAAAATGCAAATTAATTACTTAAAAATCATACAATGTGATTTTCTGGATTTTTGTTTTAGATTCCGTCTCTCACATTTGAAGTGTACCTATAATAAAAAATTACAGACCTCTACATGCTTTGTAAGTAGGAAAACCTGCAAAATCGGCAGTGTTTCAAATACTTGTTCTCCCCACTGTATATATAAGCCAGGTGAATGCTATACTTGTGTTGTGAATGAAGGGAGTTTCCCTCCATACAATGTAGCCTAATGCACTTTGAGTACCTGGTGGAATAAACCATTGTAAAATGTACTTGTATACAGACAGTAGTTTCAGCATGTCACTGGACTGGCCTCATTGACCTTGCTAATACCTCTTTTACCTCCTTAACTTAGAAAATATGCTTCTTGCATTGAATAGAGACAGCTCTCCAGCTCACTGCACTCTATAGCATGATAAATCTCCTTAATGTCTGCCTTGGCTTAATTGAAAAAGAGAAGTACATTAAAAGTGTCTAATGGAATATAGGAAAACGCTTCTCTCTCCCAGCTCATAAATCCAGCCCAGAGCACCCAGCTATTCCGACAGACTTTCTTCTCAATTTTATGACTAAGACGGTTTATATCACCAGAGAGCCCAAGGTGGGGGGCAGGGGATTCATGTCAGCCATCGTAAGTTTGGAGACGGGGGTGACAGCGAGTTTATAGCCAGTCTGGGGCTGGGGGTTGATCAATGTTGTCAGAGCTTACTGCTATACATGACCCAGAGACAGGACCGGCGTTATGGGCGGGCATTATGGGGCCTGGCCTGCCCTACCGTACTTCCTTGCACATCCAAATAAAATATAGATAATTTATTTGACCGGGACACACGCCAACAGAAAGACCCATCAATCTCAGATAAAGCATCCGAGTGAGTGAAACAGCGCCCCTCTGTCTCACTATATGTAGCCCATGAATCGGATGCTGTCTGGACAAAAAGAGTATAGCATGTCATACTCTTTTTAGCCAGACAGCATTCGATACATGGGCTACATATAGTGAGACAGAGGGGCGCTGTTTCGCTCACTCGGATGCTTTCTACGGTGAGATTGTTTCAGCAGAGAGGAAGAGGCGACAGGAGAGGGCTCACTCTCACCTAAATCTGTCCAGAATTAGCCCAACGGTTTTCTATGGGCTTAATATGCAGACCTAAGCTTTTGCCTGCCTTCCCACCTTTGGGACAATGACTCCCATTAGGGCGGAGACATGAGCATCTCGTCATTACCAGTCAAAGGTTTGGACACACCTACTCATTTAAGGGTTTTTCTATTTTCTATGTTGAGAATAATAGTAAAGACATCAAAACTATGAAATAACACATATGGAATCATGTAGTAACCAAAAAAAGTGTTGAACAAATCAAAATATATTTTATATTTGAGATTCTTCAAAGTAGCCACCCTTTGCCTTGATGACAGCTTTTCATTCTTGGCATTCTCTCAACCAGCTTCACCTGGAATGCTTTTCCAACAGTCTTGAAGGAGTTCCCACATATGCTGAGCACTTGCTAGCTGCTTTTCCTTCACTCTGTGGTCCAACTCATCCCAAACCATCTCAATTGGGTTGAGGTCGGGTGATTGTGGAGGCCAGGTCATCTGATGGAGCACGCCATCACTCTCCTTCTTGGTCAAATAGCCCTTACACAGCCTGGAGATGTATCGGGTCATTGTCCTGTTGAAAAACAAATGATAGTCCCACTAAGCACAAACCAGATGGGATGGCGTATCGCTGCAGAATGCTGTGGTATCCATGCTGGTTAAGTGTGCCTTGAATTCTAAATAAATCACTGACAGTGTCACCAGCAAATAACCCCCACACCATCACACCTCCCTGCTTCACGGTGGAAACAACACATGCGGAGATCATCCATTCACCTACTCTGCGTCTCACAAAGACACGGCAGTTGGAAACCAAAACTCTCCAATTTGGACTCATCAGACCAAAGGACAAATTTCCACCGGTCTAATGTCATTGCTTGTGTTTCTTGGCCCAAGCAAGTCTCTTATCATTATTGGGGTCCTTTAGTAGTGGTTTCTTTGCAGCAATTCGACTATGAAGGCCTGATTCACACAGTCTGAACAGTTGATGTTGAGATGTGTCCGTTACTTGAACAGCATTTCTTTGGGTTGCAATTTCTGAGGCTCTACAACACTACTCTACAATGTAGAAAATAGTAAAAATAAAGAAAAACCCTGGAATGAGTAGGTGTGTCCAAACTTTTGACTGGTAATGTATATTGATCTCTGGTTTTAGGCAGCCATTTGTGAATTGGAAAGTAAAGTTGGCGTGTGCACAGTGCACTATTCAGCTGCTGGCTTCCACAAAAGTAAGTTGAGGTTTTCCTAAAATTATATAATTATACCTGTCTAAATAAAATAATTCAAAATACTTCACTAGAGAGCATGACTTATGCCTAACAAACACGTAGGCCTATGCCTATTTGGGAAGCCCATTTGGCAATTGGCCTAGCTCATAAATGAGTTGCGGCTGTCAGTGAAAAGCATCTAAAAGATGTGTAAAGATAATGTGTCTTGAGTATATTTTAAAATGTTGAGACAAGAAGAAGGGGGGGGGGGGGGGGGGGGTGTAGCTAAGATATGGCTCATCTCTCTACAGAATGCATGCACTCAACTCTCCAGAATGCACTCAGCTGTCTCCCGCCAATTCTTGCAAATTCATTGTTTCATTATGAGAATTGTTTGCCTTTGGACTGTTTTTTAAAATCAATTCCCCATTACATATGTCACCAGTAGTAGATGTACCGTTAATCCCCATCATTTGGCTACATAAATTTTTGTTAATGCATGTATTAATTAGGCTATAGTAATTTACTATTCTCATTCTCGGAGAGGAAACATGTTTTGCAGAGTTCACAACCTGCTACACTTGTGAGAAACAAGATTTGGTTTATTTCATAACCATCATTTACGAGTTGTCAATTATTTTATTGTCTTTTGTTTGGAGGGTTCCATGTGAGCAATAAGCATGTGTCTGGTTTCTCTGTGCTAATAATGTTGAGAGAGCATGCATAGAAGTACCTGACCTGCTGGATTGTCTTAACTCACCACCTCCAACACAACATTTTTCTTCACCTCACACAGTAAGTCAACAAAGTCTGTTTTTAACATCCATTTCAATGATAATAGTTCCTCACAAAAAATCTTTACAACACTATCCAGGCCTCAATAACCACCAAGCCTCAGCGTGAAAGAGCAAAATATCATGATCTGATGATCCCATATATCCAGTGGAAATGTCATAAAATACCTGAACATTTTTCCCTTAGGCATAAACAGCTGTCTGTCCCTGAGCTCACTGTTGCTGGAAACTCTGAGGGTCCAGAAAAGACTATTGATACAATGTTGCAAGTTAACTAGGAACAGCTTCAGGCCAGATCCAGTTGATGGATTTAATACAATGTTGCACTTCAGTAGCGATGGCTCAAGTCAAGACAGATAGAAAGGGAGGCAGACAGGTGGAGTAGAGAGGTGAATGATATTGAAAGAACCTGAATTTTCATCAGGATATTTTCTACTGTTTTTATTTTGTTGGCTTTTGGCCTATTAATTTTACTTAGTTGATGATGGACGTTATAGGCCTACTGCTGCATTGGCCTATGCTATCCCTGAGTTCCATGCGCTCATTTCTTTAGCCTCCAATGGAACACAGTGTATCAATGTGTCCATACGGCAGAGGCTGGTGCTTTGGCATTAGTGGAATTTGAACTTTCAGATTTGTATCATTTTAATACCAATTTTTAGGATTAACCATGTGACATTGATTATGAGAAACGAAAGAGCAGTAACGTGACCACACAAAGCCCCAGCCCAGTCTGTATCACACTAATGGAGAGAGAGGCCAGACTACTAGAGGAGTATTACTAAACGTTTTCGCACTCTGCCCCACCTAAAGGTTTTTGACCAACAAAATGTTTCTCAGGACAACCCAGTTTTTAGCCGTGACTGCAGGACTGGCTGAAAGCCACCACGTGGGAATCACTGGACCACACAACATTCTGTGACCCCCAACTCATGTACTCAGACTCTTTATGTCGAGTACCTTGCGGTTGACATAATACCAGAAGACTGAGCCAACTAGTAGAATCTAGACTTTCAATCAGGCCATCCTACTGAAAGGGCCAGATATTTATTTATTTATTTATTTAACCTTTATATAACTAGGCAAGTCAGTTAAGAACAAATTCTTATTTGATATGAAACAGCTATTACATTATAACGCAGCTATTAAACAACCAGTACTCATGCTCTCGTCAGACACAGCTGAAATCACGTGACTGATTTCTTAATGTCTGTGTCACAAATCAGAAAATGTTGAACAACAGGTGAAGACAGCAGAACAGTGCCATAGACATGTAAGGGGGTATGGGGCTGGGGTGCAGGGACATGGCTCATACCTCTACAATGGTGACTTTGGCTGCCTTGCACATGGGCTGGTTGAAGTTCCTGGCTGTTTTCCTACATGGAGAGAGAAAGAGAGAGAGAGAGAAAGAGATGACATTAGCTAACAAGCATTCATGAGGGAGGCAACAAGGGAGCAATACAAGAAAGCAGGCACAGAGAAGTAATGGAATTGAAGTACAAGAAGTCAATTAAGCATTAAGGCATAACAGGCAGTGCAGTATCATGAACACAGTCACGGATAAATGGCGTTGTTCGGCCCGGCGCGATAGAAAAGGTTTTATAACATGAGTTACAGCATCAACACAGAGCAATCATGAACCGTGCAACAATCATTTCAACATTGCCTGTTTTTGCCTGTGAAATCAAAAGGGGATTGTTTATTGCAAAGTAGATACTGCGCTCTTGTGGTGACCAATTGAATTGCATTCACTATCACTTATTTTCAGTGTACATGAGAGTAAATATTCAGGGGCAAAAAACAATACGGGTCCATTTTTATGTGGACCGAGAGAATGTTCTTCTTGTTCTTCTCACATACTGACAGAGAAGGGAACTAAGAAGAAAAGTCCATTCAGTCAGACGTAATTTCACTTTTCTACAGCTTTTCTGGAGAACGTTCAGTCTCTTTAAGCTGTATAGTGTCAACATCTTAATTCAGTCACTGAGTCTAAAAGTTAATATCCTACCAGCGATCCATATGGCACAGAGCGACCTGCAGGCCCGGAGTTTTGCTTATTGTGGAAACATCACTAGGTGATTAGAAAGGTTTAAACCTGTCCTGGGACAAGCAGTGGCCTAAATCACAGTGGCTTAGGTAAATATTTAGTGTCAAATGGATATGTATTACATAATGTACATTTATTCAATACTACGCTGATGGCTTTTTTGAAATAATGAAGCACCTCGTCTCTTCAACAGCATTACAGTCTTAGTGACAGCAGACTTAACTTCTTATGGCTGGGAGGCAGTATTGAGTAGCTTGGATGAATAAGGTGCCCAGAGTAAACTGCCTGCTGCTCAGGCCCAGAAGCTAAGATAGGCATATTATTAGTAGATTTGGATAGAAAACACTCTGAAGTTTCTAAAACTGTTTGAATGATGTCTGTGAGTATAACAGAACTCATTTGGCAGGCAAAAACCTGAGAGAAAATCCAACCAGGAAGTGGGAAATCTGAGGTTTGTAATTTTTCAACTCTTCGCCTATCCAAGATACAGTGTAAATTTGGTCCGATTGCACTTCCTAAGGCTTCCACTAGATGTGGCTTTGAGGCTTCTACTGTGAAGGGGGACAGAATGTGAGCTGTTTCAACCAGAGGTCTGGCAGAGTGCTATGAGCTCAGTCTCGCGCACGCCCGTGAGAGTTAGCTGCGTTCCATTGCATTTCTAAAGACAAAGGAATTCTCCGGTTGAAACATTATTGAAGATTTATATTAAAAACATCCTAAAGATTGATTCTATACATCGTTTGACATGTTTCTACGAACTGTAATGGAACTTTTTGACTTTTCGTCTGGACCTAGTGCTCGCGCCTCATGAATTTGGATTTGTGAACTAAACGCGCGAACAAAAAGGAGGTATTTGGACATAAATTATGGACTTTATCGAACAAAACAAACATTTATTGTGGAACTGGGATTCCTGGGAGTGCATTCTGATGAAGATCATCAAAGGTAAGTGAATATTTATAATGCTATTTCTGACTTCTGTTGGCTCCACAACATGTTTTTTTGAAATCTGACACAGCGGTTGCATTAAGGAGAAGTGGATCTATAATTCCATGTATAACATTTGTATCTTTTATCAATGTTTATTATGAGTATTTCTGTAAATTGATGTGGCTCTCTGCAAAATCACTGGATGTTTTGGAAGCAAAACATTACTGAACATAACGCGCCAATGTAAACTGAGATTTTTGGATATAAATATGAACTTCATCGAACAAAACATACATGTATTGTGTAACATGAAGTCCTATGAGTGTCATCTGAAGAAGATCATCAAAGGTTAGTGATTCATTTTATCTCTATTTCTGCTTTTTGTGACTCCTCTCTTTGGCTGGAAAAATGGCTGTGTTTTTCTGTGACTAGGTGCTGACCTAACATAGTCGTTTGGGGTGCTTTCGTCATATAGCCTTTTTGAAATCGGACACTGTGGTGGAATTAACAACAAGTTTATCTTTAAAATGGTGTAAAATACTTGTATGTTTGAGGAATTTTAATTATGAGATTTCTGTTGTTTGAATTTGGCGCCCTGCACTTTCACTGGCTGTTGTCTAATCGATCCCGTTAGCGGGATTTCAGCCGTAAGAAGTTTTTAAGGGGTAAATAAGCGCCTATGCTTTGTGCAATGATTCAAGGGTAGGAGGAAGTAGCCTGCCCTGATATCAGGTAACCTTTATCCACAAAATAAGTGATTGACAGACAGGTTAGAGTGAGTGAATGTATTGGTAGCTACCTGAAGATTACGTTCCCGGCCTTGTCGGCCTTCCAGGCCTTGACCAGAGCAAAGTCTCCAGTGATGGCCTTCTCCATGATGTAGTGCCTTCCATTAAACTCCCGCACCTGCCAAACAACAACACAGCAAGCAGCTCAAGAGACGGACTTAGAAGACTGCTGGATATGACAGCATTTTGAGTGTGGTTACAGAGGCTAGTGCGCCATTTCAGTATAGGCAGATTGTGTGATGAAAACAGACAGTGGTGAGAAAAACAATTTGATGCAATAACATTAGGAGATGTGTCTTTGTGTCACGATGTGGTGAATGTGGTGCTAGAAACCACATGGTGGTAGAGGCTGGGGTCTGACCTCTCTCTGTTCACTGGCGATGGCGATAGTTCCGTCCTTGTTGTATTTGATGGGGGAGCCGCCCTCCTGGATGAGGGTACCGTAGCCTGTAGCCGTGAAGAAGGCAGGAACACCCGCACCCCCAGCTCTGATCCTCTCTGCTAGGGTACCCTGGGGGAGAGAGGTCATGGTCATCAATTGGATCATTACTCAAAATCACTGAACCTGGACATTGCCAAACCTCCACAACAAATGTATATGACCTCAAATAACTCAAATGGATAACCTAGTGAAGCAAGGAGGTATGTGTGTGCGTGCGTGCGTGTCACCTGTGGCGTTAGCTCCACCTCCAGCTCCCCAGACAGGTATTGTCTCTCAAACTCGATGTTCTCTCCCACATAGGAGGAGATCATCCTCTTGATCTGTTTGGTCTGTAGGAGCAGACCCAACCCAAAGTTATCCACCCTGCAGGGAGAGAACACACAGGTTACCACACACACACACACACACACACACACACCAGCCTACAGAGAGAGCAAACCGATCATCAGCTCCTCAGGGTATGCTGCACCACGTACGCACACCCTACCCAGGTAGATTCATATTATTCCCAAATGTTTACAAAAAATGTTTGTTGGATTTTATTTCTAATACTCTTTTCGATGTGTCACTTATGGGATACACCTTAGGGTGGCAAATGAGGTGAGCTCTTCTCCTCAATAAAGGGAGCCACTTGCCCGCCAACTGGTCATTCTGGCCTCTCTTCCTTGCGGAAGTGACTGCGTTCACAAGAAGCTCTCCTCAGCACCACTAGATTCCTGTCTTCCTATTGAACTGTTTTCAGGCAAACCGTGAGATTAACGCTGCCGAACGTAGGACCTCAGCTCCTGTCGATAGTGTTGAGTACTGATTGAAAGGAAGATTTTGCTTTGAGTAGAATTAATTTTCTACTTGTCAGTCCCCGTTGTAGCTAACGTCACATGGCTAGCTATCAAGACTTGGTTAGCCCTCGCTGCAATGATTTAGCTTACCTGGCTAGCTAGCTGCAAGGCCAGCCAACCACGCTAACAAAGGACTAGCTTTCGCCGCAAGGCTTAATCTAACCTGGCTAGCTCACTGTAAGGCAAGCTAACCACACCAGCATTACTAGCTGCAACATGGTAATATTGCTTTCTCCCATCTCGCGTCTAGCTAACTGGAAAGCTAGCTAACGACACTACAAAGGGATAGCTCTCACCGATAGGCTTAGCTAACACGGATAAGTTTCGGCAAAAATAGCTTTTCCACCTGCAAGGGTAGAAAGCTAGCTATACATTTAGCTCAACCCACATTCACCCGTGCCGTGTTGACTAGATTGACCGCCCTTACTTCACAGCGCGACGGTCGAGACACGCTTTGTTCGTTGAGAGACAAGGGAAGCACACGCTTTTCTCCGGCTAGCGGGGTACTAACTAGCTACGAGGAGAACGCTAACTAGCTTACACTTTGCTCAAGGAATACAATTTCTCTGAGCCGTGGAGCCTGCTACCCCCTCACAGGGCGCCGGCCACTGCCCCATTACCGGAGCACCCTTGCTATCAGGCAAGAACACACACACTGTTTGTGTACCGTCTGCCTGGGGGCATAGCAGGCTAAAGCAGCACTCACTAACCCCGAGTTCGACGGGTGAACACTCCCCTCTCGCACCATCCCGGGAAAGCGACTTTTCCCAGCGGCCCCAGCATGCATGCCAGAAGGAAAACACAACTGGAACAAGCCTTTGTCCAGCAATGGCCAAACCAGGTACTTTCTTGGCATGGACATTCAGGGCATGGAGGAGAAAGGTTTCAACAAGCCTTGGGGTGGTTAGCCAGTGGTCACTGGCTAACCACCCCAACCCCAGTGCCGTCTGCACGCACACCTGCCTGCTGCCATTCCTGAGCAAGCTCTGTACTGGTGGTGCCCCGATCCCGCAGCTGAATCAACTTTAGGAGACGGTCCTGGCGCTTGGTGGACTTTCTTGGGCGCCCTGAAGCCTTCTTCACAACAATTGAACCGCTCTCCTTGAAGATCTTGATGATCCGATAAATGGTTGATTTAGGTCTTACTGCAATCTTACTGACAGCAATATCCTTGCCTGTGAAGCCCTTTTTGTGCAAAGCAATGATGACGGCACGTGTTTCCTTGCAGGTAACCATGGTTGACAGAGGAAGAACAATGATTCCAAGCACCACCCTCCCTTTGAAGCTTCCAGTCTGTTATTCGAACTCAATCAGCATGACAGAGTGATCTCCAGCCTTGTCCTCGTCAACACACACACCTGTGTTAACGAGAGAATCACTGACATGATGTCAGCTGGTTCTTTTGTGGCAGGGCTGAAATGCAGTGGAAATGTTTTTGGGGGGATTCAGTTCATTTGCATGGCAAAGAGGGACTTTGCAATTAATTGCAATTCATCTGATCACTCTTCATAACATTCTGGAGTATATGCAAATTGCAGCAGACTTTGTGAAAATTTATATTTGTGTCATTCTCAAAGCTTTTGGCCACGACTGTACTTCTCCCATGGGGAAAGATGGGATGTTCGACCTAGGAGTACGTCCCCAGCGGCAGAGGGTCAATCAGTGTCTTGAACTGCCTCCTCTCGGCTGGACCACAGAACCTCCCCCCATCCCATTCCCCCAATGGGGGAGAGGCACATCTGTGCTCCTTAAACCCTGCCCCTCATGCAGCGGCTCATCTTTATGCATCTGCTCACAGGAAAGACTGGGGGGGTCTCACTCAACCCCAGAGTACCCCCTGGTACCCCTCATTCCGACGGTACTTCTCCCTGCCCAACAGGGGGCACTCAGTCATGCTCCGTACGTGTTTATGAGTGCTAGGGTTGATGGCATTTACCATCTCAATTGTACAGCGAGGATCAATGAGAATGAGAGACTTCCAGTGTTGGGTTTAAACCCATCGCCTATATCCACTATGAAACTTCAATCAAAAGATAAGTGTCTACAGACTCCGGGTTAAGCGAGAATTGTGTCAAGATCAGTGCGGCTTGGCGGGGGTCGTGTTTTGGAGGACGCATGGCTCTCGACCTTCGCCTCTCCCGAGTCCGTACGAGAGTTGCAGCGATGGGACAAGACTGTAACTACCAATTGGACATCAAGAAATTGGGGGGAAAAAGGGGTAAAAAAATATTTTGTGTGTCCACAGACTTTTTCTCAGCTCTCTGTCACTAGAAGAGCCTCTCAATCACAGACACCTCAAACTGATGATAGTGTTTCATGCATTGACACACTTTCGCCCTGCCGTCGAAATGGTCACATCCTGGTCGAGGCAGACAATATGACTGTGGTGGAACACAACCACCACAAGGTTGGCACTTGCTCTTTGCATCTACACAGACTAACTGTCAAGACTATTCTGTGGAGCAGGGCACAACTATTTTCAATATGCGCGACTCATGTCCCAGGCGTATTGAATGTGGGAGCGGACTTGTTGTCTAGAGGGAATCCCCTATACAGGGATTGGAGACTGCACCCCCAGATGGTGAACCAGATCTTATATCTATTCGCATAGCACAAAGACACGCACTGCGTGTTGTTCTTTGCTATAGCATGATACACACCACTGGGACTGGATGTGCGGGCACACCCTTGAAGGGTGGTGCTTTACGCTTTTCCTCCTCTATGCTTGATTTTCCCCCCACTCTGGACAGAGTAAGGGAACAAGGATTATCCCTCCTTGATAGCCCCTCGATGACCAGGGAAGCTCTGGCTAGTGGACATTCTTCTCTCGCTTTACGCTGAGCCCTGGCAACTACAGTTACTATCTTTTGACCCACGTGAACAAGGAGATTTTCCACCTTCACCCGGAACCCATTGCCCTCTGGGCCTGGCCCGTGAGGATAAATATGAATGCGATAGGCTTGCCCTTCTACGTGCTCACTATATACAGTTGAAGTCGGAAGTTTACATACACTTAGGTTGGAGTCATTAAAACTCGTTTTTCAACCACTCCACAAATTTATTTTTAACAAACATGAAACAATTAACAAACAACAAACAATATAGTTTTGGCAAGTCGGTTAGGACATCTACTTTGTGCATGACACAAGTCATTTTTCCAACAATTGTTTACAGACAGATTATTTCACTTATAATTCACTGTATCACAATTCCAGTGGGTCAGAAGTTTACATACACTAAGTTGAATGTGCATTTAAACAGCTTGGAAAATTCCAGAAAATGATGTCATGGCTTTAGAAGCTTCTGATAGGCTAATTGACATAATTTGAGTTAATTGGAGGTGTACCTGTGGATGTATTTCAAGGCCTACGTTCAAACTCAGACCTCCACATGTCTGGTTCATCCTTGGGAGCAATTTCCAAACAACTGAAGGTACCACGTTCATCTGTACAAACAATAGTACGCAAGTATAAACACCATGGGACCAAGCAGCCGTCATACCACTCAGGAAGGAGACACGTTCTGTCTCCTAGAGATGAACGTACTTGGTGAGAAAAGTGCAAATCAATCCCAGAACAACAGCAAAGGACCTTGTGAACATGCTGGAGGAAACAGGTACAAAAGTATCTATATTCACAGTAAAATGTCAGGAATTGTGAAAAACCGAGTTTAAATGTATTTGGCTAAGGTGTATGTAAACTTCCGACTTCAACTGTAGATACATGTTGTGCGTTTGTGAGAAGTGGTGTGTCCAGAAACAATTAACTGTCAAAGTTTTTCCAACCAAAATCTCAGCCTGTCGACAATACACAGGAGGGAAACAACTTGTGTTATGTCGTTTCATGATGGGAGTGCGTCGCTTACGCCCAGTCTTCAAGCCTCCAAGCCTTTAGCCCCATCCTGGGACCTGTCTATTGTGCTTGAGGTGATTTCACAGCAACCTTTTCAGCTGCTGGAAAGCGCCAAATTGAATATCAATCCTTGGAAGACGGCTTTGATCATTGCCATTACATCTGCAAAGCGAGTGAGTGAGCTGCATGCACTGTCCACTATTCGTGCCTAGAGTTTGCCCTGGGTTTCGTGGTTACGTAACCCCGCCTTCATGCCCAAGATCAGTGGCAATTACAATTGTAATTGAGCGCATGGCTTTCCACCCGCCACCCTTCACTTCTACGGAAGGGCATCTCCACCGTTTATGTCCAGTATGTGCTTTGCCAATCTACTTGGGTAGGACGAGAGCATGGCGTAAGAGTACGAACCCTTTGTGTTCGTACCCTTTGTGTTCGTTAACGGCTATCTCATTGGATAGTGGAGGCTATTATATTGGCTTATTATAGCAAGGGTTTATAGCCCCCGGAGGATCCGAGGGCTCACTCCACCAGAGGTATGGCTACCTCTTGGTCAATGTTCAAAGACATCTCTTTGTGAGGCGGCATGTTGGGCCACCCCTTTTACCAACTGGACGTCACTGCACCTTCATTGGTGTATACTGTCTTTAGTTTGGGAGCCTCTGAATGGTGATGCTGTTGGAACAACCCTGGCTTCGGAGAGCATGTCTGCGTTACGGGAGTTGGCAATATGCCATGTGACACATCGAAACGAGTCTTAGAAACAGAACTTAGGTTTCTATTAGTGAGATGTGTCACTGCTTTTCCCTGA
The DNA here is from genome assembly GCF_016432855.1 of Salvelinus namaycush. NCBI lineage: Eukaryota > Metazoa > Chordata > Actinopteri > Salmoniformes > Salmonidae > Salvelinus > Salvelinus namaycush. The sequence goes on along the minus strand of NC_052307.1, from coordinate 37,548,899 downwards.
TCAGAAAAGCACAAGGAAGAGATGCATGCTTGAGAATGAACAGTTGGCGAGCAAGTGGCTCCCTTTATTGGAGAGGGGCTCAACTCATTCGCCACTCAACCCGTCTGTCTCCAACAGATGCTGTGTGATTGGACACTTCGAGCTCGTGACCCGCCCAAAGGCGTATCCCATAACTGACACATATTCCCTCATTCTCAAGTTATTCAAGGTCAAACTACTGTTAACAGCTCTGTCAGTCAGGTACTGTGAACGTTAACGAAGCGCAACAATCTACTATAACAGCATGAAATTATATTTGTTATAAATGTTTGTGTATGACAGTAAAGGGCAATTCCAGTGTTATGGATGTGACATTTGCACACAAAATGAGAAACAAAATGTCTCACAGAATTGACTTATCAAGCATAAATGAAAATGTTATTGTATATTTGTAGAACCCTATAGGGGAAGTGTTCCAAAATTCTAAGTAATACAACTTTGAAGTAACGGAACAGCAAAACTTAGTTATGGATGTGACTGAAATTGACAGGCCTTTTTGGGAGAATGGACACATCAGCAAAGGTCTGTGAATCTCGAAGTCTTAGGGTAAAATATGAATAGCCACTGTGAAAGGTAAGGCTTGGCTACACACAAAAACAACAATGATGAAAATATAAAATTATCATATACAGTGCATTCGGAAAGTATTCATACCCCTTGACTTTTTCCACATTTTATGTTACAGCCTTATTCTAAAATGGATTAAATAGTCCCCCCCTCATCAATCCACACACACACACACACACACACAACCCCATAATGACAAAAGCAAAAACAGGTTTTTAGACATTTTTGTAAATGTATGACAAACATTTTTTTAAACTTAAACATCACATTTACATAAGAATTCAGACCCTTTACTCAGAACTTTGTTGAAGCACCTTTGGCAGTGATTACAGACTCAAGTCTTCTTGGGTATGGCGCTACAAGCTTGGCACACCTGTATTTGGGGAGTTTCTCCCATTCTTCTCTGCAGATCCTCTCAAGCTATGTCAGGTTGGATGGGGAGCGTTGCTGCACAGCCATTTTCAGGTCTCCAGAGATGTTTGATCGGGTTCAAGTCCAGGCTCTGACTGAGCCACTCAAGAACATGGAGACTTGACCCGAAGCCACTCCTGCGTTGTCTTGGCTGTGTGCTTAGGGTCTTTGTCCTGTTGGAAGGTGAACCTTCGCCCCAGTCTGAGGTCCTGTGCAGGTTTTCATCAAGGATCTCTCTCCGTTCATTTTTCCCTCGACCCTGACTAGTCTCCCAGTCTCTGCCGCTGAAAAACATCGCCACAGCATGATGCTGCCACCACCATGTTTCACCATAGGGATGGTGTCAGGTTATCTCCAGACGTGACGCTTGGCATTCAGGTGAGTCCTTTAGGTGCCTTTTGGCAAACTCCAAGCAGGCTGTCATGCCTTTTACTGAGGATTTGCTTCTGTCTGGCCCCTCTACCATAAAGGCCTGAATGGTGGAGTGCTGCAGAAATGGTTGTCCTTCTGGAAGGTTCTACGATCTCCACAGAGGAACTCTGGAGTTCTGTCAGAGTGACCATCGGATTCTTGGTCACCTCCCTGGCTAAGGCCCTTCTCCACTGATTGCTCAGTTTGGCCAGGCGCACAGCTCTAGGAAGAGTCTTGGTGGTTCCAAACTTCTTCCATTTAAGAATGATGGAGACCACTTGTGTTCTTGGGGACCTTCAATGCTGCAGACATTTTTTGGTACCCTTACCCAGATCTGTGCCTCGACACAATCCTGTCTCAGAGCTCTACAGACAATTCCTTCGACCTTAATGCTTGGTTTTTGCTCTGACATACACCATCACCTGTGGGACCTTTATATAGACAGGTGTGTGCCTTTCCAAATCATGTCCAATCGATTGAATTTCCCACAGGTGGACTCCAATCAAGTTGTAGAAACATCTCAAGGATGTTCAATGGAAACAGGATGAACCTGAGCTCAATTTCAAGTCGCATAGCAAGGCATCTTTTATTTTTTTATTGCAAATATTTCTAAAAACCTGTTTTCGCTTTGTCATTATGGGGTATTGTGTGTCAATTGCTGATAATTTGTTATTTATTTAAATTGATTTTAGAATAAGGCTGTAACGTAACAAAATGTGGAAAAAGTCAAGAGGTCTGAATACTTTCAAGGCACTGTATACTTTAGAGAGTAAAATGTACCGTTCTGGATGTGACACTATGCAAAACGTGTTTATATATTAAAAGATTTCTTCAACAAACTTCACAATAATACTTTTGTCATCTGAAAATGCAGTGTACCTCAAAGAACCAAGAAATCACCAGTATCTTGAATAGTCATTGCATAGGCTATCAAAGTGCACTCGTGGGTCCTGTCTTAACCAACCAGAAATGCACAAATGTGCTACAAAAATGCATTTACAATTCTTTATTTGAAAAACTATTTTCATTGCGAATTAAAGTGCTGCATACCTCAAATATAGAAATATATGCACTTTCATAACACTACAGGAAAATGTTATTATGGATGTGACATTCTGCATTATGGATGTGACAGGTTCCTAAAAGACAGACAGCAAATGACACTGCACTCCATTTCAAATGTACAACATTTTACTAATATCATTCTAGATCATTAAAGACTGATGTTTTATTTAAAATATTCAATGTTATTATCAATTCACCTACTGAGTAACAGAATAAACATTGAAAAACTCAAACTTAATTCATCTTTTTTTATAAACTCATGCTTTGTGTTAATCTCACACCATTTAATCTGCCAGCGCAGGCTCTATGGTACTGCCTCCCCCTGTTGTCCACAAAAGGACAAAGTCCCTGGACAATTTGACCTGCAGCCATCTAAGCCTTGTCCTCCTTGGCTGGCAAGATGTACACACATCCTGTGTGGTTGTTTCTCCTCAAGAACTGCATTTCAAATCAAATTGAATTTGTCACATGCGCAAAATACAACAGGTAGACCTTACCGTGAAATGCATACTTACAAGCCCTTAACCGACAATGCAGTTCAAGAAAGAGTTAAGAAAATATTTATGAAGTAAACTAAAGTAAAAAACAATAAAAAGTAACACAAAATAACAATAATGAGAATACATACAGGGGGTACCGGTACTGAGTCAATGAGTGGGGGTAAAATCAAATACACATAGTTAGCAGATGTTAATGCGAGTGTAGCAAATTGCTTGTGCTTCTAGTTCCGACAATGCAGTAATATCCAACGAGTACTCTAACCTAACAATTTCACAACACCTACCTTATACACACAAGTGTAAAGGAATGAATAAGAATATGTACATTAAAAAAAGATATGAATGAGTGATGGTATAGAACGGCATAGGCAAGATGCAGTGGATGGTATAGAGTACAGTATATACATATGAGATGAGTAATGTAGGGTATGTAAACATTATATGAAGTGGCATTGTTTAAAGTGGCTAGTGATACATTTATTACATCAATTTGGAGTTGAGTCAGTATGTTGGCAGCAGCCACTCAATGTTAGTGATGGCTGTTTACCAGTCTGATGGCCTTGAGATAGAAGCTGTTTTTCAGTCTCTCGGTCCCTGCTTTGATACATCTGTACTGACCTCGCCTTCTGGATGATAGCGGGGTGAACAGGCAGTGGCTCGGGTGGTTGTTGTCATTGATCTTTTTGGCCTTCCTGTGACATCGGGTGGTGTAGGGGTCCTGGAGGGCAGGTAGTTTGCCCCCGGTGATGCGTTGTGCAGACCTCACTACCCTCTGGAGAGCCTTACGGTTATGAGCGGAGCAGTTGCCGTACCAGGCAGTGATACAGCCCGACAGGATGCTCTCGATTGTGCATCTGTAAAAGTTTGAGTGTTTTTGGTGACAAGCCACATTTCTTCAGCCTCCTGAGGTTGAAGAGGCACTGCTGCGCCTTCTTCACCACGCTGTCTGTGTGGGTGGACCATTTCAGTTTGTCCGTGATATGTACACAGAGGAACTTAAAACTTTCCACCTTCTCCACTGCTGTCCCGTCGATGTGGATAGGGGGGTGCTCCCTCTGCTGTTTCCTGAAGTCCACGATCATCTCCTTTGTTTTGTTAACGTTGAGTGTGAGGTTATTTTCCTGACACCACACTCCGAGGGACCTCACCTCCTCCCTGTAGGCCGTCTCATCGTTGTTGGTAATCAAGCCTACCACTGTAGTGTCGTCTGCAAACTTCATGATTGAGTTGGAGGCGTGCATGGCCACGCAGTCGTGGGTGAACAGTGAGTACAGAAGAGGGCTGAGAATGCACCCTTGTGGGGCCCCAGTGTTGAGGATCAGCGGGGTGGAGATGTTGTTACCTACCCTCACCACCTGGGGGCGGCACATCAGGATGTCCAGGACCCAGTTGCACAGGGCGGGGTCGAGACTCAGGGTCTCGAGCTTGAAGACGAGTTTGGAGGGTACTATGTTGTTAAATGCTGAGCTGTAGTCAATGAACAGCATTCTCACATAGGTATTCCTCTTGTCCAGATGGGTTAGGGCAGTGTGCAGTGTGATTACGATTGCGTCGTCTGTGGACCTGTTGGGGCGGTAAGCAAATTGGAGTGGGTCTAGGGTGTCAGGTAGGGTGGAGGTGATATGGTCCTTGACTAGTCTCTCAAAGCACTTCATGATGACGGAATTGAGTGCTACAGGGCGGTAGTCATTTAGCTCAGTTACCTTAGCTTTCTTGGGAACAGGAACAATGGTGGCCCTCTTGAAGCATGTGGGGACAGCAGACTGGGATAAGGATTGATTGAATATGTCCGTAAACACACCAGCCAGCTGGTCTGTGCATGCTCTGAGGACGCGGCTGGGGATTCCGTCTGGGCCTGCAGCCTTGCGAGGGTTGACACGTTTAAATGTGTTGCTCACGTCGGCTGCAGTGAAGGAGAGCCCACAGGTTTTGGTAGCGGGCCGTGTCAGTGGCACTGTAGTGTCCTCAAAGCGAGCAAAGAAGTTGTTAAGTCTGTCTGGGAGCAAGACATCCTGGTCCGCGACGGGGCTGGTTTTCCTTTTATAGTCCGTGATTGACTGTAGACCCTGCCACATACCTCTCGTGTCTGAGCCGTTGAATTGCGACTCTACTTTGTCTCTATACTGACGCTTAGCTTGCTTGATTGCCTTGCGGGGGGAATAGCTACACTGTTTGTATTCGGTCATGTTTCTGGTCACCTTGCCCTGATTAAAAGCAGTGGTTCGCACTTTCAGTTTTGCGCGAATGCTGCCATCAACCCACGGTTTCTGGTTTGGGAATGTTTTATTAGACGCTGTGGGTACAACATCGCCGATGCACTTGCTAATAAACCCGCTCACTGAATCAGCGTATACATCAATGTTGTTGTTCGCCGCAATGCGGAACATATCCCAGGCCACGTGATCGAAGCAATCTTGAAGCGTGGAATCCGATTAAACGCTGGTCCGACCAACAGACCTGAGCGCGGGAGCTTCCTGTATTAGTTTTTGTCTATAGGCTGGGAGCAACAAAATGGAGTCGTGGTCAGCTTTTCCGAAAGGAGGGCAGGGGAAGGCCTTATATGCGTCGCAGAAGTTAGAATAACAATGATCTAGGGTTTTGCCAGCCCTGGTTGCACAATCGATATGCTGATAGAATTTAGGGAGCCTTGTTTTCAGATTAGCCTTGTTAAAATCCCCAGCTACAATAAATGCTGCCTCAGGATATGTGGTTTCCAGTTTACATAGAGTCAAATGAAGTTCGTTCAGGGCCATCGATGTGTCTGCTTGGGGGAGATATATGCGGCTGTGATTATAATCGAAGAGAATTCTCTAGGTAGATAATGAGGTCGGCATTTGATTGTGAGGAATTCTAAGTCAGGTGAACAGAAGGACTTGAGTTCCTGTATGTTCTTATGATCACACTACGTCTCGTTAATCATAAGGCATACACCCCCGCCCTTCTTCTTACCAGAAAGATGCTTGTTTCTGTCGGCGCGATGCGTGAAGAAACCAGATGGCTGTACCGACTCCGATAGCGTGTCTCGAGTGAGCCATGTTTCCGTGAAACAAAGAACGTTAGTCTCTGATGTCTCTCTGGAAGGCTACCCTTGCACGGATTTCGTCTACCTTGTTGTCAAGAGACTGGACATTGGCGAGTAGTATGCTCGGAAGCGGTGCGCGATGTGTCCGTCTACGGGGCCTGACCAGAAGACCGCTCCGTCTGCCCCTTCTACGGCGTCGTTGTTTTGGGTCGCCGGCTGGGATCCGATCTATTGTCCTGGGTGGTGGGCAAAACAGAGGATCCGCTTCGGAAAAGTCGTATTCCTGGTCGTAATGTTGGTGAGTTGACGTTGCTCTTATATCCAATAGTTCCTCCCGACTGTATGTAATAAAACCTAAGATTACCTGGGGTAACAATGTAAAAAATAACACATAAAAAAACAAAATACTGCATAGTTTCCTAGGAACGTGAAGCGAGGCGGCAATCTCTGTCGGAGCCGGAAGTACAGGTTACAGGTTAGTCAAGGTAATTTGTACATGTAGGTATGGGTAAAGTGACTATGCATAGATAGACATCGCGTAGCAGCAGTGAAAAAACAAAATGGAGGGGGGGGTGTCAATGTAAATAGTCCGGGTGGCCATGTGATGAATTGTTCAGTAGTCTTATGGCTTGGGGGTAGAAGATGTTGAGCCTTTTGTTCCTAGACTTGGTGCTCCGGTACCGCTTGCCGTGCGGTAGTAGAGAGAACAGTCTATGACTTGGGTGACTGGAGTCTTTGACAATTTTTGGGGCCTTCCTCTGACACCACCTAGTATATACACTACCGTTTAAAAGGGGGTCACTTAGAAATGTCCTTGTTTTTGAAAGAAAAGCAAATCTTTTTACCTTTAAAATAACAAAATAACATGAAATTGATCAGAAATAAAGTGTAGACATTGTTATTGTTGTAAATGACTATTGTAGCTGGATACGGCTGACTTTTTATGGAATATCTACATAGGACTTGACAGAGGCCCATTATCAGCAACCATCACTCCTGTGTTCCAATGGCACGTTGTGTTAGCTAATCCAAGTTTATCATTTTAAAAGGCTAATTGATCATTAGAAAACCCTTTTGCAATTATGTTAGCACAGCTGAAAACTGTTGTCCTGATTAAATAAGCAATAAAACTGGCCTTCTTTAGACTAGTTGAGTATCTGGAGCATCTGCATTTGTGGGTTCGATTACAGGCTCAAAATGGCCAGAAACAAAGACCTTTCTTCTGAAACTCGTCAGTCTATTCTTGTTCTGAGAAATTAAGGCTATTCCATGCGAGAAATTGCCAAGAAACTGAAGATCTCGTACAACGCTGTGTACTACTCCCTTCACAGAACAGCGCAAACTATCTCTAACCAGAATAGAAAGAGGAGTGGGAGGCCCCGGTGCACAACTGAGCAAGAGGACAAGTACACGAGAGTGTCTAGTTTGAGAAATAGACGCCTCACAAGTCCTCAACTGGCAGCTTCATTAAATAGTACCCGCAAAACACCAGGCTCAAAGTCAACAGTGAAGAGGTGACTCCGGGATGCTGGCCTTCTAGGCAGAGTTCCTCTCTCCAGTGTCTGTGTTCTTTTGCCCATCTTAATCTTTTCTTTTTATTGTCCAGGCTTTTTCTTTGCAACTCTGCCTAGAAGGCCAGGATCCCTGAGTCGCCTCTTCACTGTTAACGTTGAGACTGGTGTTTTGCGGGTACTATTATTTTTTTTATCTGCCGTTTCCAGCTACAATAGTCATTTACAACATTAACAATGTCTACACTGTATTTCTGATCAACTTGATGTTATTTTAAAAATGGACAAAAAGTGTTTTTCTTTCAAAAACAAGGACATTTATAAGTCACCCCAAACTTTTGAACGGTAGTGAAGGTCCTGGATGGCAGGAAGCTTGGCCCCAGTGATGTACTGGGACGTACACAGTACCCTCTGTAGCGCCTTACGGTCAGATGCCGAGCAATTGCAATACCATGCAGTGTTGCAACCCGCCAGGATGCTCTCGATGGTGAAGCTGTAGAACTTTTTGAGGATCTGAGGACCCAATGCCAAATCTTTTCACTCTTCTGAGGGGGAAATGGTTTTGTCATGCCCTCTTCACGACTGTATTGCCGTGTTTGGACCATGATAGTTCGTTGGTGATGTGGACACTTGAACTTGAAACTCTCGACCCGCTCCACTACAGCCCCGTCAATGTTAATTGGGGTCTGTTCAGCCCTCCTTTTCCTGTAGTCCACGATCAGCTCCTTTGTCTTGTTCACATTGAGGGAGAGGTTGTTGTCCTGGCACCACACTGCCAGGTCTCTGACCTCCTCCCTATAGGCTGTCTTCTCATTGTCGGTGATTATGCCTACCACTGTTGTGTCGTCAACAAACTTAAATGATGATGTTGGAGTCGTGTTTGGCCACGCAGTCGTGGGTGAACAGGGAATACAGGAGGGGACTAGGCAAGCACCCCTGAGGGACCCCAGTGTTGAGATCAGCGTGGCAGATGTGTTGTTGCCTACCCTTACCACCTGGGGGCGGCCTGTCAGGAAGTCCAGGATCCAGTTGCAGAAAGAGGTGTTTTGGGGCCTCCCGGGTGGCGCAGTGGTCTAGGGCACTGCATCGCAGCGCTAGCTGTGCCACCAGAGATTCTGGGTTCGGGCGCCCAGGCTCTGTCGCAGCCGGCCGCGACCGGGAGGTCTGTGGGGCGACGCACAATTGGCCTAGCGTCGTCGGGGTTAGGGAGGGTTTGGCCGGTAGGGATATCCGTGTCCCATCGCACACCAGCGACTCCTGTGGCAGGCCGGGCACAGTGGACGCTAAGCAAGGTCGCCAGGTGCACGGTGTTTCCTCCGACACATTGGTGCGGCTGGCTTCCGGGTTGGATGCGCGCTGTGTTAAGAAGCAGTGCGGCTTGGTTGGGTTGTGTTTCGTAGTACGGGAGTTGTAGCGTTGAGACAAGATAGTAATTACTAACAATTGGATACCACGAAATTGGGGAGAAAAAGTGGGTAAAAATTATAAAAGAAAAATAAAATAAATAAATAAAAGAAAGAGGTGTTTTGTACCAGTGTCCTTAGCTTAGTGATGAGCTTCGTGTGCACTATGGTGTTGAACACTGAGCTGTAGTCAATGAACTGCATTCTCAAATAGGTGTTCCTTTTGTCCAGGTGGGAAAGGGCAGCGTAGAGTGTGATTGAGATTGATTTGTCTGTGGATCTGTTGAGGCGGTATGCAAATGTGAGTGGGTCTAGGGTATCCGGGATGGTGGTGTTGATGTGAACCATGACCAGCCTTTCAAAGCATCTTCATGGCTACCAACGTGAGTCCTACGGGGCGGTAATCATTTAGGTAGGTTACCTTCGCTTCCTTGGGCACAGGGACTATGGTGGTCTGCTTGAAACATGTAGGTATTACAGACTCGGTCAGGGAGAGGTTGAAAATGTCAGTGAAGACACTTGCCAGTTGGTCCGCGCATGCTTTGAGTACACGTCCTGGTAATCCATCCGGCCACGCAGCTTTGTGAATGTTGACCTGTTTTAAAAGGTCTTGCTCACATCGGTTACGGAGAGCATGATCACATAGTTGTCCGGAATAGCTGGTGCTCTCATGCATGCTTCAGTGTTGTTTGCCTCGAAGCGAGCATAAAAAGGCATTTAGCTCATATGGTCGGCTCGCGTCACTGGGCTGGGTTTCCTTTTGTAGTCCGTACTAGTTTTCAAGCCCTGCCACATCCAACGGAGTGTCAGAGCTGGTGTAGTAGGATTCAATCTTAATCCTGTATTGACACTTTGCCTATTTGATGGTTTGTCTGAGGGACTAGCAGGATTTCTTATAAGCGTCCGGTTAGTGTCCCGCTCCTTGAAAGCGGCAACTTCAACCTTAAACTCAATGAGGATGTTTCCTGTAATCCATGGCTTCTGGTTGGGATATCTACATACAGTCACTGTGGGGACGACGCTGTCGATGCACTTATTGATGAAGCCGGTGACTGAAGTGGTATACTCCTCAATGTCATTGGAGGAATCCCGGAACATATTTCAGTCTGTGCTAGCAAAACAGTCCTGTAGCGTAGCATCCACGTCATCTGACCAATTCCATATTAAGTGAGTCATTGGTACTTCCTGCTTTAGTTTTTCCTTGTACGCAGGAATCAGGAGGATAGATTTATGGTCAGGTGTATTTTTTTTAAATTACATTTAAAAAAAATAAAAAGTTACAAACAACGTGAAAAAAGCCTGTTAGGAGCCCGTAAAACGGCAGCCATCCCCTCCGGGGCCATTCATTTCAACAGCATCAGAGTCAGTCTGTTACCAGTCCCACAAACTGCCTGTATATACACTGAGTAAACCAAACATTAGGAACTCATTCCTAATTAAGTCCCCCCCCACCCTCAGAACAGCCTAAAAAGCTTTCCACAGGGATGCTGGCCCATGTTGACTCTAATGCTCCCCACAATTGTGTCAAGTTGGTTGGATGTCCTTTGTGTGGTGGCTCATTCTTGATACACACAGGAAATTGTTGAGCTTAAAAATCCTTCTTTAACCTGTCTCCTTCCCTTCATCTACACTTATTTTAAGTGGATTTAACAAGTGACATCAATAAGGGATCCTGGAGGGGCTCCCGAGTGGCGCAGCGGTCTAAGGCGTCACTACAGACCCGGGTTCGATCCAGGGCTGTATCACAACCGGCTGTGATCGGGAGTCCCATAGGGTGGTGCATAATTGGCCCAGCGTCATCCGAGTCAAGGGGAGGGTTTGGCCGGGAGGGCTCTACTTGGCTAACCGCGCTCTAGCGACTCCTTGTGGCGGGCCGGGCGCCTGCAGGTTGACCTCGGTGGTCAAGTGAATAGTTTCCTCTGACACATTGGTGCGGCTGGCTTCCGGGTTAAGCAGGTGGGTGTTAAGAAGCACGGTTTGGCAGGTCATGTTTCAGAGGATGCATGACTCGACCTTCGCCTCCCAAGCCCATTGGGGAGTTGCAGAGATAAGAAAAGATCGAAATTGGGGAGAGAAAAAAACTAAAAACTAATTAAAATAAGGGATCATGGCTTTCACCTTGATTTACATGGTCAGTGTGTCATGGAAAGAGTAGTTCCTAATGTTTTGTAAACTCAGTGTATACCTCTAACCCCAGAATCAGGGATTGATACACCCATTTCATTCCCTTGTTTATTTGAGATAACTGGACTTATTCCTAACTCTTCCCTTATCATCTCTACTATATCTTGACGTCTTTCCCATGAAGGGTTACACTTTTTAATGGGAATTATAACCTACCAGTGGCACAGGGTTTGCACTTTAGTAACAATTCTTGTCAGATCGTAAATCATCTAAGGCTTGAAAGCTGCAGTTCACAAGCAGCATGGCAGACTACACAGATAGACCAATATTATCACTGTGGGGTACCCGTAGTTACTCAAGGAAGTAAACAAACTCAGCGTGACCGGTGAAAGTTTATGGATTTTAAAACCTTAATTATGTTCATGTGATTTATTATGCCCCAGTTAGCAGAACAATGCATGATTGCAGTTCTTATGAGCAAACGCGAAATTTCACACACAGATAAAGATTGCCCGCTAGCTTATTTGCTAACATAAGCACACTTCGGAAGCAGTAGGAAGGGCATGAACATTCTATCATGATCGAGTTATGCAGTGACGCGGACTAGTGAGTCATTGATCATGTTATGAAGCGTCCGTAACAGTCACATACATCCGTTACGCTTAGAACGAGTACTGACCAGTGATGCCAATTTAGCAATTTTGTTGCTAGATTTAGCAACTTTTCAGACTACCCTGGCAACTCATTTTTCAAACAGCACCTAGCAACAAATTTAGCTACTTTTAACATTTTATTTGGAACTTTTAGCAAGTGACTCAAACGCTACAATGCACGCATTGTCCCTATAAATGACACAACAACGATTTTCTCTGTCACACACTCAGTCACAACACACGTGCCTGGCTGCAAAAGTGCATTGTGAGTGACGTCAGCAGCAGGAGCTCACCTCGTGCACAGGCAGCAGCACGCCAGCAGCAATTTCAGCAAATTTCAAATCATTGTTGGGGTGACTGCAGCAGCAGTAGTACAGGTTCGACGAGCCAAACCCAATGAATATAGTTGGTCATGAATGTTTGATCTTGAACAGAACTTACAATATCAATCAACATGTCTCAATCAAAATTGTACAGAAAAGAGTGGGAGTCTGTACCTGAACAAATGTCAAATCATATTTTTTGCAGAGCTGGCCAGTCAATTTGAGTAACGTTATTGTGTATTCAACGTAATGACGCAGTTTTACGTTATCACGCAATGACATCACAACGTCATTTAGCAACAAATCAACCTGCCTCTAGCAACTTACCCTGAAAATTAGGTGGCAACACTGGCACTGACAGAGAGAGAAAGGAAATCAACTATATATCACCTAAGCCCTTGATGAAAGTTTGCTTTGCACAGAAACTTTGCATACAATCGTACTCGAAACGCGTCCACAATAACATTTCCTCAAACATGTTAGATGTGACACTGCCTGTCCAAATCAGCGTTCTATTCTATACTAGCACTCAATGGACAAACATTTTCTGATATTGTTTCATTAACCTTCTGACTTAGTCAGAAACACAGGGGGACAGATGTAAGTACCCAAACAAGTTCTGTGAGCCACTGCCAAAAGCTATGCAATCTGGTTGACTGAGAATACTTATTTTGAGACTTTGCATCCTACTTAGTAACAATAACATTCAATTTCGCAAATGTAAAGGCCATATGTAGTCTTCACTTCAAAATACACACTTTCAAGATAAATATGAAAGTAGTTTAATTAGGAAATAAGCTTTTTTGTTTTTTCATGCTCAGGTTGACCTTACATGGAATGGCTCTAAAGTGAAAAGGCAGCGCATTAGGGGGTATAAAAATGTACCTCAATGAACCTATGTACCTCCTCTCTCCCTCCCACTCCGTTGAGTTTCTTGCCTCCCCATCTTTCTTCCAACTCCTTGCCTGCCCTGTTTTTCCCCCCTTCACCATTATGTCTTCCACAGGGCTTAGATTACCACGAAAAGCATCTATGGGTCACAGGAAGAGGTGGAGGAGAGCAGACCTCCTCTTGATAGACAGCCAAACCAGCGCCGTAGACAGTAACATACAGACACAGATACAGCTTCACTACCACTGGCCTAACTGCTGCAGGCACAACAAAATAAGTTATGAGAGTTTATGCCAGGGTTCCTTCTTCCATTCTAAGATATATTGAAACCTGACATATCGTAAGTAGTGTAGGCATATTTGTTGCCCACTTCATTGGTTCTTGGGAGTTGAAAGACTGGCCTGATAGAGCTACTGCTGTGCTGAGAGCAGTCACAATCGTTTATACAGTTGCCTCAAGAGGGCATAGAAACTAATGTGCCCATTTGCCCTGACAAAGAAAAGGCTGGGAAGTGCGCCAGGCCAGCAGTCGCAATAGTCTCTCAGTGACAGTTATTAACCAATAGTAGTGACATGCAGTAAATAAAACTATTATTTTTAATTCCAGGTAGCAATGTGTCACCGGTCTTTCTTGTGACCGACCCATATAAGAAGTTCACTAAAGACATATACTGAGTGCAAGATATAGGTGCATATCTTGGGTTCATGGACCTCAGGTTATTATAGTAAACCAAAACCAAAACAAATCATGAAAACTATTTTGTAAACTGAAACAAAATAATTAAGAAATCTGTTTGGAAAACTAAAAGTATACTGAAAATATTATCTAAACAGAGAGAAAGAAAGAGAAATAGACAGAGACAGACAGAGTTTGAAGGACAAGAACTCCACAGGGTTTATAGAACAGTAGACTACAAGTTCTTAACTTATGTTTGCTATCATTTTCTTTTCTATTTTGCCTATAAAAAAACATTCCTTCTCAGACTCCTGACGGTTGTCTGACTAGTAGACATATCAAATTGTCTAATCTGGGTCGGGTATAGGCCTGTACCCAGACATTTTGTATCATTCAAATTCCCAAAGGCTTTTCACTCTAAAACAGGGATCATCAAGTAGATTCAGCCATGTGATTTAAATAATTTGTAGACTGCAAATTGAGCGCAAGACTCCTAAACAGATACAATATTTGATGAAAACATAATCCTTTCAAACCTTGCTTACATTTGTATATAATCACGATGTGTCTCTCTATTATGTGTGGGAATATTTGGGAACGGGTTTCCAAAATGTAATCTTGTATCTGATCTACTGGTGTTTTTACAGTCTTTTATGCCAAACAATGAAAATTTCAAAAACAATGAAATGTTTTTTTTGCTCAGAAAACTATAGGGCCAAATAAAAACCACCCGCGGGCCACCAGTTGGGGAAACCTGGTCTAAAATGACTGGTTCTTCAGGTTTCTGTCAAAGAGATTAGGTACAGTATAGAGGGATGCACATAGAACAAGCAGCAGGGGAAATGTTTTTTCGGTGGATGTCCTCTTCATAGCTCAGCATGGCCAGAATTGTTTTATCCAGCTCCTGTGGCATGTCTTTGATGTTCCAAAGGCATCTCTTTATAAACTAACACACTAAAATGGAGTAGACGAAGAGACAAGAATAGTACCCTGGCACCAAGTCCACAACTACGTTTAGATTCAATCTGTCCCACTGCTTCACATAAGTCGTAGGCCAACATGAATTAAGTATGAAGCATTCCTTTGCTTTCTGAAGACAAACAGACACTTTGTTCCAGTCGGTGCTTCATCCTCAGAGAGTTGGTCCTGCAGTTCACCACACGTCTAGCAGGATTAGTTCATCCTCACTGATAGCTTAGGTTGAAACTAGCCAACCACTCAGCACAGTGGTCAGTCCATCCCTCAGGTCACTGGTGCAAAACAGCTCCCCTGACCCTGAAAGACCGGACAACACTACATCGATTGAAAATCAAGACGGTTTAGGAGTGGGTGAAAACCGTCATTCAAGGTCAGGACCCCTTGTGAAAGGTGCTTTGACCCCAGCTCTGTGTGGAAGTTGTGTAGATTGTAAAACTGACCTTAGATCAGCATCTTGGGGCAACTTTATCCTACCCCCCCTGGTCCCACACACGGAAGCTTCATTATGAGAAACTCTTGTTTAAAATGTTTGGACCTGATAGGGTCTCTGTTGGAGTTCAGTCATTATAAACATATTCTAAATGGCATTATAAAACACTGGTCATGATCGCAGCAAAGAGGAGAATGCAAACATTCTCCTGAAGTTGGGTTCTCAACTAGCACTGCATCTGTGGCAACAAACATTTCCTAACAGCAGTAACAAATCAAGGTTGAGATAATTGAAGTGAATGGAAAATCAATTCTACTAGTCAGACACAGATGAAAAGTAATTTGGTGCAAGAATATACAGTTGAAATCAGGAAGTTTACATACACTTAGGTTAGTCATTAAAACTTGTTTTACAACCACTCCACAATTTTTTTGTTAAACTATAGTTTTGGCAAGTTCGTTAGAACATCTATTTTGTGCATAACTTAAGTAATTTTTCCAACAATTGTTTACAGACAGCTTATTTCACCTATAATTCACTGTATCACAATTTCAGTGGGTCAGAAGTTTACATACACTAAGTTGACTGTGCCTTTAAACAGCTTGGACAATTCCAGAAAATGATGTCATGAAATGAAACAGCGCGTGCGAACAAGGAGGCCTACAAACCTGACTCACTTACACCAGCTCTGTCAGGAGGAATGGGCCAAAATTCACCCAATTTATTGTGGGAAGCTTGTGTAAGGCTACCCGAAAAGTTTGACCCAAGTTAAACAATTTAAAGGCAATGCTACCAAATACTAATTGAGTGTATGTAAACTTCCCACTGGGAATGTGATGAAAGAAATAATTCTCTACTATTATTCTGACATTTCACATTCTTAAAATAAAGTGGTGATCCTAACTGACCTAAGACAGGGAATTTATACGAGGATTAAATGTCAGGAATTGTGAAAAACTTAGTTAAAATGTATTTGGCTAAGGTGTATGTAAACTTCCGACTTCAACTGTATAAACAATACTGAAATGAGGAGAATTTCACCACAGTTAAACTAAAATGTAAACAAACAAATTATGGGATGTGGAAATCAATCCAGCCATAGCAGAAATGTAAAAAACTAATTTATCCTGTCCTCCCTCAACTTGGCCATTTATTATTGAAACAAAGAGAGTGGGATTTGAGTGTGTTGAGGTTGTCGTGACAACTTTCAAAAGCATGGCCACCACCATGGAATGCACCCACGGTTTTGGGTTGCATGCAGGAACCTGCACATGAGAGCAAACACACACGAAGACACCCACCCCCACTCACTCACTTACTTACCCAGCATTGTTGCTGACGGCTGTGAGGCTCTTTACACCAGTCTTTAATAAACTGTTGATAAGGTTCTCTGGGATGCCACACAAACCAAACCCTAGTGAGAGAGAAAGAGAATCAATCAATCGATGTTTACAGTCATTTCTATTGAAAAGGAGAGCATGGCCCATTACTATGAAGTGGACACAGGGCAATGTGTGAGTGAGAATTTCCCCTGCTGAAAAAGATAAGCAGCATGCCATGAACTGGTTCATATAACACATTTTCCCATATCCAAGTTGATCTATATCCTACCTGTAAGAGATGGGTATTAACAATATTATAATAGCCCCACCTTGCCCTCTGATAGGAGTGTAAGCAAAAAAACATTCCACCTAGCCTATCAAATTCTTTCAAATCTATGAAGTGTTAAGGGGTAAACAGTCTACAGTGACAGCTGCATTTGTAATGCATCACAGCAAAAAGCTCTTTCAAACCCCACAGTGAAGTCCTGATGGTCTCCTGATATTACCTCCCACTAGGATAGTGGCTCCACTGGGGATGTCCTTAACAGCGTCTGTGGGGTCTGTGTAGAACTGGGAGTTTCTCTGGCTGGAGGTGGAATAGGAGCAGCCACACATCTGGGGAACACAGAGGAACAGTGCAAGTTTATTATAGTAAAAAAAAACATTTTGTAAACTGAAATAAAACAAACCTGTTTGAAAAACAAACTATACTGAAACTACTTTAATTACTCTTAAACTAACAAGAAATAATAATACATAGAGGGCAAAAAACCTAATGAGGTTTTCAAGCTACTCTATCTGGTGGTCACATTGAGATTGACTTAAAATTTAAGAGGTAGACTCAGCGAAATGACATTGCTATGAGCAGCTTTTGGACGCGTTTGAGTGGTAAGGCTAAAGCAACCGACTGTAAAAAGTCGAGGAGTGAAGACGGGGGAGGTGCATCTGTGACAGCCGGGTCAACAACAAAAAAACGAATGATTGTTTGACAATAGAGCCTCCCACAATGCAGGCGATGGCTCCAGGAGGAAGTTGGTGAAGAGCAACTGCTGAAACTTGCAGTTGACTGCAGTCAAAACTTCATGACCATTGATCACATCAAGTTCATGAAGTTGGCATGTAGGCGCAAGTCTGACCATTTCTATCTGTGTAGTAATAATGGACCTACATTCATATAATTTCTTGACTGTGTCCAGCTCACTAATAATCACTGAAATGAAAGCTAGAAAGTCAGCGAGCATCAAAAATTCCAAGAACCAAGAAGATTCCAAGAAGATGGATTTTGGGGGGAAATTTTGACAGCGAGGAAACCAATTGCACCGGGGGCCGCAATCGGACCTCGTTGAAGAAGACCGAACGCTGCCCCTGGTGCAAAATGAGTTAGACCCCCCTAAACAAGCCTATCAGCCCTATAAAATCAGCACTTCACCTTGACCGCAGTGAGATAAAAACCAAGGCCTCTAGTAAAGAATGTATTCAACTACAGCACAGGAAAGATAAACAAGAAAGGCAACACACAACAAACAAAGTGGACATGTGGGAAGGAAACAGACAGACTTGAACTGGTGGGATCTTGGGAACTCTGCAATGAAGCAAATTTCTCCAGCTGAGACGTGGAAAGCAGACGGAAGCCGTTAAACCTCATCAAGCTTTTTATTTTCAGCCATTATCCCACCACTCGCTCATCCATTAACTCCTCTGCTGTAACTAATTACATCCACCGTACCGGACTACTGTAGATGGAAGGCTCACTGGAGGAAATCGGAAGCCTGGTGGATCTGAGACGGTCTCTGACAATACAGAAGTTATTTTTCTTAGCTCTGACATTAGCCTCAAGTCCCTGAAGTACAAAATAAAATATTATTCAAATGTCTGCAACCACCCCCTGAATGTAATTCATTTAGTAGTCCGTAATAACCAGCTCAAGTTGACACCCATTATCCCACCTTCCACGCTACTATGATCCATTGAACTAATGGGCAGGATAATGATGGATTTCTGTCATTTGACATACATGGCTTAACTTTGCCCTCAGCTCATGTAAAAATGAATTAGATATTATGGCCAATCAAGTGGAAGGAATATGATCCCAGAAGGAAAAAAAACTTCCCAAAATAGGTTTGACTGTAAACCTTGGGACCAGCATCTTGTGTTAAAAGGCCCAGTGAAGTCAAAAACGTGACAGTTCTGTGTTTTATAGGTCCACACTATAGAAGATGGAATAATACTGTGAAATTGCATACACCAGGCGGTAAATGAGTTGATAGACCAACAAGAAATATAGTTCCAAACCTCCCTGTCAATAACAGCTAGATTTAGTTTTCCCCTCCCCTATCAGACCACTCCCAGTCGTAACAAAATGACTGCTTGAGAAATGTCTATTTTTTGATTTTTTTTTTTACATTTAAAACAATCACAGTAAAGTACTTGATTGTTACCGAGAAAATATTTGTTATCGTGATAAATAAAAAAGTGGCATTGGGCCTTTAAAGGGTATATACCCAGGCTGACCTAGATGGAACCTTTCAGGAAGATAAACTACCATTAGCTTTATTTACTGTTATAACCTACAACACCTTATCTTAGGGTCAGTCTACACACACTGTATTGTGGCACAAATAACACACAGCAGCAACTGCATTACATGTGACTAAAGGAGGTCAAAACACAAACAATACAACATGTTATAGGATTACTGAGAGGCTAACTTATTGGTAATGGAATGCACAATAAAATGCATAGAACATTAAATGGCATTGTGTCAATGACTGTAATTCCCTAATCATTGTAGTGTGTAGCAAAGTACCTCAACTCCTCCACAGAGTTGAGAGCAGACTAGAGTTTTTGAAATGAACCTCCCGACTCCTTCCGAGTCGCTATGCAGTCGATACTTCAAAAATATACATTCTTAAACCTTTACCGTGTTCTTATGTTTGTCCTCGGTTGTTGTGTGCCTTTCTTTGTTTGCTGAAATCCATACTTTTTAATAAAACTTTAATCAAATACAACCACCGACTGTTCCCTCGTATCGTCTGACAGCGACTCGATGTAGTTGGAGGTACACTCCGCCCACTCATGTCTCCACACAACTCCGTTGATGTGAAGTGCATAGTTTTACTTGGCTATGTAATGTGCTGTACACACTCAAATTCACTTATTCTATAACAGAAATTCAAACATAGACAAGATTAACAATACCCTTATTGGAGAACTGTAGGCATTGCTTTATTTTCTATTCTACTACCGGTAGACTACACCTCAGTTTACAGAAACTGTTCTGCACTACAGTTGTACGTGCCTCTAATTTTGGCTGTCCTTTAAGTGCACATGGCTTGCAAAGAGTCTGGGGGCACTGGGTTGCAACGCAATGGAAACATTCTTGGGCTTCTGAGTTATACTACATTGGTAGAGGTGAATTCTTTACACAGTCTAGCTGGGGGAGTGTCTTCAATAGGAACTAGCTACTGTACTCAATGAACACAGTGGCACTGGCAAAACAAACAATTGGTCACATTAAATTGGAATCCTAAGTTCTTTCTCAACCAAGGTCATATGAGTGTGTAGGGGTGACAGACTTGTTATAGTAGCTATAACAGTAGCCAGCCAACATAGGCTAAATAGCTAACATGCTGGGAAACATGTATGTGTCCAGTCGCAGGTGGTGAGTTTGAATTTAGAAAATGCTATGTTATAAAATATATATATATACAGTACCATTCAAGGGTTTTTCTTTCTTTATACTATTTTCTATAGTGAAGACATCAAAACTATGACATAACATATGGAATCATGTAGTAACCCAAAAAGTTTTAAACAAATCAAAATATATTTTATATTTGAGATTCTTCAAAGAATCTCAGTTGAAACCAGGCTTCATCTGTGAAGACCACACTTCTTTAGCATGCCAGTGGCAATCGAAGGTGAGCATTTACCCACTGAAGTCGGTTACGACGTCGAACTGCAGTCAGGTCAAGACC
This sequence comes from Salvelinus namaycush, assembly GCF_016432855.1. Taxonomy (NCBI): domain Eukaryota; kingdom Metazoa; phylum Chordata; class Actinopteri; order Salmoniformes; family Salmonidae; genus Salvelinus; species Salvelinus namaycush. The sequence goes on along the minus strand of NC_052307.1, from coordinate 37,528,597 downwards.
CTGGTGAGGACGATGAGCACGCAGATGAGCTTCCCTGAGATGGTTTCTGACGGTTGGTGCAGAAATTCTTTGGTTGTGCAAACCCAGTTTCATCAGCTGTCCGGGTGGCTGGTCTCAAACGATCCCGCAGGTGAAGAAGCCGGATGTGGAGGTCCTGGGCTGGGGTGGTTACACATGGTCTTTGGTTGTGAGGCCGGTTGGATGTATTGCCAAATTCTCCAAAAAAAGATGTTGGTAGAGAAATTAGCATGGAGTGCGGCATCAGATGACCTGGCCTCCACAAATCACCCAACCTCAACCCAATTGAGATGGTTTGGACCGCAGAGTGACGGAAAAGCAGCCAACAACGCACAGCATATGTGGGAACTCCTTCAAGACTGTTGGAAAAGCATTCCAGGTGACGCTGGTTGAGAAAATGCCAAGAGTGTGCAAAGCTGTCATCAAGGCAAAGGGTGGCTACTTCGAAGAATCTAAAATACTACATGATTCCATATGTGTTATTTCATAGTTTTGATGTCTCATCTTTGGCCACATTCACGTGTCAAACAAAAACACCCTAATGATTAGTTGACAATAGAGCCTCCCACAATGCAGGTGATAGCTGCTGGATGAAGTAGGTGAAGAGCAACTACAGAAACTTGTAGTCAACTGCAGTCAAAACTTTGACCTTTGATCACATGATTTTTGTCAAGTTCATGCAGTCGACATGTAGTGGCAAGTCTGACCATTTTTATCCCCATAATGCAACACACTTTGAAAGGCAGTGACGAACGATGGTCACCGACTTAACAAAAGTGATCCGCTCGAAAGTGCACAGTCTTCAAAAATAGAAGGCAATCGGAAGGAGGCAAGATCAAGTGGGACACGTGTGAACAACAGGCACAACGATTTCCACTAGTTACCACAATCACAGAGTAAAAATTGGCTATCGTAAAAATTTTGCTTTTATGGTTAGGTTAGGCATAAGGTTAGCAGTGTGGTCAAGGTTAGGTTCAAAATCACATTTTAAGATAAGCAACTGTAGAAATAAGCAGGGGTTATGACTTTGTGCCTGTGGTTACTAGTGACGACCAGACACAACTCCGATATAAAGTGTTTTTCCTCAAAGTTGCCGGGATGTCACGTGTCCTACTTATATCAGTACACTTGTAACAACCAAATCATTACGAAACTTCTATTCAATCAAATAAGCCACATTAGACAAATAAGCCATTACATTTTTTGTTAACCAAATTCGACACTCATTGACCATACAAAAACTCCTCGCTTGCTGAGCGGGGAAAAAAAGAAAAGAAATAAGACAGATTTTTGGCCCAATTGTCCCTCTCGCTTCGCCTCTTCCTTTCGGGAGAAGATTTGAAATAAACAAGATGGTGGCATACACATTATTGGATTACTTCATGGAGCAAATAATGGATTTATTTTTTATAACAGAGCATTTTCTAAATTCAAACGTACCACCTGCAACTGGACACGGAAACGCGTTCTCTGGAGTGATAATCACGCTTCACCATCTGGCAGTCCGACAGACAAATCTGGGTTTGGCGAATGCCAGGAGAACGCTACCTTCCCCAACGCATAGTGCCAACTGTAAAGTTTGGTGGATGAGGAATAACGGTCTGGGGCTGTTTTTCATGGTTTGGGCTAGTCCCCTTAGTTCCAGGGAAATCTTAATGCTTCAACATACACTGTCATTCTAGACGATTCTGTGCTTCCAACTGTGGCAACAGTTTGGGGAAGGCCCTTTCCTGTTTCAGCATAACAATACCCCTGTGCACAAAGCGAGGTCAATACAGAAACGGTTTGTCAAGATTGGCGCGCAAGAACTTGACTCGCCTGCACATGGGCCCTGGCCTCAACCTCATTGAACACCTTTGGGATGAATTGGAACGTCACTACAAGCCAGGCCTGATCTCCCAACATCAGTGTACGACCTCACTAATGCTCTTGTGGCTGAATGGAAACAAGTCCTCGCAGCAATATTTCAACATCTAGTGGAAGGCCTTCCCAGAAGAGTGGAGGCTGTTATAGAAGCAAAAGGGTGACCAACTCCATATGAATGCCCATGATTTTGGTGTTATTTCTTCTTCTTTTTTCACACACCAAGCAAGGAGTTTTTGTATGGAGGTCAATGAGTGTCGAATTTGGTTAACAAAAATTAGGTTGTTACAAGTGTACTGATATAAGTAGGACACGTGACATCCTGGCAACTTTGAGGAAAAACACTTTATATCGGAGTTGTGCCTGGTCGTCCCTAGTTACCACAGGCACAAAGTCATAACCCCCGCTTATTTCTACAGTTGCTCTTCTTAAAATGGAATGAGATGTTTGTAGTAGTGTAGTAGTAACATAAGATACATGGATAACATATAAATACAAAAGACAGCTGAACATTAAAGTAACGAACCACATGTTAACATAGATCATGAGACCGTGGTAATGGAAATCTACTAAGGGACGTTCTGGCCCTCTTATTTTCTCCATTGTGCTGACAGACTGACCAGACACATGGGTGCCTAAAGGCAACTGGATGCTAATGATAGAAGAGACACATAGTCTGACAATTCCAATAAGCATACATACCAGAGAAATATGCCTAAGGCAACTGGATGCTAATGATAGAAGAGACACATAGTCTGCCAATTCCAATAAAGACACATACCAGAGAACATGCTGAGGCACTGAGTTAAATACAGGGCTAAGTCATAGGCCTATAGGATAGATGGACATATATTATTTTTAAGACACGCATGGGTCTGGCCACTATTATAATCTAACTGAAAGCAGATATGGGCGTTATTGGGCGTGAACAAGTAAGAAGCCTGAACTAAAAAGATAATGATGGCAGGAAGAATTAGGGGAAGTATGCTTATTTGCATATGGGGTGGACCCATATGCTATTTGTGTATAAATGTTGTGGCCGGGGCTGGGAAGCGGTGTGTGTTCTGCGGGACATTCCAGATTGCTATACAATTGTAATAAAACACATTTATTTGAGTTCACAAAAGTTCTTGTAAGAGTTATATTTGAAGTGATTTTCCACGACATGTTCTATGAACATGTGTCCACATACTTTTGGTCATGTAGTGTACATGTTTGGCCGAATCGAGAACAAAGAAAGTATTGCCAATACCAGCTAAGAAGAAAAATAAGGAGACGTTTTGCATAGGCAAACCTGTAACATCCGGATATGGATAAAACCATATTTGGTTACATCAAATTGTCTGGTGTACAATCTGTAGCTAGGAAATACCTATGATGAATAGCATGGAATGGAAGCACCAAACATCACGCGCATTTATAAAAGGTATCATCATTACTGGTAGCTTAACATTAGCTACTTCATCCAATATTTTATGGGGCAAGCCTATACTGTAAATGAAAATAATGAATTTGGATTTCAATTTAGGGGTTAAAATTGAAGGTGCCCTATGTGTCCCAAGCACTAAAGGCAAAGTCTCCCAATCGCTGTAGCTAGTTAGCTAGCTATATAGCGGTCTATTCGTATTTAGTCTAACGTTATTTCATTGACGCATTTTGATACTGACCTTGAACATGGAATGGGTGATGGAGTTCAAATTGGGTTTGCAGGTGGCAGATAGATTTTTCAATAAAAAATTATCCGCTCTTGACAATACTTTGAGGGCCGCCATGTTTTTGGAGCTAACCACCAGTCTTCAAAATGATGAGCAACGTGGGCTACCGGGCGTTTGTGTTGTGTGTGTGTGTGTGATCCCAGCTGGTTAAATGACACTGAAACTAGAAGGGTGTACGGGGCGGGGCTAGCGGAGGAGAGACAGAGGCTCGGCGAAGCTCATTATAATTTAACTGTTTCGCTGCTAGCCACTCATGGGTCCGAGTGCGCGGGCTTTTGTTCTAGCCTAGCCCATATGCTATCAACCGATTTAAAAATAACTATTCATTTTGTTATACATGTTCTTTACTGGACCAAGCCTTCACTGTGGGTTCCCTAAACCAGCATTGACTGCACTATATAAATGCAATCGCCAAGAACATAATTATATGAAATTGACAGAGTGGACAAATCCATGGATATATTTGGAGCAAACATGTTGTGGATCAAAGTGCCGCAGAAAATCAAATAAAGACATTTCATCACGTGAATAATCATAGCGTCACGTGACAGTGTGTTTAGTCATGGCGGACGACTGCAGACGACAGGGGTTTGAGCTGGAGAGAAGGATTTTTGAGTTGGACAATAAGTGCGCCAGTCTCAGATCTGAGAAACAAGGTATGTGTACGCAAAGTTACCGTGATAATTTATCAAGAAAAGTAATGTCGCGTTGATTCACCTCGTGTTCAGTTGAAAGCTATTTTCCGCTAGCTAGCTAAGCTACATTAGCTAGTGCTACCTAATTAATACCATATACACTTGACCAATGTCGTAGCTAGCTACTATACTAATCGAACGTAGCAGGCGTAAAAAGGCCGCGTTACTTCGTTGGTTACCTTGGTATTGCAACAACCCTAAACCATAGTTATGACACAACATACGTTTGCTAGATAACTAGCTAGCTAGGTGGGTTTGCTGGGCCACGTAGCTAACGTGATTTAGCTAGTTAAGTTAGCTTTAGCGAGCAAGCTTGGTAGCTAATTCTGTGCTAGGTAACGTTAGTTAGGTAACGTTAGCGTATAGCCAGCTAACAGCGTTAACTTCACGTGTCGACAAAGATACTGTCGAGCTATGGTCCATTTATAATTTACTTTGACACATTCAATGCATATACTAGTATTGTAGCTAGATTGCACAATGCCCTTTGTAACGTTAGTTTAACTAACAACTTCAACACAACCCATCGACATGCCATAACCAAACAGCGATGTTCTTCTGTCCAGATCCGCTGAATCAGGAGAGAAACCGTTAGCTAACGTTAACTAGTTGGCTGCAGAAACTGCAGACCAACCCGGGCCCTACCCAACGTTAGTGGTTCAAGCTGTTTTCTAACTAGTCTATTCTTAAATACTGCTATGTTCCATGGATTAGCTAGCCTAGCAAGGTTCACGTATTCCACGTTGTGTAGCTTGGGTTCACGGACAATTATCCAATTTAATTTACTACCATCTCTCTGACTCTGCGTGTTACAAGTGATTTCGACATTAGGCACTGCATACACTACTGATTCTGGTGAAATAAAATAGGTGTCGCTAAACGAATGTTTATTATGTGATACAAGTAATACTTAGTCTCTAGTCTACACTGTCATAGCCTATGTCCACCATTGTACACTGTTTTTTTACAGACTAACTCAAGGGGGAAGTTCCTTACATTATATGCCATCATGCCACTCTCTGTGAAACGACTTTGTAAAGTCATAGTCATCATAAACACTGATCATATCTAACACTTTAATTGATACATTGAACTCTGTAAACATAAGATGCACTGTTTACATATAGGCCTGTAATATGTCCTTAACATACTTTATTTTCTCCTAGATGATGACTATTTACAGAATGCTTCTGCGATACTAGACAAGTTGAAAAGCTTTTACAGACAAGGGGGAGAGAGTAGCAGTCTGCCTAAACTGCTTCAGGATTACACTCAGGTATTGCAGTTCATTAAATATAATTGTTCTAGATAGATTCTGGACAAAATGTTTTAGGCTAGGTGTAGATTCAAATGTTATCATTCAATTCCCTACATATCTGATTAAAGGAAATTGTTACCATTCTGTTTTGGTGAGATATATGGCATGCTCAGGCTGGATCACGAGACTAGCAAATTCCCCCAAATGTCTCTTTGTGTCTGCACAGAATGTTCCACCTGCTGTTCGAAATAGGATGATAGTACTCAATTGTATTAAGTTGTTGTCATCCAATGACATGAGCTTAAATTAGCCTGAAGGTGTGAGAGCGCATGCACACTTCTCTGTCCTTGATGCTGGAAGTTTCAACTGACCAGTGTCCTCTGACTGACTATGTATCCTTCCTCACTTCCTAGAAGCAACTCAATCACTGATCTGTTAGTGAATGCAATGTTTTCATTCTTTCACCTGTCAGACCATAGATCAGTGACTACTTTCAAAGATGAAAGGACAGAATGATGGACTTCAAAAAAGTAGTGGCGCTAGGCCACAAATGTGGAAATCAGAAGAGTTCAAAAGATTTTACTGTTAATTTCAAAGTGCAGTGATAAACCGTGACTTGACACATTTGCTACTGACAACATTGACATAACTTCCAACCCACAGTCTGTCTGAGTTATCCACATCATCCCCACCCACCATAGCAGAGTTGTAGACATAGGTTGGTGACAAGAGCCAGGTGGAGAGACAGAGATTTTCTTGCATCCTTTGCCTTATTGATGGAAGAATTGGCCAACAGCTTGTGGACAAATTAGGCTCTACAAAAAGTCTGCAATTCACCTGCGTTAGAGTTGAAGGTGGCATGTGATACCTGTCAAAAGTTAACCAAAAATCTGTAAATTAATACGGTGATTAAGCACACCAGACCTCAATGGATAAATTGCACAACTATAATTGTCAAATCGTATTTGTGTTTAAGTGAAGAATGAGACTAGTGTGTATTGTTGTGTGTGTAGGTGATCCTGGACATCACGTTCTATGAAGAGAACAAGCTGGTGGACCAGGAGTTCCCAGAGGACTGCTCGCCCTTTAAGATCCAACAGCTGCTGCAGGACCTCACAGAGCCAGAGGTGTTGGCAGGGAGGCTGGCACCGGCCCAAGAGGTGTGTACAAGAGATTCAGCCCATCATGAAGGGCAATGCAAGTGCCACGGTCCTCATATGCACAGAGTATTTTGTTCACTACAAGAAAATAGTAACTTTACACTTGTTAGCAATTTGTTATTCTTAAATAACACAAACTCCAAGGCAAATCGGGGGGAGGAAAATAGGTTTATTCAAAGAGAACAAATCATACAGGGCGGTAGATGGTCATTCTCCTCTGTCCTCAGTGATGCTCTGTCAGTGGTTCTCCAGTGATTCTCTCACCACAGAACAAAGGAACAGCATGTAGTTTTAAGACCCAGCCCTAACCTGTGGTTGACCAATTAGAATTCCTTGCAATAAAACTAGCCAATGGCCAAATAACAAGTATCCTATTTCAGAAGACATATTCCTCCCATGTCTCTGAACCATTGATCAATAATTCCCTATTACAGAAAAAACACTTTACATTGATCATAAGTTCTATTCTTGTACTCTGTCTCTGCGTTGTGTATTTATCTTTCAAATATTATTACACACACACTATTGTTAACTGACAGCTCTCCCTGTTCCAGGTGCAGTCAGTCTTGGGGCTAGAGGTGTTGGAGTGCCTCTACTGGAGACGTGGAGCACTGCTCTACATGTACTGCCACACCCTCCACCAACGCAAGCAGTGGATCAAGAAGAACAAGGCCACTTTCCTCAAGGCAAGGGCACCTCCACTCATTTGGCCAACTTCTAGCTTGATATAACAAGCATGACTTGAATTTCAGTGCTCCTACCACTAGCAGAGTGCCGGTTGTTCATTCTGTTTGTTATGTCTTTTTTCAGTGTCTTCAGGAGGGTGTACGCTACCTGATGAGGATGCTGCAGGTGAGGAACTCTGTGAAGCTCAACGACGGGGTGGTGTTTCATGACTCTGCAACCGCCAACTTCCTGGCTGAAGGTAAGCATCATTGGATTGTTATGGCTTGTTTTTAATATTGTGCCAATGTTACACATTTGTTTAGTTGACATTATCAAGACAACCTTTTTCTTCACTTCATCTATATTACATGCTTGTTTTGTTGACTATTCTTTTGTCAAGGGATGAGAACACGTCTGATTTATTTTGTTTATCCAACAGGCATCTTTTCAGACACCCACCTGTTGACGATGATGTACATCGGGGAGATGTGTTTCTGGGCAGTGAAGTATGAGGACTGCAGCGTTGATTCCACAGAACGCAAAGAGGACCGACTCCACTTCCGGGACATTGGGACACAGATCCTGCACAAATACGTGCTGGCCTGTGAGGGCCCTCTTCAGGGCCAGGGCTGGAACACTGAGAATGCCAAGGAGATCCTTAGTATCTTACAGTGAAATGGGGAGGGCTCTGTGTACAAGTTGCCCGTAGGGACTGATATGGGATCAGATGATCAAACCCCAAATTGTAATGCTAAGCATTTAAGAGAGGGGGAATCTGACCTTAGATCAGTTTCTAGGAGCAACTTTTTCCCGTTCTGAAAGGCTCCGGCCGACATAGGTGGTGCAGGTTGGGGCAAGGGTATGGAGGGATGTTAATGAAATTTTATTCTCCCTGTCTCCTGAAAGAAGCACTTATCTTCTAGATTCTGGACTGTTGGACAGGCATGTGTTATGCTCTGAGAATGTGGTAGAATAATAATATTAAAAGATTAAGAAAATAACACATTGTTACAAAAAATAAAACAAAGATCCTTTGAAGATTAATGATAATCCACCTGGTAATGAGACATCGCACAGCAACTGTTTTTATTTATTTGTTTTTAATGTTTTTTTTAAATTAATTGCATTTATATAAATATATATTAAAAAAGTTAAGGTGGGGAATACACAGAGTTGGAGACTGATGGATTCATGAACATTTTCGAGTATGTACAGTTTTGTTTAAGATATCAGCTTTGTAATATGCGACTTCTTTTTCTCACTTATAAAACGTACATTTTTTGCCCACACTTTGACAAGGAGTAATGTCCCAGTGATGGAAACTTTGATATTTTGATAGTATGCATTTAAATGGAGAATCTCTGTGGTGTTCGTTTTGAAGGAAAATGTTTTTCATTTAATTTTATGTCGTCATTGAAAATAAATACTGTGTTGGTTTCAAAATGAGTTGTAAAACGTATTGCACAGTAATATAACCACAATGCATCTCTTTCACGCCAACAACAAGGAAGTGGGTGAAATGCTAACTACAAGAAACGTCAACTTCGCTTTTCACAGTAGCTAGCACCCTATTTGAGTTTTGATAAATGTTTAGCACATAGAGGACAGCACAGACGCATTATTATTCTTACCAAATCAAAAGCAAGATGTCGGGGGAAAGTCAGCGCGACGAATCTATAGTTATACGAAGTCTCAGACAGTTCCGAGAGAAGTACTTCAATGCAAGGAAAAACGTCAATGATCAGGCGCATGCAGCAGAAGTCACCAGTGAAGATACACCGCCGGGCTTTTTGGACTGTTTACCCGTAAGATACAGACCTTATGAAAGCCAGTTGGCTACTTCACAAGATTAGATTTTTTTGTTGTAGGGTAACCTACAACAAATGAGAAATGCTATAACATACAGTGAGTATAGGGCAAGTAACGTGGAATATTTTAATGTATCGGACATTTGAGAAATGTACTGGTCATCCATATGCATTGGGTGGGTAACCTATTAGGCCAGAACCTTACTTATTGGACCAGTTCAGGTAGTCCAAGTCCATTTCTTTCGTTTGGTGGTGCTTATGACTCATCAAAACAATCGTATGCCATCATCAACCAGCAGATTCAATTCTTCACTCCTCTATCCCTCTCTCTCACTACAGGTGGACCTACAGTTCCTGATCATGACCCTACTGTCTCCTGTGGACCTCTGTCGTCTGGGGGCCACTAGTAGCTACTGGGGGGCTATGGTCAGAGATCCCTTACTATGGAGATACTTTCTGGTCAGGGACATGCCTAAATGGCCCTCCATCAACCATGTGACCATGCCCCGGTTAGAGGCCTTACACACTCCTCTGTGTGTGGGGGAGATGGAGGAGCCAGGTCATGACTTCATGACAGAGTAGGTACTGGTCTGAAACTCTGGTATTGGAATGCATGAGGAAGACAGGGATTTACTGTGATATTTGGTAAACTTACCTAAGTTGAATGCACTGACTGATGCTCTGGATAAGAATGTCTGCTAAATGACAAAAATGTAAGTACCGGTAATGAAGCCTTGTCGAAAGCATATGTAGTCTAGTACCCAGGCTATGGAAAGATTGTGAATGCATTTGGTTGGTAGATTGATTTTCCAGGAGGTCATACAAGTCAGACTTGTCAAGACATTTTGCTTGAGTCATTGGTCGTCCAAATGTATTAGTCACTCACTTCAGGAATGGAACTGTCCCTCCCTGCCTACCTAAGTAACAATTGCCTGTCTTTTCTTAGTTATCTAAAGGGCTACCCAGCCTGCAGACAGCAATGGTTTCCCCAGAGGCCGCCATACAGCGTTGTGACCTCCTTCCTCCAGTCGCTGGTGCCCACCACCACTGAGCCGCGCTACGCCATGTTTGGCCCCGGCATGGAACAGCTGGATGTCTCCATGGTGACCACGCTCATGAACACCCCAGACGTGCTCCCTGTAGCAGGGATACCCCAGAGACAGATCAACGGTGGGTTACCCACTGTCCTCTCTGATCCATCCTTTTACAGGGTGAACCTCCTCGAGACGTTCTGTTGCAGGCGAAAGCTAAATAGACACAGTTACAATAAACATCCACCATATTGGTGTTACCTGAATTGTATTTGCTTACAATAATCTCAACAGCTGAATGCTGAATAGGTAAGTTAGGTACAGTACATGGCGAACCGTAGTAAAACCATCCTGCACTAGTACTGACCAACCAGAAGCAGTTGCCAAGTTCTGTGCTGTGGTGGGCGGCCCACCTAAAGCCTTTGTTTTTTGGTGAGGGCTCACCAACTAAACAAAACCAATGTTTTTTCCAGGTATTGGATCTGGGATTAGTTACGTGTACAAAAACCAGCACAAATTCAACATTCTGACTCTCTACTCAACCAACAGGTTAGTGTTATCAGTATTGTCTGCCTATGACTGATTTGGGATGTAGTGTTACCATTCAAGGTATTGCAATGGCGCTCATGTGCATGCGTGTGTGTATATGTCTACCATTACCCGTTGTGGTTGTGTGTACAGGGCCGAGAGGGAGAGAGCCCGCACGGAACAGCAGAGTGTCAGCAACAAACTCTTCATCCAGGAGGGAACCGACCAATCAGGACACCCACATTTTAGCCCCACCCCTCAGGTCCAGGAAGTGTGTCAGGCGGTGGATGGGTTCATCTATGTGGCCAACGCAGAGCCAGGAAGAGGTAATAGCAAGATTCCATTACATTCCTCATACTTGCTCCTGTTCCTAGGGCCTTGTTGCCGAGCCAGAGAAAAGTGAGCCCAAAGCCCCATTCCATTACTATCGCCTGCATCTGCAACCCTAGGGCCTTGTCGCCTTGCAGGCTTTTTGGTCATTTAGCAGATGCTTACTCTTTATTTGTGACACAATGTAATCGCGATTTTCTGTATTCCAATCTCAACTGTATGTGTCATGCCGTGCATTAGAAATGATGCAGCTGTTTATGGCAACATCTCTACAACTGCCCTGTCAAAATGTCACCACATGATGTGTCTGTCTCCTATTAGGTGATGAGGGGGAGGTGGAGTGGGCTCAGATCCAGGCGTTGGTGGACCCTGCCTTAGGCTCATCCTCCAGACCCCTCCTGGTCCTGTCCTGTGTGTCCAGAGAGGAACCAGACCAGATCAGAACCACCAGCTCCAATAGTACTAGAACCCCCTGTGTGGATATGGCTCAGAGACTCTGCTTGCCCATGCTGCCCAACCCCTGGATGGTGAGTCTGTCTATCTGTCTGTCTGTGTAGTGTGTCTGTCTTGTCTGTGTGAAATACCCTTTATATTTGGCCATGTCTCTTTCCAGGTTCAGGACACAGTAGCAGAGTCTCTGTCTGGTGTCTTAGATGGGATCTCCTGGCTGCTGGGGTGTTCTGGTCTCAGGCTGTAACTATCTGTCCAAGGAAAAACCTTCAGGACAGAAACAACACACTAAAGAACCGGTCACAAATGCTTCTGAAGGAATGTTTTCCCTCTGATGTGCCTTTTATCAATGAATCACATAAAAAAAAGTTATTATTGTGTAAAAACAGTGTATTTTTTTTGCCAATAGTGGGTTGTACACAAATAAAACACAGGTTTTAACTCTAGCTATGGTACTGTAATTAATATTACGAAGATGAATGAATCATTTTGATATTACTACTACTGTGTACTTTAGAATCATATTGATGTGGCAATGAATTATATTTTTTGATACCTTTTATTTAGGGAAATCATGCAATTATTCGTCTATTTCTTTCATATAATTTATGCAATTTTATACTATGAAATGTGCATTGTTTTCTTTTCTTTAATTGTTCATATTCATATTGTTATTTACCCCTCTATAAGTTGTTATAAAGGAACTGAAAATACATGCATGTGTATGTACCTCAGTGAAGTGTTGTTTCTTTCAGGACTGTGAGTTTGGAGTACATGTGGAATAGTCCAATTTTTACCAAATGGTGGGTTGTGGCTGATTTTGTTTTCGGTTGTGGTTAAACACCAAGTTTTGTTTATTCATTGTGTCAAAGTAGAATTCCAAAAGCTTTTGGTGGGTCACAGCACAGAAGCATTGGTGAGCTGAGTGTGTGGAACAGACAGGCATTTGCTCTGTAGTTCATCTTATTTGTCTAAAGTGGCTTCCAACCCTTTTAATTTCTTCCTTTATCTGCACCAATGTAAAAAAAAATATATATATATATATATATACACTACCATTCAAAAGTTTGGGGTCACTTAGAAATGTCCTTGTTTTTGAAAGAAAAGCATATTTTTTGTCCATTAAAATAACATCAAATTGATCAGAAATACAGTGTTGACATTTTCTATGTTGTAAATTACTATTGTAGCTGGAAACTGCTGATTTTTTTATGGAATATCTACATAGGTGTACAGAGGCCCAATATCAGCAGCCATCACTCCTGTGTTCCAATGGCACGTTGTGTTAGCTAATCCAAGTTTATCATTTTAAAAGGCTAATTGATAATTAGAAAACCCTTTTGCAATTATGTTAGCATAGCTGAAAACAGTTGTTCTGATTAAAGAAGGAATAAAACTGGCCTATAGACTAGTTGAGTACCTGGAGCATGAGCATTTCTGGGTTCGATTACAGGCTCAAAATGGCCAGAAACAAATAACTTTATTTTGAAACTCGTTTACATCTACTTTGTACATGACACAAGTCATTTTTCCAACAATTGTTTACAGACAGATTATTTCACTTATAATTCACTGTATCACAATTCCAGTGGGTCAGAAGTTTGCATACACTAAGTTGACTGTGCCTTTAAACAGCTTGGAAAATTCCAGTAAATGATGTCATGGCCTTAGGAGATTCTGATAGGCTAATTGACATAATTTGAGTCAATTGGAGGTGTACCTGTGTGTATTTCAAGGCCTACCTTCAAACTCACTGCCGCTTTGTTTGACATCATGGAAAAATCAAAAGAAATCAGCCAAGACCTCAGAAAAAAATTTGTAGACCTCCACAAGTCTGGTTCATCCTTGAGTGCAATTTCCAAACGCCTGAATATACCACGTTAATCTGTACAAACAATAGTGTGCAAGTATAAACACCATGGGACCACGCAGCATTCATACCGCTCAGGAAGGAGACGCGTTCTGTCTCCTAGAGATGAACGTACTTTGGTGAGAAAAGTGCAAATTGATCCCAGAACAACAGCAAAGGACCTTGTAAAGATGCTGGAGGAAACAGGTACAAAAGTATCTATATCCACAGTAAAACGAGTCCTATATCAACATAACCTGAAAGGCTTCTCAGCAAGGAAGAGGCCACTGCTCCAAAACCGCCATAAAAAAAGCCAGACTACGGTTTGCAACTGCACATGGGGACAAAGATTGTTCTTTTTGAGGAAATGTCCTCTGGTCTGATGAAACAAAAATATAACTGTTTGGCCATAATGACCATCGTTATGTTTGGGGGAAAAAGGGGGAGGCTTGCAAGCTAAAGAACACCAACCTTGAAGCACGGAGGTGGCGGCATCATGTTGTGGGAGTGCTTTGCTGCAGGAGGCATCATGAGGGAGGAAAGTGATGTGGATATATTGAAGCAACATCAAGACATCAGTCAGGAAGTTAAAGCTTGGTTGCAAATGGACCCTCCAAATGGACAATGACCCCAAGCAAACTTCCAAAGTTGTGGCAAAATGGCTTAAGGACAACAAAGTCAAGGTATTGGAGTGGCCATCACAAATCCCTGACCTCAATACTATAGAAAATTTGTGGGCAGAACTGAAAAAGCGTGTGCGAGCAAGGAGGCTTACAAACCTGACAGTTACACCAGCTCTGTCCGGAGGAATGGGCCAAAATTCACCCAACTTACTGTGGGAAGTTTGTGGAAGGCTACCTGAAATGTTTTACCTAAGTTAAACAATTTAAGTTAAAGTTGACCCAAGTTAAACAATCTAATTGAGTGTATGTAAACTTCTAACCCACTGGGAATGTGATGAAATAAAAGCTGAAATAAATCATTCTCTCTAATATTATTCAGACATTTCACATTCTTAAAATAGTGGTGATCCTCACTGACCTAAGACAGGGATTTTTTTACTAGGATTAAATGTCAGGAATTGTGAAAAACTGAGTTTCAATGTATTTGGCTGAGGTGTATGTAATCTTCTGACTTCAACTATATTTATATATGAAGAAGAAAGGGACACCTTTCACCTCTTCCATGTTTTCAGATGAGTGCAGACTGGAAGGAGAGGAGACAAAGAGAGGAAGCCATTTTAACGTTTTGAGATGCACCCCCTGCCTCAGGTTGCTACACCAGTTCTAGGTGGTTATTTTTCTCTGAGGTCAGCATTGGCACGCTGAAATGAATTCACATCTGTCTGACAGGGGGAGGCGAATGTTCAAGTTTCCATCACCAGGGAGCAGGCCTGCTCCTGCTTCTCAGGGCCAGGGGAAGCTGTGTAGAATGTAGACTAGTTGGAGCTTGTTGTGTGAAAAACAAAACCTACAATTTCTAAACACAATCAAGAATGAACTGTTGGCCTCCCGGGTGGCGCAGTGGTCTAGGGCACTGCATCGCAGTGCTAACTGCGCCACCAGAGTCTCTGGGTTCGCGCCCAGGCTCTGTCGCAGCCGGCCGCGACCGGGAGGTCCGTGGGGCGACGCACAATTGGCATAGCGTCGTCCGGGTTAGGGAGGGTTTGGCCGGTAAGGATATCCTTGTCTCATCGCGCTCCAGCGACTCCTGTGGCGGGCCGGGCGCAGTGCGCGCCAACCAAGGGGGCCAGGTACACGGTGTTTCCTCCGACACATTGGTGCGGCTGGCTTCCGGGTTGGAGGCGCGCTGTGTTAAGAAGCAGTACGGCTGGTTGGGTTGTGCTTCGGAGGACGCATGGCTTTCGACCTTCGTCTCTCCCGAGCCCGTACGGGAGTTGTAGCGATGAGACAAGGTAGTAATTACTAGCGATTGGATACCACGAAAATTGGGGAGAAAATGGGATAAAATTTAAAAAAGAAAAAAAGAAAAAAAAAGAATGAACTGTTTGTTGAAAGATAAAGCATGGATGTTATTGTCTGATACAGTACATTAAGAGCCCGGGCCCCATGAAACCCCTGCCTGGTATAGATTGAAAGAGGTGTATAAGAGAGTTGACCAAATTACCTCTTTCATAAACCCTGTTCAAATACAGTTCTTTGAAAATGCTTCTCTCTGACGTCTCTCTGACGAACCATACTTTGGTAGGTGACCATGATACTACAGTAGCACCTTTGCTCTGCCCTATCCATTCATGTCAGATATGGGCGGACAGGAAACCGAGTGCCTTTGATCATTTTGT
Organism: Salvelinus namaycush; assembly: GCF_016432855.1. Classification (NCBI taxonomy): domain Eukaryota; kingdom Metazoa; phylum Chordata; class Actinopteri; order Salmoniformes; family Salmonidae; genus Salvelinus; species Salvelinus namaycush. Next base: position 37,512,924 of record NC_052307.1, on the reverse strand, counting down.
TTTATTCATGTCCCTTGTGGAAGTAAGCAGCTGATTTTCATCCCTCCCTTGCACACACTGTCAACCGTAATAGGATAATGTGCCAAAGTCAATGAAGCACTGATGTACTTTAACGCCTGTCTTTTGTTCTTGTTCCCTTGGCAACAAAGTGGAGAATCGTCTCCCAAACCTTCTCTTTTCTGCACCCCCGCCTCAAAAGGTCGCAAAATTGTAGTAATCATTGTCACGGAAATACAGATTTAGAATGCAGTCATAATTGGTGCAATTTGGGTGCATTAAATCCAGTGTGAATAGAGAAGGGAGATGGCAGCAGCGCTCTCTAGATGGTGAAATCAGACTGGACGTCATAGAGGAAGAGTGAGGGCTTTACTGTGACAACGGCCCCTTTTATAGAGCAGGCTGCTCTAAACAGGATGTACAGTTGAAGTCGGAGGTTTACATACACCTGAGCCTAATACATTTCAACTCAGTTTTTCACAATTCCTGACATTTAATTAATCCTAGTAAAAATTCCCTGTCTTAGGTCAGTTATGAACACCACTTTATTTAAAAAATGTGAAATGACAGAATAATAGTAGAGAGAATTATTTATTTCAGCTTTTATTTCTTTCATCACATTCCCAGTGGGTCAGAAGTTTACATACACTCAATTAGTATTTGGTAGCATTGCCTTTAAATTGTTTGACTTGGGTCAAATGTTTGGGGTGCATTCCATAAGCTTCCCACAATAAGTTGGGTGAATTTTGTCCCATTCCTCCTGACAGAGCTGGTGTAACTGAGTCAGGTTTGTAGGCCTCCTTGCTCGCACACGCTTTTTCAGTTCTGCCCATAGATTTTCTATAGGCTTGAAGTCAGGGCTTTGTGATGGCCACTCCAATACCTTGACTTTGTTGTCCTTAAGCCATTTTGACACAACTTTGGAAGTATGCTTGGGGTCATTGTCCATTTGGAAGACCCATTTGCGACAAAGCTTTAACTTCCTGACTGATGTCTTGCGATGTTGCTTCAATATATCCACAGAATTTTCATTCCTCATGATGCCATCTATTTTGTGAAGTGCACCAGTCCCTCCTGTAGGAAAGCACCCCCACAACATGATGCTGCCACCCCCATGCTTCACGGTTGGGATGGTGTTCTGCAGCTTGCAAGCCTCCCCATTTTTCCTCCAAACATAACAATGGTCATTATGGCCAAAAAGTTATATTTTTGTTTCATCAGACCAGAGGACATTTGTCCAAAAAGTACAATCTTTGTCCCCATGTGCAATTGCAAACCGTAGTCTGGCTTTTTTATGGCCGTTTTGGAGCAATGGCTTCTTCCTTGCTGAGTGGCCTTTCAGGTTATGTCGATATAGGACTCGTTTTACTGTGGATATAGATACTTTTGTACCCATTTCCTCCAGCATTTTCACAAGGTCCTTTGCTGTTGTTCTGGGATTGATTTGCACTTTCGCACCAAAGTACGTTAATCTCTAGGAGACAGAACGTGTCTCCTTCCTGAGCTGTATAACGGCTGTGTGGTCCCATGGTGTTTATACTTGCGTACTATTGTTTGTACAGATGAACGTGGTACTTTCAGGCGTTTGGAAATTGCTCCCAAGGATGAACCAGACTTGTGGAGGTCTACAATTTTTTTCTGAGATCTTGGCTGATTTCTTTAGATTTTTCCATGATGTCAAGCAAAGAGGCACTGAGTTTGAAGGTAGGCCTTGAAATACACACAGGTACACCTCCAATTGACTCAAATTCTGTCAATTAGCCTATCAGAAGCTTCTAAAGCCATGGCATCATTTACTGGAATTTTCCAAGCTGTTTAAAGGCACAGTCAACTTGGTGTATGTAAACTTCTGACCCACTGGAATTGTAATACAGTGAAATAATCTGCCTGTAAACAATTGTTGGAAAAATTACTTGTGTCATGCACAAAGTAGACGTCCTAACCGACTTGCCAAAACTATAGTTTGTTAACAAGAAATTTGTGGAGTGGTTGAAAAACAAGTTTTAATGACTCCAACCTAAGTGTATGTAAACTTCCCGACTTCAACTGTATCTCCCTGCTTCTCCCTCTACTCAGTCACTTAAACACACACAGACACAGTCAGCTAGATGTTTTTGGGGTGTGAATGTAATATTGAATAATATTGAAAATGAAACTAATTGCCCCTTCTGCCTTTTCTTCAGTTTCAGTAATATTCAATTATATATTGACAAACTCTGTAGGAGGTTGATTTTACACATTTACAAACTCATGAGTGATCCCTAATTTGAAAGTGTGTGTGTGTGTGCGCATACACCTGTGTGGATGTTCCACCTAGTGTGGGAACCCCCCATTAGAGCAGGTATGCAGGGAATATTAATATAATTTGTTATTACTCTCTGGCGGTCTGCTGGAGCCCAGTAGATAGCAGGGATGTCTTTTTTGCCTCTACCCACAGAGAGGGAACTGGAGATGGCTTGGATTTGTATGGAATAGGGGTTTAGGGACTGGAGGTTGGACCCAAGGCAGGGACTGAGACTGGAACTAGAGCTGGGGCTAAATCTATACACTTGGAAGGTGGGGCTGGTTCAAGGGTCATGTTCTGGAAGGGGAATGGGTTCCAGATCGACGGCTGCTTCTGGTTTCCTTCCCTCCAGGATGTGTGACGTCTTGTGGAAGAGGAGAGAAGAGAAAGAGAGTATTTGTGTGTGTGAGTGATTAAGTGATTGATTGTCTTTCTCTCTTTCCGGGCTTGGTTTGTGTGGCATCCCAGAGAACCATTTAATAAAGACTGGTGTGAAGAGCCTCACAGCCATCAGCAACAATGCTGGATCAGTGTGTGTGTGTGTGTGCGTCAGTGGGAACAGAACACTACGCACAAACCGATTTACTTCTTCATGCAGTCAATAGTCAGCTGTTACATGTATACAGAATCTGATGTAAATAGACAACTGTTATCAAAAACATTACAATTCAATGCAACCATGTGCTATTGGAGAAACTTGAAGTCCCATGGTAGGCTGGAATCCCCTGGTGGGATATATTTGTGCTGTATTATGAGGTGACACAATGTGAACTATTGACAGCTTAACCAAACACAACCATAGGTTCCTAGGTCAGCTCCTGGAGAGGGTGATTAGTAAAATATAGACTAATAGAGGGCGCAAACGAAAGGGAGGGAACAAGGACAACGAAAGAGCAAAGGTCAATGAGGGAGAGCAGAGAAAGACAGAAAGATGTCTTTGCCATGATTGCAAAAGATAGTTAAAAATGTTCAGTACACAGCATAAGCTGCCCTTGGCTCGTCTCTTTGTCTCTCTTCTCTGAGTAAATAAGACCAGACCAGGTTTTCCTCCATTTTTATGTCATGTAGGAAATGTATTGGACAGAGAAGTGTGTCCTGTATAGTCTCAATAGTCATATTTGACCTCTTGCCTAGTCTAGCTGGATTTCTGTATGAGTATGTTTTCTCAGTATAGAATGTAGATATTGTAGTGATGTCAATAACGGTTTGATTAAAGTTGATTAAAAACATTTTTTATCAATATAAACAAGTACAAGTCAAACATTAGTGGTTTAAACCCCCAAAATGGCAAAACCCTAAATTCAAAGCTTATGGTTGATTTTGGCATGAGCTGCTTTTAAAAAAAAGAGTCTCTTTTACCTTGTCTACCACTCATACATGCACATTGAAACGCACACGCACACACTTCCCAAAGGCACTTTTTCTGAGCGTCTCGGGTAAGGTTCCCTTTTCAATCAAAACTGTTAACTGACAAGCAGAATAAATCACTCTTATCCTGGCCGAGAGCATGTTTGAATATGCTGTTTGTTGTTGCGTGACTATTTATCCCGCACATATAGCAAACATGGTTTCATTGATTTCATTGAATCCAAAGTGCAAAAAAAACATATTTACCTCACAAATATGCGCATTGAGCATGGGAAATGCAGTCTACAATTTGTATTTTTTTTTAAAATTAATATTAAATGTGCTGTGCACATTCTCCAGTTTTTACTTATATAATATGACTCATGTTGCTTTTATACGTATTGCATCTATCCATCTTATTTTACAGATCTAAATCCACTATATGTGGAATACATAAACAGATAAAAGTCATCAACCCTTCATTCATCCCTTTCTCTCATTTGTTTTCCCAATCTTTCACTCCTGCACCCGAAGTTTTAGCTTGTGGATTTTTTCCTTCTTTTAAATGTTCTATCTTTTAATTATTTCTTCCTCCCTGGGTGGCTTCCATAATGAATCACTCTTGCTCTGGGAGAGAGGATGTTTGAATATGCTGTTTGTTATTGCCTGACTATTTATCTCACACAGACTACAAACATAGTTTCATTGATTTTATTGAATCCAATGTGCAACAAGTCACATTTACCTTTAAAAAAATATGCAGTGCACATTGTCCCGTTTTTATTTAATAGGAGCCAAGTTTTCTTTTATAAATGTACCATCTACATTTTATTTTACAGATCTAAATTTACTAAATGTGTTTTTTTTTATGCCAATAAAGAGAACCCCTCAGTCACCACCCCTTCATTCATCCCTTTCTCTCATTTGACATTGGATGGTGTATACCATGTGTATCCCATACATATGACTAATACAACTTGAAACTTGATTATGTCAAGCTCCATTCAAGGTAATAATAAAAGTTATCCATGTAGTAATAACAAAGTAAAAGTGATAGGTGTCACGCCCTGACCGTAGATTGCTTTGTATGTGATGTGGGTGGGTATTCTATGTCTGGGTATTCTATGTTGTAGGTCTAGGTTTTCTGTTTCTGTGTGTTTGGCCTGGTGTGGTTCCCAATCAGAGGCAGCTGTCTATCGTTGTCTCTGATTGGGAGCCATATTTAGGTAGCCTGTTTTCCCACTTTTGTTTGTGGGTGGTTGTTTCCTGTTTAGTGTTTTTGTTTCACCTTTCAGGTCTGTTTGTTTGTTTGTTGTTTTTGTTGTTTGTCAAGTGTTTTTGTATTTTATAAAAAAATATGACCACTTACCACGCTGCACCTTGGTCCTCCTCTCCTTCTCCAGACGACAATCGTTACAATAGGAAAGTAAATGCAATTCTATTTTGTTTTCACAATGTTTCAGTCTTGCACCATGTTGATTTAGCTTGGGTGATTTTCTCCTTTTAAACGCTCCATCTTCTTCTTTCTCTCTTCCTCCCTGGGTTTCTTCCTCTTCACTTTCCACCCCCACCTTCCCTCTTTTCATCAGTGTGAAGTCCTCGATTTGTATTCTGTGATAACAGCCAGCATTAAAACACAAACAGACTCTTATAAATTAACATTTGCATGATTCATTCAGTGATTAGAGTGGGCGTCTGTTTTAATTGTCTTGTTTTGCCACTGACTGGGGCTCTAACGCTGCTTCTCTGTAGATCCTCCACATCCAAACAGAAGCTACACCAATTCACTTCAATTTTCCCATCTCAGTCCACCCCTCCATCCGTCCCATGTGGGTTTTCTTTATGCGTCTGACTGGGTAAGGAGTCATGATGCATTGCGCAAATGGCGGGTGAAACCCAGTGTCAGACCCGATGTGAGGCTATTAGTCTTCATCAGATATAGACATGTGTTCTCACATCTTCTCGGTCCCTGTTTAGTAAATGAGATGAATTGGACTTGAGTATAGGGTTCACTTCTTTATGATTTATGTCAGTTCTAAGTATACAAAACCTGATTATTGTCATTTCCAAATATGCACACGCACACGCACACACACACACACACCTGTCCTTCCCAATAAAAGCATTAATGCCATTAGGTTGTGCCTGCATGTGTGTGTGAAGTGTGAGTGTAGCCTGCGGCGCTCTCAGCTCCTGCCATCATAATTCAATAGAGAGCAAGCTGCTGACAGTGGTGGTGAACGGCTACTCACTCGGTGTGAACCCTTACTAAATGCATTATAAGGGACATTAAGTGAATAATAGGAGGATTGTAACGACTTTCTTCCTGGGGTGAAGTAGAGGACCAAAATGCAGCGCGGTTAGTGTTCAACATGTTTAATTTGAACATAAATGGTGAACACTTACAACAATACAAAAACAACAAATGTGAAAGTCGAGACAGTCCTATCTGGTGCAGAACACAAACACAGAGACAGGAAACAAACACCCACAAAATCCCAACACAAAACAAGCCTCCTATATATGAGTCTCAATCAGAGACAACGACTACCATCTGTCTCTGATTGAGAACCCACACTAGGCTGACATAGAAACAGACAAACTAGACACACAACATAGAATTCCCACCCAGCTCACGTCCTGACCAACTAAACACATACAAAACAACAGAAAACAGGTCAGGAACGTGACAGAACCCCCCCCTCAAGGTGCGAACTCCGGGCGCACCCCTAACAACTCAAGGGGAGGGTCTGGGTGGGCATCTGTCCGCGGTGGCGGCTCCGGCGGTGGACGAGGGCACCACTCCATCATTGTCTTTGTCCACCTCCTTAGCGTCCCTTGAGTGGCGACCCTCGCCCCCGACCATGGTCCAGGAACCTTCACCAACTCCCCTCTACAATAGAGGAGACAACTCAGGACAGAGAGGTAGTTCAGGACAAAGAGGTAGCTCAGGACAGAGAGGTAGCCCAGGACAGAGAGGTAGCTCAGGACAGAGAGGTAGCTCCGGACAGAGGGACAACTCTGTACTAATGGCAGCTCCGGACTGGGTGGCAGCTCCGGACTGGGTGGCAGCTCCGGACTGAGTGGCAGCTCATGACTGGAGGGCAGCTCATGACTGGAGGGCAGCTCATGACTGTAGGGCAGCTCATGACTGTAGGGCAGCTCATGACTGTAGGGCAGCTCATGACTGTAGGGCAGCTCATGACTGTAGGGCAGCTCATGACTGTAGGGCAGCTCATGACTGTAGGGCAGCTCATGACTGTAAGGCAGCTCATGACTGTAAGGCAGCTCATGACTGTAGGGCAGCTCATGACCGTAGGGCAGCTCATGACTGTAGGGCAGCTCATGACCGTAGGGCAGCTCATGACTGTAAGGCAGCTCATGCAGCTCCTGACTGGCTGGCGGCTCTGGTTGCTCCTGACTGGCTGGCGTCTCTGGCAGCTCCTGACTGGCTGGCGTCTCTGGCAGCTCCTGACTGGCTGGCGTCTCTGGCAGCTCCTGACTGGCTGGCGTCTCTGGCAGCTCCTGACTGGCTGGCGTCTCTGGCAGCTCCTGACTGGCTGGCGTCTCTGGCAGCTCCTGACTGGCTGGCGGCTCTGGCAGCTCCTGACTGACGGACGGCTCTAGCGGCTCCTGACTGACGGACGGCTCTAATGGCTCCTGACTGACGGACGGCTCTAATGGCTCGGGACAGACAGATGGCTCAGATGGCGCTGGGCAGACAGATGGCTCAGACGGCGCTGGGCAGACAGATGGCTCAGATGGCGCTGGGCAGACGGATGGCTCAGACGGCGCTGGGCAGACGGATGGCTCAGACGGCGCTGGGCAGACGGACGGCTCAGACGGCGCTGGGCAGACGGACAGTTCAGACGGCGTTGGGCAGACGGGCAGTTCAGGCGCCGCTGGGCAGACGGGCAGTTCAGGCACCGCTGGGCAGACGGCAGACTCATGCCGGCTGAGACGCACTATAGGCCTGATGCGTGGTGCCGGAACTGGAGGTACCGGGCTGAGGGCACGCACCTCAGGGCGAGTGCGGGGAGGAGGAACAGGGCTCTGGCGATGCACTGGAAGCCTGGTGCGTGGTGTAGGCACTGGTGGTACTGGGCTGGGGCGGGAAGGTGGCGCCGGATATACCGGACCGTGAAGGAGGACACGCGCTCTTGAGCACCGAGCCTCTCCAACCTTACCAGGTTGAATGGTCCCCGTAGCCCTGCCAGTGCGGCGAGGTGGAACAACCCGCACTGGGCTATGCAGGCGAACCGGGGACACCACCTGTAAGGCTGGTGCCATGTACGCCGGCCCGAGGAGACGTACTGGAGGCCAGATACGTTGGGCCGGCTTCATGACATCCAGCTCGATGCCCAACCTAGCCCTCCCAGTGCGGCAAGGTGGAATAGCCCGCACTGGGCTAAGCACGCGTACTGGGGACACCGTGCGCTTTACCGCATAACACGGTGTCTGACCAGTACGACGCCCTCTCACTCCACGGTAAGCCCGGGGAGTTGGCTCAGGTATCCAACCTGGCTTCGCCACACTCCCCTTTAGCCACCCCCCAAGACATTTTTGGGTGAGCCTCTCGGGTTTCCAGCCACTCTGCCTTGCAAGCGCCTCATAATGCCGCCTCTCTGCTTTTGATGCCTCCAGCTCCGCTTTGGGACGACGACACTCCTCTGGCTCTGCCCAGGGTCCTTCTCCGTCCAGAATCTCCTCCCATGTCCATTCCTCCTTGTACTGCTGCTGCTGTTGCTGCTGCCCGTTGCCACGCTGCTTGGTCCGGGTTTGGTGGGTGTTTCTGTAACGACTTTCTTCCTGGGGTGAAGTAGAGGACCAAAATGCAGCGCGGTTAGTGTTCAACATGTTTAATTTGAACATAAATGGTGAACACTTACAACAATACAAAAACAACAAATGTGAAAGTCGAGACAGTCCTATCTGGTGCAGAACACAAACACAGAGACAGGAAACAAACACCCACAAAATCCCAACACAAAACAAGCCTCCTATATATGAGTCTCAATCAGAGACAACGACTACCATCTGTCTCTGATTGAGAACCCACACTAGGCTGACATAGAAACAGACAAACTAGACACACAACATAGAATTCCCACCCAGCTCACGTCCTGACCAACTAAACACATACAAAACAACAGAAAACAGGTCAGGAACGTGACAAGGATAAATTCCATTTGAATTAAATGAACTAAATTAAACATGGCCTTTGTGGTACAGTTTGGCCCATTCCTCCTAACAGAGCTGGTGTAACTGAGTCAGGTTTGTAGGCCTCCTTGCTCGCACACGCTTTTTCAGTTCTGCCCACAAATTTTCTATAGGATTGAAGTCAGGGCTTTGTGATGGACTCTCCAATACCTTGACTTTGTTGTCCTTAAGCCATTTTGCCACAACTTTGGAAGTATGCTTGGGGTCATTGTCCATTTGGAAGACCCATTTGCGACAAAGCTTTAACTTCCTGACGGATGTCTTGCGATGTTGCTTCAATATATCCACATAAGTTTCCTGATTTTCCATGATGCCATCAATTATATTAAGTGCACCAGTCCCTCCTGCAGCAAAGCAGCCCCACAACATGATGCTGCCAACAAGAAATTTGTGGAGTGGATGAAAAATTAGTTTTAATGACTCCAACCTAAGTGTATGTAAACCTTTGTGGTACAGTTGAGACTGAAAAGACTTGGCATGGGACCCAGATCCTCAGAAAGTTCTACAGCTGCGCCATCGAGAGCATCCTGACCGGTTGCATCACCACCTGGTATGGCAACTGCTCGGCATCTGACAGTAAGGCGCTACAGAGGGTAGTGCGTACGTCCCAGTACATCACTGGGGCCAAGCTTCCTGCCATCCAGGACTTATATACTAGGCGTTATCAGAGGAAAGGCCAAAAAATTGTCAGACTCCAGTCACCCAAGTCATAGACTGTTCTATCTGCTGCCGCACGGCAAGCGGTACAGGAGCGCCAAGTCTAGGACCAAAAGGCTCCTAAACAGCTTCTACCCCCAAGCCATAAGAATGCTGAACAATTAATCAAATGTCCACCCGGACTATTTACATTGACCCTCCATTTGTTTTTACACTGCTGCTACTTGCTGTTTATTATCTATGCATAGTCACTTTACCCCTACCTACATGTACAAATTACTTAGACCAACCTGTACCCCCGCACATTGACTCGGTACCGGTACCCACTGTATATTTAGCCAGCAGCATACCACCCTGCATACCACTGCTGGCTTGCTTCTGAAGCAAAGCAGGGTTGGTCTTGGTCAGTCCCTGGATGGGAGACCAGGTGCTGCTGGAAGTGGTGTTGGAGGGCCAGTAGGAGGCACTCTTTCCTCTGGTCTAAAAAAATATCCCAATGCCCCAGGGCAGTGATTGGGGACACTGCCCTGTGTAGGGTGCCATCTTTCGGATGGGATGTTAAACGGGTGTCCTGACTCTCCGAGGTCATTAAAGATCCCATGGCACTTGTTGTAAGAGTAGGGGTGTTAACCCTGGTGTCCTGGCTAAATTCCAAATCTGGCCCTCAAACCATCACGGTCACCTAATAATCCCCAGTTTACAATTGGCTCATTCATCCCCCTCCTCTCCCCTGTAACTATTCCCCAGGTTGTTGCTGTAAATGAGAACGTGTTCTGGGTCAACTTACCTGGTAAAATAACAGAAGAACAATATATATTTTTTAAATATAGCCTCGTTATTGCTATTTTATTGTGTTACTTTTTATAATTTTTTACTTTAGTTTATTTCGTAAATATTTTCTCTTTCTTGAACTGCATTGTTGGTTAAGGGCTTGTAAGTAAGCATTTCACGGTAAGTAACTTGTTCTGACAAAGCCTGATTAAAAGTATTTTTTTCATGTCTTGTTCAGCCTTAGTGCTATATTTAGTTGTGTGCAAGTACTCTTCTTTCATCGCCCACTGTAGCCTATTGACCCTATTCAACAAGGCCAACAACACTCATTTTGCACGATCTGTTGTTGTGTTGTGGAACACGATGCAGTTTTTCCACAGTCATGTTAATTACCAACTAAAATTGTTGTCCAAAAATCCAATAAAGGATTGTAGCAGGGCCCAGAGGACAATACAGAAAAACAGCCTGGCTCCAGACTTGCTCTTCAGTACAAGAGCGAGGTGGACCTCGGCCATATGGGTTAGCTGTATTGTTCTCATGTCACATTTAATTTACTCTCACGACCCCCTCCCCCATGATCATTCAGAGGTGAACCAAAAGGGAACAAAACAACCAAATAATCTATTCTTTCTTATTTTTTTAGCCCCAACCCTTTTTTACGTGGATTTAATGGAGTGGCCCTCCATCCAGTCAAAGCTCTGGTGTACTGTGCTTTTAAATAACACAATTGAAAAGAGGGTTGTTCCACACACCTTATATCCCAGGTGTATAGAGGAAAAAACATGGTGGTTTAAACAACCAATACATTGTGATGGATCATACCAGTGTAGGATTGCAAAAATCCGGTAATTTTCCCACAGTCCCAGGTTTTCCAGAAGTCCTGGTTGGAGGGTTCCGGATTTCCTGCTTATTCTCTCCCTATTCCGGAGTCTTCCAACCAGGTTTTCTGGAAAACCAGGGAATTTTGGGACAGTTGCCAGATCTTTGCAACCCTATATAAGGGTAACGGATTTTCTTTGCCAAATATCACACTGTCTTGAACTCAAAGCAATAGCGTCACGTGTAGCCCCAATCTCTGACCTCACAGCAAAATTGAGTGAATACTCCCAGTTTGAATTGCAAACAGAGAGATGCATTTCTCGAAAACACATTAACAGATGCACTGGGGTCGGGGAGTCCTTCCCCTTTTACACTCATCCCTCCATATTTTGTTACATCGTATCCATCCCGCTCGTCTGCACAGCGTTTTATGCACAGAAGAGAGAAAAACAGGGGAAGCCGTAACTTCTGAGCCCTATAAATCTATCCTTCTGCAGCACAATTTATATCAGCAGAGCAATCTGGAGGCAAACATAGAAATGGCACATGGCCAGAAAAACCGAGCTGCTGCCCTCGGCTGCTGAGCACTTTGGATATTACAGGCATTTTCTACCAGCCATAGTTACGCAGGCCGAGGCATGCATGCAAAATGCAGCATGGCAGATTCCACATCAGCAAGCAAATGCATAGATTGTCAAATTAATAGGGAAAATGTCTATGCATGCATTGATAAATGAGAATTGTATTTTATGTGGGTATTTGGAAGAGAGAGAAAGATAGTGTTCCAATAAGGGCTGCAGTATGATTTGTAGTTTTCACAGTGTAACTATCCCAGCTAGCACATAATGTTCTGAGAACCATATGTTTCTTAGAATGTCGTTGTCCTGTGGTTATTTTGCATAAAACCTTCCCACAATGTTCTTGGAGGGAAAGGTGCAGGAAAGTTGCTTGGCTTTTTAACATTCTCAGCACATTTAAGGAACTTGACAAAATTACGTAATTTTCTTGGTATTTCATTACTTTAACAGAACGTTTCCTAAAACTTCAACATTGTTACATTTAATAAAAATGTTGGTAATGTTTTAGGAATGTTATCCAACTGGTTTGACATTGGGAATGTTCTCAAATAGTTCAGAGAACGTTAAGAAACAACGTTCTCCTGTGGGAATTGAAATACTTCAGCATAACGTTTCGACCAGGTTTCCTCATTGTTCTATTTAAAGTAACGTTCTCAAATTGTTCCGAGAACGTTAAGAAACAAAGTTCTTCTGGGGGAATTTCAGTACTTCAGAATAACGTTTTCTGCAGGTTTGTTCGTGGTTCTATTTAAAATCATGTTCTCAGAACATTAAGAAAACTTTCCATAAGATAACACAAGAAAACATTAGTAATGTTAAAAAAAACGTTCTAAGAATATTATTAAAAAAATGTGTTAAGTGTGTTCAGGAGTGTTGGCCGCACTCACTAATTGGCCACACCTGATCTTAATGCGTGCTTGTTTCCTTTGAAATGGGGTTCGTTTGAATAGACTAAAATGAACAGCTTTGTATGAGTTAAAAAACATGGCATGCTAACTCTATCCTGGTGGTGCAGTGGACTAATTCCATGGATAGAAAACAGAAGATCATATGTTCATATCTCACTGATTGATGCCTTGCCACATTAATAAAGAAATGTGTTTGCATGATTCATTTTTCAGCAAGTTAATTTCCATGTGTCACTATCTGTGCTTGGAGTATGAAACATTTAACCTAAGCTAGCGGTATTATTAAAAGTCTGATTGAAACACTCAGTGAAAGTTCAAAAAAAAAAAAAAAAAACTATCATTTCTGTTCTCAGAACAAAAATAAAACCTCCCAGGAAGATGTTCAGGGGTAAAATGTTCTCACAACCTCCCTCCAACCCAAAAATATAAGTTCTCAGAACAGGCAAAATGTTTATTTACGTTCTCAGAATGTTAAAAAAAATATGTGCCTTGCCGGTAGGCCTATGCCAATGTGCACTGTTACAAAACATCACCTCTTCATTGTGGTATGTGTGCAAAGAAGTGCTGAGTTTTTCACTCACTCTCACGAGCAGAGGCAGGGCGTGCAGACTTGAGGCAGTGCAGCCCGGCCCCTACTTGATGGCTGTTGGGGTCAGAGGTCACATTCATTGACAGCTGAAATTCAGGGACCACATCCAGTAGGACCTCCAAGTGATCCCGAACAACCGTTTTGTCAACTTTTATTAAATACTGCAATCACACAAATCAGACAACATTTTCTCTTTCAACCACACCGGAAACAAAATCAGTTTCACTGCATTTGGAAGTGCTTACTCAGAATTTTGCTCACACAGATATTCATCCTAGACTGTCTCATCTGCAATTTCCAGATGATCCATGATTTTTTACTGTCAGCCTATTCTTCTGAAGGATGACATCAAAGCATGAGGCTACATTCCAGGCTACATTCTTTTTTTCCCCCTTTCCCTTAATTTATTAGTTCAACTTTTGACTTACAATTTCAATAGCTCCTTGACCATGTGACCTAGTCACCTTAAACCAACTTTGTATTGTTCACAGGGTAGGGACACACATTTCATAGCCTTTGGTGTTCCCCATAAAGCACAACATTAGAGCCCCAACTCTCTGACTCCTTCAGTTTCACACAACAATAAGACTTTCTGCTCTGCAAAGTTGGACCGCCAGGTTTTGGGCATTCTGAAAAGTATTGTGTTGAAGAGTTTGTCAGATTTCCACCTCTTACCTGGACTACTGCAACACTCATCTCTATAGTCTCTCTGTCAAACCTCTTCTATACGTTCAGAAGTATGCTGCTTCAGTGCTCACCCTGAAAGGCTCAATCTGTTTGCAGGCATTCTGATAGGCTGGCAGGGGGAAGGCAAAATATAGTTCTCACTCCTCTGGGTCATTATTTGATGTTATGGTACAAAGTAATGCTATGGACTATTGGAGAACTTTGCAGGCAGGCTGTATGCAACTTCTTACGATTGTGCACATTGTCTGAATGTTATTAAACCTTTAAAAGACCATCGTTGTTCTCTTTATCCTTGGATCTTTTATTTCACACCACTGGAAACCAAACTTTCCCTACATCCACACCAAAACCTGGAAAAACATCACATCCGTCTCTCCACCGACTCCACTGCTCACCTACAAATCTCTCCATGTCCTGGCTCTTTCTTACCTCTGACATGCTGCACACCTAAATCCCCTGTCACTCACTCTTCTGATCTGACTCCGGCCTCCTTATCACCTCCAACACCAGAATGGGCACTGGGAACATTGTCTTCGGAGTCTTCCACTCAGTTCCACTTCCCTGAAACCCCTGGAGTATCCATCACCCCATTTGCATATTTAAAATCAGACTCACAAACCATCTCTTCAAACAACAGCTACTGTATGTTACCCTCCACTCAGCCCCCAGTCTCCCATTTAGTGTTAGAGGTTTTGACTAGAACCAACAAATCTGATCCTATTACTCCAGTGCTAGCCTCTCTACATTGGCTTCCTGTTAAGGCTATGACTGATTCCAAGGTTTTACTGTTAACCTTGAAAGCATTGTATGGACTTACTCCTACTTATCTCTCTGATTTGGTCCTGCTGTACATACCTACATGTACGTTGCGGGCACAAGACACAGGCCTCCGTATTGTCCCTATAATTTAGAAGGAAACAGCTGGAGGCAGGGCTTTCTCCTACAGAGCTCATCTTTTATGGAATGGTCTGCCGATCCATGTGAGACAAGCAGACTCGGTCTTAACCTCTAAGTCTTTACTGAAGACTCATCTCTTCAGTAGGTCCTATGATTGAGTGTAGTCTGGCTCAAGGGTGCGAAGGTAAATGTCAAGGCACTGGTGAAAGGAATCGCCCTTACTGTCTCCACACTCTCCTGGGATTCTCAGCCTCTGACTTTATTACAGAGGCAGAGTCTATGGCTTTTTTGTGCTCTCCCATGCCATCCCAATGAGTGCGCATCATGTCATCAAATCAAATACATTTTATTGGTCACATACACATGGTTAGCAGATATTATTGCGAGTGTAGCGAAATGCTAGTGCTTCTAGATCCGTCAGAGCAGCAGGATATAACAGGTAATATCTAACAATTTCACAACAACAAATAATATCTAACAAATTCCACAACAAAACCTAATACACACAATCTAGTAAAGGAATGGGATAAGAATATATAAATATAAAATATATGGATGAGCAGTGACAGAGCGGCTAAGATGCAATAGATAGTATAGAATAGATAGTGTATGATACAGTATACAGTATATACATATGAGATAAGTAATGCGAGATATGTAAACATTCTCAAAGTGGCATTATTAAAGTGACTAGAGTTCCATTTATTAAAGTGGCCAATGATATCAAGTCTGTAGGTAGGCAGCCGCCTCTCTGTGCTAGTGACGGCTGTTTAACAATCTGAGGGCCTCTGGAGAGCCCTGCGGATATGGGCGGTGCAGTTGCCATACCAGGCGGTGATACAGCCCGACAGGATGCTCTCGATTGTGCATCTGTAAGAGTTAGTGAGGGTTTTTGGTGACAAGCCACATTTTTTCAGCCTCCTGAGGTTGAAGAGGCGCAATAGAGGATTTCCTATGTAAGAATGCTGTTCATTGACTATAGCTCAGCATTCAAAACCATAGTACCCTCCAAGCTCATCATTAAGCTCGAGGCCCTGGCTCTGAACCCCGCCCTTTGCAACTGGGTCCTGGACTTCCTGATGGGCCACCCCCAGGTGGTGAAGGTAGGAAACAACACCTCCACTTCGCTGATCCTCAACACTGGGGCCCCACAAGGGTGCGTTCTCAGCCCCCTCCTGTACTCCCTGTTCACCCATGACTGCGTGGCCAAGCACGCCTCCAACACAATCATCAAGTTTGCAGACGACACAACAGTAGTAAGCTTGATTACCAGCAATGACGAGACAGCCTAAATGGAGGAGGTGAAGGCTCTGGGAGTGTGGTGCCAGGAAAATAACCTCTCACTCAATGTCAACAAAACAAAGGTGATGATCGTGGACTTCAGGAAACAGCAGAGGGAGCAACCCCCTATCCACATCGATGGGATCGCAGTGGAGAAGATGGAAAGCTTCAAGTTCTTCAACCTCAGGAGGCTGAAGAAATGTGTCTTTGCACCTAAAACCCTCACAAACTTTTACAGATGCACAGTTGAGAGCATCCTATCGGGCTGTATCACTGCTTGGTACGGCAACTGCACTGCCCGCAACCACAGGGCTCTGCAGAGGGTCTGCCCAACGGTCTGCCCAACGCATCACCGGGGGCAAACTACCTGCCCTCCAGGACACCTACAGCACCCGATGTCACAGGAAGGCCAAAATGATTGTTAAGGACAACAACCACCCGAGCCACTGCCTGTTCACCCCTCTATCATCCAGAAGGCGAGGTCAGTACAGGGCCATCAAATCTGGGACAGAGAGACTGAAAAACAGCTTCTATCTCAAAGCCATCAGATTGTTAAATAGCCATCACTAGCACATAGAGGCTGCTGCCTATATACATAGACTTGAAATCACTGGCCACTTTAATAAATGGAACATTAGTCACTTTAATAATGTTTACATATCTTGCATTACTCATCTCATATCTATATACTATACTACTGTATCTTAGTCTATACTACTCTGACATTGCTCTTCCATATATTTCTATATTCTTAATTACAGTCCTTTACTTAGATTTGTGTGTATTGGGTACATGCTGTGAAATTGTTAGATATTACTTGTTAGATATTACTGCACTGTCGGAGCTAGAAACACAAGAATTTCGCTACACCTGCAATAACATCTGCTAAACACGTGTATGTGACCAATAAAAATTGGATTTGATTTGACACACACACAAACACACAGACACACACAAACACAGTGATTTGACTGATCTTATTGTTGTATATTGTAGGTAGAAACATCTGCAAAGGAAGTAGTGTCACGACTTCCGCCGAAGTCGGTTCCTCTCCTTGTTCGGGCGGCGTTCGGCGGTCAACGTCGATGGTTTTCTAGCCATCGCCGATCCACCTTTCATTTTCTATTTGTTTTGTCTTGTTTTCCCACACACCTGGTTTACATTCCCTCCTTATTTGACGTGTATATAACCCTCTGTTCCCCCCATGTCTGTTTGTTGTAAGTGTTTTGTGCATTTCTGACTGGTTGGCGACGGGTTGTTTCATCCCGTATTTTGCTGTTCTGGGTGCCGTTTGTTTTTGCATTATTAATATGGCTGAAATGCCGTTAACGGGATCGACTTGACAACAGCCAGTGAAAGTGCAGGGCGCCAAATTCAAACAGCAGAAATCTCATAATTAAAATTCCTCATACATACAAGTATTATACACCATTTTAAAGATACACTTGTTGTTAATCCAACCACAGTGTCCGATTTCAAAAAGGCTTTACAGCGAAAGCATACCATGCAATTATGTTAGGTCAGCGCCTAGTCACAAAAAACACAGCCATTTTCCAGCCAAAGAGAGGAGTCACAAAAAGCAGAAATAGAGATAAAATTAATCACTAACCTTTTATGATCTTCATCAGATGGCACTCACAGGACTTCATGTTACACAATACATGTATGTTTTGTTCGATAAAGTTCATATTTATATCCAAAAATCTCAGTTTACATTGGCGCGTTATGTTCAGTAATGTTTTGCTTCCAAAACATCCGGTGATTTTGCAGAGAGCCACATCAATTTACAGGAATACTCATCACAAACGTTGATGAAAGATACAAGTGTTATGCATAGAATTGAAGACATAATGCAACCGCTGTGTCAGATTTCAAAAAAGCTTTACGGCAAAAGCACACCATGCGATAATCTGAGTACAGCACTCAGCCACCATACAGATACCCGCCATGTTGTGGAGTCAACAAAAGTCAGAAATAGCATTATAAATATTCACTTACCTTTGATGATCTTCATCGGAATGCACTCCCAGGAATCCCAGTTCCACAATAAATGTTGGCTTTGTTCGATAAAGTCCATCATTTATGTCCAAATAACTCCTTTTTGTTCGCGCGTTTAGTCCAGTAATCCAAATGCACAAGGCGCGAGCACTAAGTCCAGACGAAAAGTCAAAAAAGTTCCATTACAGCTTGTAGAAACATGTCAAACGATGTATATAATCAATCTTTAGGATGTTTTTATCATAAATCTTCAATAATATTCCAACCGGACAAATCCTTTGTCATTAGAAATTAAAGGGAACGGAGCTCGTGTTCACGGCCGCTCGCGTGACTAAACTCAAGGCTTTCTGCCAGACCCCTGGTTCAAACAGCTCTTATTCGCTCCCCTTTCATAGTAGAGGCCTGAAACAACATTCTAAAGACTGTTGACATCTAGTGGAAGCCTTAGGAAGTGCAATCTGACCCCATAGACACTGTATATTGGATAGGCAATCACTTGAAAAACTACAAACCTCAGATTTCCCACTTCCTGGTTGGATTTTCCTCAGGTTTTTGCCTGCCATATGAGTTCTGTTATACTCACAGACATAATTTTAACAGTTTTGGAAACTTTAGAGTGTTTTCTATCCAAATCTAATTATTAACTAATTAACTAATTATATGCATATTCTAGCTTCTGGGCCTGAGTAACAGGCAGTTTACTACGGGCACGCTTTTCATCCGGACGTGAAAATACTGCCCCCTTGCACAAGAGGTTAAAGTGCTCCGACTGTTACCCATTTCTGCTCCCCTGCGCCTGACTTCCCTGCTGCCAGTTACGCACCGCTTACAAGTAGACTATATGTTCTACTTATTACCTTTTTTCCTAAGAGTGTACAATCATAATCCACTCTCATTAGCCATTCAGTTCCTGTGATGTGTTGTGTTCATTGTGTTGCTGTAATTATGTAATTTGTCATAGTTTGTTTTGTTAAATAAATTGAATATGTAAATGTATTTGGTATATTTCTCTTTCAAGTCGTTCTGTAGTTTGAATATAAAAGGCGTTGTTCATCTCTTCTAGTAGTCTGACTCCATAGACTCCAGTAGTTTGTAATGTTGTGATGTCCCATGATTTCACCCACGGGAATATATCCATCTCTTTTCTTTCTAGTGATCCAAAAACATTGTATTTGATGCCAGTGAACATCCTGATTTATTCAAACAGTTATTGAAGGATGATAGAAATAGGTACTAGTGCTGTCAAGCTACAGACTTGAGGTATAATTTCAGACAGAATCAAGTCTGAGTGTTAGTTCATAAGGCATTTTGTGAATGAAATCTTAACTTGTGTAAGGCCTGCAGCTATACTCAAGCTATACTCAGAGCATTTCGTATTATTCTGTACATAAATCCGAGACACTCCATTTAGTATGACATGTTTCGTATGGTAGGTATTCATTTGTAGATGTCCATCACCAATTTCGTATGATATGTAAAAAATTACAATTCGTAGTATATTTACGAATTTGCAAAAAGTACAATATGATACGAATTTGCTAAACGTACAATATGATACGAATTTGCAAAACGTTCTTTATGTTTAATAATTCTAGCTAGGTGGCTAATATTAGCTAGGCTAGGGGTTAGGGTTAAGTTTAGGAGTTAGGTTAAAAGGTTAGGGTTGGGCGAAGGGTTAGCTGAAAGGGTTAGAGGAAGGGTTAGCTAACATGCTAAGTAGCAGTAGTAAGTAGTTGAAAAGTTGCTAAATAGCTATAATTGTCCGTGATGAGATTGGAAATTATAGGCTACAATTCAATTCATAGGTATGAACATAACATGAACACATTTACAAAACACACTGCTTGTTATCTCTAGAAATGCTGACGATATCAAATGTATCTCACCCTCTTGATTTCGCGGAGAAATTTCGTGAACATTTTCCGGACGGGGGCGCTTATTCTCACGCTTGACTGTTGAGAGAGCCCGGAGCTGACTGTATCTCTAAGAATCCCTGTCGTACTTGTTTTTATCCCAGACGAAATAATATAGCGATAGTGTCAATTTGGTCGTATAGAGGAATAAATCTAAATTCATAGCTGTTAGTAGTGATCACTCATAGCTTGAAGTATGGTAATGTTAACATTAGATTGTTTTATTTATTAAGGCTACATCGTCCGTTGAGGGGGTAGGCTACATCGTGGAGTTAAAAGGCGGACCAGTTGTGTCTGTCCTGGTTCTGTCAGATGAACACATTTTAAGAAGTCGACACCACTCACGCATTTTTCCAGCTGACAACATAGTATTAGGTGAGTGCGTATATAATATAATTATGCATGCAATTGTCTGCCTATTATAAAAATGAATTTCATTTTAGATGTTTTCTCAATGCTTTACGGGGGATGAATCTCGCAGACTGGCACTAGCAAAAAGTTTTGATGAGTCGCTGTTCAACATCAAACATCGTGTTGCTACATTCAATTGTATTGTTCCATATTATTGATGAAAGCTGTTTCTTTCTTTTTGCGGAAAATATAAAGGAAACGAGTTATTTTCATTATTTTGAGTGATCTGCCCTAAGCGATTATGAGGCACGTGTGTGTGGTGCACGTTTCTGCGATGTTAGCGTTTGGTATTTATTTTTGCATGAAAGATGCAGATGGAGATGGTTAGAGTGTTTCGGTTTCCATAAGAAGTTCAGTAGTTTTAACAAGGTCACACCTCTGGAATTCACTAGTTAAACACGCTTTAATCCATCATTATGCTCTACCATTCTTGCTTCAATAGTTAAAAATTCTCAAATCCCTATTGATTTCACAGGGCTCCGAGTCCGACCCCTGTTGACAGTTTGTGGATGATAGCCTAGTCTAAAATGGCAACGACACAAAATCCAAATGTGAAGTATGGAACTGACCTATTGCATTACAATTCCAAATGCATGGAGTGACCTATTGCATGCAGGGCATAAACAAACCATGTCATATTTTTTGTTGTTGTAAAACCATAATTATTTTTTGGTCATTCAAAGGCTAGGTTTTTGCATGGGAAATATGATGAATGTGCAGGAATACATTTAAAAAAACAGGCAATGCATGCAATAGGATACTTCATGCATTTAAAAGAAAAAAGTTTACATTAAACAGGCTACAAGCTATGCAATAGCAGTTATGAAAGTATACAATATTCTATGTTCTTTATTGATCATTCTTGAGGTGCAATGTTGTGGGTGCATCTACCGTAGGAATGTGATCCATGGTCTATTTGATCTATTCCCCAATAGTTGGGAATGGAATGGTGGTGTAACATCATGTCCAAATCATTTTGATTCCTGTCTTGTTGGGCAGGTGTAGCTGTGTGCGGCAATGTGCCCCATTGTGCCCATGTTGATTTTGTCTATCCCCACCAGACGCGTTCATGACACGCAGGTTAAAATACCAAAACCTACCGTGAACCAACTCTATTAATTTGGGGAGAGTTTGAAACACATTGGAAACATTCATGGACATTTAGCTATCTTGCTGTTACTAGCTCATTTGTCCTGGGAGATAAACATTGGGTTGCCAATTTACCTGAAATACATATGGTAATTTTCTTTGCTGGATCTTTTTAGAATTTTTACCCATTTATGAGTCATAGTTAGTTTTTAGTTAGTTTTCTTTGATTAATCTCTCCTCCTTCATTCTTCTTCTGATTTTATATGGAGGTTGGCAACCAACTTTAAGATGCATTACCGCCACCAACTGGAGTGAGGAGCTCGTTCATCTTTCAATCCCCCACGTGTGTATATGCTCTTAAAAACCAATGAGTAGATGGGAGAGGCGGGACTTGCAGCACGTCAAGCATCAAATAGAACTAAGTTCTATTTTAGGGTCTGGCTACGCAGACACCCGTTGACGTGCGTGTTCAAGCAGTTTGGATGAAATGATTGAATAACATGTATGTGTACATTTATTTTGCACCGCTCGCATATGCAACGCAGGCGGTCTGGTCAGCATGTTAGGCCTAGCAAAGGCTGTGCGATATGGCCAAATATCATATTGTCACGGTCGATTGTATAATTAACGGACCAAGGCGCAGCATGCATAGAGTTCCATATGTTTAATTAAAGAAACTCACCAAAACAATACAGAACAATACAATACAGAAGTCAAATGCAGTGCAACTGGCAACTACACACAAACAAACAAGATCCCACAAAAACCCAGTGGCTAAAGGCTGCCTAAATATGATCCCCAATCAGAGACAGCGATAAACAGCTGCCTCTGATTGGGAACCATACCAGGCCAACATAGACAAATAATAACCTAGATAACCCACCCTAGTCACACCCCGACCTAACCAACATAGAGAATAAAAGGATCTCTATGGTCAGGGCGTGACACATATCACAATATTTTTTCACATTTTGGACGGTATAGTGGTATTTCATGTTTCAGAATGGTAAAAGTTATAAACATTTTTTAGGAGTACTAGTGGATGAACAGCAAAAATTCTAAATGGTTTTAATGGTCTTCCTCCATTCTGATTGCTCAACCAAACTAGAACAAAACTGACTGTGAAGTAGTCCAATTTGGACCACTTTTCATTTATTTAGCACTATATCAAAATATTGTTATAGATCTTATTGTAAATATCCATACCAGTATGTGGATCCATACCGGTAAATCTTAAAATACGATATATATTGCCCAGCCCTATTCCTAGCCTACACGCAGACGCCACTACACATATACAGCCCTGCCTCAGCCATGGGGGTAATATCCATTGGGGAGACTCTTGCATTGGAAACCAATACCACATCTCACATCATTGCCAGGTGGCCATGATAAGGTGAAGGAATTGTGTGTGGTGTGCGTTTGCCTGCATGTGTGCGTACGTGTGTACATTGTTACATGACCAAGAAAAATGAGACCACTGGCTGAGTGATACTGTAAATTGTTAACCATATTTTTATTTAGCCTATTTTTATCAGAAAAAATAACACAATATTGGAGTGAAAAAAATACATATTTTAAATGTGTTGTTTGGAGAGCTGATAAGAGAGGGCTTCCATTATCTCTCTGTTGTTAATCTATGGAGTGGAGGTCTAGTGCCCCCATACTGAACAGGCGGACCACGTGCTGGATCCGGACCCAGAACGGGGTTAATACGGGCCACGTTTTTTGGGGGGGGAAACTCAGTTGGGCTTCGACCCCTGGTATCATATGAACACACATAATGCATGGCAAAATGTGTAGAATTGCAGGAAAGAACATATTTCTCTCCACCATCAAAAAGGGTGTAAACTGTTTGAACAGTTTGGGATCGCATGGGTTGCGAGATGGGGGTTGGTTACTATGCTGATAAATGACAATATCTATTCGGGCCTTTGCCATCTAGGGAGTTTCTGGGACCAGACCTTGTCAAATTAGTTCTTGACTACGCCCGGTCTAGTGCATGGTCATTCACTATTCAGAATCAGGTACGGGTTGAGCAGAAATGAGCTGAATGGAATATAGCATAGGCTTTACAGACGTCAAATTTTGTTTCCCCCTTTTGTAACTACGTCTGAGTGGTCAGTGCGGAGGACAGCAATAGGGACCTTTTAGAAATTAGTATAGTGAATAGCATTGGACTTCAGAGGCCACCTCCGCTGTCTTTCTCTGTAATGGACGGGCGAGCAGGCTATCTGCCATATGTAATGTGCTGCATGTGGCTAAAAACAGAGTTTTATAAATGACGACAGACGCTTTTTAAAAGAGACCAGTTCCATCAGCTCTATTTGTAGTGTTCGTCCACCACATAGACCATTAAATCTACCTTTTACAAGTCCAGCTCTCTAAAAATCCTTAAATGAACACACAAACACTCCAATCTCAGGCTGCAATGATGGGCCTGTCAATCCCAGTGTGTGTGGGAACAGCAGTAAAGATTGAGAGGAGAGGAGGGTTCTCTGTTTTATGTTACATTAACACTAGTCCCCCTGAGACAGGGGTCAGCCTGAGTGGTCCTCTGGGTACAGAGTGGGTTGACAAGGGCTTTTCATTTATGTTACTACATTTATAAATACTTGAAATGTGGATTGGTTAGATCTCTACCCAAACTACGCCTTTTACAAATGTTTAAAGAAAGGTGAGAAAAAAGTGGAAAATCTAATTTTATGTATGGCTGGCACAATTACAGTGTAATTGATGGTTATGGATGAAAACCATCATGAAAATAAAATAACCATGGTAACCGTTTTTTTGTGGGCGGGGACAAACACCTGACTGAAGCCGACCATTCGTGCGGTTTAGTCCTTTTCTGCAGTGACATTGACTCTTAACAACATGATGAAACTTTGTTGCTTCTTGCTGAAACAAGCAAGTTGTTGTAGCAAACTAGCACACACAGAAAGGTGTAAGCAAGGTGCAGCAGCAGCACACATAGGCATAGAATGAAATGGGCTTGGAACATCTAACCCTGGCAATTCGAACTGGTAAACTCATGAGTACACTCTTAATGGCTGCCTTAATGGCTGTGTTGCATTCATTTCCATGGTAATGTAGAATGTTCAATCAAATGATGTTAACTGATGTGGCTCATGTATTGGAAAGTATTTTTTGTAATGTCAGTTGAGTTGAATCAACAAATCACAGCACATATTGATGGGTATACTTCCTGCATTTACTTCCAGCTTTGCGCCTATGGGTACACAACAATGGCCGCCAGTCCACCCATTATGCCATCATTAACTTGAATAGGGATGCCTGTTCTATTCATTCTATATCTATGGCAGCACATGCAGTCAGGAGTGGAGAGGAGAAAATGTGTGGCAAAAAAATTATATGTATTTATATTTCTTTGCTATTTGAACGGTTATTACAGAGACTGCGGTCATTTGGCTGGCCAATTACCGTCAGCCTAGGTAAATGAAAGGTTAAATATTTAATTATTTTTGTTTTAATTCCATCACTGTCACAGCCCTAATTTTATGTGGGTGGTGGGTGTTACAATAAAATCTGAGTGCTATACATTGAATGTATTGTATTGCACACTGCTAGAACCGGCCCTGTCTTGCTCCAATACAAATGAGTTAGGCCTAGCCAGCCTACAATATTAATGTAAAAGCCACATCTAATGTTCTTTCAGTAATACAATGCTAAGAGCAGTGAGAAGTCATAGCGATGTGTTTTAGATGCAATGTAACAAAAAAACTAAGGATGGAATTCTGGATTGCAGACATTTGCGTCAATGATGTGACGTGCATATTTTGTGGTCCGAATTAAATATTAAAATCAACAACCAATTTATACACATTTTATGTTATGTAACTATGCCCCTTCTCTTTTATTTAGTCCTAAAATAGTTAATGGTTAAATGTGAACAAAACTATCACTTTCAGTGCTCTAAAGTCATACAACTGTCCGAAGACAAATGCAATCTATATAAATGTTAATAAAACATCTCAAATCATAACAAAACTGTCAAATTATTATTCTGGCATGATATTTTTAAGGGTCTATTGCACTATACGTCTGTATGGGTAAGACAGGTTAGGCAGAAAGGTTTTAAATACTTTTGTCCGGAAAAATAGCCATCATGACTATCGTTCGGTGCGACCGACATAGTCACAATTTTGGATCAAATCACATAATGGTAATCACGTGACAGGATGTGACATCATTAAGATGCCTGTGAGATACCCTTTGGTTAAGAATAAAGGTAAGCAAGTCTCTCGTAAATGTTTGATAAGTTTACATTTCCACTCCCTGTCAGGTTTTACCCCCAACATCTGATAATTCGGTGCGACTACTACAAACCAATAAAAAGGATGAATTACCGGAAAAGCTTATATTTAATTTAGATACTCAAGATACATACTTGATGCCAAAGTCAAGTGTTCACATGGGTGCATAAGCAGTTGCCTCTAAAACATGTTTAGGTGAGGAAAGTCATATGGTGTAACCAAAATTATCATTCGGAGTCACCAGAAATTCCGATTACACCATATGACTAAACTGTTGTACTGAATGATGTCAATATGTTCAAATCAAATTTTAATTGTCACATGCGCCGAATACAACAGGTGTAGAACTTACAGTGAAATGCTTACTTACAAGCCCTTAACCAACGATGCAGTTTTAAGAAAAATAAGTGTTAAGTAAAAAATAGATAAATAAAAGTAACAAATAATTAAAGAGCAGCAGTAAAATAATAGTAACGAGGCTATATACAGGGGGTACCTGTACAGAGTCAATGTGTGGGGGCACCGGTTAGTCGAGGTAATTGAGGTAATATGTAGAGTTAGTGACTATGCATAGATAATAAACAGGGAGTAGCAGTAGCGTAAAATGGGGGGGGGGGGCCAATGCAAATAGTCTGGGTAGCCATTTGATTAGCTCATCAGGAGTCTTATGGCTTGGGGGTAGGAGCAGTTAAGAAGCCTTTTGGACTTAGACTTGCTGCTCCGGTACCGCTTGCCATACGGTAGCAGAGAGAACCGTCTATGACTAGGGTGGCTGGAGTCTTTGACAATTTTTAGGGCCTTCCTCTGACACCGCCTGGTATATAGGTCCTGGATAGCAGGAAGCTTGGCCCCAGTGATGTACTGGGCCGTACGCACTACCCTCTGTAGTGCCTTGCGGTCAGAGGCCGAGCAGTTGCCATACCAGGCAGTGATGCAACCAGTCAGGA
Source organism: Salvelinus namaycush (assembly GCF_016432855.1). NCBI lineage: Eukaryota > Metazoa > Chordata > Actinopteri > Salmoniformes > Salmonidae > Salvelinus > Salvelinus namaycush. Next base: position 37,486,257 of record NC_052307.1, on the reverse strand, counting down.
TGCTCTCGATGGTGCAGCTGTAGAACTTTATGAGGATCTGAGGACCATGCCAAATCTTTTCAGTCTCCTGAGGGGGAATAGGCTTTGTCGTGCGCTCTTTACGACTGTCTTGGTGTGTTTGGACCATTATCGTTTGTTGGGGATGTGTACACCAAGGAACTTGAAGCTCTCAACATGCTCCACAACAGCCCCGTCGATGAGAATGGGAGTGTGCTTGGTCCTTCTTTTCCTGTAGTCCACAATCATCTCCTTTGTCTTGATCACGTTGAGGTAGGGGTTGTTATCCTGACACCACACGGCCAGGTCTCTGACCTCCTCCCTATAGGCTGTCTCATCGTGGTCGGTGATCAGGCCTTCCACTGTTGTCATCGGCAAACTTAATGATGGTGTTGGAGTCGTGCCTGGCCATGCAGTCATGAGTGAACAGGGAGTACAGGAGGGGACTGAGCTCGCACCCCTAAGGGGCCCCCATGTTGAGGATCAGCGTAGTGGATGTGTTGTTACCCACCCTTACTACCTGGGGCCCGACAGGAAGTCCAGGATCCAGTTGCAGAGGGAGGTGTTTAGTCCCAGGGTCCTAAGCTTAGTGATGAGCTTTGAGGGCATTATGGTGTTTAACGCTGAGCTGTAGTCAATTAATAGCATTCTCACATAGGTGTTCCTTTTGTCCAGGTGGGAAAGGGCAGTGTGGAGTGCAATAGAGATTGCATCATCTGTGCATTTGTTGGGGCGGTATGCAAATTGGAGTTGGTCTAGGGTTTCTGGGATAATGGTGTTGATGTGAGCCTTGACCAGCCTTTCAAAGCACTTCATGGCTACAGACATGAGTGCTACGGGTCGATAGTCATTTAGGCAAGTTACCTTAGTGTTCTTGGGCACAGGGACTATGGTGGTCTGCTTGAAACATGTTGATATTACAGACTCAGTCAGGGACAGGTTGAAAATATCATTGAAGACAATTGCCAGTTGGTTAGCGCATGATCGGAGTACACATCCTGGTAATCCGTCTGGCCCTGCGACCTTGTGAATGTTGACCTGTTTGATGGTTCGCCAGAGGGCATACCGGGATTTCTTATAAGCTTCCATGTTAGAGCCCACTCCTTGAAAATGGCTGCTCTACCCTTTAGCTCAGTGCGGATGTTGACTGTAATCCCCATGGCTTCTGGTTAGGGTATGTACGTAAGTTTCCCTGCATTAAAGTCCCCGGCCACTAGGAGCGCCGCCTCTGGATGAGCGTTTTCCTGTTTGCTTATGGCCGTATACAGTTCATTGAGTGTGGTCTTAGTGCCAGCATCGGTTTGTGGTGGTAAATAGACAGCTTCGAAGAATATAGATGAAAAGTCTCTTGGTAAATAGTGTGGTCTTCAGCTTATCATTTGATTATCTACCTCAGGCGAGCAAAACCTAGAGACTTCCTTACTATTAGATTTCGTGCACCAGCTGTTGTTTACAAATATACATAGACCGTCACCCCTTGTCTTACCAGAGGTGGCTGTTCTATCCTGCCAATACAGCGTAAAACCCGCCGGCTGTATGTTATTCATATCATCGTTCAGCCACGGCTCTGTGAAACATAAGATATTACAGTTAATGTCTCGCTGGTAGGATATACGTGATCGTAGTTAGTTTCTTTTATTATCCAATGATTGTACGTTGGCTAATAGGACCGATGGTAAAGGCAGATTACTCACTCGCCGTCGGATCCTTACAAGGCACCCCAACCTACGTCCCCGATATCTCCGTCTCTTTCTCCTGCGAATGATGGGGATGAGGGCCTTGTCGGGTGTATCAAGTAAATCTGACTCGTTAAAGAAAAACTATTCTTCTAGTACGAGGTGAGTAATCGCTGTCCTGTTATATAGAAGCTCTTTTCGGTGATAAGAGACGGTGGCAGAAACATTATGTACAAATTTAAGTTACAAATAATATTAATTATTATTATTTTTACACACAAATACATCATATTATCTCCTTGTAAGTAAAAACACACGTTTTTGTAGGATAAGGGTGTTCTTTGTCAGTTTTGTACTGAAAATACATTTGCATAAATAACCAATTTTTTTCTGTTTCTTAACCTCTCTTGGGTACGTGAGACGTTAGCATCCCACCTCTTCAACAGCCAGTGAAACTGCTGGGCGCCAAATTCAAATACAGGAATACTCATTATAAATATTCAGAAAACGAAACATATTTTACATAGGTTTAAAGATTAACTTCTTGTGAATCCAACCACGGTGTCAGATTTAAAAAATGCTTTACGGCGAAAGCATACCTTACGATTATTTGAGAACATAGCCCACTAGACAAATCATTACAAACAGTAACCAGCCAAGTAGAAGAGTTACACAAGTCAGAAATAGAGATAAAATGAATCCCTTACCTTTGATGATCTTCATATGGTTGCACTCAGCAGACATTCATTTACTCAATAAATGTTCCTTTTGTTCGATAAAGTCTCTTTATATCCAAAAACCTCTGTTTTGTTTGCGCGTTTTCTTCAGTAATCCATAGGCTCAAACGCAGTCAAAACAGGCAGACAAAAAAATCAAAATTGTATCCGTAAAGTTCATAGAAACATGTCAAACGATGTTTCTATTCAATCCTCAGGTTGTTTTTAGCCTAAATAATCGATAATATTTCAACCGGACAATAACGTCGTCAATTTAAAAGGTAAACAAGAAAGGCACTCTCTCGGTCATGAAAAAGCTCTGTGACACTTTAGGGTCCACTCATTCAGACTGCTCTTACTTCCTCATTTTTCAGAATACAAGCCTGAAACAATTTATAAAGACTGTTGACATCTAGTGGAAGGCACAGAAACTGCAATTTGAGTCCTAAGTCAATGGATACTGTAATGGCATTGAATAGAAAACTAAAAAAAAAAAAAAAAACTTCCTGAATGGATTTTTCTCAGGTTTTCGCCTGCCAAATCAGTTCTGTTATACTCACATACACTATTTTGACAGTTTTGGAAACTTTAGAGTGTTTTCTACCCAAATCTACCAGTTATATGCATATCATATCTTCTGGGCCAGAGAAGCAGGCAGTTTAATTTGGTCATGCATTTCATCCAAAATTCTGAATGCTGCCCCCTACCCTAGAGAAGTTAATTGAGGGTCAATTTGCTGATGCCTCTATCAAGAAAATGCCTGTATCGTCAGGACATAGATTACTGCTGACTCAGTTGCTAATTGGCCACAGAAATACAGGTGTTCCACTTTGGGGGGAGTAGACAGCAGGCTACGATCCATGCAAGTGTTGCATAAACATCAGAGGGAAGCCAGTCCTACGCCACCATATCTGACTCCCTTAGACATGATGAGATAGCAGTCTGGGCTCACCTGGAGCCTGTCCTAAGAGATGTCAAGAACAAGAATCCACAAATCATGACTCCACATGATGAGCGATGGTCCCGTCACCCAATACAGAAACAAGAAGAACATATGCCTACTCAGCACTGTGCCATATATTTACGGATTCAAACAAATCACCTGGAACTTTTCTGAAAAGGCTCATGGGAAGGGGGCACCAGATGGTGTGGGTGGGGCTGTGAAACATTGTGCAGACAAACACATTTAATGGAGAGGAAGATATGCAGACTCCCAAGGAGCTCTTCAAAATACTTGAGAAGAGTGGATCGAGTATCAAGTTCTTTTGGATTGAGGAACGAGGAAGCTGTGCCAAACAAACTCACTGGAGTCAAAGGAACCATGAAATTGCACCAGGTCAGCCGACAAATTGGTCACACAAACGGACACCCCTAGTCCGCTCAATGTACATGTGTAACGCTCCTACTGCACACCGGACATGTAACCTCCGCTGCTCCTCAGAAGCAAATGGAGGAGGCGAAAAGTGAAAAAGCTGTACCTGTAGGACATAGTCATGACCTTAGGGTTGAAGGCCGCAACGTTACTTTTGAGTCGCCAAGCGCAAACTTCATATAGGAGGGGATCTTCAGATGCACAGGCTCCATCGGTTCGAAGGGGCCCTCAAACAGCACATCCAAAACCAAATCCCAAGTGGGCGCAAAAGGCTTAGAAACCGGTCTGAGACGGCGCACACCTTTTTAAAAACCGCACTGCCATGGGATGAGCCACTGGAGTGGAACCATAAATTCCTACATGACACGCTAAAATAGCTGCCATATACATCTTCGGTGTGGAGAATTAACGGCCCTGCTCGAAAAAGACCCCGTTATAATATAAAAATGGCCACCAGAGATCTCTGAAAAGGAACAATACCTTTATTTTGGCACCAACGTTCGAACGCCAGCCACTTATCCATACAACCATCTCACGGATGGTGCCCTTGTGGACTGTATAGTAGTAATAACGTTTAAAGTAAACGCTTTGCGAACAGATTGCCCTCCCACATCACTTTATACACAGAAGATCTCCACTAAACGTAGAATCATATGGTTTATCCGTATCTCTGTGACCTGCTCACTGAACAAAGTTGCCAACAAAAAAAGTCGCCAGTGTCTTTGCAATTGATACAAACAAGCGAAGTATAAAAAAATTATTCAAATGAAAACCGAGATGACTGCATTAGGCTTATATCCTACTGTTTATATTTTATGTCAATTATATTGAAATACATTTTAATTTTTAATCAATTTAATTCTATTTTGCTACTTGTAGGCTACTGCCTGTAATTTGTCTCATTTATACACTGCTCAAAAAAATAAAGGGAACACAATGTAACTCCAAGTCAATCACACTTCTGTGAAATCAAACTGTCCACTTAGGAAGCAACACTGATTGACAATAAATTTCACATCCTGTTGTGCAAATGGAATAGACAAAAGGTGGAAATTATAGGCAATTAGCAAGACACCCCCAATAAAGGAGTGGTTCTGCAGGTGGTGACCACAGACCACTTCTCAGTTCCTATGCTTCCTGGCTGATGTTTTGGTCACTTTTGAATGCTGGCGGTGCTTTCACTCTAGTGGTAGCATGAGACGGCGTCTACAACCCACACAAGTGGCTCAGGTAGTGCAGCTCATCCAGGATGGCACATCAATGCGAGCTGTGGCAAGAAGGTTTGCTGTGTCTGTCAGCGTAGTGTCCAGAGCATGGAGGCGCTACCAGGAGACAGGCCAGTACATCAGGAGACGTGGAGGAGGCCGTAGGAGGGCAACAACCCAGCAGCAGGACCGCTACCTCCGCCTTTGTGCAAGGAGGAGCACTGCCAGAGCCCTGCAAAATGACCTCCAGCACCCCGGCCAGATGAGCCCCCACAGGCCGTCCTGATCAGGTTCCTCCGCTTCCAAGACAGAGAGAAGATACTGCAATTCGCAAGAGCCAAAGGGGACATCACCATCTATGGCAAGAGGGTCAGCCTTTTCCCGGATATGAGCGAGGATCTCGGCAGACGTCGCAAGCAGTTCAGACCTGCCACCAAAGCACTGAAGGAGAAGAACATCACCGGCTACCTCATCCAGCCTGCGAGGATGAAAGTTCAGTACAAAGGCCAAAGCCATCTCTTCAACACACCGGGAGAAGTGTACACTTTTCTCAAAGAACTGAACAACGTCTGAGCCAGGACGGTCTCTCTGGGGGATAAGATGCAGTTTGTTTGTTTTCTCTTATCCGGACTGAACTGCTGATATCTTCCGGTCGCTATACTTGATTTGTACATTTTCAATTAACCGTATCTTTCCGGGGTGAGTTCTATTACATTTATAGGAGAGTATATTTTGGTTTAGTCCATATCCACTGGGCGACGCAAATATGCTTTCCCCCTCATTTATGTTAATCTTTCGAAAAGAGACTCAAGCAGCCCTTACCGTGAGCAGTAAATATTCAGCCATAAATGTCTATTCACAACGTTTGTTTTCAACTTAGAGAGCTCGCAGGTTTTAGTTTTCGCCAAGGTTTAGCTAGTAAGAGCAAGATGGAAAGCGAGCAGCAACATATCTCTACAAGTGTATTCATGTTTGATTGTTGGGATTGTTGTTTTAGTCTGACAATCGGGGTGGGTGGGATTTTATTTTTTTCCTTTTTTCTATGTTTATTGTTTCCTTCCTAAAGAGACACAGGTCACTTCTGTGTTCAAACCAAAGTTTAAACATTTCCTAACTATTTACATATGATAGATTTCCATTCAGTTACATATTTGAAACCCAACCTATGCTTAATCCACTAAAATATGTCACATTCAACGTAAAAGGTCTTAACAGCCCGATTTAAAAGGAAAATAGTCTATACATACCTTAAGAAATTAAAGGCTGACATTGTGTTTTTACAAGAAACACATCTTACAGCCAGTGAACACAAGAAATTGAAGAGGGAATGGGTAGGACAAGTTTTTGCATCCTCTTTTAACTCCAAAGCAAGAGGAACTGCAATTTTGATAAGTAGACACATCCCCTTCTGCGTCAACAACACCATCTCTGATCCCTCTGGCAGGTTTGTTTTGGTGCAGGGGCATATGTTTTCAGAGTCTTGGACCCTATTGAATATTTATGCTCCTAACTTCGATGACCATATGTTTATTCAGAATGTCTTTAGATTACTTCATCTCCATTTTGACCCTACTGAAATTAATAATACTTAAGAAATACTATGAAGACCTCTACATTTCCCAATCAAGCGATAATCTATCAGAGATCGACTGCTTTCTCTCCTCTCTCAACCTCCCATGCCTGTCAGGGGAAGACAGCGAGCGCCTGAGTGAACACTTCTCAGTTCCTGAATTGTTGGAGGCCATTAAATCCTTACCTTCTAATAAATCTCCTGGGGAGGATGGCTTCCCTCCAGAGTTCTATAAAGAATTTAGGGAGCTGTTGGTCCCCTACCTTATGGAGGTACTTAAAAAAGCCAGGGAAGACAACTGCTTTCCAGAGTCTTTCTCTCAAGCAGTGATTACTGTAATCCACAAGAAAGGGAAAAACCCGCTAAATTGCGCCTCCTATAGACCAATCTCTCTCCTTAACACAGATTGTAAACTGGTCACCAAGATGCTATCTAAGAGACTGGAGTCATGTCTTCCCCTGTTGGTCAACCCAGATCAGACTGGCTTCATAATTAATAGATTGTCCTCCAATAATCTCAGAAGGTTCTTTGATATAATTCACCTTGCTAACAAAAACAAAATACCTAGTGTCGCAGTCTCCCTCGACGCTGAAAAGGCCTTTGATAGGGTTGAATGGCCATACCTCTTTCGCGTCTTGGAAAAGTTTAGTTTAGGTACGTGTTTGTAAATTTGATAAAATCACTCTACAAATCTCCTAAAGCTAGGATTGCTACCAATGAGATTACTTCCTCCTCTTTCCCTCTCTATAGGGGGAACAGACAAGGTTGCCCAATTAGCCCCAACCTCTTTGCCCTCGCCATCGAACCGTTGGCTGAGGCTATTAGAACGTGCCCTGACATACATGGCTTTGAGGTGGGCCCCCATACCCATAAATTATCACTCTTTGCGGACGACCTTATCTTATTTCTAACAAACCCAGAACACTCCCTCTCTCACTTGCAGATCCTACTACAGTGTTATAGTTATTTCTCTGGATATAAGGTCAATTTTGATAAAAGTGAAATCTTACCATTGTCTGTCTTTGACCATCATACCATCAAGCACAAGTTTCCTTTTAGATGGTCGCCTATGGGCTTCACATATTTGGGCATAATGGTGGATGGTAATCTGAACAACCTCTATAAACTCAATCTGGCCAGTTTGTTGCAAAAGGTGGAGGGTGACCTTTGTAAATGGATGGACTTACCTCTCACCCTACTGGGTAGAATCAATGTAATTAAAATGAATGTCCTGCCCAGATTTCTATATCTGTTTCAATCTCTCCCTATCCCTGTTCCCGCAGCATTCTTTTCCTCTCTCGACAAGCTGACCAGATGGTTTATCTGGCACGGCAAAACCCCTAGGGTTGGCCTGGATAAACTGACCCTTGATTACAGTCAAGGGGGCTTAAACCTCCCCAATTTTAGAATGTACTACTGGGCTGCACAGTCTAGGTTTCTGGCTCAGAGGTTTGACAATGGTCCCTCTCCCTCATGGTTGAACATTGAAAAGCTTGAGGTAAATGATGACACTGGGGCAGAATTGTTTTACAAATGGAACAGAAAATCTATAAAAACCATCACAGACAACCCTTTAATCATACATTCTGTCCTGGCATGGTGCAAACTGCATGAGCTGTTCGGACGAGGGGGATTCCTTTCCCCTAAAACCCCTTTATGGAACAATAGATTGATTCCTATGTTTTTCCAGAATAGTGACTTTAGACCATGGTCTGATAAGGGGATCACTCTTCTGGATCATTGTTACGAGGAGGGAGTTCTTTTGATCAGCTGAAACTGTCACGATCGTCTTTGGGTGAGAGATTGGACCAAGGCGCAGCGCGTGAAAAATACATCTTCTCTTTATTATAAGAAGAAAAATGAAACAAAACAACAAACAGACGACCGTGAAGCTAGAAATACAGATAGTGCTGACACAAACACTACACATAGACAATACCCACAAAACAGCTAAAGCCTATGGTTGCCTTAAATATGGCTCCCAATCAGAGACAACAATAACCAGCTGTCTCTAATTGAGACCCAATTCAGGCAACCATAGACTTTCCTAGACACCTACACTGAACACTAAACCATCTACTCTACTAAACCCCCTAAACCATACAACACCCTAGACCACAGGTGTCAAACTCATTCCACGGGGGGCCGAGTGTCTGCGGGTTTTCGCTCCTCCCTTGTACTTGATTGATGAATTAACATCACTAATTAGTTAGGAACTCCCCACACCTGGTTGTCTAGGGCTTTATTGAAAGGAAAAACCAAAAACCTGCAGACACTAGGCCCTCCGTGGAATGAGTTTGACACCCCTGCCCTAGACAATACAAAAACACACAAACTTCCCCATGTCACACCCTGACCTAACTAAAATAATAATGAAAACAAAGATAACTAAGGCCAGGGTGTGACATAACCCCCCCCTTAAGGTGCGAACTCCGGGCGCACCAGCATAAAGTCTAGGGGAGGGTCTGGGTGGGCGTCTGTCCACGGTGGCGGCTCTGGCACTGGTCGTGGTCCCCACCCCACCATAGTCACTACCCGCTTTCTTAACCCCACTGGAATAAGGGGCAGCACCGGACTAAGTGGCAGCACCGGACTAAGTGGCAGCACCGGACTAAGGGGCAGCACCGGACTAAGGGGCAGCACCAGGATAAGGGGCAACACCAGGATAAGGGGCAGCACCAGGATAAGGGGCAGCACCAGGATAAGGGGCAGCACCAGGATAAGGGGCAGCACCAGGATAAGGGGCAGCTCCGGACTGAGGGACGGCAGCTCCGGACTGAGGGACAGCACCGGACTGAATGGCGGATCCTGGCTGGCTGGCTCTGGCGGATCCTGGCTGGCTGGCGGATCCTGGCTGGCTGGCTCTGGCGGATCCTGGCTGGACGGCTCTGGCGGATCCTGGCTGGACGGCTCTGGCGGATCCTGGCTGGACGGCTCATGGCTGGCTGACGGATCTGGCTGCTCATGGCTGGCTGACGGATCTGGCTGCTCATGGCTGGCTGACGGATCTGGCTGCTCATGGCTGGCTGACGGATCTGGCTGCTCATGGCTGGCTGACGGATCTGGCTGCTCATGGCTGGCTGACGGATCTGGCTGCTCATGGCTGGCTGACGGATCTGGCTGCTCATGGCTGGCTGACGGCTCTGGCAGATCCTGTCTGGTTGGCGGCTCTGGCGGATCCTGTCTGGTTGGCGGCTCTGGCGGATCCTGTCTGGTTGGCGGCTCTGGCGGATCCTGTCTGGTTGGCGGCTCTGGCGGATCCTGTCTGGTTGGCGGCTCTGGCGGATCCTGTCTGGTTGGCGGCTCTGGCAGATCCTGTCTGGTTGGCGGCTCTGGCAGATCCTGACTGACGAATGGCTCTAGCGGCTCCTGACTGACTAACGGCTCTGACGGCTCGGGACAGACGGGCGGCTCTAATGGCTCGGGACAGACGGATGGCTCAGACGGCACTGGGCAGACGGATGGCTCAGACGGCGCTGGGGAGACGGATGGCTCAGATGGCGCTGGGGAGACGGATGGCTCAGATGGCGCTGGGGAGACGGATGGCTCAGATGGCGCTGGGGAGACGGATGGCTCAGATGGCGCTGGGGAGACGGATGGCTCAGATGGCACTGGGCAGACGGCCGACTCTGACCTGCTGAGGCGCACAGTAGGCCTGGTGCGTGGTGCCGGAACTGGAGGCACTGGGCTGGAGACACGCACCACAGGGAGAGTGCGTGGAGGAGGAACAGGGCTCTGGAAACGCACTGGAAGCCTGGTGCGTGGTGTTGGCACTGATGGTACTGGGCTGGGGTGGGAAGGTGGCGCCGGATATACCGGACCGTGAAGGAGGACACGCGCTCTTGAGCACCGAGCCTCCCCAACCCTACCAGGTTGAATGGTCCCCGTAGCCCTGCCAGTGCGGCGAGGTGGAATAGCCCGCACTGGGCTATGCAGGCGAACCGGGGACACCACCTGTAAGGCTGGTGCCATGTACGCCGGCCCGAGGAGACGTACTGGAGGCCAGATATGTTGGGCCGGCTTCATGGCACCCGGCTCGATGCCCAACCTAGCCCTCCCAGTGCGGCAAGGTGGAATAGCCCGCACTGGGCTAAGCACGCGTACTGGGGACACCGTGCGCTCCACCGCATAACACGGTGTCTGACCAGTACGACGCCCTCTCACTCCACGGTAAGCCCGGGGAGTTGGCTCAGGTATCCAACCCGGCTTCGCCACACTCCCCTTTAGCCACCCCCCAAGAAATTTTTGGGTGAGCCTCTCGGGCTTCCGTGCTAGCCACGTACCCTCATACCTCCGGTTCCTCTCTCCGGTTGCCTCTGCTCTCCTCGCTGCCTCCAGCTGTTCCCATGGGAGGCGATCCTTTCCAGCCAGGATCTCCTCCCATGTGTAGCAACCCTTGCCGTTCAAAACGTCTTCCCATGTCCATTCCTCTGTCTGTCTCTGCTGCTGTCACTGCCCTTCTCCACTCCGCTTGGTCCTCTTGTGGTGGGTGTTTCTGTTACGGCTGTCCTCGCTGACAGAAGGTGGGGACCAAAACGCAGAGTGGTTAGTGTTCATTCTTTTAATGAAAATCAACAAAACACTTCAAAATACAAAAACACACAAACTTCCCCATGTCACACCCTGACCTAACTAAAATAATAATGAAAACAAAGATAACTAAGGCCAGGGTGTGACAGAAACAGAAATACCACTTGCCTAACAGGGACTTCTTTAGCTACCTACAACTACAAAACTTTATTAGGGTGACTCTCAAGGGACAATGGAACCTACCTAAGATGTCACCTATTGAACAACTCTGCCACGCAGACCAACCACTGTTCAAGACCATTTCCCGTGTTTACGATGCTCTTATGTCAGGACTAACACTGCCTGAGCTAGATAAATCCCGACTTAGATGGGAAAAAGATCTGGGTATTGATCTTGATGAGGGTCTATGGAGTGACCTATGCAGGGATGGTGTTACATCCACATTGAACTCCAGATACAGACTGATCCAGTTTAATTTCCTCCATCAGCTCTATATCACCCCATCTAGACTGCACAAGTTCAACCCTGATATCTCCTCCCTATGTTTTAGATGTGGCTCAGATGAAGGAACATTCCTCCATTCCACTTGGCAGTGATCAAAACTACACGGTTTCTGTCAGGGGGTATGCGATACCATATCCTCAATTCACGGGGTTGCATTCCCTTTAGACCTGGAGGTCTGTCTACTGGGCAACTTTACTAACACCAATCTTAGGCAAAGCCATACTATAAAGCTAACAGAAATATTGCTAGCGATTGCCAAGAAATGTATTGCCTTGAAATGGAAATTGGATTCCTCCCTGCCAGTTGCAATGTGGCTATCGGAAGTTAATAGTTGTATCCCACTGGGGAAAATCACTTACTGCTTGAGGAATAAGTTAAAGACATTTTACAGAATTTGGCAACCTTTTATTGACTATATGGAGAATCTCCCCCCACATCACATTAATTGAATCTCTATATAATCCTTATATAATGTTTCACACGTAATGTATAATATGTAGCCATGGCAGGTGACCATATGATCCAATGTCTCATTTTTTATTTTTTTATTGTTTGTATATATAATTTGTATATATGCACATTTGTGGCCTGCTGGAGGTCATTTTGCAGGGCTCTGGCAGTGCTCCTCCTTGCACAAAGGCGGAGGTAGCGGTCCTGCTGCTGGGTTGTTGCCCTCCTACGGCCTCCTCCACGTCTCCTGATGTACTGGCCTGTCTCCTGGTAGCGCCTCCATGCTCTGGACACTACGCTGACAGACACAGCAAACCTTCTTGCCACAGCTCGCATTGATGTGCCATCCTGGATGAGCTGCACTACCTGAGCCACTTGTGTGGGTTGTAGACTCCGTCTGATGCTACCACTAGAGTGAAAGCACCGCCAGCATTCAAAAGTGACCAAAACATCAGCCAGGAAGCATAGGAACTGAGAAGTGGTCTGTGGTCACCACCTGCAGAACCACTCCTTTATTGGGGGTGTCTTGCTAATTGCCTATAATTTCCACCTTTTGTCTATTCCATTTGCACAACAGCATGTGAAATTTATTGTCAATCAGTGTTGCTTCCTAAGTGGACAGTTTGATTTCACAGAAGTGTGATTGACTTGGAGTTACATTGTGTTGTTTAAGTGTTCCCTTTATTTTTTTTGAGCAATATATATATATATATATATATATATATATATATATATATATATATATATATATATATATATATATATATACATACTACCGTTAAAAAGTTTGGGGTCACTTTTTTTATCCATTAAAATAACATCAAATTGATCAGGAATGCAGTGTAGATATTGTTATTGTTGTATATTACTATTGTAGCTGGAAACGGCTGATTTTTGTTTTTAAAGGAATATCTACATTTGGCGTACAGAGGCTCATTATCAGCAACCATCACTCCTGTGTTCCAATGGCACGTTGTGTTAGCTAATCCAAGTTTTTCATTTTAAAAGGCAAATTGATCATTAGAAAACCCTTATGCAATTTTTAGCACAGCTGAAAACTGTTGTCATGATTAAAGAAGAAATAAAACTGGCCTTCTTTAGACTAGTTGAGTATCTGGAGCATCTGCATTTGTGGGTTCGATTACAGGCTCAAAATGGCCAGAAACAAAGACCTGAAACTCGTCAGTCTATTCTTGTTCTGAGAAAAGAAGGCTATTCCATGCGAGAAATTGCCAAGAAATTGAAGATCTCATACAATGCTGTATACAAATCCCTTCACAGAACAGCGTAAACTGTCTCGAACCAGAATAGAAAGTGCCACAAAAGCAACACAGTGTTACACATGGGATAAACAATAGTACAGTCAATAACACAATAGAATAATCTGTATACTGTGTGTGCAAATGAAGTAAGGAGGTAAGGCAAAGAATAGGCCAATAGTGGCGAAGTAATTATCATTTAGCAATTGACACTGGAGTGATATGTGCAGATGAGGATGTGCAAGTAGAAATACTGGTGTGCAAAAGAGCAGAAAAACAAATATGGGGATGAGGTAGGTAGTTGGTTGGATGGGCTATTTACAGATGTGCTGTGTACAGCTGCAGCGATCGGTAAGCTGCTCTGACAGCTGACGCTTAAAGCTAGTGAGGGCGATATAAGTCTCCAACTTCAGTGATTTTTGCAATTCGTTCCAGTCATTGGAAGCAGAGAACTGGAAAGAAAGGCGGCCAAATGAGGTGTTGGCTTTGGGGATGACCAGTGAAATATACCTGCTGGAGCACGTGCTACGGGTGGGTGTTGCAATGGTGACTAGTGAGCTGAAATAAGACGGAGCTTTACCTAGCAAAGACTTTTATAGATGACCTCGAGCCAGTGGGTTTGGCGACGAATATGTAGCGAGGACCAGCCAACGAGAGCATACAGGTCGCAGTGGTGGGTAGTATATGGGGCTTTGGTGACAAAACGGATGGCACTGTGATAGACTGCATCCAATTTGCTGAGTAGAGTGTTGGAGGCTATTTTGCAAATGACATTGACGAAGTCAAGGATCAGTAGGATAGTCAGTTTTACGAGGGTATGTTTGGCAGCATGAGTGAAGGAGGCTTTGTTGCGAAATAGGAAGCCAATTCTCGATTTAACTTTGGATTGGAGATGCTTAATGTGAGTCTGGAAGGAGAGTTTACAGTCTAGCCAGACACCTAGGTATTTGTAATTGTCCACATATTCTAAGTCAGAACCGTCCAGAGTAGTGATGCTAGTCGGGCGTGCAGGTGTGGGCAGCGATCGGTTGAAGAGCATGCATTTCATTTTACTAGCATTTAAGAGCAGTTGGAGGCCACAGAAGGAGTGTTGTATGGCGTTGAAGCTCGTTTGGAGGTTTGTTAACACAGTGTCCAAAGAAGGGCCAGATGTATTTATTATCTACAAAAAGGTTAGACGTGTTTTGAATTCTGGTACCGCTGCCCCACACACAAGCTTGTTAGCTTGCTCTTGTCCAGGGCGTTGAGGCAACTCATGTTCAAAGTTTCTCCATATTAACAGCAGTAGGTATCTTAGCTGCTCGTTATAATTAGCTTTGTAATTCAGTGAAGTTATGATAGGCCTACTCCTAATATCTTAAATATATTATAATGCGCGTCATATCATGATGCCCAGCGCTTCAAGCCAACCCTCCTCAATGTCCACCCCTCTCTTTCTCTCTCTCCCCACCCGCAAAATTTCTGTCGCAGCTTGCGCCCTACAGTACACTTGTAAACAAGCTTACCCGGTCCGTAGCAAGCTGCTCTATCCCCACTGATTGGTGGAGTAATTTAATGATCTAAATGTAAAAACAATGTCGATTTCACAGGTCAAAAAAGGAACAGAAAGTCAGCGATATAAACTGGTACTTTTGTTTTGGTTCTAAGCGGTTCAGAACTTTATTACGCTGGTCGGAACAGTGAAACGTAATGAAAACAATAGTGGTTTTGTTCAGAAGGCTCTAAATTTGATCACTCTTTTGTGGCTGAGAATTTTCCTGAACAGCAGGAAATGCCAACTCGTAATGTATTCAAGGTTTAAAAAGGCTTCTAAAGTTTATAATTTCCACTTTAAAATGTCAGACTTAATTTTCCCTCACGACAAATGTATCAACCCCATACATTTCCATTAATTATAATCCACATAATTCACATTTCCTGTTGCTACAGGATTATTTTCCTGCTGTAGCAAACTGTCTCAAATGAAGATCTTCCATCTGTACAATCAATGCATGTAGCCTGAGAGAGAACCATTCCATATGCACGTAAAAGTTATACCTCTGATATTAAGGACACACACACAACACAAACACATGGTCTGACATATCTTGTGCACAGTAGCGTGAAGCGTCTCAGTAGCTATTTGGAGGTTAATTATGTGTTGTCTGGGGTTAGGTTTCACATTGGCCAGCTGAAAATAAATGGCAGTCACAGTTTGTGCTAACAGGGCAGAGAAGGGGGAGAGAGAGAGAGGGATGGGGAGGGAAAGTGAGAGAGAGCGCTGGGTAGAGGTACAGGTCCCGTGTGGCTCAGTTGGTAGAGCATGGCGCTTGCAACGCCAGGGGTGTGGGTTCGTTTCCCACGGGGGACCAGTACAAAAAAAAAAAAAAAAAAAAGTATGAATGTATGTACTTGTAAGTCGCTCTGGATAAGAGCGTCTGCTAAATGACTTAAATGTAAATGTAGAGATATTGGCTTAATATTTCACAAGGAGATGTCATCGATGACGATTATCCTTCTCTCTCTCTCTCTCCCCCCTCTCTCTCCAGCAAAGTGAAGCCCCCGCCATGGCGTCTCCATCCTTTCTCCTCCTCTTCCCCTCCCTGGGTTGGCTGTCTGCTGTGACATCATCAGGTAGGCTGCTACTACTCGCCTCACACACTCATTTGTCTCATGTCATTGTTACCACATGAGAGAGTGATGTGTTAAAACATATGACACTCATATTGTATCTCACTGTTACTGACATTCAGCTCTCACAGTCATCTCATACACAGTATAACACAATACCAATTTTTTCTCAATCAGATCTCTTGCTCTTTTTTTTGTTTAAAATCTGCAACACGTGAATCGGTGTCCTTTCTTGTTTAATTCAATATTGCATAGTACATGGCATTGACACTTGTTATCGAATGTTATGTCACGCATCAGTTGCAGAGTCCTGTATTTGCACACATTGGAAAAGGTGGGTGGTTGAGCACACAGCAGCCTTTTCTTTTCTAGCCAGTCAAACCGCATCTGATCAGTAGTGAAAGTGGACTGGGCTGTGACAGGGACAGATCGACATGATGGGCTACATGTTGACCCCCCATACAGCCCGAGAAGACATGCATTAAATATAGGTTTAATAACCACTACTACTCTAGGACAAAAAAATATGTAAAGCCAATATAAACAAAATAAATCATGAGTGAAAAGAGGGGAACCGCAATTGTTTTGGTATAATAACCATGTAAATGGTGTGTCTCCTGAATGGTGCAATCGCAGGGACCATATTTCAGGAATGTCCAATTGGCTATATTTTGTTACCACATTGTTTGTTAAACTATGCTCCCAGTCTCTGAGTTCAGAATATGGAGTAACAGAGAGGGCTGTACCCGCAGTGGTGCGATGTACTTTCCATGCACTGGCTGCTGCGCAAATGGACTCTGTCCATTGGAAGTGGGTTAAAGTGAACAGCTTTTGGCCAGTCTGTTTGTAGAAACTGTTCCCCCACACAATGGTGCGTCAATCTGAGTGATCTAGAATGTCTCTCTCTGTGCCTGTCTGGTAGTGGTTTAACAGGACTCACTTCCATAGGGAGTCCTCAATTCTCTCCTCTGCCTTTTCTCCTATTCTCCTCCTTTTCTCCTCCTCTGCCCAGAGCCCAAGTTATGAGTCTCTGTTGGCCAGCTGATGAGTATTCAATGAGTTGAACACGTCTTTGGAAGGAGAGAGATCCCACACAGGAATCTCTCTCCTCTCACACTGGTACATGGGTGTGGACTATGGAATGAAACTAAGCCTCACTTTGTTTCTGGACTTTTCGAACGTTAGATGCGGGTATGGATACGCTTCAGACAGGTGACAAAACATGTAGAACATGTCATTTTAACCATTTCAAAAGTTTGCTTATTGGCTATATAACGAGAATCATAAGTCCAGTGCGTACTACTGTTTTTTTCCTTAATTTTGAAATGGTCACTAGTGAGCTTTCTCTGGTTTTGAGTTCTTGACATGCATTACTGAAGTGTTAAGAATATACACCCCCTTGCAACTGGGGGTACCTAAAATGATGCACAAATAGTTTAATGCTGGTGTCTGTCGTTAACCTGTGGTCCTTAGTTCCCCTGGGAATAGGCTGCCCCCCCCGTAACTGCTGCAAACACTTTTATCGCTTCCAGTTTACAAAAACTACTGATACTATCTAGATAACTGGTCCTCAAACAGAGGCTGTGTACCAAATGGCAACTTATACCCTATACTGTAGTGCAGTGCTTTTGACCAGAGCCCTCTGGGGAATAGGGTGTCATTTGGGACGCTGTCATAGGCTGAGCATTCTCCGGGAACCACAGAGTTCTGTATTCGTTTGATTGGTTGCCAACGACGGCTGTGCGATGGCCAACTGGCCAGTGTTCCTCAACAACCGTGAAACATCTGTACACAAAGAACAGCTGCTGATAGTGGGAGCAAACACAGACTCCTAACTTACAGACCCCAGTCTTTCCTTTCAGCAGCCTTCTGAAGTCATGATGATTGTGTGTGTGTGTTTACTGTAGTTTACTGTAGGATACTACAGTTCTTACTATAGAATTCTATAGTAAACTGTAGAATACTATACTACACACTGTATTATCCCTTGATTATGTGTAGTAGTTACTATAGAATGTTGGTGGTATACTGTAGAATGCAAACAGCAAATACTACAGTAATTTCCGCAAAAACTGTCACGTTCTGACCATAGTTCTTGTGTGTTTTGCTTGTTTTAGTGTTGGTCAGGACGTGAGCTGGGTGGGCATTCTATGTTGTGTGTCTAGTTTGTCTGTTTCTATGTTTGGCCTGATATGGTTCTCAATCAGAGGCAGGTGTTTTGTGTTGTCTCTGATTGGGAATCATATATAGGTGGCTTGTTTTGTGTTGGGGTTTGTGGGTGGTTGTTTCCTGTCTTTGTGTTTTCTCTGCACCAGATAGGGCTGTATCAGTTTGCCACATTTATTATTTTGTTATTTGTAAGTGTTCACAGTTTCGTATTAAACATGTTGAGCACTGGCTACGCTGCGTGTTTGTCCGATCCTTGCTACACCTTCTCTTCACGTGAAGAGGAGGAAGGCTGCCGTTACAGAAACACTGCAGTCTGCAAAAACACTACACTTGTTTAACTACAGTATAGCAAAATACTACAGTTGGCCATAGCCCCAAAAATGGTCAAATACCCCAGCCACCCCAGTCATAGACTGTTCTCTCTACTACCGCATGGCAAGCGGTACCGGAGTGCCAAGTCTAGGACAAAAAGGCTTCTCAACAGTTTTTACCCCTAAGCCATAAGACTCCTGAACAGGTAATCAAATGGCTACCCGGACTATTTGCACTGTGTGCCCACCCCACCCCCTCTTTTACGCTGCTGCTACTCTGTGTTTATCATATATACATAGTCACTTTAACTGTACATTCATGTACATACTACCTCAATTGGACCGACCAACCAGTGCTCCCGCACATTGGCTAACCGGGCTATCTGAATTGTGTCCCGCCATCCACCACCCGCCAACCCCTCTTCATCATATATGCATAGTCACTTTAACCATATCTCCATGTACATACTACCTCAATCAGCCCGACTAACCGGTGTCTGTATGTAGCCTCGCTACTTTTATAGCCTCACTACTGTATATAGCCTCGCTACTGTTATTTTTCAGTCTTTTTACTGTTGTTTTTATTTCTTTACTTACCTATTGTTCACCTAATACCTTTTTTGCACTATTGGTTAGAGCCTGTAAGTAAGCATTTCACTGTAAGCATTTCACCTGTTGTATTCGGCGCACCTGACAAACTTTGATTTGATTCAATTTGCATATACCCTGCCCATTGCCTCCCCCATATTGCAATTTGTGCCATTAATAATTGAGAAACCTACATGCCAAGTATAGACCAAATTGTGTTCCCTACAGGTTATAGAAAAGAGCAGAAGCGCTGAACTATCCATTCAGACCCCAGTCCTACCTGCAGGTTATGAAATATTTGCTCTGAAGGAGAAAACCTCCAATTCTA
Organism: Salvelinus namaycush; assembly: GCF_016432855.1. Lineage (NCBI taxonomy): Eukaryota > Metazoa > Chordata > Actinopteri > Salmoniformes > Salmonidae > Salvelinus > Salvelinus namaycush. The sequence goes on along the minus strand of NC_052307.1, from coordinate 37,466,972 downwards.
TGTCAATGATAATAAAACACAAACACTACAGTAAATATGCAAAAACAGTACAGTAAATACTACAGTATACCACATTGCATGAATTACTATAGTATATACTACAGTTTTCTTTTACTACAGTATTTATACTATAGTTAACTGTAAATACTACAGTATACTACATTAAATACCACAGTCTGAAAAAACACTACAGTGAATACTACAGTATTTTTTTTATGTGGGTATGTTTTGTATAGAAAACTCTAGGGCCTATGTCGTGGAAATTCAGTACTGAGAGAAGCTTGGTCTCAGTCATTTCTTCAAACAATCATCTTTATTTAATATTGATTAATTATTGCACTAATGAGAACGTCAGCCCACCAGTCTTGACTGACTGTTAGGCTGAGAGTCTAGCCTTTACCCTCTATCTCGAGTTACACACACCACATCTTGTCTATAGAATGCTAGATTTTAGGTTTTTATCACCAACACAAATCAATTGTCAGCTTAAAGCTGTCTCTAGTAGAACCCATGTCCTCAACATCCAGACGAGCTGCAGGGTGCTAGAGTGGAGACCATGAAACACAGCATTAGCAGGACAGAAATATCTTACTGTTCGTTAAGTAAATAATTGTTACATAGCCAACAAATAAGGTGAATACATAATTTTTCCCTCACACCTATTGCAACCATATATGGCCACTAGATTATCACCAGCTGATTCTGATTCCTCGTTTAAACGGTCAATGCACACTAACATCACCAGCACAGCTGATCTCAATTACAACCAGCATTGGCCACCGATTTACCGCTCCAAATACAGATGTCAGGGTTATCTTTTAGTCCTCATTGCAACCAACATTTGTCAAGACACTCTTGCCCTCAATTTGATCCTGAGGGCGATACCTCTATTTGAAAATCATTCCGTACAACTGGAATAAAGTATTTCATTTTTTGTGGAAATGAACGGAAAACTAATGTTGGTGTAGCCTACTCATATTATTTAATTTGTTTCCAATTTATGTTATTCATTAAATAGGCTACAACTGTCTTTAAAATACGTTTCTGGTATGGTCATTTCTTATCAAGATTGGGTGTAAAATATCCCAGGACTGTCCATATTTGTAACTAAATAAAGTAAATTAGTTTTTATTTGTCATTTTTATGATTATACAGATAACAGACAGAACAGGTAGAGGGCAGAACACACACGGATACCCTACCAAATCAAACCCATCCCAACCCCCCAACCCCATTCTCTAACAGAGCCCCACCCCCAAACCAGACTTAAAGCAGGCATGATATACAATGAGTAATATAATCAAATGGTAAAAAAAAAAAAAAGATTACAAATAATTATACAAATTCTAAATTGGGTTGGTTTACTGAGGGTTATAAAATATATTAATTATAAAGACATCTGATGTCGAAAAAGAATAACGATTTTTTTATGAAACCAGTTTGATCTGTGGTGATATTGGAAGGACTGACTCAAAATGGCAGGCAATCATCTTAGAAACTATCTTTACATTCCAATTCAGTAAAGAAATTGGCCAATATGAACCACACTCGAGGTTTGTTTTCCTTTTTCCGAATAAGTGAAATACATTCTTGTCTCATTGTTGAGGGCAAAGAGTTTGAGGAGAATGATTCCTCAAATACGGAAAGCAAGAGAGGAGAGAGTTTATCTGAGAAGTTTTTCAAGAATTTGCTCGGAAATCCGTCAGGTTCAGGGGATTTACCACACGGCATATATTTAATTGCCAAAACAATCTCTTCTACAGAGAGCTGTTCTTCTAATTCAGCAGCACTCTCAAGTTCAACTGTAGGAATGCCTAAGAACTCAAAAGGTGTTGATTAAGGTAGTGTTACCAGCGGATTCCGAAGTGTTTAATTGTGAGTAAAAGTTATGAAAGCATGAATTGACCCCTAAATGATCAATACATTTGTTACCCAGCTCGTCAGTTCTCAGGTATGGTTTGATTTGCAGTTCTCTGACGCAGCTGATGTGCTGGCATTTTCTCTGATTTCTCTCCATGTTCGTAGTTTTTGTATCGAGATTTGCTCACTTGATTTTCAGCTTGTCGAGTTGAAAGAAGATCAAACTGTCTGAAGTGGCAAACGTTGTTTTAGTAAATCTGCAGATGAAGAGTGTGAATATGCCATATACAAATCCAAGATTTGATTTGTAAGTTCCCCTAGGTGTTGCATATTGCACTTCCTTAATCTTGCACTGCACTAAATAATTTGGTCCCTTAGATAAGCCTTTGTTGATTCCAATACTATTTTAGGAGACATTCCAGGGGTTTGAGTAGGCTCGAGAAATTGCTCAATTTGAGATGATATAAAAGCAACAAAGGTTTCTTCTGATGGCAAGGGCGATAATGAGCCTGTTGTCGTGTCTTTGACATCATTAAACTGAAGACTTATTTTTAGAAAAAAATTCTCCGTAATTATTATTACGTGATTAAAATAACTTAACTTCTAATGGCTGGGGGCAGTATTGAGTAGCTTGGATGAATAAGGTGCCCAGAGGAAACTGCCTGCTACTCAGTCCCAGAAGCTAAGACATGCATATTATTAGTAGAGCCTTTTAGAAATCGGACACTGTGGTGGGATTAACAACAAGTTTATCTTTAAAATGGTGTAAAATACTTGTATGTTTGAGGAATTTTAATTATGAGATTTCTGTTGTTTGAATTTGGCACCCTGCACTTTCACTGGCTGTTGTCAAGTCGATCCCGTTAACCGGATCTCAGCCGATCTCAGCCGTAAGAAGTTAATCATGTAACTGTAATTAACTAGGAAGTCGGGGCACCAAGGAAAATATTCAGATTACAAAGTCATAATTGTCCTAATATAACTTTCAGATATTTTAATATCTGATCAATTAGTCTTCCAAAAAATGAATTATTCTTTACCTCACGTTAGTCTCATTCCAAACGTCGTAAATTGTTGGTTATCTGCACGAACCCAGTCTTCATTATGAGTCATCCATACATCAATTGTCTTAAATAATTTATTTACTGACTAAATAATCACAGAAATGCACACAAACAGTAGATATAGTTACAAGGAAATGATAGCGGCGTTTCCCTAGTGGGATAAACCGGTATCGCGGCTTGGTGGACAAAAGGGAAGTGGGGGTCGACAGATAAAAGACACTACAAAGTTGATAATTATAACAATTGAAATGCTAATCCTTTGCACATGAATGCTCACTCATTTGGGAATAATTGCAATCAATATATATGTTTACGCTCAGTGTGTCGTCCTGATCTCTGTTGGAAAGTTTGTTTCTGTTGGAGAGTTTGTCCGCCCTCTCTCGCTCTGCCGTGGTTAGAATGGATAGTTCAGAGTAACATTCAGCAATGCCGTTATAGGATAGATGTTTCGGCGGTTAATCAAAACAAATATCAAATTAAAATGTAGGCTTTTTATTTTTATGGCGTACGTTGTATTATTTTGCCAACTGACCTGCTAGTTTGTTCTTGTGGGATTTTGGTTGCCGTTTTTAGTAGCGTTTTAAGAAATCTTAACGGTAATTCTACCAAAGTGGTTGTTTGTCTTTTCTACATTTTAAATGTATTTGCAAGCTCTGTAGGTACTTCCTGGAAATCTCAAACTACATGTATTTTAGCTAGAGTGTACACACACACACACACACACACACACACACACACACACACACACACACACTGCAATTTCAGAGACCTCAGTCTGAGCCCTTCAAAGAGAAGCGCTGAGGTGTGTTTACAGTTTGTAGCAGGGTTAAGGAGAAACGGGGCCCAAAGATACAGACAAGCAGTTCTGGGAAAGAACGGAAGAAGAACCAGGGGATAACTTTCAATGGGTGAGAGATGGAGGGATGTATGGTATGAGGGATGCATTTCAACTAGCACCACAACATTGTGAGAATGTTAGGGTAATACACTTCTAATATGCTACTAGTTAAGGGTAGGGTGACCACATTTAAAATACCCAAATGCGGCACAACAGGATGATTTTGCGGGACATTCGTGGGACAGTGTTGCCTAATTAATGCAAAATGTTGGCAGCATTCGTTACCTTTTACCAGTGAAACATTCAACCTGCATGTCAATCATTTGATCTCAATCAGTTTCATGGGAATATGCATTTAGATCTTAAATTACTTTTCCATGAGAACGTTAGAGCAGATGGTGTCAACAAACTATACAGCCTTCCTGTATTTTGTTTCAATCCAAACAAATTCTGCCTGGAGGTGTGCGCTGTTGAGTTTTGGCCGCAATATCATTTTTGGGGGACTATTCAGCTAACCATCCTAAAATCTCAGAAGAAATTACTACGGTGGTGTTTTTGGTGTGACAGTTATACTATGCTATTATATTTGGTTATGTTATGTAGAATATAAATGAATCATTGTGTGATCTTCCAAGACATTGATTCAGCTTTGATCTAACTTTACTAAACGAGCACCATTCTGTGAAGTGGCAGAGCAATGCTCCGGTGAGCTCCGGCAGCGCTACAGCCCTACTCCCACTGCACCAAACGAGCTAATTGAAGCGTTCGTAGCCTACTCTGTTGCCTCACGCCAAATTTGTTAATGCAGAAATGAGAGACCACATGTATGGCTGTTTTATGCAAATCTGGGAATATTTGACCGAGGAAACATTTCCGTCTCAGGTGAAGAAGTGAGACTAGTAGCAGAAAATACACTACATAACCAAAAGTATGTGGACACCTGCTCGTCGAACATCTCATTCCAAAATCATGGGCATTAATATGGAGTTGGTCCCCCCTTTGCTGCTATAACAGCCTCCACTCTAGTGGGAAGGCTTTCTACTAGATGTTGGAACATTGCTGCGGGCACTTGTTTCCGCTCAGCCACGAGCATTAGTGAGGTCGGGCGCTGATGTTAGGTGATTAGGCCTGGCTCGCAGTCGGCGTTCCAATTCATCCCAAAGGTGTTTGATGGGGTTAAAGTCAAGGCTCTGTGCAGGACAGTCAAGTTCTTCCACACCGAGCTCGACAAACCATTTCTGTATGGACCTCACTTCGTGCATGGGGACATTGTCTTGCTGAAACAGGAAAGGGCCTTTCCCCACAAAGTAGGAAGCACAGAATCGTGTACAATGTCGTTGTATGCTGTAGCGTTAAGATTTCCCTTCACTGGAACTCAGTGGTCTAGCCCGAACCATGACAAACAGCCTCAGACCATTTTTCCTCCTCCACCAAACTTTACACTATGCATTCAGGCAGGTAGCGTTCTCCTGGCATCTGCCAAACCCAGATTAGTCCGTTGGACGGCCAAATGGTGAAGCGTGATTCATCACTCCAGAGAATGTGTTTCCATTGCTCCAGAGTCCAATGGTGGTAAGCTTTACACCACTCATTTTTACACCACTCCAGGTGACGCTTAGCATTGCGAATGGTGATCTTAGGCTTGTGTGCGGCTGCTCGGCCATGGAAACCCATTTCATGGAGCTCCTGATGAATAGTTATTGTGCTGACATTGCTTCCATAGGCAGTTTGGAACTCGGTAGGGAGTATTGAAACCGAGGACAGACGATTTTTACGCTCTTCAGCACTTGGCGGTCCCGTTCTGTGAGCTTGTGTGGCCTACCACTTCGCGGCTGAGCTATTGCTTCTCCCACTTCACAATAACAGCACTTACATTTGACCCAGGGCAGCTCTAGCAGGGTAGAAATTTTACTAACTGACTTTTTGGAGAGGTGTTTGCCAATGTTTGTCTATGGAGATGGCATGGATGTGAGCTTGATTTTATACACCTATCAGCAATAAGTGTGTGGCTGAAATACCCGACCACTAATTTGAAGGGGAGTGCACATATTTTTGTATATATAGTGTATATTGAATGAGCAACTAATGAGCAGCATGGAATACCTCACAAGTTTGACGAAATTACCTGAAATCTTTCAGTCTAATACGGCTATTTACTTACTTTTGTGGCTGTTTGTCAGAAGCACGATTTTTGTAAGTAGTTGGGCAACTGTACTCTGAAAGTTTAGCTGGAATTTAGCCCGAAATTATTTGAGAAATGTGATTGCTTGACGATAGGTCTATGACATTGGTCTACGTCTCGTTTTGCGCTGCACATAATATCAGATCTCAGCAACGATTGGAGAAGTGCTTAACATCACCAGTACCACATCCTTATGATATTTTAATAATGCAACTTGACTGTAGGAAACAGGTCGGAATGTCTGACTGAAATACAAATCAACCCTGAAATTTTTTCAAGTTAATTAAAAAGGTGAAATGTCTTCTCAATAAGTATTCAACACGTTTGTTATGGCAAGCCTAAATAAGTTCAGGAGTAAAACATGTGCTTAACAAGTCACATAAGTTGCATAGACTAGTGTTTAACATGATGATTATGATTACCTTATCTCTGTACATATCTCTGTACATGATTATCTCTTATCTCTGTACATATCTCTGTACATGATTATCTCTTATCTCTGTACATTATAAGTAAGGTCCCTCAGTCGAACAGTGAATTGTAAACATAGATTTAACCACAAAGACCAGGGAGGTTTTCCAATGCCTAGCAAAGAAGGGCACCTATTGGTAGATGTGTAAAAAATAAAAAAAGCAGACATTGAATATCCCTTTGAGCATGGTAAAGTTATTAATTACACTTTGGATGGTGTATCAATACATGCAGTCACTACAAAGATATAGGCATCCTTCCTAACTCGCTGTACTTGCTGGAGAGGAAGGAAACCGCTACAGAGTTAGAGGTTAATGGCTGTGATAGGAGACAAAATTGTAGTTACTCCACAATATTAACTTAATTGACAGAGTGAAAAGAAGGAAGTCTGTACAGAATACAACTATTCCAAACATTGTTTGCAATAAGGCACTAAAATGTCACCTCTGCTCCCTCTCTGGCACTCTCTGGCACCCAGGCTGCCCTTCATTACGCACACCTGTCACCATCATTACGTGCATCAGCGCCCATTGGACTCACCTGGACTCCTTCCCCTGGTTGATTGCCCCATCTATATCTGTCTGTTCCTGCGTTGGTTCCCCGTGTCAGCATTATTGTCGTTTACGTTTCCCCTGTCCAGACGCTGTCTGTATTCTGTTTCTGTCCATTGGTTATTAAATATTCACTCCCTGTACCTGCTTCTCGTCTCCAGCGTCTATCCTTACACTAAAGTGATACTTCAAAAAATGTGGCAAAGCAATTAACTTTTTGTGCTGAATACAAAGTGTTATGTTTGGGGCAAACTCTCCATATTTTCAAGCATAGTGGTGGCTGCATCATGTTATGGGTATGCTTGTAATCATTAAGGATTTGGGAGTTTCTCAGGATCAAAAAGAAACAGAATGGAGCTAAGCACAGGCAAAGTCCTAGAGGAAAACCTGGTTCAGTCTGCTTTCCAACAGACACTGGGAGACAAAATACCTAAATATATTATTTACTTAAGTATTTCATTTTCAATATCAAATCAAATTTCAAATCAAATGTATTTATATAGCCCTTCTTACATCAGCTGATATCTCAAAGTGCTGTACAGAAACCCAGCCTAAAAACCCAAACCCCAATACATTTGCTAACATTTCTCAAAACAAGTTTCACTTTGTCATTATGGGGTATTGTAGAATGGAATAAGTCAAGTGGTATGAATACGGTCTGGTCTGTAATTACATCAAGTAGGCTCGCGGCTTGCTAGGGAGTTGTGGATGGGGATAGGAAGGGCTTAAACTGCGCGCTTCACCTCTGAGGATCGCAGGTTCAATCGCAGTGCTGGGCACTCGTTAAAATTGTTTCTGTTTGAACCTTAGCCTGACCTTAACTAGTGGGAATTAATGCCTAAACTTAAGCTTCATGTTCTTTCTGTTTAATCGGCAAGTTTTTTTTCTCCAGTTTTAACGACCTTAAACCTTACCTAATTTCAATTCCTCCATAGACTGTTGTGAAAATATTTTATGTTGGCTCATGATGACCAAAACCCCCACACAAAAACTAGTTACCTCTGACATTTAGGGTAGAACCACCTCAGCCAGTAATATTGGTTGAGCACATGTATGTACTGTATGCACTGTGCACATTTCTGTGTGTGTGTCTGTGTGCGTGGTTGTGTTGAGAGGGGTAACTGTAACCCAACCAACGTATCTATATTTACTCTCAGCAAGAACTGTGGTTGTGTTTGTATGCCTGTTTAATTTGGCTAATCTGGATGGGACGGTGAGTCGACCCCGGGTAGACTACTTCTATCACATTTCTAATGAGAATGGGGATAATGGTCCTATGGCTCAATTGAATCAAACTTGCATAGAAGTATTAACTATGTACAGTTGAAGTCAGAAGTTTACATACACTTAGGTTGGAGTCATTAAAACTCCTTTTGCAACCACTCCACAAATTTCTTGTTAACAAACTATAGTTTTGGCAAGTCGGCTAGGACATCTACTTTGTGCATGACACAAGTCATTTTTCCAACAATTGTTTACAGACAGATTATTTCACTTATAATTCGCTGTATCACAATTCCAGTGGGTCAGAAGTTTACATACACTAAGTTGACTCTGCCTTTAAACAGCTTGGAAAATTCCAGAAAATTATGCCATAGCTTTACAAGCTTCTGATAGGCTAATTGACATAATTCGTGTCAATTGGAGGTGTACATGTGGATGTATTTCAAGGCCTACCTTCAAACTCAGTGCCTCTTTGCTTGACATCGTAAGAAAATCCAAAGAAATCAGCCAAGACCTCAGAAAAAAAATTGTAGACCTCCACAAGTCTGGTTCATCCTTGGGAGCAATTTCCAAACGCCTGAAGGTACCCTTGTTCATCTGTACAAACAATAGTACGCAAGTATAAACACCATGGGACCACGCAGCCGTCATACCACTCAGGAAGGAGACACGTTCTGACTCCTAAAAATGACCGTACTTTGGTGTGAAAAGTGCAAATCAATCCCAGAACAACCGCAAAAGACCCTTGTGAAGATGCTGGAGGAAACAGGTACAAAAGTATCTATAGCCACAGTAAAACGAGTCCTATATCGACATAACCTGAAAGGCCGCTCAGCAAGGAAGAAGCCACTGCTCCAAAACCGCTATAAAATAAACAGACTATGGTTTGCAACTGCACATGGGGACAAAGATTGTACTTTTTGGAGAAATGTCCTCTGGTCGGATGAAACAAAAATAGAACTGTTTGGCCTTAATGGCCATTGTTATATTTGGAGGAAAAAAGGGGAGGCTTGCAAGCTGAAGAACACCATCCCAACCGTGAATCATGGGGGTGGCAGCATCATGTGGGGGTGCTTTGCTGCAGGAGGGACTGGTGCACTTCACAAAATAGATGGCGTCATGAGGGAGGAAATTTCTGTGGATATATTGAATCAACATCTCAAGACATCAGTCAGGAAGTTAAAGCTTGGTCCTAAATGGGTCTTCCAAATGGACAATGACCCCAAGCATACTTCCAACGTTGTGGCAAAATGGCTTAAGGACAACAAAGTAAAGGTATTGGAGTGGCCATAACAAAGCCCTGACCTCAATCCTATAGAAAATTTGTGGGCAGAACTGAAAAAGCGTGTGCAAGCAAGGAGGCCTACAAACCTGACTCAGTTACACCAGCTCTGTCAGGAGGAATGGGCCAAAATTCACCCAATTTATTGTGGGAAGCTTGTGGAAGGCTACCCAAAACGTTTTACCCAAGTAAAAAAAAAAAAAATGTAAGGCAATGCCACCAAATACTAATTGAGTGTATGTAAACTTCTGACCCACTGTGAATGTGATGAAAGTAATAAAAGCTGAAATAAATAATTCTCTCTACCATTTTTCTGACATTTCACATTCTTAAAATGAAGTGGTGATCCTAACTGACTTAAGACAGGGACTTTTTACTGGGATTAAATGTCAGGAATTGTGAAAAACTGAGTTTAAATGTATTTGGCTAAGGTGAATGCAAACTTCCGACTTCAACTGTAGCTCTTTTAACCATGGACAAATACATTCACCAAATGGTTTGGGGTTCTACCATAAAACCTACTTCTACCTGATCAATTCCTTTTAACAGGTTGGTGTCCACTTTTCAGAATAAGAAGTTGTGTACGTGCAGATAGTAGTTTGTGAACATAGTGACACTGTGTAAACATTGACAAGTTTGATTGATTTTCAACCTTAGATGGATGCCCAGAGAACCAATAGAGGACTCTCTTTTTCTTCTTAAGAGGTTTGTTGGTTGTTTTTGTAGAGCTTTTCTTTGTGTACACTGGGGTTTGTTTTGTTATGGACATATGGGGAACAAGAGAGATTCATTGTTTGTGTATGTGTGTGAGCTGTTTAAAGTGGCAATCAGCAGTTGACACAATACAAATCACACTCCCTGGCACTGTTTCTCTAAAGGGATGGTGCTTGAGAAATATAACCACTCGAATTCATAGGCATATCTATGGATGCAGGGACTGACCATCCATGACATCAACATTTATAGTTTTAATCATGTTTTGAGGCTGTACACGGCAGTGTGTGATTACATTTACTTTGTTTTCAAACTTATTTTGTGTTCTGATAGAGTGCAACTGCGACAGTTTAACTAAACTCATGAGGCATAAGTTTTATTCTTCAAGAAACAATAGGTACACATCATTAATTTATAAGTCCAAAAATCAATATAGCAACTAAGGATTGTCCCTTTAAGAGTGGTTGGTAACACATGTCTTGTATCGAGTTCCAATTTTTCCAATGTCCTGAAGCAAGCAGTGTGAATTTATGTGCCGGAGTGCGCGTGTATGTTGGCACTTACTTTTAACACCTGTTTACTCTCCTCCTTCTGTGTATCTGGTGTTCAGTGGGTCTCGTGGGTCTCAATATTACGTACACAAACCATGCCTCATCCTCGGCTTTTCACTTGAAAAGAAAGATGAAGTCTCAGTGTGTGAGTTCCAAATACCTTTAATGGAACCCCCAGTGTGTTTTTCTTTAAGCGTGTCATGTCAGAATGCACTCACTGTTCCAGAATTGGATTGTTACTCAACAGGACAGTTAACCCGCCCTGCCCTCAAACCAAGTCATGCTGCTTGCCAATTATCTACAGAGTGGTTGCAGTTGCGTAAAAAATCACCTAGCAACCACACCAGTCGCCATGTTGGGAGACCAGAGTCAGTATGGTGGAGTCCTCCAATTGTCCATATAGCTGGCTGGGTTTTGCTACCAACGGAAACTTCTGAAAGATTGCCCATTATTTCGTTTTTCGAAGGACCCAGAAAATGGAGGCAGTGGGAGAACCTATTAAAGTAAGTGAATATATTTTGAAAATGATCGATGTGTTATCAAATCAAATGTTATTTGTCACAGGCGCCGAATACATGTGTAGACCTTACCATGAAATGCTTACTTACAGGCCCTTAAACAACAATAAAATTAAAATAAGAAAAATAAGAGTTAGGAAAATATTTACTAAATAAACTAAAGTAAAAAGAAATGAACACAATAAAATAACAATAATGAGCCTATATACAGAGGGCACCGGTAATGAGTCAATGTGCGGGGGGTACAGGTTAGTCAAGGTAATTGAGGTAATATGTACATGTAGGTAGAGGTAAAGTGACTATGCATAGATAATAAACAGCGAGTAGCAGCAGCGTAAAAAAACAGAGGGGGTCAATGCAAATAGTCCGGATAGCCATTTGATGAACTGTTCAGCAGTCTTATGGCTTGGGGGTAGAAGCTGTTAAGGAGCCTTTTGAACTTAGACGTGGCGCTCTGGTACCACTTGCCGTGTGGTAGAAGAGAGTCTATGACTAGGGTAGCTAGCAATTTTTAGGTCCTTCCTCTGACATCGCCTGGTATAGAGGTCCTGGATGGCAGGAAGCTTGGCCCCAGTGATGTACTGGGCTGTACGCTCTACTCTCTGTAGCTCCTTGCGGTCAGAGGCCGAGCAGTTGCCATACTAGGCAGTGATGCAACCAGTCAGGATGCTCTCGATGGTGCAGCTGTAGAACTTTTTGAGGATCTGAGGACCCATGACAAATCTTTTCAGTCTCCTGAGGGGGAATAGGCGTTGTCGTTATCTCTTCAAGACTTTCTTGGTGTGTTTGGACCATGATAGGTTGTTGGTGATGTGGACACCAAGGAACTTGAAGCTCTCGACCTGCTCCACTACAGGCCTGTCGATGAGAATGGGGGCGTGCTTGGCCCTCCTTTTTCTGTAGTCCACGATCATCTCCTTTGTTTTGATCAAGTTGAGGGAGAGGTTGTTGTCCTGGCACCACACTGCTAAGTCTCTGACCTCCTTCCTATAGGCTCTGTCATCGTGGTCGGTGATCAAGCCCACAACCGTTGTCATCGGCAAACTTAATGATGGTGTTGGAGTCGTGCTTGACCACCCAGTTGTGGGTGAACAGGGAGTACAGGAGGGGACTAAACACGCACCCCTGAGGGGCCCCTGTGTTGAGGTTCACTGTGGCATTGCCTACCCTTACCACCTGGGGGGCGGCCCAACAGGAAGTCCAGGATCCAGTTCCAGAGGGAGGTGTTTAGTCCCAGGTCCTTAGCTTAGTGGTGAGCTTTGAGGCCACTATGATGTTGAATGCTGAGCTGTAGTCAATGAACAGCATTCTCACATAGGTGTTCCTTTTGTCCAGGTGGGAAAGGGCAGTGTGGAGTGCAACAGAGATTGCATCACCTGTGGATCTGTTGGGGCGGTATGCGAATTGGAGTGGGTCTAGGGCAGTGGTTCCCAAACTTTTTATAGTCCCGTACCCCTTCAAACAGTCAACCTCCAGCTGCATACCCCCTCTAGCACCAGGGTCAGGGCACTCTCAAATGTAGTTTTTTTCCCATCATTGTAAGCCTGCCACACACACACTAATACATTTATTAAACATAAGAATGAGTGTTGCGTTTTTGTCACAACCTGGCTCGTGGGAAGTGACAGAAGTCAAAAGTAACAGTCAGTAGCTGGTGTGGCCACCAGCTGCATTAAATACTGCAGTGCATCTCCTCCTCATGGACTGCACCAGTTTTGCCTGTTCTTGCTGTGAGATGTTACCCCACTCTTCCACCAAGGCACCTGCAAGTTCCCGGACATTTCTGGGGGGAATGAAATTGCCTGCAATGACAACAAGCTCAGTCCGATGATGCTGCGACACACCGCCCCAGACCATGACGGACCCTCCACCTCCAAATCGATCCTGCTCCAGAGTACAGGCCTCGGTGTAACGCTCATTCCTTCGACAATAAATGCAAATCCGACCATCACCCCTGGTGAGATAAAACCGCGACTCGTCAGTGAAGAGCACTTTTTGCCAGTCTTGTCTGGTCCAGCGACGGTGGAGAAAGAACGCATCTCCTTCCTGAGCGGTATGACGGCTGCGTGGTCCCAAGGTGTTTATACTTGTGTACTATTGTTTGTACAGATGAACGTGGTACCTTCAGGCATTTGGAAATTGCTCTCAAGGATGAACCAAACTTGTGGAGGTCCACAATTTTTTTTCTGAGGTCTTGGCTGATTTCCTTTGATTTTCCCATGATATCAAGCAAAGAGGCACTGAATTTGAAGGTAGGCCTTGAAATACATCCACAGGTACACCTCCAATTTACTCAAGTAATGTCAATTAACCTATCAGAAGCTTGTAAAGCCATGACATAATTTTCTGGAATTTTCCAAGCTATGCAGTTGAAGTCAGAAGTTTACATACACTTAGGTTGGAGTCATTAAAATTCGTTTTTCAACCACTCCACAAATTTCTTGTTAACAAACTGTAGTTTTGGCATGTCGGTTAGGACATCTACTTTGTGCATGACACAAGTAATTTTTACAACAATTGTTTACAGACAGGTTATTTCACTTATAGTTCATTGTATCACAATTCCAGTGTGTCAGAAGTTTACATACACTAAGTTGACTGTGCCTTTAAACAGCTTGGGAAATTCCAGAAGATTAGCTTGGTCGCAAATGGGTCTTCCAAATGGACAATGACCCCAAGCATACTTCCAAAGTTGTGGGAAAATTGCTTATGGACAACAAAGTTAAGGTATTGGAGTGGCCATCACAAAGCCCTGACCTCAATCCCATAGAAAACTTGTGGGCAGAACTGAAAAAAAGTGCGCGAGCAAGGAGGTCTACTTACCTGACTTAGTTACACCAGCTCTGTCAGGAGGAATGGGCCAACATTCACCCAACTTGTTGTAGGTAGCTTGTGGAATGGTACCCGAAAGTTACAATTTAAAGGCAATGCTACCAAATACTAATTGAGTGTATGTAAACTTCTGACCCACTGGGAATGTGATGAAAGAAATAAAAGCTGAAATTAATTGTTCTCTCTACTATTATTCTGACATTTCACATTCTTAAAATAAAGTGGTGATCCTAACTGACCAAAGACAGATCATTTTTACTAGGATTAATTGTCAGGGATTGTGAAGAACTGAGTTTAAATGTATTTGGCTAACACGGAACCCAAACCGGCTGCGCACGTGCGCTATCGTGCATAAATGTATTTTGTCCCCCTACACCAAATGCGATCACGACACGCAGGTTGAAATAACAAAACAAACTCTGAAACGATTACATTAATTTGGGAACAGGTTGAAAAGCATTAAACATTTATGGCAATTTAGCTAGTTAGCTTGCACTTGCTAGCTAATTTGTCCTATTTAGCTAGCTTGCTGTTGCTAGCTAATTTGTCCTGGGATATAAACATTGAGTTGTTCTTTTACCTGAAATGCACAAGGTCCTCTACTCCGACAATTAATCCACACATAAAACGGTCAACCGAATCATTTCTAGTCATCTCCTCCTTCCAGGCTTTCATCTTTGAACTTATATGGTGATTGGCATCTAAACTTTCATAGTATTTCTACACCGACCGACAACACAGTTAGTCTTTCAATCACCCACGTGGGTATAAACAATGAGGAGATGGCACGTGGGTACCTGCTTCTATTAACCAATGAGGAGATGGGAGAGGCAGGACTTGCAGCGCGATCTGCATCAAATAGAAAGGAGTTCTATTTTAGCCCTTGGCAACGCAGACGCTCGATGACGCGCAATAATTGAATAACATAGATTTCTAAATGTATTTTGCAACGCTCGCACACGCGACGCGAGCGGTGTGGTCAGCCTATAAGGTGTATGTAAACTTCCGACTTCAACTGTATATATAACATGTCTTACCGAGCATTTCCATAAGTCCATGCAAGTTTCTTCAACTGTCTTCTGACTGTGATTAGAGCGATGTTGATGTGCCGTGAAGCCAGCGGATTACAGATGGCCTTTACCGATCACTCATCATCTTCACTCATCAGTGAGTCGATGGCATGAGTAGTCTCGCTGGAAATACGGGTGACAGCTGATGCATTGGTTCAGAGCCAGACGGCATTGGCATGTTTACTACGGCAGACCCATATGTAATTATTGGCGATATGAGTCTCACTAGTATTGAGTAATGTGCTGTTAAAAGTGGTGTAGGTCGTATTTATTTAAAGAGCATATTGAAGTTAGAATCAATAGGATTTGAAGCAATAGCCTACCCCTGTGGTCAACTATTTTAGCACCGTTTCGCGCTGCTCTGAGACAAGCATGGGGACAGGAAATGTTATGCTCTTAGTACTGTAGCCTACTCCCTACTGTCACGTTGTACAGTGCCATATTTTCCATTCCATCCTAACGGAAACCCTGAGGGTTTTTCATTTTTCTTGGAATAGAAACACCATAATATTAATCAAATTAATTATGCAAAATTTCTTAAAATCAGTCACGTATACTAATGTTCTTACAAAAAAGGTTTTAAATTCTCTAGCACAGCCACTACCACTATCACTATCTAGCACAGCCATCTTTGAGAAGGCTATCAAATGCTTCTCAAAGATGCCCTCTGGTGGTCAAACTAGCACTAACTTGCATTAACAGTAACAGTGGCTGACACTTAAATAACGCGCCATAGAATTCTGCGTCACCATGCAAGCTGTGCTGCAGTACGCTGCAACTTTTAAAGGACAAACCACTGTAGCTAACAGTACACTTTAGCTTGAAATGAAACCACTTCCTGTCAAAATTGGAAACGTGTAATATCTGAAAATGTAGTCTAGCGTTAGCTAGCTATCTTAACCTGTATACATCAACATGCATCATGGATGCGTCTCCCTGTCAGGAATGCCATACCACGGTTGCCCTTAGTTTGAAGATGTAATCCGGAGACAGGTGTTTACTTCATCTCTTTAGTTATCATACTCTAATTCCACTGATTTTCAAAAAACTTGATCCTCCAGAAAATGGAGAGCAACATTTATGGAGCTCCACTACACAATACATTTTTGAAAAAGCTGCGTTCGACAGGATTACCAACACAGACTGAGGAGCTCAAATAGACAGACGCCTTCAATATGGCAGACCAATCCGAACTCCTCTCTCTGCATGTCCAGCCCACCTATTATCTCAGCCAATCATGGCTAGTGGTTGCTGTCTTTTTATGTGGCTTGACCAACAAGGCTCGTAATTTAACAATTGTATTCGTTTTTACAGATGGCATACAAGTTTGTTATTAAGGCACATGAAAGTTCACATGTTCGAGAAGGCATTTCTGCCCCCAAAAAAACATTTTGATGAAAAAATATATATAATTACGTTCAAACGGCTCTCCTATGAAGTTGTAACTTGCGACATACACCTAGTTTCCTGAATTGTGTCACATATTTGACTAAAACATCATTTCAAACCTTGCTTGCATTTGTGTTCGATCATGTGTCTCTCTATTATGGGTAGGAATATTTGGGAACAGATTTACAAAATCACTTGGAGCTGATTTTCTGGTGGTTTTACTGTCTTATTTTCAACAATTAAAACTATAAATAAATAAAATATGTTTTTATATTTTTTCCTCAACTTGGTTGGCCAAAATAAACCACCCGCGGCCCGCTAGTTGGGGAGCCCTGTTCTATGTCATGGAAAGAGCAGGTGTTCCTAATTGTTTGTACACTCAGTGTATGTATGGTGAATAATGTATTCTGTGTATTCCTTTATAACCGCGGACATGCAAGATACTAATTTCATAACCTTTATGGTGTTATACTCAATTGTGCTTATGTAGCTAGCTATTAGCTCTGTAAAACAATGCTAATTCCGTCAGAGAAGTATTAGCTTGTGTTGTTTCCTTTGAAGCTGCCCAGGCCTTATCATGACCGTGGCCTATGTATTCATTTGGCCTGTTTAGCATAACTCTGTTCTGTCCTGCCCCCTTGTGGAGCTGTTCAGTTACTGTTTCTTACGGTTATATTATTCACAATTATGATTTTTATAGCAGTGTTATGTGGCCATTGAGAACAGCAGACTTACAAATATCTTCTTATAGCACTTGGTGGTTTTCCAAGAGCATGCCACAAAGCTGTTCATCATGTCCGCCTTATCCACTGCCCCCATTTTGCGATTATAGTCAAGCACTCAGTCTGGTTTGATCTTTCACCCTCCCATCAGGTGATCCACCTTCCCTGTGGCTATCTCTTCTCCTGTAGCTCCAAGGCATAGCGATTGTTCTCCTCCACTATATTTCTGTCAGAAACAACTTAACACACTCTGCCTCAGAGGGAGATGGCAAGTGTCTTTGCACTCTTAGCTGGGACTCATCAAAGCCAACAGCAGGTTCAGGATTGGTGAAATGGCTGGCAGCGTTCAAGCTACCGCAGACCTGCCGTACTTCACCCACTGTTGGCCTGCCTCCATCACCACCACCATCTTCAGAGGGACCTGGGACTTCGTCGGTGGGCAAGGGGTCCTCAGATTCAGCGTTCTTGAAGGCCACAGGGTTGGAGAGCAGCTCGTCACTGTCACTGTCAGAATCTGATTCCTCACTGTCATACTCAGAATCATTGTCAGAATTGACAAAAATCTGTGAGTTTGTCTCCTTTTGAAAGATATTTATAATGCTACAGCTTACCCCACTAGCTACATAAACAACAACACAATGGCTCCAAGTGAGTGTCAGGGGTGAGGTGATTGGCTGCCGGTGTGGTGATAATGATGATTTGTTTCCCAGATGATTTGTTTACATAGCAGGTTAGGATAATTAACATGGCAGGTTAGGACAATTAACGCAGCAGGTTAGGTGAATTAATGTAGGATGTTAACCTCATTATCTTAAGGTTAGGAAAAGGGTTAGGGTTAGGCTTAGCTAAAATGCTACAGTTGTCAACAACTGTTGCCCCTGACGCGACCACTAGACAGAGCTGTTGTAGGCCTAGCTACCCCATCTAGCCACAACGGTAAAAATGTAAACAAACCGTTTGTGGCGACAAATCATCAGTATCATAACACCGACATGGGCCACTTGTATCAATAAATCAGTATCAGGAAATGGTTTGTGGGGTAATAATTTCTTTATTTACTGTTTTATTTACATGTTTTCAAGTACTGGTGACATCATGCATTCCAATTTTTGCATAGATTGTAATGGACACATAAGATGTGTGTAAAACACTTTTTTGAAGTTTGTACTGATTATGATCAGCTGTTGCTAAGCTATTTGCCCGGCTATGTGTGGAGCCATGTTTGTTGATGTCATTCAATGCATTCTGGGTGTCTGTCAGACCAAAGATGTTATAGCAAAACTAGGTGAAGGGATGGTTCTCATCTTTAAACTTCCAGAAGTGAATGATGGGAAGTGAATGATGGTAGACGAAACACCCCCTTCGCCTTCAAAATGCATACTCAGACCCAAGTCAGCTTGTCACCTCTTCTTTTCTTTGGTTGATGCAGCAAAACGAACATGGCGGTGCGCACAAACTACCCACCGTGGGATTACTTTAGACTTTTAGAAAGCGTTTTACTCAATTATTTTGATATGCGATAAACTGTAAATAGTCATTTATATTAGCTAATTCATATTATGGTTTCTATCAGCTGAGAGTTGACCTAATATGACTGCTTGTGTTAGCTCAATCTTTCCTCAGTTAGCGCTAGGACTGATGTACTGTAGCCTACATTTTCCATTTTGGATGAGAATTGTGTTATGCTGTTGCTACTTCTGTGAATGTCTGAAAATTGCATCCAAAAATAAACTGCTCACATTGAGGACATAACGTTGTACAGACTGTTTATGCAAGAGTGGCCAGCTCAAACGCTGACTGTTGCGTCAATCGTAACTATACATTGAAATGAATTGTTCTAATCACACTGGTTTGAGTGTACGCTGCAGGGAGTACTGTAGAATGATCACACCCATGTGTTTGTACGTGTCAAAGGGTTAAGAAGGTAAGGCTGTTCAGTCTACACCTTACATTAAGTTGCACAGATACTATGTGATAGACATAGACATTATTCATGTGAACATCTCTTCGACATTCAAACCTATTTTTCTTATTCTGAAAAATATATGTTTTAGAATTTAGGAACATTTACGCAAACTTTTTCATTGGAGCACTTCCTGTATAACTAATTTGGAATCTCAAGCAGCACCTGATTTAACTAAATGGAATGTCACGCCCTGGCCTTAGTATTCTTTGTTTTCTTTATTATTTTAGTTAGGTCAGGGTGTGACATGGGGAATGTATGTGTTTTTGTATTGTCTAGGGGTTTTGTATGGTATATGGGTCAGTGTCTTGTCTAGGTGTTTGTATGTCTATGGCTGCCTGGATTGGTTCTCAATTAGAGGCAGCTGTGGTTCATTGTCTCTAATTGAGAGCCATATTTAAGGCAGTCATAGGCATTGGGGTTTTGTGGGTAATTGTCTATGTTGTACGTTTGTAACTTGTGTGTGCACTTACGTTTATAGCTTCACGATCGTTTGTTGTTTTGTTTCGTTTTGTTATAGTGTTCGTTACGTGTTTTTTCCCTTCTCGAAATAAAAGAGAATGTATTTTGCACACGCTGCGCCTTGGTCCTGTCTCTCACCCATTGACGATCGTGACAGAATTACCCACCAGAATCGGACCAAGCGGCGTGTCAAGCGGCAACAGGAGCAATACACACAGGATTTATGGCAAAGGGAGCAGGATATGGGCTACACTACGTGGGAGGAGATCGACAGGTGGGCGATCGACCCAGGGCGAGTGCCGGAGCCCGCCTGGGATTCTCTGGCGCAGTGCGAGGAGGGATACCGGCGAATGGAGGCAGCACGAAGACGCGGTAGGAAGCCTGTGAGTCAGCCCAAAAAATTTCTTGGGGGAAGGGGCTAAAAGGGAGTGTGGCGAAGTCAGGTAGGAGACCTGCGCCTACTCCCTGTACTTACCGTGGAGAGCGAGAGTACGGGCAGACACCGTGTTACGCAGTAGAGCGCATGGTGTCTCCTGTACGTGTGCATAGCCCGGTGCGGTACATACCAGCTCCTCGTATCGGCCGGGCTAGATTGAGTATTGAGCCGGATGTCATGAAGCCGGCCCAACGCATCTGGCCACCAGTGCGTCTCCTCGGGCCGGCTTACATGGCACCAGCCTTACGCATGGTGTCCCCGGTTCGCCTACATAGCCCGGTGCGGGTTATTCCACCTCCCCGCACTGGTCGGGCGACGGGGAGCATACAACCAGGTAAGGTTGGGCAGGCTCAGTGCTCAAGGGAGCCAGTACGCCTGCACGGTCCGGTATTTCCGGCGCCACCTCCCCGCCCCAGCCCAGTACCACCAGTGCCTACACCACGCACCAGGCTTCCTGTGCGTCTCCAGAGCCCTGTTCCTCCTCCACGCACTAGCCCTATGGTGCGTGTCTCCAGCCCATTACCACCAGTGCCTACACCACGCACCAAGCCTCCTGTGTGTCCCCAGAGTCCTGTGCGTCCTGTTGCTGCTCCCCGCACTAGCCCTGAGATGCGTGTCCCCAGCCCGGTACCACCAGTGCCGGCACCACGCACTAGGCCTAATGTGCGTCTCCAGGGTCCAGTATGCCCTGTTCCTTCTCCCCGCACTAGCCTGAAGGTGCGTGTCCTTAGCCCGGTACCTCCAGTTCCGGCACCACGCACCAGGCATACAGTGTGCCTCAGCCGGCCAGAGCTGCCCGTCTGCCAAGCACCGTCAGAGCTGCCCGTCTGCCAAGCACCGTCAGAGCTGCCCGTCTGCCAAGCACCGTCAGAGCTGCCCGTCTGCCAAGCACCGTCAGAGCTGCCCGTCTGCCAAGCACCGTCAGAGCTGCCCGTCTGCCAAGCACCGTCTGAGCTGCCCGTCTGCCAAGCACCGTCTGAGCTGCCCGTCTGCCAAGCACCGTCTGAGCTGCCCGTCTGCCAAGCACCGTCTGAGCTGCCCGTCTGCCAAGCACCGTCTGAGCTGCCCGTCTGCCAAGCACCGTCTGAGCCGTCCGCCAGACAGGATCAGCCCGAGCCGTCCGCCAGACAGGATCAGCCCGAGCCGTCCGCCAGACAGGATCAGCCCGAGCCGTCCGCCAGACAGGATCAGCCCGAGCCGTCCGCCAGACAGGATCAGCCCGAGCCGTCCGCCAGACAGGATCAGCCCGAGCCGTCCGCCAGACAGGATCAGCTCGAGCCGTCCGCCAGACAGACAGACAGCCAGAGCCGTCCGCCAGACAGACAGCCAGCCATGAGCAGCCAGATCCGTCAGCCAGCCATGAGCAGCCAGATCCGTCAGCCAGCCATGAGCAGCCAGATCCGTCAGCCAGCCATGAGCAGCCAGATCCGTCAGCCAGCCATGAGCAGCCAGATCCGTCAGCCAGCCATGAGCAGCCAGATCCGTCAGCCAGCCATGAGCAGCCAGATCCGTCAGCCAGCCATGAGCAGCCAGCCATGAGCAGCCAGATCCGTCAGCCAGCCATGAGCAGCCAGATCCGTCAGTCCGGAGCTGCCGTTCCTCAGTCCGGAGCTGCCGTCCCTCAGTCCGGAGCTGCCGTCCCTCAGTCCGGAGCTGCTACCCCTCAGTCCGGAGCTACCCATCCGTCCGGTGGCGCCCTCTGGGATGGTCTTCAGTCCGGGACTTGCTACAAGGGTCGCCGCTCCAGAGGCGCCACCAAAGCAGGTATTGACAATGGTGGAGTGGGGGCCACGTCCCGCACCCGAGCCGCCGCCATAATAAGGCCCACCCCGGACCCTCCCCTTCAATGTCAGGTTGTGCGGCCGGAGTTCGCACCTTTGGGGGGGGGGGGTACTGTCACGCCCTGGCCTTAGTATTCTTTGTTTTCTTTATTATTTTAGTTAGGTCAGGGTGTGGCATGGGGAATGTATGTGTTTTTGTATTGTCTAGGGGTTTTGTATGGTATATGGGTCAGTGTCTTGTCTAGGTGTTTGTATGTCTATGGCTGCCTGGATTGGTTCTCAATTAGAGGCAGCTGTGGTTCATTGTCTCTAATTGAGAGCCATATTTAAGGCAGTCATAGGCATTGGGGTTTTGTGGGTAATTGTCTATGTTGTACGTTGGGTAGCTTGTGTGTGCACTTACGTTTATAGCTTCACGATCGTTTGTTGTTTTGTTTCGTTTTGTTATAGTGTTCGTTGCGTGTTTTTTCCCTTCTCGAAATAAAAGAGAATGTATTTTGCACACGCTGCGCCTTGGTCCTCTCTCTCACCCATTGACGATCGTGACATGGAATTGACCCCAACCCTGGTGATTAGGGTGTTACGGCAGATTTCCTCCTCTTCGTCAGAAGAGGGATCGGACCAAAACGCAGAGTGGAAAGTGTCCATGTTTTATTCACAATAAACTGAACACTACACGAAACAAAATAACAAAAGATAATCTAACCGAACAACAGTCCCGTGTGGCACGAACACTGACACGAAATACAAACACCCCCAAACACACACGTGAACCCCGGCTGCCTAAGTATGATTCTCAATCAGGGACAACGATTGACAGCTGCCTCTGATTGAGAATCATACCAGGCCGAACGCACAAAACCCCAACATAGAAAACAACACATAGACAACCCACCCAACTCACGCCCTGACCATACTAAATAAATACAAAACAAGAGAAAACAGGTCAGGAACGTGACATAGGGTGTGCAAAGCTGTCATCAAGGCAAAAGGTGGCTACATTGAAGAATCTCAAATATAAAATATATTTTGATTTGTTTAATGCTTTTTTGGTTACTACATGGTTACTATATGTGTTATCTAATAGATTTGATGTCTTCACTATTATTCTACAAAGTAGTAAAAATAAAGAACAACCCTTGAATGAGTAGGTGTGTCCAAACTTTTGACTGATACTGTATGTAATGTAGTATGCTTTTGGCTCATGAGTGCAACTTTCAGAACTACTGGCTAAAAAGTATACTAATAATAATGAAAAAATCAAGTGCCTGAGATTTGGCACTAGGCTGTTTAAAAAAAAAAAAAAAAAAAAAACGTTTTTATCGGTTTAAAAAAACGATAGGTCGTACAATGATCCACAATATATCTCGGTCCCCAGTCCTTCTGTAAGCAAACATTTTAATTTCAATAAATATGCATGCATTTGACTGATTTCAACACCGGTTATACCAAACGAAACTCCAGGTCGTCCTGAATCAATTGCTGTATTGTTTGGCCCCCTCTGTCTGAGACAGACAACACCACAGTGAATATTAATATTTGTTAATTAAATTTTTTTACAATTACTCATAACTTCATAATAAATTTGAACAATATGTCAAAGTGTTGGTCTCGGTCTTGTGGTATTATACGGCTCTACAGTGGATGGTTAGCGGTGTTATACCCAGGATTGTGTAGGCGGATTTATGCCTTCTCATGGTCACTTTTCATTGGCTCACTAGATGTCAATCTCAGAAAGTCTGACTTCCACGTTAGTGAGAACGTAATGGAAGATATCTTTCTCTTCATCTTTATTGAAAGGGTGAAAAGCCTTATTCATTCACATGAATACTTGATATACGTTTTTATTTGATACTCAAGATTTTTATTGATATTTTTTTTTGTTGCTGATGTATGTGAGCCTGTGCAGTACTAATTAATTAATGTTGATCACATTTACATAAGTATTCAGACCCTTTACTTAGTACTTTGTTGAAGCACATGTGGCAGTGATTACAGCCTCGAGTCTTCTTGGGTATGACACTACAAGCTTGGCAGACCTGTATTTGGGGAGTTTGTCCCATTCTTCTCTTCAGATCCTTTCAAGCTCTGTCAGGTTGGATGGGGAACGTCGCTGCACAGCTATTTTCAGGTCTCTCCAGAGATGTTAGATCGGGTTCAAGTCCGGGCTCTTGCTGGGCCACTCAAGGACATTCAGAGACACACAATACCCCATAATGACAAAGCAAAAACAGGTTTTTAGACATTTTTACAAATGTATTAAAATTAAAACAGAAATACCTTACTTACATAAGTATTCAGACCCTTTGCTATGAGACTCGAAATTGAGCTCATGTGCATCCTGTTTCAATTGATCATCCTTGAGATGTTTCTACAACTTCATTGGAGTCCACCTGCGGTTAATTCAATTGATTGGGCATGATTTGGAAAGGCACACAACTGTGTATATAACGTCCCACAGTTGACAGTGCATGTCAGAGCAAAAACCAAGCCATGAAGTCGAATGAATTAGCCGTAGAGCTCCGAGACAGGATTGTGTCGAGGGACAGATCTGGGGAAGGGTACCAAAAAATGTCTGCAGCATTGAAGGTCCCCAAGAACACAGTGGCCTTAAATGGAAGAAGTTTGGAACCACCAAGTCTCTTCCTAGAGATGGCCGCCCGGCCAAACTGAGCAATTGGGGGAGAAGAGCCTTGGTCAGGGAGGTGACCAAGATCCCGATGGTCACTCTGACAGAGCTCCAGAGTCCCTCTGTGGAGATGGGAGAACCTTCCAGAAGAACAACCATTTCTGCAACACTCCACCAATCAGGCCTTTATGGTAGAGGGGTCAGACGGAAGCCACTCCTCTGTAAAAGGCACATGACAGCCCGCTTGGAGTTTGCCAAAAGGCACCTAAAGGACTCTCAGACCATGAGAAACAAGATTCTCTGGTCTGATGAAACCAAGATTGAACTCTTTGGCCTGAATGCCAAGCGTCACGTCTGGAGGAAACCTGGCACCATCCCTACGGGGAAGCATGGTGGTGGCAGCATCATGCTGTGGGATGTTTTTCAGCAGCAGGGACTGGGAAACTCGTTATGTTCGGGGGAAAGATGAATGGAGCCAAGTACTGAAAGATTCTTGATGAAAACCTACTCCAGAGCACTCAGGACCTCAGACTGGGGCGAAGGTTCACCTTCGCACAGGACAACGACCCTAAGCACACAGCCAAGACAACGCAGGAGTGGCTTCGGAACAAGACTCAATGTCCTTGAGTGGCCCAGCCAGAGCCTGATCGAACATCTCTCAAGAGACTTGAAAATAGCTGTGCAGCAACGTTCCCCATCCAACTTGACAGAGCTTGAGAAGATCTGCAGTGAAGAATGGAAGAAACTCCCTAAATACAGGTGTGCCAAGCTTGTAGCGTCATACTCAAGAAGACTCAAGGCTGGAATCGCTGCCAAAGGTGCTTCAACAAAGTATTGAGTAAAGGGTCTGAATACTTATGTGTAAGTGATATTTCAGTTTAAAAACTTTTATACATTTGCAAACATTTCTAAAAATGTGTTTTGCTTCATCATTATGGGGTATTGTGTGTAGACTGATGAAGTGAAAAAAAACGATTTCATAATTTTAGAATAAGGGTGTAATGTAACAAAATGTGGAAAAAGTCAAAGGGTCTGAATACTATACGAATGCACTTCATACATTTTAAATACATTCCGTAATATATCTTGGAATCTATTTAAAATGTATTAAATATATATTTTTAAATACACTGAGTATACCAAACGTTAGGAACACCTTGCTAATATTGAGTTGCTGCCCCTCTTAATACACACGGGAAACGGTTGAGCG
Source organism: Salvelinus namaycush (assembly GCF_016432855.1). Taxonomy (NCBI): domain Eukaryota; kingdom Metazoa; phylum Chordata; class Actinopteri; order Salmoniformes; family Salmonidae; genus Salvelinus; species Salvelinus namaycush. The sequence continues at coordinate 37,441,223 of NC_052307.1, read as the reverse complement.
TGAAAATCCAGCAGCGTTGCAGTTCTTGAAACAAACCGGTGCCCCTGACACCTACTACCATACAGTGGTGGGAAAAGTACCCAATTGTCATACTTGAGTAAAATTAAAGATACCTTAAAGGAAAATAACTCAAGTAAAGGTTAGTCACCCAGTAAAATACTACTTGAGTAAAAGTCTAAAAGTATTTGGTTTAAATATACTGAACTATCAAAAGTGAATGTAATTGCTAAAATAAACTTAAGTATTAAAAGTACAAGTGTAAATCATTTCAAATTGCAAACCAGACAGCACCATTTGAATTTCTTTAAAAAAAAATGACGGATAGCCAGGGGCACACTCCAACACTCAGACATATTTACACACTCCAACACTCAGACATATTTACACACTCCAACACTCAGACATATTTTACAGAAGAACCATGTGTGTTTAGTGAGTCCGCCAGATCAGAGGCAGTAGGGAAGAACAGCGATGTGCTCTTGATGAGTGTGTGAATTGGACCATTTTCCTGTCCTGCTGTTAAAAAGAAAAATGCTTTTGCAACCTCTTTTCCATAAGGAATTGAGACCAAAAGCTCAAGAGAAGTTTCAAGTGTTAAATACCAAGGATATAGTCAGCTGAGTGCATACATTTAGAAAGCTCACAACACATTTTATACTCTTCCCTTGTAGGCATCACCTTTCCAGCTATACATTTTATTGCCCCAATGAGTTTCCCTCCTTTCTCCTGTGAAATGTCCATGGTCCTCTCTTTGTTTAGCCAGATGTCAGAATCACACCCCGTGCATTTTCTGTTCTGCGCCTGACCCTGCTCTCTGATCCTAGGCAATTTCCTCTGATAAGGTCAACATTTGTAAATTAGCATACACACAGTTTCATGACCTAAACTCCATTAATACTCACAGTAGTCATTCACTAAACAGGATACAAACAAACTACAGTTTAACTTGAAACATGTTACATTTTAATAGAATCCATCACTGCTAAGCATTCAAAATGTAATGAGTACTTTTGGGTGTCAGGGAAAATGTATGGAGTAGAAAGTACATTATTTTCTTTAGAAATGTAGTGAAGTAAAAGTTAATTACAGATACCCCCAAAAACTACTTAAGTATTTTTAGTTAAGTACTTTACACAACTGCTACCATACCCCATTCAAAAGCACTTAAATATTTTGTCTTGCCCATTCACCCTCTGAATGGGACACTAAATAATCCATGTCTCAAGGTTGAACAATCCTTCTTTAACCTGTCTCCTCCCCTTCATCTACACTAATTGAAGTGGATTTAACAAGTGACATCAATAAGGGATCATAGCTTTCACCTGGTCAGTCCATGTCATGGAAAGAGCAGGTGTTCTTCAGGCTTTGTATACTCAGTGTACATTTTTTTGTGCCAATTTCAAAATATTTCACATGTATCCTAAAAACTGTATCTTAAAAATATATTTTGTATAGTTTTTTTCCATATGGGTGTAATGTGATTTGTGGATTCAAATAAAGTATTTCAAATGTGTGTGCGTGTGTGTGTGTGTGTGTGTGTGCGTGCGTGATGACACAGCAGGATGGAACTCAATTTGCACGGAAGTCACATTAAATCGCACTGATTTAGACACTTAAGTGGGAAGAGCAACAAGGTTTGTGAATGGATGTGTTTAAATGGACAGAATGTCCAATACAGCAGAGGGATATTACAGTGGGCTTATTAGAATGGATACAGGGTACTTACTAGCTAAACATTTAAGGCAAAAGAACAGACTGAATGTCCTTTGAAAACAACAGCGGAAAATGTAAACACTAGCATGAGGTTCTGATGAACCTGTGATTTGAATGACAGAAGGATTTTTCGTTCTTGCAAACGTCCTTTGTATGCATATAGAAATGCACACACACACATGCAGACACATGCACACTGTGCCTAATTGGCTTATCTGCGCATGCAGACACATGCACACTGTGCCTAATTGGCTTATCTGCAAGAAAGCAACAGGATGCAGAATGAAAAATGTGGCTGTGTTCTTTGCCCAGGTAACAAACGGTAGCTGAGACGGATCAAAAGGTCATTGCTTTAATGTTTAATGATAATGTTCCAATCTCTTGCTGCTTCTCCTTGGTAATGGCCTTTAATAGCATTAGGAAGATGTGCCTGCAATGCCACATCACGGTGGATGTAAATCTTACCGTGCCTGATTTGGGAACGAGTGAAATTGAAACCACTAGCTAATTATCTGGGAGTAATGTCAATGTGATGATTGCGACTTTGACATTTGATGACACACGAGTTGCTGAAGATTCTGAAAGTTGAAAGAATGTTTTGTTATTGATATGCTCGCTCGCTCACACTCACACACACAACCCCCCCGCCTGTCTCCATCTCTCTGAAGAAATCACTCTGTGTGTTGTTAGCCCAGTGTTAGCTAACTCTCTCACATTACCAAATGAGCTAGAAAAGGTGGTGATTCTCAGCATTAGCCCCATATCCCCCAGGCTCTTCAGGGCAATTAGCTAACCGTTTTGCAATATACCCGCTGATATATCCCTAACGCACCTTTGCTCTTTTCACACTGCAATTTATTGCGGCTTTGGTGCTCACAGAAAGAGTTTTTATTTTGACTGTCGAGGGTTTGTTTTAAGCCTAATGACTGTCGTCTTGTCAGTGAGTCGGGCTCTGTTTCCTAGCTACACTGTGTGGACTGGTACAGGGAGGAAAACTGTTTTTCAGCCTGATCGAGAGAGAGGAGTGGGGGCACAAATGCACACAGTCTGTAGCATACGCAGGCATGCACGACATGTTTGCGTTTCCATTGCTTTAGGAGCATGCGGGTTATATAAGAGTCGTGCCATTCTCCTGCTGAAAGAAGACAACATTGACGTTCTCATCTAGAAAAAAGCATGTTCTCCATCTAGTCCTTCATGTTCTTCTCTGTTTGTCATATCAGATGCCCTTCTCTCACAGATGACCTTCTGTCAATGATCAGTTATGAAAAGCCTCTCCTCTGACATACGTCCCCAAACAGGCTTAATAAAAACGGCCCTGAGTCACAAAAGGCCACAGACAAAGGCCACCGGACATTTTTATATTTTCCCTTTTAAAATCGATCAGTTAGGCCTCTGTCAAAAACTCACAGACCAAAGGTTTGAATAGTCCTCAGCAGATGAGCAGGAGACTGTTTATCAGGTGTTGTTCATAACCTTTCACCTCCGACAGACTTTTGGCTTGGAGGCCGGGCAGATGTGTCCAGTTGGTGATAGAATAGTAGAGAACTCCCAGCTAACCTTGACCTCCTCCACATTAAGTTAATTTGGCCGGCACTTTGATCCAAAACCACTTACAATGACGTCAAAGATATTTACAACTTCAGCACTAATTCATGACAATCATTTCACTTAGCCTAGTGCTAGGGCTGGGAATTGCCAGGGTCCTCACGATACGATATGTATTTCGATACTCACGATTTGATATGTATTTTCGATTCAATACTGTGATTTTATTGCGATTCCATGGTCCAAACATATTGCTCACCGTATGTCTGCTGCAAAGGGACAAGAGAGAGGAAATGAGAAAATTGGTTTCGATCAGTCATGGAAGTAAATGTGGTGAAAACTGGCTCCCTATTTCAAAAGAAGATGGAGAACAAGCTATGAAGGGAATATACTGGAGTTTTGGCGCAGCCGACGGGCGCAAAAATAATATTGCGATATTGTCAAAACAATGCGATATATTGCCAAAAATAATATTCTGATATGTAACTGTATCGATTTTTTTCTACCCCCCCCATTACTACCTAGTACACAAGCTCGATACAGTGGAGTACACCTCCTTTTGATGGGAAATGATTGTATGGCTCAGAGATGTCTTTTGTCTTCTGTTCTACTTTTTGATTAAGTATGCTAAATACTTTTAACTGTACTCTATAGACAAAGTGGTGATTTGTCATTCATACACAATTTACTGTGTAGGCTACCTGTATATTTTTGTTGTTGTTGATTATACAGATTATACATCAATTATACAGTGTTCTTTAATGCACTATTTCCATTCAGGCTTAGCTTAATTCTTTAGCTTTGCAGTGATTTCCAGGGCAGGGCAGGGGAAGGCTAATCATTATTCTGTTGTTTTTTGCTACGTGTCGTCTTTAAATGCACTTCTCCCATCAATCAAACATCTTTTTCAGTTGGCAGGGTTCTAGGCAGGAGTTAGCTCTTTTGTTACAATTGAACTCCTACTATCTTTAAGCATAATCAGGCTGTTTTTTTATGCTTTCAAAGTAAAGCAGTAAGTATATCTAGGCAGTGGTAGGCCATTCTCCTTGCTGTATGTTTTGGCATCATAGCTTTCAAGGTCTGCAGCAACTCTTTGATTGGGGCGGCTGGAATTCAAGGGGTGGGAGTTAGGGAGAGTTGAATTAAGAGGGCAGGGAGCAACACATTGTCCTTGTTGTGAGGGAGAGAGTGGGAGAGAGAGGAATGCACTGAAATATGAGATATAGGCTTATATTCACGTAGACCTATGTTTAACAACCAAATAAACTGAGGAATATCTTCCATGTTGGTGGTGATAATGGTGATGATAATGGTTATGATAATGGTGATGATAATGGTTAAGATGATGATATTACCACGTATCAAAGGCAAAGCAGCTCCACAAACTAACATTGTGTGTGTGTGTGTGTGTGTGTGTGTGTGTGAGCAGAAATCAATGGCACTTTCAGACACTTATTTATGGTTACGCCAAACCCAGAGCCTCACAAATGGATGACAAACTGACTCGGAGGGAGGATGGGCCGGTGGGTCTGTGGAGGGGTGGAGGAAGAGAAAATGGGTCTAATGAGGGGAGAAGGATGGAAGAGAAGTGGCAGTGGAACCACATAGTAAGAAACTATTTAGGTTACACTCAGGTGCCCTACCAAGCTTCGAAGATTTTCTTCAACCTTTACGATTGTGGTAATTGGCTTATATGTATAGGGCTCAATTATATGTATAGGGCTCAATTATATGTATAGGGCTCAATTATATGTATAGGGCTCAATTTCTTACTGAAGAAATATGAAATGCATATGCATAACCATGGTAGCAACTGAAAGGGAACAGTTTGGAGATAATGGGAAAATGATTAGACTTAAGTTGAGAACACAACAGTTCACCTGACACAAGACTGAATCAAAACATTACACTGTTGATTTTATTTGTATTTTCCATTTACTGTACTTTTCACCGCATTTGATGATAATGAAATCAGAAAATACTCTGGATACTTTCAGTAACGTGATAAGAGAATGTGGGGTAGGTGCAACATAAGACCAAAAAATTACAAGGGTTTGAAGGAGAGGACTAACTGGTGTCTCCAAGTGGACACACACCTTTCTAAAGTGTGCCCAGTACCTAAGCAATTTCCATTCACTTTTATGACTCAAAGAAGAGACTTCAACTATAAGGTACTTTTTTGAGCTCTCCTAGCTGTGCCGTTGAGGAACTTTAACAAGCACACTTGTAGTTGTTTGGTTTGGAACACAACCCCGCATCCCCCCATCACACAATTACTGTTGTAATTTACGCAATTCAAAAACAGTCCATTATAAATCTCAATCTGGGTCAGGTAGGCATGCTTGTTAGGCTTTCACAAGGCAATTCAGAGAAATTGATCTTAATTTGGGTGCGCATAGTCATGAGTGCATTCAGGTGCGTGTGCTGCAGTGAATTGTCTTCACAATAAATAAACAATCTCATTCTGTTCAGAACAAACCAGGGTATGACGCCATGTCATCTTGTAACTGTACATCAAACATTGACCATAAACGATACTGTACATGAATTGAGTTTTATGATTCGGGAAATGTGAATTGCACGTTTGGACTCACGGGTGTTGTGCTTGCTTGTATGACATCTAAGCGGTATTTATTATAATCTTCAACATCTCATCTTTCAAAATACATTGAGTGATCTTCATTTACAGAATTTCCATCACTCCAAAAAATATGAGGGTTGGGGGCGACTTGTCGCGCGTGGTGCTCAAGCTCAGAACGGCTGTCAGTCAAAACCCGTACAGCGCAGAGCCAGAGCTCTGACATCATGTATAGCATGTTACTGTACAGCCACTACATTCCAATGTAGGTGCTTATTCGTGCCCAAATCAGCCTTTTTTTAACCCATATACTGTACGGGTATGAGTGTAAAGGGCTATACTGCTAGTGTTTTTTACAGTAGCAATGCTCTGCCTGATTGAAATGCACAGAGCACAGCTAGCCAGGATTTGGACATAGTTCAACCCTATATCAAAGTTTGTTCCACTTCCACTTCCACACCTCAGAAACCAGAGGCAGATTTATCCTAATGAAAGATTTGATCCACACAACAGATGAATGATTCTTCACATACGGTATCTTTTCTTGTACAGTAGTCTGTGTCATTTTCTTAAAGTATGCTTCCATGTGATAATTAAAGTGTATCTCTCTCTCTTTCTCTCGCTCTCAGATCCCTTCGTCCATGCTCCTCATTTCACTGGGTGTAAGTCCAGGGAGCAGGTGACGTTTAGCTGTTGGTGGAGCGCCGGAAGCTTCCAGAATCTCACGGAACCCGGAGCACTGCAAATGTTCTACTGGAAGAAGTGAGCACAGAGAGAGAGAGCAGTGTGAGTGAGTGACTGGGTGAGTGAGTGAGTGACTGGGTGAGTGACTGTGTATGTGTGGAAAGTAGTGAAAACCGTGTAAAGAGTGTGTGTGCTTTATATACCCCGGAAGTATTGTAAGAAATTATTAAAGTTTTATATGATCTTTTAATCAATGACTCATGTGGACTCGAGAGTCCAAAGACCTCTAGAATGTGTTAGTCCTATCTCTCTCTCTCTCGCTCCCTCAGAAATGATTTGACGAAAGAATGGAGGGAGTGCCCTGACTACTCCTCCTCTGTGAAGAATGAATGTTTCTTCAATAAGAACAACACAGTTATCTGGACGACCTACTGTGTGCGGCTCAGCTCTAAAAGCCAGAACATCACCTACGATGAATTGTGCTTCGAATTGCAGGACATCGGTGAGGGCACAAAAGACATGCTAATATGGACTATTATAGTTAACGACACTTAGTTGATAGCCCTAGACACTTCTTTATGCCAAGTTACAGAAGTAAAGGAACTGAATGGGTCTGATAAGTACATTACAAATATAGAGGACTGCTGGACCGGCTCACCTACTTGGGTCAGCAAAGAAATCCCCATTCATTTTCTGGAGGCCACTGATATCTTTTAAAAATCACAAATTTGACTGTTTGAAATACACATTTGTCATAAAGTCTTGAGGACTCAGTCTTGATGTCGTCAGTGGTAGTTAACTTCTTAACGGCTAGGGGTTCCGCTCGACAACATCCGCTGAAAAGGCAGAGCGCGAAATTCAAAATATATTTTTTTGAAATATTTCACTTTCATACATTCACAAGTGCAATACACCAAATTAAAGCTTAACTTCTTGTTAATCTACCCATCGTGTCTGATTTCAAAAAGGCTTTACAGCGAAAGCACACCATATGATTATGTTAGGTCAGAGCCTAGTCACAAAACACATACAGCCATTTTCCAGCCAAAGAGAGTCACAAAAAGCAGAAATAGAGAGAAAATGAATCACTAACCTTTGATGATCTTCATCAGATGGCACTCATAGGACTTCATGTTACACAATACATTTATGTTTTGTTCGATAAAGTTCATATTTATATCCGAAAATCTCAATTTACATTGGTGCGTTATGGTCAGTAATGTTGTGCCTCGAAAATATCTGGCGAATTTTCAGAGAGCCACATCAATTTACAGAAATACTCATCATAAACTTTGATAAAAGATACAAGTGTTATGCATAGAATTAAAGATATACTTCTCCTTAATGCAACTGCTGTGTCAGATTTCAAAAAAACGTTACGGAAAAAGCACACCATGCAATAATCTGAGTACCGCGCTCAGACACAAAAACAAGCCATACAGGTACCCGCCATGTTGTGGAGTCAACAGAAGTCAGAAATAGCATTATAAATATTCACTTACCTTTGATGATCTTCATCAGAATGCACTCCCAGGGATCCCAGTTCCACAATAAATGTTTGTTTTGTTCGATAAAGTCCATCATTTATGTCAAAAGACCTCCTTTTTGTTAGCGCGTTTAGTTCACAATCCAAGTTCACGAGGCGCGGGCAAGTCCAGGCGAAAGTTCAGACGAAAAGTTCAAAAAGTGATATAACAGTTCGTAGAAACATGTCAAACGATGTATAGAATCAATCTTTAGGATGTTTTTAACATAAATCTTCAATAATGTTTCAAGTGTCGCTCCCCAATGATACAATATACGACAGTAGTTCGTTTTAAATACATTGTGGACCACTCAAATGGATTTTTGAGACACTAAAAACAATCATAGTCAAACATGGTACAGGTGTCATCTATAATGCATAACATAACCTATACACATGTATGCATGAACCAAAAACTAAGTAAATAAAAGGACAATTAGGCATATATAAAGGAATGTCTCCATTGGAGAATATTTATATATTATTTATATATTATTGTTACCTGATAAAATTACACATTTATTATTTTCAGCAAGACCGTTAAAATTATAATTTTGTCTGGACAGCTGATGAATTAACAATCATCCCTAATGTCGTTGTATAACCCACAGTAAAAGCAAGGCACAAGCTTCTGATTCAGTGGAACAAACCGTTTTTACCAAAAGTACACACACGTTTATCTAAGAGCGTGTTTGTGTATCGACCAGTCTCAATAGTGAGAGGCGCCACTCCACATCAAAGTTTTGCTTGGATAAAACTGTACGTACATAGGGTTCTGTCCCAAACGTTCGTTTAAAAAGGCAGTAAGTGCACAGTTTGTTACTTTCAGGTTTGTTTATCAGTTGGTAACACTTTAGTTCATCAAATCAAAGTTTATTGGTTGAGTACACAGATTTGCAGATGTTATTGCAGGTGCAGCGAAATGCTTGTGTTTCTAGCTCCAACAGTGCAGTAATACCTAGCAATAAAAGCAATAACCAAAGAGCTTGTGAAACAGATGTCCAGCGAAGACAAGAAGACTGGTCTCGGCACCAGTGTAACAGATGTGATCATAGTTCGTAACAATCTTGCGTTGTGTTTTTAAAGAAAGGCCTGTCCAGCCAGTGATCTCAGTTGATTGGTGTTTATTCTGACTGACTGACGATAGACACAAGGAAGTACAGATGTGCTGGACAACAGCATGTTGATGGCTGTACAGTAGATTCGTGATTCGTCTGTTAGCATGGAAATAACTGAATTAGTAGGGCCTAATGCAGTGCAAGAGGCGTCACTGCAGTCCCTGGTTCGAATCCAGGCTGCATCACATCCGGGTGTGATTGGGAGTCCAATAGGGCGGCGTACAATTGGCCCAGCGTCATCTGGGGTTGGCCGGGGTAGGCCGTCATTGTAAATAAGAATTTGTTCTTAATGGACTTGCCTAGTTAAATAAAGGTGAAATAAAAAATAAATGTAAAAAATCGAATTTTATTTGTCCCATGCGCCGAATGGGGATAAGGGGCAGCTCCGGACTGAGGGACGGCAGCTCCGGACTGAGGGACGGCAGCTCCGGACTGAGGGACGGCAGCTCCGGACTGAGGGACGGCAGCTCCGGACTGAGGGACGGCAGCTCCGGACTGAGGGACGGCAGCTCCGGACTGAGGGACGGCAGCTCCGGACTGGCTGACAGCTCTGGCTGGTCATGGCTGGCTGACGGCTCTGGCTGGTCAGGGCTGGCTGACGGCTCTGGCTGGTCAGGGCTGGCTGACGGCTCTGGCTGGTCATGGCTGGCTGACGGCTCTGGCTGGTCATGGCTCGCTGACGGCTCTGGCTGGTCATGGCTCGCTGACGGCTCTGGCTGGTCATGGCTCGCTGACGGCTCTGGCTGGTCATGGCTCGCTGACGGCTCTGGCTGGTCATGGCTCGCTGACGGCTCTGGCTGGTCATGGCTCGCTGACGGCTCTGGCTGGTCATGGCTCGCTGACGGCTCTGGCTGGTCCTGTCTGGCGGAAGGCTCTGGCTGATCCTGTCTGGCGGAAGGCTCTGGCTGATCCTGTCTGGCGGAAGGCTCTGGCTGATCCTGTCTGGCGGAAGGCTTTGGCTGCTCCTGTCTGGCGGAAGGCTCTGAAGGCTCAGTACAGACGGGCGGCTTTGAAGGCTCAGTACAGACGGGCAGTTCATGCGGCGCTTGGCAGACGGACAGTTCAGACGGCGTTGGGCAGACGGGCAGTTCAGGCGCCGTTGGGCAGACGGGCAGTTCAGGCGCCGCTTGGCAGACGGACAGTTCAGACGGCGTTGGGCAGACGGGCAGTTCAGGCGCCGTTGGGCAGACGGGCAGTTCAGGCGCCGCTGGGCAGACGGGCAGTTCAGGCGCCGCTGGGCAGACGGCAGACTCTGGCCGGCTGAGACGCACTGTAGGCCTGGTGCGTGGTGCCGGAACTGGAGGTACCGGGCTAAGGACACGCACCTTCAGGCTAGTGCGGGGAACAACAACAGGGCACACTGGACTCTCAAGGCGTACTATAGGCCTGGTGCGTGGTACCGGCACTGGTGGTACCGGGCTGAGGGCACGCACATCAGGGCGAGTACGGGGAGAAGGAACAGTGCGTACAGGGCTCTGGAGACGCACAGGAGGCTTGATGCGTGGTGCCGGAACTGGAGGCACTGGGCTGGAGACACGCACCACAGGGAGTGTGCGTGGAGGAGGAACAGGGCTCTGGAGACGCACTGGAAGCCTGGTGCGTGGTGTAGGCACTGGTGGCACTGGTGGTACTGGGCTGGGGCGGGGAGGTGGCGCCGGAAATACCGGACCGTGCAGGCGTACTGGCTCCCTTGAGCACTGAGCCTGCCCAACCTTACCTGGTTGTATGCTCCCCGTCGCCCGACCAGTGCGGGGAGGTGGAATAACCCGCACCGGGCTATGTAGGCGAACCGGGGACACCATGCGTAAGGCTGGTGCCATGTAAGCCGGCCCGAGGAGACGCACTGGTGGCCAGATATGTAGAGCCGGCTTCATGGCACTTGGCTCAATGCTCAATCTGGCCCGGCCGATACGAGGAGCTGGTATGTACCGCACCGGGCTATGCACACGTACAGGAGACACCATGCGCTCTACTGCGTAACACGGTGTCTGCCCGTACTCTCGCTCTCCACGGTAAGTACAGGGAGTAGGCGCAGGTCTCCTACCTGACTTCGCCACTCTCCCTTTTAGCCCCCCCCCCCCCCCCCCCCCCCCCAAGAAATGTTTGGGGTTTATATTCGGGTTTCCAGCCACGTCTCCTTGCTGCCTCCTCATACCACCGATCCTGGGCTTTCGCTGACTCCATCGCCTCCCGAGAGCGGCGATTCTCTCCCACCTTAGCCCAGGGTCCTTCTCCGTTCAATATTTCCTCCCAAGTCCACGAGTCCTGGTTTTTTGGCCGCTGCTGCTGGTTCCTCTCACGCTGCTTGATCCTTGTTTGGTGGGTGGTTCTGTAACGGTTGTCCTCCTCCTCTTCGTCCGAAGAGGAGGAGTAGGGATTGGACCAAAGCGCAGCGTTGTTATATGACATAATGATATTTATTAAAGTAAAAACGAAACACGAAAATACTTCAACAAACTACAAAACAAATAAACGATGTAGACAGACCTGAACTAGAGAACTTACATAAACACGAAGAACGCATGAACAGGTACAGACTACACAAACGAACGAACAAACGAAACAGTCCCGTGTGGTGCACAGACACAAACACGGAAGACAACCACCCACAAACAAACAGTGTGAACAACCTACCTTAATATGGTTCTCAATCAGAGGAAACGTAAAACACCTGTCCCTGATTGAGAACCATATCAGGCTAAATGACAATGAACCTAAACATAGAAACACATAACATAGAATGCCCACCCCAACTCACGCCCTGACCAACTAAACACATACAAAACCAAGAGAAAACAGGTCAGGAACGTGACAGCCTGATTGTTGGAGTGCTGCAGAGATGGTTGTCCTTCTTGAAGGAACTCTGGAGCGCTGTCAGAGTGACCATCGGGTTCTTGGTCACCTCCCTGACCAAAGCTCTTCTCCCCCGATTGCTCAGTTTGGCCGGGTGGCCAGCTCTAGGAAGAGTCTTGGTGGTTCCAAACTTCTTCCATTTAACAATGATGGAGGAAACTGTGTTCTGGGAGACCTTAAATGCTGCAGACATTTTTTGGTACCCTTCCCCAGATCTGAGCCTTAACCCAATCCTGTCTCGGAGCTCTACGGACAATTCCTTTGATCTCATGGCTTGGTTTTTGCTCTGACATGCACTGTCAACTGTGAGACCTTATATAGACAGGTGTGCCTTTCCAAATCATGTCCAATCAATTGAATTTACCACAGGTGGACTCCAATCAAGTTGTAGAAACAGCTCTAGGATGATCAATGGAAACAGGATGCACCTAAGTTCATAGCAAAGGGTCTGAATACTTATGTAAATAAGGTATTTCTGTTTTTATTTGTAATACATTTGCTAAAATTTCTCAAATTTTTTTTTTGCGTCGTCATTATGGGGTAGTGTGTCTATATTGATGAGGTAAAAAAAAATATTTGATCCATTTTAGAATCAGGCTGTAACGTAACAAAATGTGGAAAACGTCAAGGGGTCTGAATACTTTTCGAATGTACTGTATATATACAGTATATGGCTGTAAGAGTGAGTTAGCTAGCATGCTTTAATTGTAATGGTCGCATTATTTTTTTATTTTTTTAAATTGAACCTTTATTTAACCAGGTAGGACAGTTGAAAACAAGTTCTCATTTACAACTGTGACCTGGCCAAGATAAAGCAAAGCAGTGCGACACAAACAACACAGAGTTACACATGGGATAAACAAACATACTGTCAATAACACAATCGAAAAGTCTATATACAGTCTGTGCAAATGTAGTAAGATTCGGTAGGTAAGGCAATAAATAGGCCATAGTGGCGAAATAATTGCAATTTAGCAATTAAGCAATGGAGTGATATATGTGCAGAAGATGAATGTGCAAGTAGAGACACTGGGGTGCATAGGAGCAAAAAATAAATAACAATAAGGGGATGAGGTAGTTGGGTGGGCTATTTACAGATGGGCTGTGTACAGGTCCAATGATCAGTAAGCTGCTCTGACAGCTGATGCTTAAAGTTAGTGAGAGAGATATAAGACTGATTTTTGCAATTCCTTCCAGTCATTGGCAGCAGATAACTGGAAGGAAAGGCGGCAAAAAGGAGGAGTTGGCTTTGGGGATGACCAGTAAGATGTACCTGCTGGAGCGCGTGCTACGGGTGGGTGCTGCTAGGGTGACCAGTGAGCTGAGATAAGGTGGGGCTTTACCTAGCAAAGACTTATAGATGACCTGGAGCCAGTGGGTTTGGCGACGAAGTGGTGGGTAATATATGGGGCTTTGGTGACGAAACGGATGGCACTGTGATAGACTACATCCAACTTGCTGAGTAGAGTGTTGGAGGTTATTTTGTAAATGACATCGCCGAAGTCAAGGATCGATAGGATAGTCAGTTTTACATGGGTATGTTTGGAAGCATGAGTGAAGGATGATTTGTTGCGAAATGGAAGCCGATTCTAGATTTAATTTTGGATTGGAGATGCTTAATGTGAGTCTGGAAGGAGAGTTTATAGTCTAGCCAGACACCTAGGTATTTGTAGTTGTCCACATATTCTAAGTCAGAACCGTCCAGAGTAGTGATGCAGGCGGGTGCGGGCAGCGGTCGGTTGAAGAGCATGCATTTAGTTTTACTTGCATTTAAGAGCAGTTGGAGGCCACGGAAGGAGTGTTGTATGGCATTGAAGCTCGTCTGGAGGTTTGTTAACACAGTGTCCAAAGAAGGGCCAGAAGTATACAGAATGGTGTTGTCTGCGTAGAGGTGGATCAGAGAATCGCCAGCAGCAAGAGCGACATCATTGATGTATACAGAGAAAAGAGTCGGCCGGAGAATTGAACCCTGTGGCACCCCCATAGACACTGCCAGAGGTCCGGACAACAGGCCCTCTGATTTGCCACACTGAACTCTATCTGAGAAGTAGTTGGTGAACCAGGCGAGGCAGTCATTTGAGAAACCAAGGCTGTTGAGTCTGCTGATAAGAATGCAGTGATTGACAGAGTCAAAAGCCTTGGCCAGGTCGATGAAGGCAGCTGCACAGTATTGTCTTTTATCGATGGCGGTTATGATATCGTTTAGGACCTTGAGCGTGGCTGAGGTGCACCCATGACCAGCTCGGAAACCAGATTGCATAGCGGAGAAGGTACGGTGGGATTCGAAATGGTCGGTGATCTGTTTGTTAACTTGGCTTTCGAAGACTTTAGAAATGCAGATAGATATAGGTCTGTAACAGTTTGGGTCTAGAGTGTCTCCCCCTTTGAAGAGGGGGATGACTGCGGCAGCTTTCCAATCTTTAGGGATCTCAGACGATACGAGTTTGAACAAGCTAGTAATAGGGGTTGCAACAATTGCGGCGAATAATTTTAGAAAGAAAGGGTCCAGATTGTCTAGCCCAACTGATTTGTAGGAGTCCAGATTTTGCAGCTCTTAAAGAACATCAGCTATCTGGATTTGGGTGAAGGAGAAATGGGGAGGCTTTGGCAAGTTGCTGTGGGGGGGTGCAGAGCTCTTGACTGGGGTAGGGGTAGCCAGGTGGAAAGCATGGCCAGCCTTAGAAAAATGCTTATTGAACTTCTTGATTATTGTAGATTTATCGTGGTGACAGTGTTTCCTAGCCTCAGTGCATTGGGCAGCTGGGAGGAGGTGCTCTTATTCTCCATGGATTTACAGTGTCCCAGAACTTTTTGGAGTTTGTGCTACAGGATGCAAATTTCTGTTTGAAAAAGCTAGCCTTTGCTTTCCTAACTGCCTTTGTATATTGGTTCCTAACTTCTCTGAAAAGTTGCATATCGCGGGGGCTATTCGATGTTAATCCAGTACGCCACAGGATGTTTTGTGCTGGTCAAGGGCAGTGAAGTCTGGAGGGCTATATCTTGAACCAAGGGCTATATCTGTTCTTAGTTCTAAGTTGATATGAATACTTAAGTAAATGTGATACTTTTTTTTTTTTTATAAATTAGCAACAATTTCTAAAACCTGTTTTGATTTGTCATTGTGGGGTAAAGTGTGTAGATTGAGGGGGGGGAAACAATTTAATTAATTTTAGAATAAGGCTGTAATGTAACAAAATGTGGAAACTTTTCCAATGTACTGTAAATTAGCTTCTGCCACTCCAACTACATCCAGCCCAAGGTGCTGTAAACAATGACAACGGGTCTTATGAAATGTCAATATTCCAGCGCTGTACATTCTAGAACCCGCATGTGACCTAACATCGGAGAGCGGCTTGTAGACTTCACAACCCGCCCTCCCCTGACAGCAAGCTTATCTGTGCTGGTGGCATGATTAATGTACACCCTCTTGTACATCTTTGTTTTTAGAGGCGTGGCGTTTTTTTCCATTACAGCTTTCTTGTGTTCATTTTATTTTGTGTCGATTTTTATTTTAATGGTAACACTTTACTTGACACCCAGCGTCATAACACCCAGTGTCATAACAGCAAACATAACTTGTCATAATCTGTTGTAATATGATCATAACACTGTCATGACATATATTTAGACCTGGTGTGACATATATTGTTTTATTTTATGGCTGGTTATGACACCTACATATGAGTGCCAAAACCTACAATACCTACCACACAAGGCAAAACATTCCATCACACCATAGCCTATGTGTCAACAGTATGTTTATGTTATATAAAAAATGTTTTAATTGACTGTGTTAAATTGTCATTGTAATTGCGCACACATTGATGTCAAACATGCACCTACCCCAATGCTCTATTGCTGATGACTGGGATGAATGCAGGAGCAGATTTCAGGAGCAGGACAAGACCGCCTCTTTTTGACTCATGACTGATATAAGGGCATTTATACAACGGGTGGGTCTAATCCTGAATGCTGATTTTGTTAAAAGCGCATTCCAGCCGGTGTTGATCATAATGCTTCTTGACAGTGTCATAAAGTGTATTTTGTTAGTCCAAGTAAAGTGACACAGGATGGTCATAATGTTTCTTGACAATGTCATAAAATGTATTTTCTACAAGTTATTTAAAATATGATGGGAAAAACGTGACTGTAAAGTATGCATTACAACAAAAACAAAGGATAGAGACAAACTTTCAAATTAAAGTACATTTCTTGGCAGGGAAAACACTGGCACTGTGCATTCGGGCAGGTAGCATTCCCCTGGCATCCGCCGCCAAACGCAGATTCGTCCATCGGAATGCCAGATGGTGAAGCGTGATTCATCACTCCGGAGAACGCGTTTCCACTGCTCCATAGTCCAATGGCGGTGAGCTTTACACCGCTCCAGCCAATGCTTGGCATTGCGCATGGTGATCTTAGGCTTGTGTGCGGCTGCTCGGCCATGGAAACCCTTTTCATTAAGCTGCCGACAAACAGTTATTTTGCTGACGTTGCTTCCAGAGGCAGTTTGGAACTTGTTAGTGAGTGTTGCAACCGAGGACAGACAATTTTTACACGCTATACGCTTCAGCACTCTGCCGGCCCGTTCTGTGAGCTTGTGTGGCCTACCACTTCACAGCTGAGCCATTGTTGCTCCTAGACGTTTCCACTTCACAATAACAGCACTTACAGTTCACCGGGACAGCTCTAGCAGGGCAGAAATTTGACTAAGTGGCTTGTTGGAGAGGTGACATCCTATGACTGTACTACGTTGAAAGTCACTGAGATTTCCAGTACGGGCCATTCTACTGCCAATGTTTGTCTTTGGTGATTTCATGGCTGTGTGCCACACCAATGGGTGTGGCTGAAATAGCCGAATCCACTAATTTGAAGGGGTGTCCACATACTTTTGTATCTCTAGCTTAAACTGACAGATTTTTATGGGGGTTGTTTTGTTATGCTATTTCGATTTACACGGGGGCAAGGATGTCAACTCTAGGGGTTTTAAAGGATTGCTGTAGTCACCTGTAAGTGCAACTGGGGAAGAAGTGTAGTTTGTCAATTTGAGGCACACAGCTCATGCATCTGCAAAACTGTTACAGTACCTGTAAGTGACTTTTTTACTTGAAAGATTCTTTCTCGCTGACGTGAAAGATAAGGGGCATATCAGCATATGTTTTAGAAAACTGTTTCGCAAGCGATGATCATTGACGTTTCTAAACGTTAAAACCCAGAGTAGGAATATTAGTTCACATGCAGCCAGCCGTGGGCGACGCTAAGCGCTGAAAACCCTACGGATAATAAGGGTTTTCGAGAGCTAGGACTTCGCTTGCGGTTTGCTGGCTTAGTAGCTTACTTGTTTAAAAACAATCAAAACTGACTGCATGCAAAAAAGCTTAGACTTTATACAAAAGCAAAACAGCTTTGGAGATTTGGCTAATTAGGTCATTTAAATGTGAAAAACTGTTAAAATATTTGTCATGGGGCGAGGAGTTAAATACAGATGAAGGGAGTACGCTAATTCCGTTGAAATCAAAACCTGCAAACACACTGGGTTCCCAGGATAAGGGGCAGGTTTCTAGGAAGGCCTAGCTGGACAACCAGTTATCACTAGTAGCCAGAAACAGCAGAACAACAGCAATGTCCTGTTACATTTTGGTCAATATGGGTCAGCAGGTAGCCTAGTGGTTAGAGCGTTGGACTTGTAACCGAAGGTTGCAAGATCGAATCCCTGAGCTCTCAATGTAAAAATCTGTCCTTCTGCCCCAGAACAAGGCAGTTAATCCACTGTTCCTAGGCCGTCAATGAAAATAATACTTTTTTCTTAACTGACTTGCCTAGTTAAATAAAGGTATAAAAAAAATATCAGACCATACCAACACACTGTTAGACGGTCCCACAGTTTTAAGATACTGTACCTACAGTGTGTTTGGAAAAGTATTCAGGCCCCTTGGGTCTGAATACTTTTGTAAATAAGGTATTTCAGTTTTTTGGTATCAATTTTAGAATAAGGCTGTAACTTAACTAAATGTGGAAAAGGTGTCTGAATACTTTCCAAATGCACTGTAATTTGGACCTCTGTGGGTCTGTACTATACCTAACAATGGGAATATGTATTGATATTAGAGACACAGTAGGAAAAATAATTAAATGTTACAAAGGCACGGCAACATCTGCCTCCATCCCTTCCCCCTCCAAGGGCAGAAAATGACTATCAGCATGTGAGACTAACAATAGCCGAGGGATGTAGGACATTTTTAACAGAAACCAGTTGTTTCGAGATGGATGGAAGAATAAAAACAGGGATGGACAGAAGGAGAAGGGGGGATAATGATCAATCAG
This sequence comes from Salvelinus namaycush, assembly GCF_016432855.1. Taxonomy (NCBI): domain Eukaryota; kingdom Metazoa; phylum Chordata; class Actinopteri; order Salmoniformes; family Salmonidae; genus Salvelinus; species Salvelinus namaycush. The sequence goes on along the minus strand of NC_052307.1, from coordinate 37,422,883 downwards.
AACAGAAATTATGAAAATGTTTGACCATAGCAGGTGTTGTTATTAAGGGAGGTTTCACACCAAGTGACTAGTGGACACGGGTACACTGGCAAGGACACAGGTTTCAGACATGCTCTTCTGATGTAAGGTGGACAGTGTGATAGACATGGTCTATAGCAGGGTTCCCCAACTGTCGGCCTGCAGGCCAAATACGTCCCACGGGTGATTTTATTTGGCCCCCCCAAGTAAAAATACAAATAAAATGATTTTAGAAGTTTGTGGTTGGATATAAAAGACGGTAAAGTCACCAAGAAATCAGCTCAGGGATTTTGATTCAGGAAATCTGTTCCCAAGTATTCCCAAGCATAAATATAGACACATACAGTGCCTTCAGAAAGTATTCATACCCCTTCACTTATTCCACATTTTGTTCTATTACAGCCTAAAAATGGATGAACTTTTTATTTTTCCTCTCCCATCTACACACAATAGCTCATAATGACAAAGTGAAAACATGTTTTTAGAAAATGTTGCTAATTTATTGAAAATGAAATACAGAAACATTTAATTTACATAAGTATACACACCCCTGAGTCAATACTTTGTAGAAGCACCTTTGGCAGCGATTACAGCTGTCTTTCTGGGTAAGTCTCTAAGAGCTTTCCACACCTGGATTGTGCAACATTAGTATTATTATTTTAAAAACTCTTCAAGCTCTGTCAAATTAGTTGTTGATCATTGCTAGACAACCATTTTCAGATCTTGCCATAGATTTTCAAGTAGATTTAGGTAAAAATTGTAACTCGGCCACTCAGGAACATTCACTTTAATCTTCTTGCTAAGCAACTCCAGTGTGGATATCATAAGGTGAATGCACCAATTTGTAAGTCGCTCTGGATAAGAGCGTCTGCTAAATGACTTAAATGTAAATGTAGATTCGGCCTGTTTTAGGTTATTGTCCAGCTTAAAGGTGAATTCATCTCCCAGTGTCTGGTGGAAAGCAGACTGAACAAGGTTTTCCTCTAGGATTTTGCCTGTGCTTAGCTCCATTCCATTTCTTTTTATCCTGAAAACCTCCTCAGTCCTTAACGGGACGCTAACGTCCCACTTGGCTAAAAGCCAGTAAAAATGCAGAGCGCCAAATTCAAATAAATTACTATAAAAATCTAACTTTCATTAAATCACACATGAAAGATACCAAATTAAAGCTACACTGGTTGTGAATCCAGCCAATATGTCTGATTTCAAAAAGGATTTACGGCGAAAGCACACCTTGCGATTATGTTAGGTCAGTACATAGCCACAGAAAAACACTGCCATTTTTCCAGCCAAAGAGAGGAGTAACAAAAAGCAGAAATATAGATAAAATTAATCACTAACCTTTGATGATCTTCATCAGATGACACTCATAGGACTTCATGTTACACAATACATGTATGTTTTGTTCGGTAAAGTTCATATTTATATCCAAAAATCTGAGTTTAGGCGGGACGCTACTGTCTCACTTGGCCAAAAGCCAGAGAAAATGCAGGGCGCCAAATTCAAATAAATTACTATAAAAATCTAACTTTCATTAAATCACACATGAAAGATACCAAATTAAAGCTACACTGGTTGTGAATCCAGCCAACGTGTCAGAATTCAAATAGGCTTTTCGGCGAAAGCAAACAATGCTATTATCTGAGTTAGCACCATAGTAAACAAAGAGAGAGAAGCATATTTCAACACAAAACGCAGAAATAAAAATATAATTCATGCCTTACCTTTGACGAGCTTCTGTTGTTGGCACTCCAATATGTCCCATAAACATCACAAATGGTCCTTTTGTTCGATTAATTCCGTCGATATATATCCAAAATGTCCAGTTATTTGGCGCGTTTGATTCAGAAAAACACCGGTTCCAACTTGTGAAACGTGACTACAAAATATCTCAAAAGTTACCTGTAAACTTTGCCAAAACATTTCAAACTACTTTTGTAATACAACCTTAGGTAACGTAAATAATCGATAGGTAACGTAACGTAAATAATCGATAAAATTGAAAACGGGATGATCTGTGTTCAATACAGGATTAAAACAAACTATAGCTAGCCTTCTGGTCATGCGCTTCTAACAAACAGGACACTTTGTGTGACCCTCAATCAAGATGGCCGTACTTCATTACACAAAGGAAAAACCCTCAACCAATTTCTAAAGACTGTTGACATCCAGTGGAAGCGGTAGGAACTGCAAGAAGGTCAATTAGAAATCTGTATTCCCAATGATAAAACATTGAAAAGAGAGTGACCTCAAAAAAATAAAATCTGAATGGTTTGTCCTCGGGGTTTCACCTGCTAAATAAGTTCTGTTATACTCACAGACATGATTCAAACAGTTTTAAAAACTTCAGAGTGTTTTCTATCCAAATCTACTAATAATATGCATATCTTATCTTCTGCGGATGAGTAGCTGGCAGTTGAATTTGGGTATGCTTTTCATCCAAACGTGGAAATGCTGCCACCTATCCTAGAGAAGTTAATGATTACAAGAATACCCATAACATGATGCAGCCATCACTATGCTTGAAAATGTGGAGAGTGTTATTCAGTAATGTGTTCTATTGGATTTGCGCCAAACATAAAACTTTGTATTCAGGGAAAAAAAGTGAATTGTTTGAATTTATTACTTTAGTGCCTTGTTGCAAACAGGATGCATGTTTTGGAATATTTTTATTCTGTACAGGCTTCCATCATTTCGCTCTGTCAATTAGGTTAGTATTGTGGAGTAACTACAATGTTGTTGATCCATCCTCAGTTTTCTCCTATCACAGCCATTGGCCTCATGTTGAAATCCCTGAGTGGTTTCCTTCCTCTCCGGCAACTGAGTTAGGAAGAACGTCTGTATCTTTGTAGTGTACTTCTGGGCTTTAAAAAATATATATTTAACAATGCATTGCATGCATCATCATCGCTTTTGCATGCTGGCATAGAGTGGTAGAGTAGAGGCATTTGCAGAAGTTGCACACATGAGGATTGGTTTTTTAAGCCTAGGGTCCGTAATTTTCTTTGCCTTTTATAAACGCATTTCATGCAATTCTACATCTTTTTAGATGTATGGAGACTTTAGAAGAATCTTTTTTATTACTCACAAAATTATCGAAATGATAACACTGACAAACTGAGAATCTGAGATCAATAAAAACGACCATGTTTTGAATCCATCAATAGCCTATGCTTAGGTGTGTGGAGACACACATATCGTATAATATGAGGAGGAAATTATAGTCCCAATGATTATAGTCCCAATGACTCACCAGCGATTGCTGATGCGCTCGTGCCAAAAGCCTATCTCTCTCGTTTTACTGTTCGCTCAACAGGCCTATTTTGAAGTTGAGAACATATTTGGTAGTCTACAGACAGATTAGTCTTGTCTTTTCAGCATAATCTATTTGCGTCCCAACAATTTCTTTTCCCATAATTGTATTTGAAATATTGCAAAAGGTCTGTTTTGGCCGCATGCTGTTCACTGACAGATTTGCCGCGTGTTCCAGACTGTAGGCATGCCTTGTGATTGGGCTACACACAATCCACAGCTACTGTAGGCTATATATTTAAAAAAGCTATTGATCCTCTGTAACTCAATTATAGGCCTACTCCTGGCCTTTCTTTCTGAACAGGCAGCAGGAGTTCTGTAACTTTGGCAAATGTATTTCAATTTATCAGGGGTGCTGTGGCACCTCCAGCACCCTTCTCGCGGCTGTGATTCTATAAGGAAATCAATTAAGTGCAACGCTGGAGAAATGAGAGTTGGCTCATGTCTATCAGAGCAGAAAGAAGGAGAAAGTGAATGTCATTTTAGTTCTGTGAGAGATACAGGATCTTCTCTCTCTCTCACCACAGCAATGGCCATGTGTTGGTCTATAGTCAACAATGTGTGCAAACCATAAACCCGGGCCGGCCCAACAATCAATTCTTAGAATATCAGGCACGTTTTCACTTTACGTTTTTCAAGGGTCAGGAAAATACAGAGGAGGCCACTTGAATTAACTCCGATTTTATTTGAATTTTTACATTGCAAACAGTGAAAATAATGTTTCATGCCATGAGAGGTATAGGATCCTAGCAAATGGGTCCTGGGATGAAACAGTCCAATATTGAGAGGTGCCGGATCCTGTTCCGGCAGGGTCCGGCACAAATTAAGCGCTGGCATAGGCCATGCAGTGACAAAAAAATCTCAATTTAATCCATTTTAAATTCAGGCTGTAACACATCAACAACAAAAAGTCATGGGGAATGAATGCTTTCAAACGGCACGGTATGTTATCGTATGCCAATGTAATAAATGTTTGAAATGATTATGTTTTGTGAACTACTATATCTGTTTGGGCTTCTTGCGGAAATGATTTGTTATTATCTTGACCATCCTCTCAAGAAAAAAATGACCAATGACTGAATGCAGTTTGGGACCTCTTGTCTATAGACTAGCTCACGGATGTGAAACTCTGGTCCTGGGAGTCCCAGGGAGTACAAGCTTTTGCTCCAGCCCAGCTCGAAAACACATGGTTAAACTAATTGAGGTCTATATTGAAAACCATGATATATTGGTTCACTGGTCCACTTCTTTCTAGTCAGTGGATAATGCATAAGGAGAAAGAAGTCCTGTCACTAGTAACTAGTCATTCATATAGGGGAGAGTAGGGTAAGTTATGCCATTTATTACCTTCAGCATCTTGTTGTTTAGGGAAATATAGTATTCTTTCTAACAAAGATATCGACATATATTTCAGGATGTTGTGTATCCCTGGAAATAATCTGAATTCATGTAAACATTACAGTTTTGAAAACATAGCTTGGGGTATGGGTTAGTTGATCCGCGGGACAGGCTAAGTTAAGCCACTTACACATTTCTGTATTTAATTAAATATTAATACTACCTTTTTAAAACCATGTCTATCTTTCTTTCCCAAAGACAATTCATCACAATCACAATAGTTTTTGTGTGTTTTAATCATTTTAAGCACTCCCTTACTGACCTTTGCCCTTTGGCCTCTGACAGTGCACCCTGATCCCCCGGTGGCCCTGAACTGGACGCTGTTGAACGTCAGCCGGTCGGGCCTGAACTATGACATCATGGCGAGCTGGGAACCCCCGCCTTCGGCTGACGTATCTGTTGGATGGTTGACACTGGTGTACGAACTCCAGTTCAGGAGGAGGAACAGCTCACACTGGAAAGTGGTGAGTCACACATAGACACACTCACACACATACCCTGACTGCACTTCCGGCCTATTGCCCAGCGGCCTCTGCAGTTTTGAGTGCTAGACCACACTGAAACTCTGTCGACACCATAACAAGAAGAGAGATCCTGTTGTTGACTGCCTCAATCAACGACAGAGCCAAGTTTGTGTTTGTGGCATAGACGAGTGTTTATGGAATAAAACGTCATTTAATGTATAAGAGGGAGACATAAACCTTTTATTTTAACATTTCGTAGCTTTCGATCGTATTCCTCTCTTACAAACGTTTTTTGCCTCTGTCTCCCGCTCTCTCTCAGTTGGAGCATGAGTTTGGCACTCAGAAGTCAATCTACGGCCTTAGTACAGGAGAGGAGTATGAGGTGCGCGTGCACTGCTCAATGAGGGCCTTCAATAACTTTGGGGAGTTCAGTGATGCCATCTTTGTCCATGTGTCAGAGATTCCCAGTAAAGGTGAGAGGTCAGGGTCAGGGCGGCACGGGTTGGGGTAGAGAGGAGGGACAGTGTTGTTTACACAAAGAACAAACATGGCAGCCATCTTGCGCAAGGAACACACTTATCCGGGATATGGTAGGATTACCACATAATGCTAATAGTTAAATCATTGTTATTTATTGATTTGGTGATGATGATGATCCTGTTCTAGAGTCCACGTTCACTGTGATTCTGGTCCTGATCTTCGGTGCTGTGGGCGTGGCCATTTTCCTCATGCTCATCATCTTCTCTCAGCAGCAGAGGTGAGGACAAACAAACAAACACAAACGCACACGCACTTCCGTCATCTTCATCTCCTCTCTCCCTCTTCCTCTCAGACTTATGGTGATTCTTCTGCCTCCTGTCCCTGCACCCAAAATCAAAGGGATTGACACAGAACTACTTAAGGTAAGACTAAAAACACTGTGTGCATGCATGTGTGTGTGCGCGTGCATTTTGTCTTGTGAGTAGGTTTGATCAAGTACACTATATATACAAAAGTATGTGGACACCCCTTCAAATTAGTGGAATCAGCTATTTCAGCCACACCTGTTGCTGACAGGTGTATAAAATTGAGCACACCGCCATGCAATCTCCATAGACAAACATTGGCAGTAGAATGCCCTTACTGAAGAGCTCAGTGACTTTCAACATGGCACCGTCATAGGTCAGTTCGTCAAATTTCTGCCCTGCTAGAGCTGCCACAGTCAGGTGTATGTGCTGTTATTGTAAAGTGGAAATGTCTAGGAGCAACAACGGCTCAGCCGCGAATTGGTAGGCCACACAAGCTCACCGAATGGGCCCGCCGATGGCTGAAGCGCATAGCGAGTAAAAATCGCCTGTCCTCAGTTGCAACACTCACTACCGAGTTCCAAACTACCCCAGGAAGCAACGTCAGCACAAGAACTGTTTGTCGGGAGCTTCATGAAATGGGTTTCCATGCAGCCGTACACAAGCCTAAGATCACCATGCGCAATGCCAAGCGTCGACTGGAGTGGTGTAAAGCTCGCCACCATTGGACTCTGGAGCAGTGGAAACGCGTTCTCTGGAGTGATGAATCCGACGGACGAATCTGGGTTTGGCGGATGCCAGGAGAACGCTACCTGCCCCAATGCACAGTGCCAACTGTAAAGTTTGGTGGAGGAGGAATAATAATCTGTGGCTGTTTTTCATGGTTCGGCCTAGGCTCCTTAGTTCCAGTGAAGGGAAATCTTAACGCTACAGCATACAATGACATTGTAGACGATTCTGTGTTTTCAACTTTGTGGCAACAGTTTGGGAAGGCCCTTTCCTGTTTCAGCATGACAATGCCCCCGGGCACAAAGCCAGGTCCATATTGAAATGGTTTGTCGATTGGTGTGGAAGAACTTGATTGGCCTGCATAGAACCCTGACCTCAACCCCATCGAATACCTTTAGGATGAATTGGAAAGCCGACTGCAAGCCAGGCCTAATCACCCAACATCAGTGCCCGACCTCACTAATGCTCTTGAGGCTGAATGGAAGCAAGTTCCAACATCTAGTGGAAAGCCTTCCCAGAAGAGTGGAGGCTGTTATAGCATCAAAGGTGGAGACCAACTCCATATTAACGCCCATGATTTTGGAATGAGATGTTCGACGAGCAGATGTCCACACACTTTTGGTCATGTAGTGTATTTAGTATGTGAAAATAAGTTTGTTATGGCTCAGACAGAGCGCAATACAGATTATTATTAATTTAAATCTCAGGCTCTTGTCTAAGTGTCCCTATGAACAGTAAATAACACATTGTAATATGCTGGGAATTGACATGATCAGGGCACGCTCAAAGAAATAGAATCTAGATTCTATTTCTATGGGCAAGCTACACTAATGCAATAGGCTTTGTTTGTAAAAAATTAGGGCTTGGCAATGAAATGTGGTACAAGATGATTGAAGCGCTTGCCGTACTTGAATTCAGAGCTTAGACATGTAAGTACCTCTGTCTCAAACCCGTACCCTCCTCACAAACACTCTCTGCCTCTATCTCTCCCTCTGTCACATCCACGCCCTATCCAGAAGGGAAAGCTGAATGAGCTGAACTTCCTCCTGAGTGTTGGTGGCATGGGGAGTCTCCACCCCTTCCCCCCTGACCTGTACCAGGACGAGTCCTGGATGGAGTTCATCGAGCTGGACGCAGACGAGCCTGAGCCTGGGGAGAAGGAGGACAACCTGGGCTCGGACACACAGAGACTGCTGAGCCTGGGTCACAACAACCACCGCACAAACCATGGCTGCTCTCACACCCTCAGGTATGGATATGTTTGCAAAGCTACTGGTCATTTACCAAAGTTACCGGAATAATCGATGGTAATTTTGGTAATTTTTACTTTTTTTTTGTATTCAAACAGTATATACAGTAGTATTCATTTTGTATGTCTGTGTCATATTGTCCATGAGTTTCCAGTAGATGGACCATATGTTTCAAGAGAAAATAGCCTAATTAATGAAAAAAGTGTCTAATCAACAATGGCATTATTTTCAATTAACTCTGCAACTCTATCAACTATTAACTCTTTTGACAACTGCCAACAGTCTGGCGCCAAAACATTTACAAAAAAGATGACATATTGACATAGTAAAATAAATGAAAGTGTGTAAAAAAATAAATATATATATTTAATGCTGAAACCAGATTGCGAATTAAACCGGGTCTCTTTTGGGTGCGCGTGCATAGATGTATTTTTTATGGACCTAATATTAAAGACGTATTTTAAAGGTAAAAATGTATTACCTTTTAATGTGGCATAAACCAGTCATAATGTTTTCATCTGATTGTCAAACAAATCACTTCAAAAAGTAGGCTACCTGTGCATATTTGTCCATTCCAAAATAATTACAGTATCCATACAATGCACTGGATGCATATAATAGGCCTACATAAGTTGAATCAAAACAAGTTTAGACCCTAACATTCCCTATACTTTCACTGCATTTTTCTGAAAAAAAGTAAATTGCATTTACTTGCGTTTACTCATCACTAGGCCTACACCACTGCTGGTAGCCCACCCTCTTAGCCGAGGCAATTTTACACACATGAACACATACAGAACAGGTAGCCGACATTCAATACAGTAGTTGAATGAAAACATGTTTACACACTATTTCATGAGTTGTTCATAATTCATGAGTTGATCGCTTGGAGTCTTCACAGATTGTGTGACACAAAACACTCTCTTTCTTTCCTGACACGAATTACATTTATTAGTGTTATTTGTCATTATTAAGCATTTAACAATTGACTTCGAACATTGAACATTAAACCCTGTACGAATCCTGGATCTTGGAGATCTCGGAAAATGCACTAAGTGTAACTATGCCTACGTAACATTGAATTATGTTTTGCCGTTAAAACAGTTCTCATGGGCACACAAATCCAAAATAATGTATGCTTCTAACCGAAAGAGTCAACTGTAGGCCTACTGTTATTAACGTATACTTGTTGGATAGATTGGATGCGCATTCGTGTCTAGCTATAGGCTGCTGTACATTAGGAAAGTGTAGACTGGAGCCTCTTATGGAGGCATGAAGCAGCTCTTACAGTAGCGATGACAACTGGAATGGTAACTCTCTTTCCTCCTCTCTCTCTCTCGCTCTCTCGCTCTCTCGCTCTCTCTCAGCATCCCTGATATTGACTATGATCCAGAGCTGCCTGACCAGGAGACCCTAATGTTGATGGCTGCCCTCCTGTCCAGCCAACCTGAAAAAGTTGAACCCTGCCTGGGGAACCGGCGGAGCCACTCCAACCCCCCGGCCATAGAGGTGCTGGAGGTCCCATGCCCAAGGCTCCAAGCTCCAGGCTTAGCTCCAGAGGGAGGGGAGAGGCCCCTGGTCCAGACCCAGCTGGGAGGCCCTCATAGCTGGGTCAACATAAACTTCTATGCCCAGGTCAGCGATGTAATGCCCGCCGGAGGGGTGGTGCTCTCACCAGGCCAGCAGGTCAGAGCCCCGGAGGACACTCCAACAACAGAGGAGGATAAGAAGAAGATTGGGAAGATGGAAGGAGGAGAGGAGGAGGAGGAGAGGAGAAATAAGAAGTTGCCGTCTCAGCTGCTGGTGGTGGATCCTGAGGCTGGGGGCTACACGATAGAGAGCAGTGGCCGGCAAATCAGTACCCCTGACCCCTCCTCACCCGGGAAGGTTTACCACGCCTTCCCCCCACCTCCCCCCTATCTCCTGCATACCACCCCCCTAGGGGACTACCAGTCCCCGTACATCCTTCCCAACTCCCCTGCTCAGTTCCTGCCCCCTGTTTTGGACTACACTGTGGTTCAAGATATTGACTCCCAGCATAGCCTTCTCCTCAACCCTCCTTCCCCCCAGAGGTCCCCCTCCTGCCCCCCACAACCCCCCTCCAAGCACCTGCCCACAATGCCCATAGGGTACCTCACCCCGGACCTGTTAGGTAAACTCTTGCCTTAAAGAAAAAAACACCTCCCAGGAGGCCTTGGGGCGTAGAGGTCAGAGTTCACACGCCAGGAAGTCAGTAATCATACCAGAAAGACAGTCTTGTTCTACCTGAAACCAAATATGTTACGGGACAGACAGGCACGATGTTTGTTTGAGAGGGGGATGGAAGGGAAGCTGGGAAAGAGAAACGTTTAGATGTTGTGTTTGGGTTTTATATAAGTGATACTGGAACTTGAGGAAAGAGTAAATTGGCCTTTCTGGTTTGACTTAGCTTAAAGAAAGACTTGTGTTGAACAAATCTTAGTGTGCTCTGTCTGACTAAGACCGAGACTCCCAAAAACCCACTATCTGAAACCTTTAAATGCCCAGATTTCTAATATAACGTTACACACAGATGAACGTATGCACCACATATACGCGGGCAGACAAGCTCAGACATGATTTTAGTTGTATGTTATCTGACGCTTTAAGGTATCTATCCCTTGACTGATTAGGTGCTATGTAAACAATTTCCTTGCAGACACACCCAGTCCCACCTTAATGTTTCCTACTATGATCGATTATAGAAATGTCAGAGAGAAGTGAGTACAGAAGCAAGCTCACATATGTCATATAACATATAGATGTTTAATACTGGAGCATATTGGCTTAAGTCTTAACTGTACTGTAGACGGATCAAGTAACAGAATGTAATGGAGAATAACAAGCAAATTTATACAATCACACACACACGCAGACATTTACATCATCGTTATCGCCTCATTAATTGACAGAGCACTTAAGTGTGCTGTTTGTCAAACTTACCGCCACAATCAGCGCAAAGTGACTATTGGTGACTATTGTTGTTCATTTAGCACTCGTTATTTTGCTATACGTTGCTTGCATTTTCATGCTTATATTTAGCTTTGAATTCTTGCGGCAGAGTCATCTAATCGCTACCAGACTGAGGTCACAGTATGGAACACAGCCATTAGACAACCTGTCTGCACTCAATGTGAAAACTCACTCTGATTACCATAATAAATGGAGAACAAGGCAGGTCATAACAGCGAACATGTTTCACTTGTGTAATGAGACATTAACGAGCACAGACTAGAGTCTCACAATACAGGAAAGACTGCTTTTGTATGTTCTACTTACTTTGCCTTCATTTTAACTGCAGGGACAAGAACTGAAAATGTGCAGAGGTACTTAGAATATGTCTTTCTCTCTGTGTTTCTGCTGTTCTCAATGTAGTTGCAATGCCAACGTTAATGTGCTGTCGCTTGCGCATTATGATAGTGGAATGAGCCTCTTTTGACGTAGTGAAACGTACTTAGACACTCAGGGTTTTCTATATGCACCCAACTTTGCAAACACACACACACACACGCAAGCACATACATACACACCATTTCAAAACGTGGAAAAGACAGTATCCACTTTGCTTTTGAGCTGACGTATACACACGCACACACATTGTTGTAAAAAAAAACTGGTGGTGAGTTGAAAATGTGCTAGTTTGTGTATCTGATCTGCATTAGTGATTGACAAGACGCTCCGTAGATACAGTAGATTATACGTGTATCATCAGAAGAAAGATCATCTTCATCCCGGAGAGAAACCGTCAGATCCAGTGGTTGCGTGAGGAGCTAGAGTATGTGTTTGGTGTTGGACATTGTACGGTATAGTCATAATTGTTCGTAGGCAATGAACGCTTTAAAGGTGGATGTGAACCTTTCAGGGCCATCATTATTGGAGAGTCTTGTCTCTGTGTATGACTGTGTTCATTCTGTCAGATCCATTCAGCGTATACACTCTTAGAAAAAAGGGTTCTTCGGCTGTCCCCATAGGAAAACCCTTTGGTTTCAGGTAGAACCCTCTGTGGAAAGGGTTCTGCTAGTTTTTTTTACCTTTATTTAACTAGGCAAGTCAGTTAAGAACACATTCTTATTTACAATGACGGCCTACCCCGGTTAAACCCGAACGACGCTGGGCCAATTGTGCGCCGCCCTACGGGACTCCCAATCACGGACGGATGTGATGCAGCCTGGATTCAAACCAGGGACTGCAGTGACGCCTCTTGCACTGAGATGTAGTGCCTTAGACCGCTGCGCCACCCGGGAGCCACTGCGCCACCTTGGAACCAAAAGGTTTCTACCTAGAAGCAAAAATGGTTCTTCAAAGGATTCTTCTATGGGGACAGCAGAAGAACACTTGTAGGTTCTAGATAACACCTTTTTTTCTAAGACTGTACAAACTGCATCACAAGGACTGAAAGCCTATCTGTAAGTGCAGAATATCTGTTACTATTTTGTGGTGTTCACTACAGGAGCTCTTGACCATTACGATTCGTAAATATGAAACATATATTATGCCGGCACATTAAGAATGTTCAGTTCAGAGTTCAATATGGACAATATCAATTTTCAGTTGTCAATCCAACAGTTCATGAATGATGATAAGTGTTTTTAAACAGATAATATCACAACACAACCTGCTCAAGTGTGCCATTCTCTGGCATGCTTATTCTCTCTCGCTCGCTCTGCTTCATTGAGAAATGATTAAGTGAACTGCTGCTGCTGCCATCGCTGATGAGACCAGCATGTAAACATTGAAACAGAAATCTACAAGTGCCGTAACAACTATGTGTGTTGTATTTTGTTTTGTTACTAATCAGAAATGTTGCTGCTAGGTACGTTTCACCGCCTGCATTCAGCCTTACCACGGGCGTATACAGGAGGGCGCAACTTCACAGAAGGTTCAGATCGAAATGCGTTGTCTTCAACAGACATCATTCTATGTTGTGTAGTAGAATATGAAAAAGTGTCAGCTCTATACATTGCCTTTCTATCTGCAACATTCTAAAACTTTGCAAACAACTGAATAAGCCAGAGGTGCCTCTGTGTATATACAGTATAAGGAAAGAGATATCAGATTATTTAAATAATTAAGTACTCGTATAACATTTGTGACAGGCCGGCTCAAACCAGTCTTATGTAGCAACATTTGAAATTGTCTTAGCTAACATTAGGCTATAACTAGCCAAGAAAATGGCTCTGAGATACGAAATAATAAGACCATCCACATAACGTTAGCTAGCGAGCCAGCCAGCTAACGTTAGCTAGCTAACAGCACACTTTAACTTGAAATAAAACCACTTTCTTTTTTTTGTTGAAAACTCTGTTTATTCAGTTTTACACACACAAGACAACACAAAGCAATATAAATAATATACTCAACTAGAAAAAATACAAATAATAAAATTTTAAAAATAGCTTTAAAGATACCATACTTTAGACAAGTTAAACACACCAGGTAGAAGGCTACAAAGGTTAAAGGGCAATCTATAGTACAGGGACAGAGCAAACACCTCACCATTGTTCCTGTAAACAGTCAAGGGATAGGGGTGGAGAAATGCAACCACTTACAGACCGTCATGGCCACAGACCGACCATCCACTGAACCAAAAATAAAAGGTTTACAATGCTTTAAAATAAAAATAAATGAATAATAATAATTTTATGTAAGCGTCAACAAATGTTTTATTTATTTATTTTTTATTAAAAAAAACAAGCTCACATTTTAGTCTCTGACCGGGCAAGATGAACAAGGCATCCGCAGGTCACAATCAATAAGCACATCATCAACCTTAATGCCTCCCCCCCAGAAAAACCACTAAGAAATGCTCATCCAACCCTTAAGTCACAGGGGGGTCAAATACAGACTTATTTTTGTTTTAATATGAATGCCATCAGAGGATGGACTGTTTAAAGTAAGACCGGAATGGAGCCCAAGCCTCATAAAACAGTTTGGGGTTCCCACGTGTATTGAATTACATTTTTTCTAGATAAAACCACTTTCTGTCAAAATAGAAACGTGTAATATCTGAAAATGTAGCTAGCTAGACTATCTTACCTGTATACATCATGATTCATGGATGGACCCATCTCCTGTCGGATGCCATGGTTGCCCTTAGTTTGAAGATGTAATCCAGAGACAGGTGGTTTCTCCAGCTCCTTAGCTATCATACTCGAATTCCACTCATTTCAAAACTCGGTCCTCCAGAAAGTGGAGAGCAACAGTTATGCAGTTTTACTACTCGATACATTAAAACAAAAGCCGTGTTAGACAGGACTACCTAGACATACTGACCAGCTCAAATAGACAGAAGCGTGCTATATGGCAGACCAATCCAAACTCATCTCTCGGCATGTCCAGCCCACTCATTATCTCAGCCAATCATGGCTAGCGAGAAGGTTGCTGTCTTTTTCTGTGGCTAAACCAACTAGGCTCGTAATTTAACAATTTATTTGTATTTACAGATGGCATACAAGTTTGTTATTAAGGCATATGAAAGTTCATACTGTATGTTCGAGAAGGCATTTCAGCCCCCCAAAATTATTTTTGATTAAAAAAATGGCTCTCATATGAAGTAGTGACCTGTGACATACGCCTAGTTTCCTGAAACGGGTCACATTTATGGATGTTTGAAAGTTACAGATATAGGAAGAGAGAACGGAGAACAACTCTATTCAAGCTTACGAGACATCTGTTTACCATTTGTGCAGTGGTGGAAAAAGTACAACATGATCATACTTGAGTAAAAGTAAAGATACCTTAAAAGAAAATTACTCAAGTGAAAGTCACCCACTAAAATATTACTTGAGTAGACGTCTAAAGGTATCTGGTTTAAATGTACTTAAGTACAGTGGTGGAAAAAGTTCTCAATTGTCATACATGAGTAAAAGTACAAAGTAAAAGTAAATGCTATACATGAAATTCCTTATATTAAGCAAACCAGATGGCACAATTTTCTTATTTTTTAAAATTTTATTACGGACAGCCAGGGGCACACTCCAACACTGACATAATTTACAAATGCAGTATTGGTGTCTAATTATTCCACCAGATCATCAGGCAGTAGGGATGACAATGTTTTATATTGATAGGTGCGTAAATTGGACCATATTGCTCTCCTGCTAAGCATTCGACATGAAACGAGTACTTTTGCGTATCAGGGAACATGTGTGGGAGAAAAAGTAAATACACTATATGAACAAAGGTATGTGGGCACCTGTCATATATCTATATTTTGTTTCTCCCTGTCCATATGTTGTATTTCAGACTAAATCAAGTATCTGAATTATCTATCATGAATGCATAGCAGAATCGGTTTTTACATTGCAAACTCAGCAAAAAAAGAAATGTCTCCTCACTGTCAACTGCGTTTATTTTCAGCAAACTTAACATGTGTAAATATTTGTATGAACATAACAAGATTCAACAACTGAGACATAAACTGAACTAGTTCCACAGACATGTGACTAACAGAAATGGAATAATGTGTCCCTGAACAAAGGGGGGATCAAAATCAAAAGTAACAGTCAGTATCTAGTGTGGCCACCAGCTGCATTAAGTACTGCAGTGCATCTCCTCCTCATGGACTGCACCAGATTTGCCAGTTCTTGCTGTGAGGTGTTACCCCACTCTTCCACCAAGGCACCTGCAAGTTCCCGGACATTTCTGGGGGGAATGGCCCTAGCCTTCACCCTCCGATCCAACAGGTCCCAGACGTGCTCAATGGGATTGAGAACCGGGCTCTTCGCTGGCCATGGCAGAACACTGACATTCCTGTCTTGCAGGAAATCACACACAGGACAAGCAGTATGGCTGGTGGCATTGTCATGCTGGAGGGTCATGTCAGGAAGGTTACCACATGAGGGAGGAGGATGTCTTCCCTGTAATGCACAGCATTGAGATTGCCTGCAATGACAACAAGCTCAGTCCGATGATGCTGTGACACACCGCCCCAGACCATGACACACCCTCCACCTCCAAATCGGTCCCGCTCCAGAGTACAGGCCTCGGTGTAACGCTCATTCCTTCGGCGATAAACGCGAATCGGACCATCACCCCTGGTGAGACAAAACCACGACTCATCAGTGAAGAGCACTTTTTGCCATTCCTGTCTGGTCCAGCGACGGTGGGTTGGTGGCCATAGGCGACCTTGTTGCCGGTGATGTCTGGTGAGGACCTGCCTTATAACAGGCCTACAAGCCCTCAGTCCAGCCTCTCTCAGCCTATTGCACACAGTCTGAGCACTGATGGAGGGATTGTGCATTCCTGGTGTAACTCGTGCAGTTGTTGTTGCCATCCTGTACCTGTCCCGCAGGTGTGATGTTCGGATGTACCGATCCTGTGCAGGTGTTGTTACACGTGGTCTGCCACTGCGAGGACGATCAGCTGTCCGTCCTGTCTCCCTGTAGCGCTGTCTTAGGCATCTCACAGTACAGACATTGCAATTTATTGCCCTGGCCACATCTGCAGTCCTCATGCCTCCTTGCAGCATGCCTAAGGCATGTTCACACAGATGAGCAGGGACCCTGGGCATCTTTCTTTTGGTGTTTTTTAGAGTCAGTAGAAAGGCCTCTTTTTAGTGTCCTAAGTTTTCATAACTGTGACCTTAATTGCCTACCGTCTGTAAGCTGTTAGTGTCTTAACGACCGTTCCACAGGTGCATGTTCATTAATTGTTTATGGCTCATTGAACAAGCATGGGAAACAGTGTTTAAACCCTTTACAATGAAGATATGTGAAGTTATTTTGATTTTTACGAATTATCTTTGAAAGACAGGGTCCTGAAAAGGGGACCTTTCTTTTTTTGCTGAGTTTATAAGAATTGGACAGGGAGAAACCTGTAAGAAACATTCATACAGAGTATTTTGTATATGGTCATACAGTATAGATACAGTAGTCCAAGTATTATTTCAAGACATAAGCCAATATCTTGCTGTAACTAAACTCTGTGTTGTCTTTTGCTTTTCTACAATCCCATGTCATCTGTGTCAAAGACATCTTAACATTTTCATATGTTGACATTAAAAGAGAGACGAGGAAGGGGGGCTATAGTGGCTTTTAAATCATTACGCGGTTTCTTAAAATGGTAGCAAACAGAATGAAACGGGGAGGGATTTACCTCAATTTGTCCATTGTAAACTCTAGTTTTAGTTGCAAAACGTTCCGCTGGCTCAGGTTTTGTTTGTTTGCTTGACGTTGATTGGCTAGTGATGATATTGGCTATACAGCCTGCTTGACATCATTCGACAGGATCTGGTTCAAGGGGCTTGATGTTCGACGGGTTTCTCATGCTTAAGTTGGTGTGTTCTGAATTGTTTTCCTCTTTTGTTTAATGTTCAATATCTTTCAAAAAGGTACACAATAAATATATATATTATCTTTGTCAGTTTCGTATTTGTACATTGTCATTTCTCACAATACCTACAATATGTGAACAACATGGAGAAATGCCTGTTTAGATACAAAGATGTATGGCCTGAATGTATGGACCAATAAACCTTCTGATGCAGAATGAAGTAGGAGCATAATTTAACTTAGCTAAGGCCTGAATGTATTGACCAATAAACCTTCTGATGCAGAATGAAGTAGGAGCATAATTTAACTTAGCTAAGGCCTGAATGTATTGACCAATAAACCTTCTGATGCAGAATGAAATAATATAATATTTCGCACTTTAGGTCATTCCGGATGATTTCTCAATGTACTGTGACGGTGCAAGGAGTAAAGAGAGAGAGAGAGAGAGTGTGTGTGTGTGTATATATACTTATGAGAGTGTGTGCATTTGTCCATGCATCTGTGTGTGTCTCTCTCCGTGACTAAGTGGACCAGGAAGCGTCCTGGAAGCAGCCCTGTGTCGTGGAGAAAGCAGATCGGCCAATTAGACAAAGCCTGTGTACTCTGCTGCACAGTGTGGGGTTGATTCGATCAGAGAGCCAGCCACTCACAGCTCTGCGTCTCTGGACATTGCAGGTAATTACCCATAAGTCACTACTCCCCCTGTATTGGATCTTCAGGCCAATTACGCCCACGCTAGCTGCCCACCCTGCCCTCGTTTATTGCTTCTGCTTGCTTGTTCCACTTTTTTAGAGGAGCATTCTCAATTGTTATTCAGCTCCATTACAGGGATGAGTTGCTGTAGCGATGGTTCTGGAGGCTGGAAGATGCTTTTTATAGGTGGAAGAGGATGCCTTGACTCCATTACGTAAGCCCTTAAGTATATGTGCTGTGAACAGGCCAAACTTAGGACTCAGAGGTAAGGCACTGGTCGTTGTGATGAGGAAAGAAAGAGAAGAAACACTGGTCACATTTATTGGTTTATTCGTTCCCCGTTAGCTTTTCCCAAAGCACAAGCTATTCTTTCTGGGGTCCACACAAAAACATAAAACACTATAAGTAACAAAACACTGATACACTGATAGAAAAGTACAGTCACGCACATTTTAAATACGATATACAAACAATACAATACAATACAACAAGAATAATGTGTGATAGTGTGTCTGTGTGTGTTTGTGTGTGGGTCATTTCAATTTTGCCCTTTGTTTCTGAAAACTTGTTGCAAATGACAGTCACCCATGATTCACCAAATTATATTTTGAAAGGGGAAGCAAAGTACTTTAAGCATATGTTTCGTTTCAGTCTTCTCCATCTCCTCTAACCGAAGCTAATTGTATGGATTTTCTTTCTATTAATAATGTAAAATTAACAGCCATACAGAAAGACTCATGTGAAGGCGAAATTACAGAGGAGGAACTTCTTGATGCAATTAAAGCCTTTAAATCCGGGAAAACTCCAGGGCTGGATGGCGTACGAGTTGAGATATACCAAACCTTTTTGAAATACTCAGAGGACCGTTATTAGCATGTTTTAACCACTCCTATGTAAATGGTAGATTATCAGACACTCAACAAGAAGGTCTGATTTCATTATTACTGAAACAGGTGTTGTTACACTTCTGTGTTGTGATGCAAAAAATTCTAGCAAAATGTATAGCGCATAGAATTAAAAAGGTATTGTCGGACATTATTCATTCTAATCAGACAGGTTTTTTACATGCACGATACATTGGAGATAATGTAAGGCAAGTACTGGAAACAATAGAACACTATGACAAATCTGTGAAACAAGGCCTGCTATTCATAACTGACTTAGAAAAGGATTTTGATAAAGTACGCCTGGAGTTTATATATAAATGCCTGGAACATTTCAATTTCGGAGAATCTCTTCTAAAATGGGTTAAAATCATGTATAGTAACCCTAGGTGTAAAATAGTAAATAATGGCTACTTCTCAGAAAGTTTTAAACTGCCAAGAGCAATAAAACAAGGTTGTCCACTATCAGCACATCTATTTACTATGGCCATCAAAATGTTAGCTTTAAAATTAGATCCAACAATAATATCAAGGGATTAGAAATCCAGGGCCTAAAAACAAAGGTGTCATTGGACGCTGATTATTGTTTTGTTTTTTATCCACAACTTGGATCCCTACACAGCCTCAGAGGATCTAGATAATTTTTCTAACCTCTCTGGATTACAACCAAATTATGATATGTGTACTATATTATGTATTGATCACAATTTAAAAAAAACTTTTACATGGTTACCAATTGAACAACATCTATTGCAAGGTACATCAATGTTAAAGTTTACATAGCTGGCCATATATGGATGTTAAAATTTACTTTATGGGTTGGCTAAGTAAGTCTTCTAATCGATCACTTTCTACTACATATAATAATATGATTAAATTATATACCTTAAAAACTCAAATCTATTAGAATTCCAGTCATTCCAATAAATGTTATACCTCTTGGTCTTCAAGAATAGGACTTGGAAATACTGAAGTATAGATTAGCCAAATTGTTTTACCCAAAACTAAGCACTTATTAGCCAGCACTATTCTGTTGTTTATGATTTTGTTGTTATGGAGGACTGATTGGGCTCAGTGATTCAAGTTGAAAAATAAATGCTGCGCTCATGGAATGTCATGATTTGAGCACTACTGAAAAGTGATATTTACATGTGAAAAATGAATACCATATGCTGCATTTGCTATAGGCCTATTGTTTATCTTTTTGTTGGTGACACTTTGATATCTTGATAATATGCAGCTGTTTAAAGGGCAAATCCAAAGATGAAACAATAACAAAACGGTCATCCTGCCTCTGTTTTTGTAAAAAGCTGAGGAATGGGCCTGGAGAAATGTAACCACTTTTAGATTAAAACAGAGCTATGAATGCAATTACTGACCATCCATGATTTAAAAATGATTGTTTTGACCATGTTATGAGGCTATACAGTGTTTGTTTACATTTACAATGTTTACAAACTTTGGGGAAAAACAAGCTTAAATTTTTGGTTCTCAAGGACAGTTGAACTAAGCTCATAAGGCATTTATAATTTATATTCTTCAAGAATCAATGGATATACACAGTACCATTCAAAAGTTTGGGGGCACTTAGAAATGTCCTTGTTTTAGAAAGAAAATAACATTTTTTCCCATTAAAATAACATAAAATTGATCAGAAATACAGTGTAGCCATTGTTAATGTTGTAAATGACTATTGTAGCTGGAAATATCTACAGTTGAAGTCGTAAGTTTACATACACCTTAGCCAAATACATTTAAACTCAGTTTTTCACAATTCCTGACATTTAATCATAGTAAAAATTCCCTGTCTTAGGTCAGTTAGGGTCACCACTTTATTTTAAGAATGAAATGTCAGAATAATAGTAGAGAGAATTATTTATTTCAACTTTTATTTCTTTCATCACATTCCCAGTGGGTCAGAAGTTTACATACACTCAATTAGTATTTGGCAGTATTGCCTTGAAATTGTTTGACTTGGGTCAAATGTTTCGGGGACCCTTCCCCAAGGTTCACACAATAAGTTGGGTGAATTTTGGCTCATTCCTCCTGACAGAGCTGGTGTAACTGACTCAGGTTTGTAGGCCTCTTTGCTAACACACGCTTTTTCAGTTCTGCCCACAAATTTTCTATGGGATTGAGGTCATGGCTTTGTGATGGCCACTCCAATACCTTGACTTTGTTGTCCTTAAGCCATTTTGCCACAACTTGGAAGTATGCTTGGGGTCATTGTCCATTTGGAAGACCCATTTGCGACCAAGCTTTAACTTCCGACTGATGCCCTTGAGATGTTGCTTCAATATATCCACATAATTTTCCTGCCTCATGATGCCATCTATTTTGTGAAGTGCACCAGTCCCTCCTGCAGCAAAGCACCCCCACAACATGATGCTGCCACCCCTGTGCTTCACGGTTGGGATGGTGTTCTTCGGCTTGCAAGCCTCCCCCTTTTTTCTCCAAACATATGGCCAAACAGTTATATTTTTGTTTCATCAGACCAGAAGACATTTCTCCAAAAAGTGTGATCTTTGTCCCCATGTGCAGTTGCAAACTGTAGTCTGGCTTTTTTATGGCGGTTTTGGAGCAGTGGCTTCTTCCTTGCTGAGTGGCCTTTCAGGTTATGTCGATATAGGACTCGTTTTACTGTGGATATAGATACTTTTGTACCTGTTTCCTCCAGCATGTTCACAAGGTCCTTTGCTGTTGTTCTGGGATTGATTTGCACTTTTCACACCAAAGTACGTTCATCTCTAAGAGACAAGAACGCATCTCCTTCCTGAGCGGTATGACGGCTGCGTGGTCCCATGGTGTTTATACTTGCGTACTATTGTTTGTACAGATGAACGTGGTACCTTCAGGCTTTTGGAAATTGCTCCCAAGGATGAACCAGACTTGTGGAGGTCTACAATTTTTTGTCTGAGGTCTTGGCTGATTTCTTTTGATTTTCCCATGATGTCAAGCAAAGAGGCACTGAGTTTGAAGGTAGGCCTTGAAATACATCCACAGGTACACCTCCAATTGACTCAAATTATGTCAATTAGCCTATCAGAAGCTTGTGAAGCCATGACATAATTTTCTGGAATTTTCCAAGCTGTTTAAAGGCACAGTCAACTTAGTGTATGTAAACTTCTGACCCACTGGAATTGTGATACAGTGAATTATAAGTGAAATAATCTGTCTGTAAATAATTGTTGGAAAAATGACTTGTGTCATGCACAAAGTAGATGTCCTAACCGACTTGCCAAAACTATAGTTTGTTAACAAGAAATTTGTGGAGTGGTTGAAAAACGAGTTTTAATGACTCCAACAAAAGTGTATGTAAACTTCCGACTTCAACTGTATATATATATATGATGTAGCAACTACAGATTGCCCCTTTTAAGTCTATCAAGTGTGCAAGTTTCCATTTGGTGTCCATTAGACCTATGGATTTACAAAAAATCAGCATCAATTAGATTGAGCAATAAAATCCCCACTTTATTCCATAGGCTTGGATCTGCACTGTGCAGCTGTTGAAAGAGCACATTTTTCACTGGCTGTCCACTGGTTTCAAAAACAATGATTGATAGTCAACTTAACTTCTTGAATTCAACCATTATTGGGTTCAAATACACATTTAGATTTGTGAACTGCCATCCACAACAACCACAATCTGTAAGGCGCAAATAGCTAAATGAGACAACAGCAGTGTGATTCACATCAATGCGCTATGTAGATATCAATAATAAGTGATATCCGTATCGCCGTAGACTAAACCACTGCTGTCATCCTTACCTCCAAGCGTTTATTCAAGTTGGATAATCTTTGGATGCCGACAGCAGTCGCACCATTGGAAGACATAGCTTCGACTGTAGCCTACAAAAGCCTATTCCTGCTCTTTTCCCGCGATCAATCAAACACATTCGGTGTGTCATCATAGTGGTCTCTGACTTGTGGTCAGACTTGCTCAGGTGGAACAAACTTAAATTTGCGCCTTTTTTCAATCCTGATTTGAATGTCATTGAGAAAACAGAGAAGTGTCAAATATTTAAAAAAATCGCAAACATCCTTTCTGAATGTAAAAGTAATCCTCGAAGTAATCATCTAGTTTTCAAAAGTATCTGTAATCTGATTACAATATTTTTGCTGGAAACGTAACGGATTACAGTTACTGTTTTTTGTAATCCCTTACATGTAACGGATGACATGTAATCACATGTAATGACATGTAATCCGTTACTCCCCAACCCTGTTGATGGGTTAGAATCGATTTTCCAGCTCTGCAACACTAACTTGACCAAATTCAAAATAGCAATTATTCTCTTTAATTGTTACTGTATATCTTTTATACACAAATATGATGGTTCAATGTTGGCATTTCACTTCTGAGTTCTACTAGTGAAATAGTAATTAGAATGATTGGCAATATCTGAAGGTTTTGTTATAAATGATCCCATCAACTTTTCTGCCCATAATATAATTGAAGGTACTCCAAAGTCTTTTTCCATTGTGTTTTGTCATTTATCTTGGTTTGGTAATATAATTTCATATTTTTGTTAAGTTTAGTCACAAAATGTCTCAACGGACAGTAAAATGTCAAAATGTCTCAATTGATTGTTTGCCAACTCTTTTACATAATTTCTTTCAACCATACCATTTTTCAATTAATTGTCAATCCAGGGGGCTCAAACAGTTCTCTTAACAGGTGCATGCTTGTCAACAATTGGCATTACTAATTTTATTAAAACTTCCAGTGCTGTATCTGGATTCAATTCCTCTTACACATCAGACCAACATACATTTTTTACATCTTCAACTAGAAGATGTAAGATCTCTTATAAATTACTTTAAGCCCAACCTTTAGCACTTTGGCTTTCCTTGTTATTGTCACAATGTTATGGTCACTACAGCCAATAGGAACTGATATTGCTTTGGAGCAAAGCTCACCAGCATTAGTGAAGATATGACCAATCAGTCAGGCACTTGTGAGTGTCAGTTGGTATATCTGTGTGTGTGTGTGTGTGTGTGTGTGTGTGTGTGTGTGTGTGTGTGTGTGTGTGTGTGTGTGTGTGTGTGTGTGTGTGTGTGTGTGTGTGTGTGTGTGTGTGTGTGTGTGTGTGTGTGTGTGTGTGTGTTGGTTCTCCTTTCTTTTTGCTGCATGTGTGTGACGTTGTGCTGAAGCTACTGACTCAGAAGCTTGGCTCTCTCACTCCTCCCAAACTTTTGGGAGGGAGCGCTGGACATTGAGCTTGTCGTAGCAGATGTAGGAAATGTCCCCACGCTCTATGGCAGCTTGCATAGCTGGGATAGGTTACTTCTGCCTCTTGCACACATCTTCAGAGAAGTCCTCTTTGAGGAAGATGTTGGTTCCTCTCAAGTTTTTTGGCAATCTCCAGAACAGCCATTTTGTCCTCGAACCTTAGGAACTTGACCACTATCGGCCTGAATCTGTCACATTTGGTAACACAAAGGTAACCTACTGGTCACAGTAAGAAGTTCTGTTTTGATTGATGTTTGATTTGTTGACTAGCTATGTGAATTCAGTGACGGTGACTTTCAAGGGCCTTACCTGAGAAAATCTTGGATCAGCTAAAAAATTTAAAACAGATTTTTTTGAATATACAGTTGAAGTCGGAAGTTTACATACACTTACGTAGCTAAACTAAGGATTTCAGTAGATCATCAATCTTATTAACACAACTATTATTAGTGTTCTGCAGCAATATTATGCCTACTATATAGACACCAATGGAGGCTGCTCAGGGGAGGACGGCTCATAATAATGGCTGGACTGGCTGGAAATGTAAATGTTAAATTTTACCTTTATTTAACTCGACAAGTCAGTTAAGAACAAATTCTTATTTACAATAGCAGCCTACCCCAGACAAACCCTAACGACGCTGGGCCAATTGTGCACTGCCCTATGGGACTCCCAATCACAGCCAGTTGTGATTGGGAGTCACTGAGATGCAGTGCCATAGACCGCTGCACCACTCGGGAGCCCCTGGAATGGTGTTGAATGGCTGGAATGGAGTATAGTGGCTGGAAATGTATCATACACATCACTCCATTCCAGCCATTATTATGAGCCAACCTCCCCTCAGCAGCCTCCACTGACAGACAGAGAGGGAGTTGACTATTGTCATAACTGGGTTGTGCCACAAAAATAGTTATTTTTGCGTCCCTTTGATATTTTAATTAGAAGTTGTCCACCAATATTGAATTTTAAAGGCTTGTTATAATAAATGAAGTGCCCTATAATATAGACCATGCTGAGAATGTTTTATATGAGTAAAGGCTTGCTAAAGTGCCAAAATTCAACATTTTGACACGTCCCTCCGTCAACCCTGTATCACTTCAGGAAGATTTTAACCCACTTAATCCCAAAATGTATCCAAGTTCACCCTCATCGTGAAGCCCTAGTTATTTTGTTGCTTTGACAAAGTCATTTCTGAAGATAATTATTTATTGAATGTGATTAATGATTCATTTACGTCAGTCCCTCATTTTAAGGTCAATCCTGTTACGTGAACTGAACTATCATTTTAATATGGTGAAACTATTCCTTTTAAAATATTTTAACATTTAATAGTAAAATCATAGAGTAACAAAGCAGGTGAGCTGGTTCTACTCTTTTTGGACATTTTCTGGTGTTTTGTGGTGGGAAACTGAGTGGGTCGATTATAAAATGTCAACCCTGTTACCCATAGATAGACAGGCTAGAATTGTTTTTATAATTTTTTTTTTTTTGTGAATCTTGATTCAATTGCCACTCCCTGTCTATCTATGGGTAACAGGGTTGACATTTTATAATCGACCCACTCAGTCGAGTGGAAGCAAGCTTCCATTCCCCTGGTCACAAGTAGATTTATGGCTGATTTAAGAAGAAATTGTCAACCCTGTTACTTTATTTGGCACTTAATAGGCATTGACAATAGTAATGTTTTATTATTTAACCTCTTATGAAGTTGAACATGTGCTCTTTATGACAGAATTCTCTAATTAAGTGTTTTCAACCAGGCACTGAATTGGTGGAATGAAGCAATGTTGCTCCCTGGAATTTATTTTGTGACACTAGTATTCTGCGCAAAGGAAAATGAACACTGACTCTTAACCTGTATTCTGGTAGGAAGAACTAGTCTACAGGCTGCACCTACAAAATGATGCACTCTGGCAGGAGAGCTCTAGAACCTTTTACAGATCTCCTCTTCTACCTGGTGGTGGTTGTTCTGAATTGCAGGCAACGTTTTTTTCAATGTGAAATAATGAAAGCGTTTGAGTGCGCTTTCATGTACTGTTAAAACCACGCATCAAACTTTACACACAAACTACTTCAAGTTGCCCATGATTATTACAGCGATACATTTTTGGGTCTCACTTTATTTGGATCGTCCGGATTTTCCATCTGTAGATGGTCATACTATCAACAAACTACATGTTGATAAGCAACTGCTTGGTAAGGTGACGGTTAGGGTTAGGTTTTGAATAAGGGTTAGGGTTAGGGTAAGGGTTAAGTTTAGGGTTAGAGCTAGGGTTAGGGTTAGTACACAGTTCGTTGAAATGTTACTGATAGTCTGTTGAGGATGTACAGATGGACTATCCAAATCACGTGTTACCCATTTTTTGTGGTCATATCACTCCCACTACTTGACTAACATGCGAGTCACGTGTTGAAGTACCAGACACGTGTAGGCAACGTGCCAAATCCTTTGACAGTGAAAACACTCTGAAAAGCTTCTCAAACGATCGACTGAAAATGTTACGCCGTCGCTGCTTGTTTTGTTTGCAATTCGACAAATCAATCTGAAGATCAGTCTGTCTGTCAGGTGACAGGCCAGAGCTAAACATGGCTTATAAAAAGGCTACATATTCCCGTGGTCTCCCTCTGCACACTCACAAACGCACACACGGAGTAGATAAACAAGACAACATTGCAACATGAGCGCATCAACCATCTTTATTCATCGTTTCGTACATGCCACACCACCTAACAGTCCGCAGTCAGAATGAACGTGTTCTGTACAAAGCATCAGGTGCTCTAGGTGACAGTCGTCTTCCCCTAGAGCCCTTCATTAAAGTACAGAATGGATTCAAACGATCGTTCAATCTTTTCTGTTTACCCACCTCTCATTCTAGATGGTTTCTTTTGCTAGTTAAAAAGTGTTCACTATTTTGTTCGTTGAAAACAGTTCACTCTTTGTTTTGCTAGTTCACAAAGAGTGCATTATACATATGTGTGCAATATTGCCAAACTAAAATAACTCAGTGACTGTAACTAAACACACATCCACACAGCTGTAAGCAATGGATACTGACGTTTGAAAGCTTCATCTATACAACTCACTACTGCTCTAAATCACCTGAGAGTTAATTCAATTGCAAAAGTAAAATGTTAGTGAGATCCCAATTTTTTGGAGGCCAAATAAAAAAAATCTGAACTATCAATAATGTATTTTAACCAAATTGGTTTTGCTAAAGCTGACTATAACAACTTTGGTTCAGATCGATCTCTCCCAGCCATCATGCCAGTTTGTTCAGCATAGGCAACTACTACTACATACTCCTTCCAAAGCTCTCGATATTTTGAACCTAAGGGGGTGGTCATATTATAAGTCCCTCCCTTTCCCCTCTCCCCAGCCGGACGTCAGACAGACGCCACTAGAGCGTAGTTTCTGCGCCTGCCTTCATTGTGGTTGGAGGGAGCAAAACAGAGCAGGAGAAACGTTAACATAATCGCCCCATACACTCCTGGGAGGGTGACACCAACGCACTGACGGAGAAGGAGGTGGTGGAGGACACCTACCTTGCTGTCTTACCATCACTATGGTCACACCTCAAATGCCATCCTATTCCCCATATCGTAATGGGTTTAGGCTTGGCATTCACCTACCAATGTGTGTCCTCCCATCTCTCTCTATCAGGTGTGGCTTCACGGTCCCAGGGTAGTACTAGTTGGTAAGATGTTATAAGAGCGCTTCGCCCCGGCGTTTGTCTCACAGATGTTAATCTGAGGCCTATAAGGTACAGCAAGGTAACTGTCACAGAGCCATGGCCCTGCTTACAGCAGCCCTCACCCTCAGCTCTCAACACCCAGGGGTCAGGCTCACATGACTGGCTGAGGCTGCTGTCAGTCAGCGGGGGACGAGCGTCACTGTCAGGTCTCCCTGAGGCCCATCAGGCCCTGTCACTGTCAGGAGGCGGGCAGCGCCTCATCACAGTGTCAGAGCCTGATTGGCTCGTTGCTCACCCCATCGCCAAACAGCCTCCGTCAGTGTCAGCATCAGCTGGCCATGGAGGAGGGACTTAGATCAGACCCCTCCTTCCACTGTCAGCTGTGCTCCACCTTTCACCTGGACCTCCCCTTCACTCAGGGATTCTGCATAATATGGCCTCGCTGCCCTTCCTGGGGCATCTGGCCCAGTTGCACCGCCTGCTGACCCATATGCTCCTGACCAACGTGCAACTGGCCATGGGCCTGGCCTTGTTGGAGCCCCTCAGTGTCATGTTGGTGCTGCTGCTGCTGCTCTGCCCCACGATCACGACCGTGACCGCGCCCCATCCCCCTCTCACCATGGTGATCGTGACCATGGCGGTTGCCATTGTGACCATGGCGGTTGCCATTGTGACCGTGACCATGGGGATGATGGCCGTGTCCACCATGAGTTGTCTCCCTTCCGGTGACTGGCTTCTCCTCTCCCTCAGGCTTCGCCTCTACTGTTCTGTTGCACTCTGCTGGGATCTCTGTGCTCTGTGTGGGGGAAAAGAGGAGAGGTCTCGGTTTGTTTTCCATAACTCAGAGCTAATTCTCACATACAAACACAGACACGCCCAGTGTGTGTGTGTGTGTGTGTGTACCTCATACGTGCAGTCCCCACAGACGCGTGTGCAGTAGGTCTCCTTGATGGCATTCTCTACATAGGGAGTACCCAGGATGGAGTAGGGCAGGGAGATATGGTAGGTCAGACGACCACACCTGGGCGAGAGACAGAGAGAGAAGAGAGAGAGAGAGAGCGAGAGAAGGTTAATTGTTAGGGGAACAGACAGCATGATGAGCACGGTCTGTATTTCTGAGTAGACTGACCGCAGACAGAGAGACCACAGTCTGGAGCTGACCTGTCATAGATGAGGAAGTCATCCTTCTCTCCAGCCAGGGTCTGCCACACGTCGTCCTGTTTGGGCTGCTGTTTGTATAGCGTGATGTTCTCAGACAGTTTCTGCCTCAGCAGGGTGTGTAGGCGCTGGGCCTGCTCCCCCTGGTGGTTCACCACCATATAGGTCACATTCTCCAGACCCTGACCCTCCAGCTTCAGGCGCAGCCCATCCAATCTGCCCAGAGGAACACGACAGGGAAGTGAAACATGAGGATACGGAGAGATGGTCAAAAGAAATCACAAAATAACAAAAAGAACAGGCATAACAACAACCACACTCCACTATGGGTAGGAAAGTGGCTAAGGGTCCAAAATGGAACCGAGCCCTATCTGGTCCACTTACAAGGATGCCTGCACCAAGCAGAACAATCAACTGGCCTGGAGGAGGGCCACCACCGTGACCTGGCCCATGACCTCCTTCATAGGCTCCACCTCCCCAATGCTCCAACTAGGTGGCGGCTTACAGCGGGTCCCCTCCCCCTCACTCTCTGTTCCGCCCCCAGGGAGCAGGCAGAGAGCCAGGAGCAGGCTTAGTCCCGCCCACATCACGGTGCTGCACCGCAGGCTTGATCTGCTGAGGGGGTGCATGAGATAAAGCAAGTCGGGTAAGAGTCTGCTCAGGTGATGAGGACAGGGTTTGTAGAGTAGTTCAATGCTATGTCACAATTTTCTATCTGTGTCCCAATACTGTGCCTGGTAGTAGATAGTTGGACAAAAGATAATTAAAGATTAACTCAATTTTGGCTTGTGTCCCAATCTTCCTAACCTAACCTTAGTAGACTTATTAATTAAAAGCAATGCTGCCTGGAAATCAGTTGTATCAATGGCATTAAAAAAGAGACAAAGAAAGGGATACATTTTTTTAAGTATTTATTTGCTGACATGAAAAGAAATGAGGGATTAGTATGAAATGTTTTACATTTCTAGACTTTTATTACAGGGATAGATGTTGTTTTTGTTAATTTAGAAATTCTATTGCACAACCAAAGGCGTACTGATGAACGGCAGAAAAATAAAAGTTCGGTGAGGGTGGTTAAGTGTAGAAAGTTCTCTCTTTCTCTCTCTGCGTATTCATATATTAGAAACACATAATTGCTAATCAACTGGAAATTATCAAATACAGCGTATATGCCATATGGAGACAACACAAGCAAAATAACAAAGATAAAGAAATAGCAAAACACTTTGTCTCAATTTGTTCAAGTGATCGGGTATCACAGGTTATATACGTCAAAAATAGAGAGAGAGTTAAACTCTGTCTTATCAACATGCACAAAAAATGTGGAAATTATTTTGCAGTCACTTACTGTCTAGTAAAAAGTCCCTCAGTCAACTCAGCTCGGTCTAGCAGTAGCTTCTGGAAGAACAACAACCCTCAACTCTCTCTGCTCCCCCTTTTATGCTAGCAGTGTTGTTTTCCTGCCTGCCTGAAAGGAGGACAAAGTTCAACAAGGGGTCTGTGCAGATTCCTGCACTACAGCAGTTTAATAAGTCACTCTTTTGTAATACCATCATACTGTAGTTAGTGGTTAATAGTTTATGGTCATCACATTTTAATTGAAAAGTGTTTATGAAGGGAGTACACAGAACACATGGAAAGTAATCTCGGCCACCAGCCAGCTCTCTGTCTGTCGAACTTTCTGGTTTCACAGCGCCTCCGAACCCGGACTTGATTGGAAGTCAAGTCAAAGCGCGAGCAATTCGAGCGTGTGAAAGGGTTACATGGAAAGAAAGTGAACTCTCTCATGACAGCTTCATAGTTGTCTGTTGTCTGCCATTGCACTAGGAAAATAAAGACACGACTAAAACGTAATTGCCCAATATTTTCCCCTTCGATTTTTTCACTACTGCATGATCACCTCTGTCTCATTCATTGGCCTGAAACAGAACAGTTAAAACAACAGAACATTCTGACTATCTGTTTTTCTCTGGAGGGGAAAAGTGAAAAAAGGGAGTGAGGGGAGGGAGTGGGGGTTGGCCAGTGTCCAGCACGTTATGCAGGCCAACACAAATACGTTGGCTGATTGCCTAACTGGACACAGACACAAAACAGAGAACTCTAACACAGAGGATAAAAAGTTTGTGTGTGTGTGTGTGTGTGTGTGTGTGTGTGTGTGTGTGTGTGTGTGTGTGTGTGTGTGTGTGTGTGTGTGTGTGTGTGTGTGTGTGTGTGTGTGTGTGTGTGTGTGTGTGTGTGTGTGTATATTAAAGTGAGGGGAGTGCACAGGTAACATGGAAAGTAACATGTATGGACTTGCTGCCCCTGAAGGCTACACTGTGTTGTAAATAAATGCAAGACAAACCCCAAAGTTGTCCTATGAACTGTCTGGCAGCATGCACAGAGAAAGGCGGAAGAGGTTTTAGCAACCAAAGGCTTATCTTCGAGCACAGTGACCTAAAAGTAATAATTTCTATAGTGTTTGAGAGATAAGCAGCATGTTATTATGCACACCTGGTTAAAATGGTATGCACATGTTCAGTGCGTGATATTGGAAATATGTATCTGATTGGATGCGCATAGTTTTATTGGCAGGCCCTTATTGGTTGTTTGCCAAGGTATTCTAGTGTGCTTCCTTTGAGCGGGTTCAGATGGACTCTTGCTTGAAACCGGCTATGTTGTATCCGCTGTCATGCTGGAAATAAACCTCTTTGGGACGTTAATGCTTTATACTGTTGAGTTTCTCTTTGCAATAACTAAAAAGAACCCTGCTTCCTTTAACAAGGGATGCAACAGATTGGCAACGAGGTAATGGAGTTTTTGTCCGAAGGGGAACAGAGTGAGCAAGAAAGTGTTAGCGCCATCGACACAATCTGTGTAGAAAAGCTAGCACCGAAGATGGCGTTCGGCAAGGCCGAGGATTTTCACTTCGAGGAAAGTTTAGAAGCCTATTCGGAAAGGTTGGAACAGTATTTTGAAGCTAATGAGCTCAAGTCTAAAGCCATATTTTCTGACGATTGTTGGCAGAAAGACTCACAATTTGTTAATGGACTTATGTGCGCCACAGAACCAAGTGAAAAAATGCTGTTGACTAAGTCACTACATACCGAGGACTAATTTTATTGCTGAAAGATGCAAGTTTCATGCAAGGAGTTAACTCGAGGGAGAGTCGATAAGTGAGTACTTAGCTAGTTTAAGAAAACTATCAGCCACATGTAAATTCAGTCAGTTTCTTGAAGAGTCATGACATGATAGATTTGTGTGCGGTGTTAAAAGTGCAGAGCTGAGAGACCGTTTACTGAACGTAGCTCACACAAACAAAAATAACATTAGCACTCACTGTGGATATGCGATTTTCTTTTGAAATAACGAAGAAAAGTGCACAGCAGTTTTTCACAAAATACTTTTAAAGCAAATGCAGTCGAGAAGAAAAGCGTTGCCAAGAAAACGGAAGCAACAGGTAAACCATTTTACCATTGCACTGGAAAAAGGCACAGCCTAGAATAGTGCCGCGACAAAGATTTTGAGCGTCGGGATTGCAAGAAGAAAGGACACATAGCCAGGGCATGCCGCTCGCATCAAGTGGGAAACAATGACACGAAGCAAGCAAAATAGAACAAGCATCTGGATGCTACTGAGGGAGAGGCCTCCTTACTGCGACTGTAGGAATACGTGAGCAACGATGTCATTTCCGGTCACAACTTGTAGACTTGTTTAAGTGCTGCTGTGCGGTTTGTTGCTAACCTTACTTTGCTACCTGCCAACTTTACGGTTTTTACTTTTTAATGACCGTTTTATATATACTTCCCGCCCCCCCCTCGCACAACTTTTTTCATTAAACTTTTTCACCCCGGACGTGATTCGTCAGGACCTCCACCAGCCGAAGCTAAGTAGTAACATTAACATTATGCCTTCTAATTGCAGTCGATGTACTCATAATATACAGGAGAACGATCGCCTTGTGGCGAGGATAGCTGTGCTGCAAGCCCAGCTTCAGACGCAATCGTTAGGCAAGGGTAATTTAAGTGTAGGAAAGGAGGAAACAGCGTAGGTGCCACCAATAAGTACAGATAGTAGTATAAATCCCCTCGCACGGTCCCCGCAGCCAGACAATTTTCTCATGGCTTCTGGAGGGAAATGCTGTAGGAATTGCTCAACCAGTGTCGCTCATTCAGCCGACAGAAACTTTCAATCGGTTCTCCCCATTAAGCAACGGGTCGGAGTCAGAGGCCGAGCCTTCTTTGGTCTCTCCTCCTCCCGTTACGGGGTCTGAGACACCGAAGCCTCCCACCATTAGCTCTGACAAATTGAAAACCCTAGTCATTGGCGACTCCATCACCCGCAGTATTAGAATTAAAACGAATCATCCAGTGATCATACACTGTTTACAAGGGGGCAGGGCTACCAATGTTAAGGCTAATCTGAAGATGGTGCTGGCTAAGGCTAAAACTGGTGAGTGTAGAGAGTGTAGGGATATTGTTATCCACGTCGGCACCAACGATGTCAGGATGAAACAGTCAGAGGTCACCAAGCGCAACATAGCTTCAGCGTGTAAATAAGCTAGAAAGATGTGTCGGCATCGAGTAATTGTCTCTGGCCCCTTCCCAGTTAGGGGGAGTGTTAAGCTCCACAGCAGAGTCGCACAACTCAATCACTGGTTGAAAACTGTTTTCTGCCCCTCCCAAAAGATAGAATTTGTAGATAATTGGCCCTTTCTGGGACTCACCCACAAACAGGACCAATCCTGGCCTGCTGAGGAGTGATGGACTCCATCCTAGCTGGAGGGGTGCTCTCATCTTATCTACGAACACAGACAGGGCTCTAACTCCCCTAGCTCCACAATGAGATAGGGTGCAGGCCAGGCAGCAGGCTGTTAGCCAGCCTGCCAGTTTAGTGGAGTCTGCCACTAGCATAGTCAGTGTAGCCAGCTCAGCTATCCCTATTGAGACAGTGTCTGTGCCTCGATCTAAGTTGGGCAAAACTTAACATGGAGGTGTTTGCCTTAGCAATCTCACTGGAACAAAGACCACCTCCATTCCTGTCATTATTGAAAGAGATTGTGATATCTTGACCGTAAGTGCCGTATGCACTTACAGAAGCTGTTGAAAGGGAAGGGTTTCTTACTCCAGTGAGTGGGCTGCTCCAAATTGTGTGTATACTAAAAACAGAAAATACTGTAAGAATATTTGGAGATTACAAGGTAACTACAACCCGTGGCTGGAAGAACGCAGGACTTGTTCACAAAATCCACAGCTGGATTTTTCATTAGGCGTACCAGCAAGTACAGTTAGCTCTAAGCACTATCTCACCATTAATATGCATAAGGGGTTGTTTAAGGTCAACAGGCCTTATGGTGTTGCCTGTGTGCCAGCTATTTTTCCAGGAAATGATGGATCAGATACTACAAGGTATAGATGGGGTAATCTGCTATATTGATGATATACTTTTCACAGTGCACGACACAGAAGAACACATGAGAAATCTTGAAGTGCTAAAAAGACTGAAAGTGCAATCAAGGTTAAAAGAGAGAAATTGTATTTCTTCCAGAACAGCATAGCCTATCTAGGTCATGTGATAGATGCAGAGAGGATACACCCCATGAAACAGAAAACTGAAGCTACTGAGAAGGCTCCCATTCCTACAAACACCACTGAGCTCAGGTCTTTTCTTACTTAACTATTATGGCAAATTCATTCAAAATCTGTCTATCATAGTTAAGCCTATGACCGCTCTACTGCAGAAAGATGTCAAATGGAAATGGTCACAGAAAAGCCAAAGTGCTTTCGAGGAATGCTAAGAGACATCTACTTACTAGCCAGGTGTTAGTTCACGACAACCTGGAGCTACCGCTCATACTAGCCTGTGATGCGTCACTGGTAGGTCTTCTGGATGAGCATTTTCTTGTTTGCTTATGGCTGTATAGAGTTGGTTGAGGGCGGTCTTAGTACCAGCATCGGTCTGTGGTGGTAAATAGATGGCTACGAATAATATAAACTCAGCAAAAAAAGAAACGTCCTCTCACTGTCAACTGCGTTTATTTTCAGCAAACAACGTGTAAATATTTGTATGAACATGACAAGATTCAACAACTGAGACAAACTGAACAAGTTTCACAGGCATGTGACTAACAGAAATTGAATAATGTGTCCCTGAACAAAGGGGGGGTCAAAATCAAAAGTAACAGTCAGTATCTGGTGTGGCCACCAGCTGCACTAAGTACTGCAGTGCATCTCCTCCTCATGGACTGCACCAGATTTGCCAGTTCTTGCTGTGAGGTGTTACCCCACTCTTCCACCAAGGCATCTGCAAGTTCCCGGACATTTCTGTGGGGAATGGCCCTAGCACTCACCCTCTGATCCAACAGGTCCCAGACGTGCTCAATGGGATTGAGATCCGGGCTCGTCGCTGGCCATGGTGGAACACTGACATTCCGGTCTTGCAGGAAATCACACACAGAACGAGTAGTATGGCTGGTGGCATTGTCATGCTGGAGGGTCATGTCAGGATGAGCCTGCAGGAAGGGTACCACATGAGGAAGGATGTCTTCCCTGTAACGCACAGCGTTGAGATTGCCTGCAATGACAAGCTCAGTCCGATGACGCTGTGACACACCGCCCAAGACCATGACGGACCCTCCACCTCCAAATCGATCCCGCTCCAGAGTACAGGCCTCGGTGTAATGCTCATTCCTTCGACGATAAATGCGAATCCGATCATCACCCCTGGTGAGACAAAACTGCGACTCGTCAGTGAAGAGAACTTTTTACCAGCCCTGTCTGATCCAGCAACAGTGGGTTTGTGTCCATAGGCGACGTTGTTGCCGGTAAGGTATGGTGAGGACCTGCCTTACAATAGGCCTACAAGCCCTCAGTCCAGCCTATTGCGGACAGTCAGCACTGATGGAGGGATTGTGCGTTCCTGGTGTAACTCGGGCAGTTGTTGTTGCCATCCTGTACCTGTACCGCAAGTGTGATGTTCGGATATACCGATCCCGTGCAGGTGTTGTTACACGTGGTCTGCCACTGCGAGGATGATCAGCTGTCCATCCTGTAGCGCTATCTTAGGCGTCTCACAGTACGTACATTGCAATTTATTGCCCTGGCCACATCTGCAGTCCTCATGCCTCCTTGCAGCATGCCTAAGGCACGTTCACGCAGATGAGCAGGGACCCTGGGTATCTTTATTTTTGTGTTTTTCAGAGTCAGTAGAAAGGCCTCTTTAGTGTCCTAAATTTTCATAACCTTAATTGCCCACCGTCTGTAAACTGTTAGTGTCTTAATGACCGTTCCACAGGTGCATGTTCATTAATTGTTTATGGTTCATTGAACAAGCATGGGAAACAGTGTTTAAACCCTTTACAATGAAGATCTGTGAAGTTATTTGTATTTTTACAAATTCTTTGAAAGACAGGGTCCTGAAAAAGGGACGTTTCTTTTTTCGCTGAGTTTAGATGAAAACTCTTGGTAGATAGTGTGGTCTATAGCTTATCATAAGATACTCTACCTCAGGCGAGCAATACCTCGAGACTTCTTTAATACTAGATATCGCGCACCAGCTGTTATTGACAAATAGACACACACCCACCTCTCGTCTTACCAGACGTAGCTTCTTCTCTGTTCTGCCGGGGCATGGAAAATCCTGGCAGCTCTATATTATCTGTGTCATCATTCAGCCACGACTCGGTGAACCATAAGATATTACAGTTTTTAATGTCCCGTTGGTAGGATAATCGTAGGTCATCAATTGTATTTTCCAATGATTGCACGTTAGCCAGTAGAACAGACGGCAGTGGGAGTTTAGTCACTCGTCTACGGATTCTCAGAAGGAAGCACGACCCGCACCCCCTTTTCCTCTGTCTTCACACAATGAACAGGGATTTGGGCCTGTTCCCGTAAAGCAGTATATCCCTCTCGTCGGACTCGTTAAAGTAAAAAGCTTCTTCCAGGTCGAGGTTGAATACTTGCTGTTCTGATGTCCAGAAGTTATTTTCGGTCATAAGAGATGGTAGCAGCAACATTACGTACAAAATAAGCTACAAACAATGCAAATAAAATATACAAAATAGCACAGTTGGTTAGGAGCATGTAAAACGTCAGCCATCCTCTTCGGTGCCATCTTACTAATTCATCATTTCAAACCCTTCCTTCTGGGTTTTACAATCTAAAATACACACATAAACAAGGTATCTATAGACTCAGGTGACTAAATCTCTCAATGTTTAACCATTGTTTACATAGCTCTTACCACATTCTGTTTGCAGTAACTGTCCCGGAGACTTGTCAAAACATGTTTAACTTGTCAAACAAAAAACAACCTTCAATTCTCGTGTTCCATACCACCTAGAAACCATATTGACTTTCACAAGCAAAAGAGAGACCAAACATAACAGTTTCACACTAACCGTGATAAGAATGAGATTGGGGCAAGGTTAGCCCAAGCTACATTCTAGTGGCTCTCCAAATTTAGAATGACAGAACCAACCGTGAAGCACTAAGCACTGTCACTCGAATTTAAGACCCTCAACTGAGTACACAGCAACACCGGCATAATGTACATTTACATTGAACTTATTTTTCTCGCATTAACTTCATCATGGCCCCCATTTGTGGTAATGACAGATTGGTATCGCAATGAAATCTTAGTATAAATTACTATACATTTCACAGTGTGCAGACCTCCACAATCAACCTGATACCCAAAATATTTTTGGGGGGATAAGCTAAATCAATTACGGGCACAGTTGACCACCCCCCTCCTTCACGGCACTCCTCCTTCTGGTGTTTGTTCATGCTCTTCTTCAGATAGCGTTTCAGTTCGTTCCACATCAGATGATAGTGTCACGTCAAGCTGAATAGGCACCTTCTAAAGTAAACATTGTCAGTTTGACCTGTTGCATTGAAAGTGTTATGACTCTCCCGGTCGAGGGTACAAGGCCTAAGATCAGCTTGGCAAATAGCTGACGATAGCTAGGGGGGGGGGGGGGGGGGGGGGTGTGACACCAGAGAGAGGGAAACTCCCTCTCTCTCTCTGCTCTTCAGTAACAACCAAAAGAATGCCTTTGCAGCCAAAACTATAACACCCAAACAGTTAATATTGAAACAATATTTCTAAGATAGGAATGTTAAGAATGGTCAGTGGGAATAATCATGTCATATTGCTTTTCATTTTGTGAGGTTATTAAAAACTGTATGAACCAAATACTGTAACTTAGGAAGGAAACCCCCTTCGGCTTTCAAGTTTCCATCCAATATGATGTTAATGCAATATGAAGAAAGATTCAACTATTTTTGTTATAATAGGAATGGGATTTTTGGTTTTCTAATGAGAAGGGTTTTTCATGTCCGTTGCACATCAACTAAGCCACGCCCCGAATGAGGCCAGAAGAGCGTGTCACTGTGACGGAACCACCCTTTCCGACCAGAGTGCTTAAAAGGACTCGCTAAGAATTAACATCTTCAGACCAGCAGACGTGAAGCGTTAGTTAAACATTACAAATTGTTGAAATTCCCAGACCAGAAAGCGTGCAGCTGTGGCTATTCGTTGAAATGGTTAGAAACTCTTAAACGCTCAACATTAGGTGAAGATGATAACCTCACTAAACCAAAACCTTGACAGTCTGCAGTTGTGCATGTAAACGGGTCTAGAACTTTGACTACCTACCCAAGGAAGAAAAGAGGCGAGAAGCTCACCTCAGACTATCACTGGTGCATCATTGAAGGCACGGACAACTAAGGACATTGTGACTCTGACCTTACACCCATCAAGCCCTTCCCATAGAAGGATTGGTTGCAACAGAGAGACGAACAAAGACATCTACACATAAATACATTACATTTCTTACCCAGACAGGCGGTGGTTCATGTGCAAGGTATTATA
The DNA here is from genome assembly GCF_016432855.1 of Salvelinus namaycush. Lineage (NCBI taxonomy): Eukaryota > Metazoa > Chordata > Actinopteri > Salmoniformes > Salmonidae > Salvelinus > Salvelinus namaycush. The sequence goes on along the minus strand of NC_052307.1, from coordinate 37,384,119 downwards.
GAATGTATACACGATAAATGTCCCTTTATCTCTTTCCGCACCCGCTCTCCATTGTGTAACAAGCCGTCATATCTTATCAGTCCACTAGGGACTTTTGTCTCATGTAAGTGTGTATGTGTATTCTGTGTTATTTAGTTAGTAAATAAATAATGAAACCAAATGCATTTACTGGAAGAACTGTGCAGATGCAAAGTTTGATAACAGAATTACGGTAAAATCTCAGTTTCTCATGCAACCATGTTCTCCAAAAACTTAAATATCTGCTCCGAATTAAGATTCAAAGATGTCTATAGAGAAAATGGGGTGTCAGCTTTGACATGACACCTTGAGTTAAAAAAAAAAGATTTTGGTGAAGTGGATTTACATACGGTAACATAATTACGGAAACGGAATTACATCGTGGGTCCCTGAACATTTTGGAATGGCAGAGTGAGCCAATCACACCGTTTTTTGTTCAATGCTACGTGACATTCCATAATGGCTGTTGTGGCTACTGCTTGCTAGCATGAGGATGAAAACTGCAGTTTTCCAGAAAAGCTAGCAGTCATTCAATCTTCTCGTGTAACGGTTGGGATAATGGAACAATTCGGAGTACAACGCATTTCTCATCCCTCTATTGGGTACCTTTTTCTCTTGCCCCCTCCGCTGTGTCTTAATCTACACAGGAAACCTGTCCAACCCTAGTCCAGCTGTAAGCAATCTGCTGGTTAACATTGCTTGAGAGATACACCAGCTGTGTTCTCTATGACAAGACAATTCTGAAATCTTTCTGGTGACCTTCACCAGAAATATCTGGTGGTGCTAAAACAATTGATTACTGGACTCATTTGTGGACACTCTTCCAAGACGCTGCTAAAGCTTGCAGAGAACACCGGAGGTGTGGCTGAAAAAGTGATCATGTATGTTCTCAGAAGTGTCGATGATAGGTTGCTGGATTATCATGAACTACATTGTGCCACTGTGGCACATGTGAACCAGAGCCCTAAGTACTTTATTTTCTACACTAATCATAACTTAAGACATTTGATGTATTAGTAGTTTATTTCATTATTTTTCAATGAAAATGTCACTTTAAAAGGTATTTTTAAAATGACTGTGGATTCATTACCATCTACATTGGTGGCCATTTTGAATTCAGCTTCCTGGTGAAAATATTTAATTAGTTCCTCTTTTATCTGTCAGATACCAGCTTTTATGGCAGCCATTTTTAAAAACACGCTTGCAGGTTAAGTTTGAATGGTTTTGACCTGGTGGTTTACAGCTATGACGGGAAGTTACTTTTTTTGTCGCAGGTTAGGAGAACTTACCCAGCAGGTTAGGAGAATTAACATAGCCGGTTAGGAGAGTTAGGTTAATGTTAAGATTAAGGAAAGGGTTAGCTAAAATGTTCTCCTAACCGGCTACGAAAAGTCACTTTCAGTCAGATGTACTCCATCTAGTCACAACCAATTTGTTACAAACCTAAGGAATGAATGTACCAAATGTAATGCTTCTATCCACAACCTGCCCAGGGACTACAGTTAAAACATTTGCCAGCTGGCTAAAACCAGCACTTTTACTGAAACTTTGATTAATATGCACTGTCCCTGTAAAAATAAACTCAAAAAAATGCTAAGGCCATGGACCAGCTTGTAGTCCTAAAAACCGGAAATGAGTAAGCATTTTCTGCCTCTGGTTCATTGGCCATTGCTATGGGCAGGTTGGCATTTATTGTCACAAATCTTGCCCTGGAGGCAGCTCTGTCGAGTGGTCTCTAGCTGGCACAGCCACAAAGTCATAAAATATGATTTTAAACCTAACCTTAACCACACTGCTAACCCTAATGCCTAAACCTAACCTTAAATTTAGAACAAAAAGCTCATTTTTGTTTTTATGAATTTTTAAGATAACCAATTTTGACAGCTGGCCCATCTAGCAGAAATCGCTTAGTTCTGGCTCCAGGGCAAGATTCATTACAATAAACATCAACCTGCTTTAAGCAGGAAATTCATGTGGAAAGAACAGTGTTTGGGGATATACTGCACACCAAAAATAATGTGAGGTTAACCCAATAATACAGGGGAGGCTCACCCTGACACTAGAAAATATATGGGGCCCTCCGGTGGCACCCTCAGGGAGTACACTCAAAGGTGACCTCTGACCTGTGACACTTACTGTATGTCACAAAAAAAATGTCAAACACTTTTCCTGCCTGCCACTACTCTTGATTATCTAAAAATGTTAAGTTACTCTGAGGTAAGTTGATCTAATATTTAGGCATTTATTAAGTTTTATATATAATCTCATTAAGTTAGATCTATAAATGTTTTATACATATACCATTAGCTGAGCCTAAAGATCAATAATCCACTTGTTTAGAAAAAAAATGGTAATATGTTTTTAATAAAGCAGTCAAATTGAAGCTGAGTGTGTTGGGGGCAACTGCCCACCCCCTCCCTGAATTTGTATTTTCCAAATCATGTCCAAATCGTCTACAAGTAACTTCATTGAGTTATATAGCATTTAGATACTTTAGGATGATTTGGACATGATTTGGTGGGAAAATTAAAAGAGGGACCTTACATCAAGACCACATCATAGTGAGGATATTAATAGTGAGATGTGCAATGCCATTGTGTTTCAATATTTGATTGATTTAATTAAAATAAGACCTAGACTTTAGCTTTTAAAAGTGAATTACTCAAATGTCAAAACAAAATGTATAAAATAGATTTTAACACACAAATCTTCAGGGTCAAGTTACCAAACTTACCTTTTTTGTGTCAGCAATTGAACACCGTTCTTAGGGGGGGTGGTTATCATGACCTTTATGAATTATGAAGCCTTTAATTACTCAAAATAAGTCAGTTGCTAACTGTCAGAGAAATTGAACTACAATATTAGTCTGTGTTAACCACAGGCCTTTGGCGTTATCCAACCCCCCCCCCCCCCCCCCCCCCCCCAAAAGCATACATTTCCACATAGGTTTTGGCCAACAAGCCGGGGCGGATAGTTTCCGTTAGTACTTACAAAAATACGGCATTACTAATGCCTATGGTTTTTGTCTGGTTTTTGGAAAACGCTGAAAATAAGGTCTGTGGTAAACACAGGCTTATGAGATCTAATATGTTTTGTTCTATGAGGTCATCTTCATGAATGCAGATACACTGAGCTATGCCCAAGCCGTACGCAGTAAAAGAGCCCACACGCAGAGTTTGGAGCATCGCCGGCCACACTGCCCTCCACACCACCCTCTTCAATTCCTCCTTAACCTCCCTCCCATGTTACCAGACCAGGCCCGCCTCAGCCCAGCTCTACCAGACCCGGCCCAGCACAGCTCAGGCAGACCCGGCCCATCACAGCACAGCTCTACCAGACCAGGTCCACCCCAAGCCAAGCTCTACACAGCACCGACTGCTAACCTAGGGTCTGGCAAAACACTGTTGAAGGTAGTGCACCACATGATGCAGGCCAGACCATGTATCATTTACATCAACCCTCATATGCAGAGTTTGGAGCTTTGTCAGCCACACTACCCTCCACACCACCCTCCTCAATTCCCCCACAACCTCTCTCCCAGGCTAGTTTTAGATACCCCCTACTCCCATCCCCAGGACAGGCCTGGGACACTCCTGCCCCCCAATGGCAGCCCCAACCCTGCAACAGGAGAGACACCAAGACCTTCTGTGCACACCCAGAATGGAGCATTGGCAGCAACCCTGGTCCACTGCAGCAGCTTCATCCGGGTGTACTGAGCTCTGCCAACACTGTTCTCCAAAGTTCTCGCTCCAGCCCCTGCATCCAGAAACTCGAGGGAGGTCTAACAAATGTTCAGTCTGCTCTGCTCTGCTCTGCTCTCACATAGTTTGCAAGGGACCTTGGAAATGTCTCCACTCACTCTACAAATCGCTGCAGATGACCCTATGCCTGTCAGCTCTTATGGGAATGAGCTTAATACCCGCTCTGACTTTAAATCTCGTAGGGGCTTGGGCTAATGCACCGACATGTGCTAAGTATGATTTTTTTAAATTATACAATTTACATGTGGGTGCAGGACTCATGCCCTGACATTCTGGTTCTCTTGGAAACATGGTTAAATGGTTCTGTCTCTGATAAAGATATTGAAGTCAATTATTATAGTGTATTTAGATAGCTAAAATATTAGAATCCTTGATGAATTCTCAGCTAAGATATTTTTTATTTTATCAGTTGGGTTTTAGACCAGGTCATAGCACTGTCTCTGCTGCATCCCTAGTTATAAATGATGTGGCTAACTGTATGGATAAAAGGCAACATTGTGCTGCCCCTTTCATTGACCTGTCAAAGGATTTCGATGCTGTTGATCACTCACTACTAATTCAGAGGTTTTACTCAATTGGCCTAGACCAGGCTGCATGTAACTGGTTTAAAAATTACTTGACAGACAGGACTCAATGTACTGTATATCTACTGATGGTGTTAAATCAGGTTTCCTGGATATTACGAAAGGTGTCCTGCAGCGGTCAATTCTGGGTACTGAACTTTGTACTGTTTACATTGACAATATCGACTTGTCTGTCAAAATATGTAACCTGCACTTGTATGCCGATGATACTGTTGTGTATGCTATTGCCCCCATGGTTGAAGAGGCTCTATCTGAACTACGGTCTGCCTTCATTATGTTACAGAAAAACTTTATTAACCTGAAATTAGTATTGAATGCAGGTAAAACTAAGTATATGTTGTTCTTTAGAGCGCTTAAAAATAAGTCTGATGATTTAAGCATATGTACTTTGGAGGGTGTCCATATTGATCGTGTCCGTGCTAACAAATATCTGGGCATCTGGATAGATGAAAAGCTGTCTTTTAAAAAGCATATTGATGAGTTGGTTAATAAAAATGGGCTTCTTCTGTAGAAATAGGTCCTGCCTTTTGCTAAACTGTAGAAAGTAGATAATTAAGTCGATGTTCCTATCGGTCCTAGACTATGGCGACATCTATATGAACGCAGCTGCCGCTTCATTAAAGCCGTTAGATGCGGTTAATCATAGCGTACTGCACTCTATTACGGGCAACAATTTTTGTACTAATCACTGCATTCTCTACCAGAAAGTTTGTTGCCACTTTTTGATGTGGCTAATATATTGTTATTTTTTCATTTATAAAACCCTTTTACGAAAGGTCCCACTGTACCTAACATCATTACTAAACTTAAGACATATGAGTTACCACACTCGTCATCAGGGATGGCTAACTCTGGAAATTCCTTGGGTCTCTACTAAGTTAGGCAAATCCACTTTTAGTTTTCTTGCACCTTTTTTGTGGAACAATCTTCAAAATGTTCTCAAATTGTATGTTCTGGTGCCTCTAGGGCAATTCAGAAAGCTGATTGAGGACCTCATTACTGATGAATGTGTTTGTTTTTATGACCGTGTTTTTCTTTGTTTCTGTTTGCATTTTGTATTTATATTTTGATGTCTGTATTTTCTGCAATACAGGTCTCATCTGTAAAATAGACCTTGTCTCAGTATAAAATAAAGGTTAAATAAAAATAAAATAAAACATTAGCTAACGCCACTTTTTGTGAATTTTTAAGCATTTACGTAAATAAAAACATACGCGTAAAGCACAAAGGCTTCATAATTCATAAAGGACATGTTAACTGAATGATATTATCTCATATGACAAAATGTACAAGATCACCTAAGCCTGTGTTCATCTCAAACCTTATTTTCAGCATTTATCCCAAAACCTCATTCTTTCCCCATTCATTTCCCCCATAGGAATGGCTGAACCAACCAGAGGTAACAAGCTGGTGAGCTACTGCTAGAATTCAGGGTTGTCACTAGTTAACACAGTCACAAAGTCAAATTCAATTATTTATATATACATCCATTATAGGGGATTCCGTGTTGGAGCTACCGTGCTTCCATCTTGGCACTCCCACACCGGTGTAAAAAAACATTTTGGAATATATGAAGTATAATTGTTGGAGATTACTAATGGTACTGTCCCCACTACAACAACAAAATACTTAAATACATGTAATTTTGTCCTTGAAACAGTTACATGAAATACTGTAGAATGTAATTAATTCCTATGGAAAACTGATTGTGCCTACTGGGAAGTGCCAATATGGCCGAGTTAGATAAACTTGGATTTTTCGGCAGGTACATATGCAGGATGCTACCCTCCAAAGCATGACCTTCGCTCCAGATCAAAACTCCAAACCTACAACCTAATTTGGACCAAAATTAACCGGAGAGATTACTGCTTCCAAGGTTTTATTTGTCCAAGCTTTCCGGAGGGTGCTCCAGCCAACAAACAGCAGAGACCAGAGGACACCATTCCAACCTGGAACTGAGCCAGATACAAATTCAATGAGCACTATGGTGTGAAGTAAAAGGCCTTTGGGCCCAACAAGTGTCAGGAGTCTTTGAAACGTCCTAAAGCCCCATCCTGCTGTTCAAATACCATATTCACTGGCATCGGGACTCTGATTCTCTATTGGTTACAGACTTTTGGCCTCCCATCCTATTCTAACCACCTCTCGCTGGCTTTTTATACAAGTTACCTGATGACATTTCTGTACAATATGATCTTGTTGCCATCTGATGCACATTCAGAGGTCATAAATCAGCACTGCAGAGCTCTCCCTGTACTATGCCGTGCCTTGATTGTATTACCATTGATGATATCTGGAAATGTGCATGTACACCCTGGCCCATCTACAGTTGCTAGCCCTAATTCTGACTTGTGCTCTGATATCTGCTTCACTGATTTCTGCTCTCGTAAAAGCATGGGTTTTCTATTACCTAAAATGGATCAATTGAAAGTGTGAGTTCACAGCTCCAATCCAGATGTGTTGGTCATTACTGAGACGTGGTTAAGAAAGAGTGTTTTGAATACTGATGTTAACCTTTCTGTTTGTAACCTTTTTCGGCAAGACAGATCTTCCAAAGGTGGGGAGTGGCATTCTTTACCAAGGATCCCCTTTAGTGCTCAGTTGTCTCCACCAAGTCTGTACCCAAACAATTTGATTTGCTGGTTTGAAGCATTAAACTTTCAAATAGCTCTTTGTTGACTGTTGCTGGGTGCTATCGTCCTCCATCAGCACCGGCTTGTACCCTACCTGCCCTAAGTTCTCTCCTGGCCCCTTACACTAAGTCTGAATTTGTCCTGCTAGGTGACCTAAACGGGGACATGCTTAAACCACCTGACCAAGTCCTAAAGCAATGGGACTCCCTAAATCTTTCTCAGATTATCACCAGTCCCACAAGGTATGGCTCCAAACACCCAGAAAAGGCTACTCTCCTCGATGTTATCCTCACAATTAATCCTGATAGGTATCAGTCTGGTGTATTCTGTAATGACCTTAGTGATCACTGTTTTACAGCCTGTGTTTGTAATGGCTGCCCAGTGAAACGACCTGTCCTGATTTGTCATAGACGCTTGCTAAAAAACTTCAATGAGCAAGCCTTCCTTCTTGACCTGACCTCTGTAAAATGGTATAGAATCAGCTTGAACCCCATGTCGAAGACACTTGGACCTTCTTTTTTGATATTTTCAGTGGTATTGTTAACAAACACACCCCCATTAAGAAAATTAGAATTAAAAACAGGTTCAGCCCCTGGTACGACCGTGATCTTGCAGAGTTACTCCAACTCAAGAATTGCATTTGGCGAAAGGCTCAGCACACGTATACTCTCAGGCACTCAGGCTATCCGGAAGGCCAAAGTTAGTTACTTTAAGGAGCAGTTCTCTCTCTGTGGGTCTAACCCCAAGAAGTTCTGGAAAACGGTCAAAGACCTGGAGAATAAACCCTCCTCCTCACAGCTGCCCATGTCCCTTAATGCTGATGATGTGGTTGTTACTGACAACAAGCACATGGCTGAGATCTTTAATCACCACTTCATTAAGTCCGGATTCCTATTTGACTCAGCCATGCCTCGTTGCCTATCCAACATTTCCTCATCTCCCATCCCTTCTTATGCGACTATCCCCAATACTTCTCCCTCTTTTTCCCCTGTCCCACTACAAAGTTTCTCCCTGCAGGCAGTCACTGAGTCTGAGGTGCTAAAGGAGCTCCTTAAACTTGACCCCAAAAAAACATCTGGGTCAGATGGTTTAGACCCTTTCTTCTTCAAGGTTGCTGCCCCTATCATCGCCAAGCCTGTCTCTCTTTCTGGGGAGGTTCCCATTGCTTGGAAGGCAGCCACAGTTGGAGATCAAGCTGATCCTAACTGTTATAGGCCTATTTCTATTTTGCCCTGTTTATCAAAAGTGTTGGAAAAACTTGTCAATAATCAACTGATTGGCTTTCTTGATGTCTATAGTATTCTCTCAGGTATGCAATCTGGTTTCTGCTCAGGTTATGGATGTTTCACTGCAACCTTAAAGGTCCTCAATGATGTCACCATTGCCCTTGATTCTAAGCAATATTGTGCTGCTATTTTTATTGACTTGGCCAAAGCTTTTGATACAGTAGACCATTCCATTCTTGTGGGCCGGCTAAGGAGTATTGGTGTCTCTGAGGGGTCTTTGGCCTGGTTTGCTAACTACCTCTCTCAAAGAGTGCAGTCTATAAAGTCAGAAAATCTGCTGTCTAAGCCAATGCCTGTCACCAAGGCAGTACCCCAAGGCTCGATCCTATGCCCCACGCTCTTCTCAAAATACATCAACAACATAGCTCAGGCAGTAGGAAGCTCTCTCATCCATTTATATGCAGATGATACAGTCTTATACGCAGCTGGCTCCTCCCCGGAGTTTGTGTTAAATACTCTACAACAAAGTTTTCTTAGTGTCCAACAAGCTTTCTCTACCCTTAACCTTGTTCTGAACACATCCAAAACAAAGGTCATGTGGTTTGGTGAGAAGAATGCCCCACTCCCCACGGGTGTTATTACTACCTCTGAGGGTTTAGAGCTTGAGGTAGTCACCTCATACAAGTACTTGGGAGTATGGCTAGACGGTGCACTGTTCTTCTCTCAGCACATATCAAAGCTGCAGGCTAAAGTTAAATCTAGACTTGGTTTCCTCTATCGTAATCGCTTCTCTTCCACCCCAGCTGCCAAACTAACCCTGATTCAGATGACCATCCAACCCATGCTAGATTACGGAGACATCATTTATAGATCGGCAGGTAAGGGTGCTCTCGAGCGGCTAGATGTTCTTTACCATTCGGCCATCAGATTTGCCACCAATGCGCCTTATAGGACACATCACTGCACTTTATACTCCTCTGTAAACTGGTCATCTCTGTATACCCGTCGCAAGAACCACTGGTTGATGCTTATTTATAAAACCCTCTTAGGCCTCACTCCCCCCTATCTGAGATATCTACTGCAGCCCTCATCCTCCACATACAACACCCGTTCTGCCAGTCACATTCTGTTTAAGGTCCCCAAAGCACACACATCTCTGGGTCGCGACTGGAACGAGCTGCAACAAACACTCAAACTGGACAGTTTCATCTCAATCTCTTCCTTCAAAGACTGAAACATGGACACTCTTACTAACAGTTGTGGCTGCTTTGTGTGACGTATTGTTGTCTCTACCTTCTTGGCCTTTGTGTTGTTGACTGTGCCCAATGTTTGTACCATGTTGTTGTTATGTTGTGTTGCTACCATGCTGTGTTGTCATGTGTTGTTGCCTTGCTATGTTGTTGTCTTAGGTCTAACTTTATGTAGTGTTGTCTCTCTTGTTGTGATGTGTGCATTGTCCTATATTTACATTGTATTTTTATTTTATATCCCAGGCCCCGTCCCCGCAGGAGGCGTTTTGCCTTTTGGTAGGCCGTCATTGTAAATAAGAATTTGTTCTTAAATGACTTGCCTAGTTAAATAAAAATCTATATCTCAGTTACCTGTTTTTCACACGTGTATCTGCCCTCTCATTGGCTAGATAGGGCCTACTTGAAATTGCTTCCTCCAGCCTGCCTTCCATCTTTGAGGACGTATTTGTCATTATTAGCGCGGTTTGTCGATTATCTTGTCAATATAATAGGCAATCTTTGGTGTTAACTATTGACAACCAAAATGCAGAGAATCGAAAGGGGAAGGCCATATGTTGCCTAGCAACACTCCTCGGCGTCCTTTGGTGTTTGCAGTGGCTTGCGGGAATCTGAGGCCCGATTGAGTGACCGCCCTTTTTAGACAAACGAAAGTAGAGCAACGCTGCTAGAGTCGGGAGAGATATATACGCAAAAACAACTAATTAAAGCTGCGGAACCTAATTTGAGGTATGTTTCCTGATGCATGAGTTGAAATATTTCGGCCAAATGAGGTCTAAATTGGGAAATGTCTCTGGAAAAAGTGTATTTTAATGCGCGATTTGATGACGTAATGGCGATTGTCAAACTCGACATGGCGAGCCTTCACGGGCCTATTTGAAATGATTACCTAGCTAACGTTAACGGGATTCTGTATCATAAAGCGTTGGTATGATTAGATACACATTATGATTAAATGTTGATCGTTAGTTTGATTTTCCGGCCTGAATTATAGCAGAGTAGAGCTAGAGGCCTTCCGCTGTAACTAAGCTATTTAGCTAGCGACCTACATTAGCAGTGTTCGAGAGTATCAAAACCGTGATGTATCATGGGTAAATTGACTGACGGACTAACCTACAAATAATATTGAGTAGTTATTTATGAACCAAGGTGATTTGTAGATCTGCCTCGCCTTTAAAGTATACTGCAATGTCGATCGCGCCCACTGTCTTCCATTGCCATTGGCCAACTTAATGGAATTATCGTTGCTGTCAAACGCGTGATTGGCTGAATTCGACCTCTTTCCTTTGCATTGGTACTATTCTATTGGATAATACATGAGATTGACGCGTTTTCCCCTCCTCGAACATCCTTTGATATTACGGACCATCATGAAGTATCGGGAATCCTTGGGACGTGGTTAGGTAGCTAAGTGGTTAGGGTATGGACGTCCCAAGGATCCCAGATGTCATTCATAATGTAATGTTGAGAACTCAGTCCGACATAGCGTTATTTTCCTTCACATAAACCCACATTGGCAGATAATGATGAACATATATTCATTAGGTTACAAAATGCCCAATGATAAAATGTTATTGAAATCAAAATGTTAACATCACAGTACTGTCCATCATGCGGTAAGCATGTTGGTCATATTTAACAAACTTGTTTTCCCACATGTAACTGTACAGACACAGACCATTACTGGTGATGTGATAATCTGTACAGTGTGCCATCTTTGCATGGATTTCTTCCTTGTGCCTAGGTGAGGGGCTGAGCCATGGCAGACGAGGACGAGGTGGATTGTGGCAGTGAGTTCCCAGCCCTCTATAAAGTCATGCTGGACAAATTGAATGAACAGAGACAGTTGGACCAGTTCACAGACATCACTCTCATAGTGGATGGTAAGGTCATCCTCAATGATGCTTGTTGTATTGCAGAAAGTGGAGGTGCAGTTGTATATTTTCTTCAGATTAAACCATTTCTGTTTCAATATCATTGTGTTCAAGACAAGTGTCCACTTTGTATGAAGGATTCAATTTAATTATGTTCTGTGCTGTACCATTTATGGGCTCATCTCACTCTGGTCCGTAGGGCACCAGTTCAGGGCTCATAAGGCAGTGTTGGCAGCATGCAGTCAGTTCTTCCACAAGTTCTTCCAGGACTTCACACAAGAGCCACTAGTGGAGATTGAAGGTGTGTATTGCTCAGGGTTTCCGTTAGCCGGCAAAAGCGATTTTTAATATATATATATATATTTTTTATAAAATAAAATAAACTTACCGGCCAAAAAGTTGTGCAAAATAATTATTTTTATGAATTTATGGAAATATCAGTTGATGGAAATACATTTGACCACCATGCTTATAGGTTCATTTACATAATTTAGTGGAATTAAATTGGCCTGTGTGTATTTTCATTAGTCATCATGCATCTTATCCAAAACAACTATCACACGTGGACAGCATATAGAGCCTATTTTGAGCTCTATTTCTCCTGCAGCTCCTCAGCTGGTTGCTGCTGGAGTAAACGTGCTTTTATAAGCCATTCATTGCGCAACAATTCAAAATGCAATTGTGTCTTAAAAAACTGTTTTGGTGCAGGATTAAAAAGAGCTACTATTTTTATTTCTCAGCTGGTAATTAAAGCGTGCCTCCCATTCACAATTCAAGTGCAGGCTATCAATCAGCGAGTCACCCACCACTTTACAATGTTAACTGGAGGCAGTATACATTTTGAAAACATACTTAATTGTTTGAAACATGAATGTTTTATTTCCTATTATGAGGTATGTCTTGCATTATTTCAAAGTAGCCTATCAGCAAAATCCGACCATGGAAATGTGGAGGCAATTCTTTTATAAAGACTTCATAGCCGGCGCGTGAGTTTCAAGTTTGGGTATGCTTACAATTTATCCTACCATTTCTACTGTTCTGCGTGCCAGTTATGATTTTCATATCATAAAAATCTGAATTAAAATGATTTATAAAAAATAAATTAAAAAATAGCTAATGTGACTAATCACCTGCCTCTGCCATATGGACACATTGATACACCTTGGTCCATTGGTGGCTAAAGAAATTAGAGCATGGAACTCATAGCCTATAGGCCAATGCCGCAGTAGGCCTATAACTTCCATTGCTCTTTCACACTGAGGATTGGTGATTATCAAGGGGAGATTGTTGTAAAGATTTTTCAAATAGCTTACTGTGAGGGACTATAGTTTTAATATATTATCATTCGCAATGGATGTTTAAAAATAAAAAACAAACATTTTCCTATATTTCATTGTTCTCATGGAACCCTCCAAACAAAAGACAATGAAAAATTGACAAATCTCGTAAATGATGGTTATGAAATAAACCAAAACTTGTTTCTCACAAGTGTAGCAGTTTGTGAACTCTGCAAACAACGTTTTCCCTCCGCGAATGAGAACAATAAATGATGAATTAATACATGCATTAACAGAAATTAATGTAACCAAATGGCGGGGATTAATGCTACATTTACTGCTGGTGACATATGTAATGGGGAATTGATCATTAATGTAATCAGATGGCAGGGATAAATGGTACATTTACTGCTGGTGACATATGTAATGGGGAATTGATCAAAAAAATTATCTAAGAGAAAACAATTCACACAATGAAATGCGCAAGAATCGACGGGAGACAGCTAAGCCGTTTTGGAGAGTCTCGCCTATACAGTATCTTTGCCACACATCCCTCTTCTTCTTCACTCAACATTTTAAAATGATATTCAAGATGCATTATCTTCAAACATATTTTAGATGCTTTTCACTGACAGCTGCTACTCAATAATCAGCTAGGCCTATTGCCACGTGCGCTGCCCAAATTACCGGCTTCCCAAATAGGCATAGACCTACGAGCTTGTGATTTGAAACCTACAAGCTTGTGATTTGAAACAATCCACAGCTATAAAAAAGTATAATGATCCTCGATTCCTCTTTGGCTAAGTCATGATTTCTGGTTTAGTATTTTCTTTCTTTCTATATAGACAGGAGTAATTATATAATTTTGGCAAATGTATTTCTATTTACTTCCCTATTGGACCCACCGCTATGTCATGTTCTATTGGCCAGTAAATTAAAATCTTCCTGGTCATGTTGTCCGGCGCAGAAACCCTGGTACTGCTGAACCAATGACACATCCTCTGTCTTACTGTCATATCAAGAAAATAAACAATAGCAGAAAGAGCTTTATAGCCCCTGAGAAAAGCAAAAAACAAGACTTATCACATGCTAACCCGGTGCACCCATCAATCCTCTGTGTTTGTTCTCCAGGAGTGAGTAACTCAGCCTTCCGCCAGCTGATGGAGTTTACGTACACGGCTATACTTGCCGTCAATGGACCAGAGGAGGTCAATGACGTGTGGAAGGCAGCAGAGTACCTCCAGATGCAGGAGGCCATCAAGGCCCTCAACAACAGGTTAGCCTGCCATTAGAACATCTGGACCCCCTTACTACTAATATAGCCCTGTACTACTTATAGTCCCTTACCACCAATATAGGCTAGTCCCTTTTTGGTGTTGTCTTGTTTGGTTGTCATCTTTTTTTGTTAACTGATATTTTATCCCTGTGTATTTGAACGTAGAGCACTTTGATGGAATTAAACCTTCTCTCTCCATAGGATGAGTGATGGCACTCCCTTCAGTCCGTCCCAGGCCCTGGCGGCGGGGATGAGCAAGACCAAAAAGAGGAAGCCGGCTGAGACTTTCAGCGTGATCATGGAGACTCTTCCGTCAGTGGTGGGGGAGCAGGTTAGAGGTCTACAATTACGCATTATGGTTGAGTTATTATGACATAGAATTATGACCTGCATAAAGTTCTAAAAAGTGTCCCAAATCCTCCCCGTCATCATCCTAATCCTCGGTCCTTTCCTTCTAATATGTGTTGCTGTGCTGACCCCAGTCTGTCCTTCCAGGTGGAGATTGAGGTGGAGATCGGGGAGGGGGCCATCGAGGTGGAGGAGACTGGTATGGAGGAGGAGGTGGTGGATGCTGCTCGGACCGCCCAGGCTGCCTCGGACGACTCGGCTCTGGCACTGCTCGCTGACATCACCAGCAAGTACCAGCAGAGGGGGCCAATGCTGCACGTGCTGAAGAAGGAAGGACTGGAGGAGGTGAACGAAGCACTCGGTCTCTCTAATGCGCATGTAAAAAACCACACACTTGGACTGGGACCAACCTTGATTCAAAGCATTAATTTTAATATTATAAGGAGACTATTCTTTTTGGTGACATTTCCAATCTTTCTTAAAACAAGTCGTGTGTGTGTGTGTGTGTGTGTGTGTGTGTGGTGTGTGTGTGTGTGTGTGTGTGTGTGTGTGTGTGTGTGTGTGTGTGTGTGTGTGTGTGTGTGTGTGTGTGTGTGTGTGTGTGTGTGTGTGTGTGTGTGTGTGTGTGTGTGTGTGTGAGAGACAGGAGGTGGTGTCTCAGGAGGAGACAGTGACAGCTCCCAAGACTCTTGAGGGCCTGGAGGTGGTCGAGGTCCAGATCTCTCAGCTGGACAAGATGTTCCGCTGCAACAAATGTGACCGCAGCTTCCGCCTCTACTACCACCTCAAACAGCACATGCGCGCGCACGTGGCTGCCCTGGACAAGCCGCATGTGTGTTGCCACTGCGGTAAGGCGTACATGCGGGAGGCGGCGCTGAAACAGCACCTGAACACGTTACATTACGAGGCAGAGGAGCTGTCGCGCAGCCAGTCCCAGAAGAAGAAGATGCACATGTGTGATTACTGTGACAAGCAGTTTGACCACTTTGGACACTTCAAGGAGCACTTACGTAAACACACCGGTGAGAATGATAATACCCAGAGGGATTCATTTAGGGTAGGGGTGTCGAACTCATTCCATGGAGGGCCAAGTGTCTGCGGATTTTTTAAATTTTAAATTTTCTTTCAATTAAGACCTAGACAACCAGGTGAGGGGAATTCCTTACTAATTAGCTATCTTGATTCATCAATCACTTACAGGGGTGGAGTAAAAAAAAACAGACACTCGGCCCTCCCAAGTTTGACACGTGATTTAGGGGTTCAAGTTCATCTGTGTCAAAGTGCCCGAGTTAACTATAGCTAGTGTTCATTTGTAGTTCCTGGTGCAGGCTAAAACGGCATCCACAGCATTTCATTGCAATTATGAACAAGACTTCACTTCAACAACATCTTTTTGTCTCTATGACTATGATCACTATGATTTTTGGTCCCTGTGTGTAGGTGAGAAGCCGTTTGAGTGTCCAGACTGCCATGAGCGCTTTGCCAGGAACAGCACATTGAAATGTCACATGGCTGCCTGTCAAAACGGCGCCGGGGCCAAGAAGGGACGCAAAAAAGTCTACGAATGTCAGGTACGGAGAACAGTCCTTTTTCCCCCCTGATTTAATCAGGAGTCGAAATGTACGGTTTTTGTGCTGATGTTGTGCCGATCACACCCTTGACTAGTGCACTTGCTGAGGTTCTAAAATGATCTCTCTCTCTAGGTGTGCAGCAGTGTGTTCAACAGCTGGGAGCTTTTTAAAGACCACCTGACGACCCACACAGGAGAGAAGCCCAACCACTGCACCATGTGTGACATCTGGTTCACCCAGCCCCACGACCTGCGCCGACACCTCCGCGAACTGCACAGTGTCACAGACGACACGCTGATGACCCAGGAACTGGACATCGGTGCCATGGCAATGCAAGAGGAAGTGGCCGGGGAGGAGGATGAGGAGGGAGGCGAGAGAGAGACCCTCTTACTGGAGGACGTGATGAGGGTGGAGCATGTTACCGTGGAGCCCGTAGACGTGGTAGTCATGGAGGAAACGGACATGGTGGTGGAAGAGGTGACGGAGATGTGTGAGGAGGACGTGCAGAGACTGAAGGAGGCAGGAGTGGAGATCCGGGTGGTGCAGGTGTCAGCGGCGGGACAGGTGAACTCTGAGATCCAGGTGGAGGAGGAATCACAACAGACTGAGGAAGTATGAAGCAGGAGCGGAGCTCCATCTAAAATCGTACCTTGTTCCCCATAAATACAGTACCTTGGCTTTGACCAGAAGTAGTGCACTGTATGAGGAAAAGGGTTTTATTTGAGATGTGCCTGCTGGTTATGGTCAAACTGGAAAAGCTCCACCTCCTCACCTTGTTGACTAATAGGGTAACGGACAGAGACAAGTATTTGAAGTTGCTCACATTTTTAGATTCTATTTCTTTAGAACCTGCTGTCAGCATGGCTCTGTCTTCTCTCTGTGTGTCTGTGGCAGAGATATACCTGCTGAATGCACTTACACTGACCCCTGTTCAAGGTTTTGTCACAGACCGATCAAAAGCTTTCTTTCATTTTTGCTTTCTTTGTGTTTTTTTTTACATTTTAGCATGTACATTTGAGATGATCAAAATTCATTTGCCAAGACAGTATGCAATCCATGAAGATCCCTTCTCCGTTAAATGGTTTCACTAGCAGACGCCAGTTATTGATTGGAATGCACAGTCTGTTTCAATGTCATACAGCTGCAGACATATTAATGATGCGCCTCACTGCTGTTGCCCAGTTGGAATCCATCTGAAGCACAGATCTGTTGACAAATCATTCAGCACTCGACTGAAGAGCATGTTTTTGATGGTGCCTATGCCCTAACTGATGAAAAAAAAAAAAAAAAGCTTTAATATTTGAATAAAAAAATAATGGCTGTTAGTGTACGTATGTTTTCTGGTTTCTGCCCACCAATTCCCCTGCTCGTCTACCTCTTTCCTGTTCTGACTGCAGCACAGCCTGTTCCCACAAGACATTGGGGTTTATGTACGACACTGTTATGAGTTTTGCTATAAAGAAACAGAAGTCAGAAAGTATTAAAAGCTAACACGTTTTTTTATTTTACAAATGTTCATAATTGCATTGGTTTCTTTGTACAGCTCAATTAAGAGGGAGTGACGTAATCAATACATATTGAATTCTCAAAACGTGTCCACACTTTGCAGTTACATTTCTTACAATGCTTTCAAATGTGCCACTTTCAAATGTGTCAGACGGAGAAGTGGAAGTTTAGTTTACTAGTCATCAAGAATGAACAAAAACCTGCTGGGTCTAAATGCAATTTAAAAATGTTTTATATATGCTTGTAAATAAAAGGTTGATGTAAACCACATTGGCTCTGACTGTCAACCACTGTTGCTGTCATTTACTGCTTTGGTGCTCTTCTTGCCACCACAGTAGAAGGCCCTTGAGAGGGCAGCATACAGACGGGAGCCCAATGAGGGTTTCCTGGGCTGCTGACTGCAGGAGCATCTGAAATTACATTAACAAGAAGGCCTGTAAGCCACCGTATGCAACAGATGAAGATGGTTGTCCAGTCCACTATTTACAGTGGTAAAGGCTGTAGATCTTTTGTCACATTTAAGGAAACCTGCACATTTGTTTTGTGAAAAGCTAGTCAGGTCCAAAATTATTAAATAAATTGTAAAAATGCTGAACTACGTAACAGTACTGCTCCTGTCCCTCTTCTCATCCCAACCAGGGCTTGAACCTGGAATCCTCTAGCACACACCAGCAACCGTCACCCTCGAAGCATCGTTAGCCATCGCTCCACAATAGCCCCAGCCTTTGCAGAGCCAAGGGGAAACAACTACTTCGAGGTCTCAGAGTAAGGGATGTCACCGATTGAAAAGTTACTAGAGCGTACCGCTGACTAGCTAGCCATTTCACACCAGTTACACGGGACTGAGTCCGGAGACAGATGGCCATTGCAAAAAGTTGATTTTGTGGCCTATTAACATTTTTTTTTGTGTGAATTTTGACGTGTGCTTGGGGTTATGGTCGTGCTGGAAGATACACTTGCAGGCAAGTTTCAGCCTCCTGGCAGCACCAACCAGGTTTTTTGGACATTTTTTAAGGGGAAAATACAGTCTGAAATGTCTACTATAAGTGGAAATTACAAACTTCCGAAGCCTTTTAAACCTCAAATACACTACAATATTGCTTTCACGTAGGATTTACGGTATTTTGCTTGAAAATTTATTTGGCCCATTTTTTTTTGCCACATTCTTCCCTTCATATGGCCTTGTATACCTCCCGTGCAGTGAAGAGTGGTAGTTGTGGTTTGCAGATGTGGGTGGGCGTCTATTTTAATACATTATTGAATAGACACCCTCAAAAAGAAATCCATTACTCATTTGTTTAGGCAGGTCCTAAGAAACATAAGACTAAAAAAAATGTATTTTCAAAACAATAGAATGGAATATTTTTTAGTTGAATTATGTTAAGTCCAAATGAATGAAATCTATAGGTGATTATTTTGTTCATTAACAGACAAGACATAAGAAATAATATATACTGTTAAAATGTTCACATGGAGAAAAGCACCAGGAATTGATGGCTTTCCCATAGAATTCTATTCAACATTTTGGGGACAAAGTAGCCACCCCTATTTACACAAATGACAACACACATGTCACTCAAATCAAATCAGTACTTCCTACTTCCATGTACCAAACTGTTACTTCAATTATATTAAAACCAGGAAAATCTGGAGAGTCCCCTGCTGATTGTAGACCAACAAGTTTAATATATTGTGACAATAAAATAATAAAGTTTATAAGCAATAGAATGGAAAAAGTCTTACCAGACTTGATACATATCAAACAGGAAGAAAGGAGACCAAGGCACTCTTCATAAAATTAATTTAAATGCTTTTATTTGTATGGTATGTTCAATAGAAACAACGTTTTAAAACCCGACGCGTTTCGGCTGCATGGCCTTCGTCAGGGAGTACAAAGAAATAATACAATGTCCTCTTTTGAACAGCTTTTCCAATTGTTCAAAAGCTGTTCAAAAGAGGACATTGTATTATTTCTTTGTGCTCCCTGACGAAGGCCATGCAGCCGAAACGCGTCGATTTTTAAAAACTTTGTTTCTATTGAACATGCCATACAAATAAAGGCATTTTAATTAATTATATGAAGAGTGCCTTGGTCCTCCTTTCTTTTTGATGACCAATTTACCCCTTTTACCAAAGACCACCTTCTGTCTACCAAATGTACTATTGTGTACCTTAGTAGCGCTTCCCTTCCTCTTCTTTCTACATATCAAACAGGGTTTATTAAAGTAAAACACTTACAAAACAAATACAAGAACATGTTTCAGTTTAGTACAATACAACAAAAAAGATAGAGATGTATCAACAATGGCTGTTGATGCTGTAAAGACTTTCGACCATCTTGAATGGCCTTTTTATATTCAAAACGTCGGAAGCTTTCGAATTTCCAGCTGAAATAATATGTTTAATAAAAATATTACATAAATGTCCTAAAGCAAAAATGTACACAAATAATACATTATCTGATGAAATTGCTTAAGAAAGTGGCACAAGACAGGGATTTCCCCGCTCCCCCTCCTGTTTGAACTGACAATTGAACCGCAAGCAGAAAGAATTACACAGGACTAGTTCAGTGGTGCTGAACGAATCCTCTGTCTATGCCCGTGGACTCCAGCCAAGTCCATCAAACGCGTTTATGCATTGGCTAAAGAGAGGCAGGTAACACACCATGCCGTACCTAATTCGTCAAAGAAACTGTCACTCAAAGGGATTCCCTCTGTCGCAAACTGGGTGGTTGCGAAGCAAAGTGGCAATAGCCATCAGTGACAAAACTACAAGGGTAAAATAATTGTCCTTCGAATAAATTCTGTCGGCAATTTTGCCATTTGAATCGGCGTCTGCATGTAATACAGAAAGGTAAGGCGACATGGGTGTTTCATGTGTTGTGCATAGCTGACAGGTTGGCCAAGCAAAATGAATAGCAATATTCTGCTGAATGGCTGCATTCTCATGATGTTTATGTGTAGGTGACGCCGCTTCTGACGTCCTGAATGTTCTTGCAGCCTACCCTGTGTCAATATGTTCTGTTCTTGCTGACACTTCCTCGATGTCGTTTTATTGTCACGTTTAGGCTACCTTGTGGCTGTGGTTGAAACAGACCAGGTACATGACATGTTGTGAACATCACTGAAACTTATAAGAACACTGTTGGCCTATTATTAATTGAAGAGATCGATCATATGAGCAGCGTCTAGGGGTAGCATAGTGGGCAGTACTCTCTCGTGGACAGATTAAATGGGCAGAGGTTGGTTATAGGCTACTATATTCGGAAGTCATGTAATAGCATTGCCTTGAGATACACTGCTATAGATAAAGGGGATTAACTGCGCATTAAAGTTTAGATGTTTAGAGACTGAAGCACCAATGTGGAGGGAGACCACACACAGGTGTGTCTCTGTGTGTGTCTCTCTCTCTCTCTCTCTCTCTCTCTCTCTCTCTCTCTCTCTCTCTCTCTCGCTCTCTCTCTCTCTATCACTCTCTCTCTCTCTCTCTCTCTCTCTCTCTCTCTCTCTCTCTCTCTCTCTCTCTCTCTCTGTGTGATGTGTCAAGAATGATGCATCGAATACCTGAGTCAAAGCTGCCTAGTTTCGCAGGATGGATAGGGTAAATTAGTTGTGAGGTCTTTATACCATTTTCCCTGTAATGTGAACCAGAATTCGCAACTAACCTGCTATCAAACCTGTGTTGTCTGAGAAATCCAAGAATCGCTTATCCCATTGAGCTAATGCTTAGTGGTTTGGTCTGAGGGCTAAAAATATAATTCTGACCACTTTCATTACAATTCTATAAACACTCAAATGTGGGGAGCCTATAGGCAACTGTTGTGTGGCTGTTAGACAGAATGTCTGTTTCCTTTGCCTTTGATGCTCCATCACACGGAGCACATTACACAATAATCGGATTTCATAAGATAAAATCTGCTTTTAAGTGTTCAGATTAGAGAATAGAAGAAAGTTCATAGATTATTGAGATACAATGCAGCGGAAATGGCTCTTGTCACTGGTCAAGGCACCTCATAACTTCTTAACACTTTGTCTCTTTTCTATTTTGTAGATCATTGCCTATTGCTCACAAAGAAAAATATGTCCCAAAGAGATTCATTAGGATGTAGAGACCATAGAGTTGAAGAGAACAGGTGTAGGCTAAATGTAATGTAGAATATCATATAATTCACTCTGTTCTCACTGACCTGGGACTGTTCTCTACCTAACACCTTATGTGTTTCTGTTGATGTGGCATGGATAGGATAGCACTTGCCCAGTGAGTTGGTACAATCAATGAGTCACTGGTGATACCTCGTCCAAGCAATCATTTTAGCTGGTGTGCATGTGTTCCCCGGAGGGCTTACAGCAGTGCGAAAACACCTCTCTCCCTCTGTACAGTGTCATGGTAACTTCATCAGACCACCGGGTATGTGTGTGTGTGTGACCTGGAAGTCACTCCTCATGCAGCTTCCTTTATCTCCCATCACAAACAGGGCACAAAACACATACCTTGTACTATATAAGGTAGATCTATTTAGAACTAGTCTCAAAAGGAAGATTCTCTTTGATCTGTTTCCAGCTCTACTTGATCTTGGTGAGCAGTGGTCACTCAATGGGTTCACTGATTGAAGTCGAGTTATTATTCTGATCAGCTTAACCTCTCTCTCTCTCTTTCTCTCTCGTTCGCCTGATTGTTGTTCTGCCTACACCGACAAATTGCTGATGCTATCTACGTAATCAAACTCCTCTCCCTTCTGAAGGCGTTTTATATGATTGGTCGAATCAAGTCTGCTGGGTTTGTTTGAATCGTTTGTTCTTTACCTAGTGTTCACAGAATGTCATTCTTAGGGTGGGGAGGCCCATGAGTGATTACTAGGCCAAGGCTATACAGTGCATTCGGAAAGTATTCAGACTCCTTTACTATTTCCACTTTTGTTACGTTACAGCCTTATTCTAAAATATATATATTTTTTATCACATCAATCTACACACAATACCCCTAAATGACAAAGCGGAAACAGGTTTTTAAAAATGTTTGATAATTTATAAAAACTAAAAAACAGATACCTTATTTACATTCGTTATTCAGGTCCTTTGCTATGAGACCCTTTGCTAAAGTTGATTGGAGTCCACCTGTGGTAAATTCAGTTGATTGGACATGAGTTGTAAAGGCACACACCTGTCTATATAAGGTCCCACAGTTGACAGTGCATATCAGAGCAAAAACCAGGTCATGAGGTCGAAGAAATTGTCTGTAGAGCTTCGAGACAGGATTGTGTCGAGGCACAGATCTGGGGAAGGGTACCAAAAACTGTCTGCAGCATTGAAGGTCTCCAAGAACACAGTGGCCTCCATCATTCTTAAATGGAAGACGTTTGGAACCACCAAGACACTTCCTAGAGCTGGCCGACCAGCCAAACTGAGCAATCGGGGGAGAAGGGCCTTGGTCAAGGAGGTAACCAAGAACCCGATGGTCACTCTGACAGAGCTCCAGAGTTCCTCTGTGGAGATGGGAGAACCTTCCAGAAGGACAACCAATCAAGCCTTTATGGTAGAGTCGCCAGACGGAAGCCACTCCTCAGTAACAGGCACGTGACAGCCCGCTTGGAGTTCGCTAAACGGCACATAAAGGACTCTCAGACCATGAGGAACAAGATTCTCAGGTCTGATGAAACCAAGATTGAACTCTTTGGCCTGAATGCCAAGCGTCATTTCTGGAGGAAACCTGGCACCATCCCTATGGTGAAGTATGGTGGTGGCAGCATCATGCTGTGTAGATGTTTTTCAGCGGCAGGGACTGGGAGACTAGTCAGAATCGAGGGAAAGATGAACAGAGCAACGTACAGAGAGATCCATGATGAAAACCTGCTCCAGAATGCTCA
The DNA here is from genome assembly GCF_016432855.1 of Salvelinus namaycush. Lineage (NCBI taxonomy): Eukaryota > Metazoa > Chordata > Actinopteri > Salmoniformes > Salmonidae > Salvelinus > Salvelinus namaycush. The sequence continues at coordinate 37,360,935 of NC_052307.1, read as the reverse complement.
GGACCTCAGACTGGGGTGAAGGTCCCCCTCCAACAGGACGACAACCTTTTGCACGCAACCAATACAACGCAAGAGTGGCTTCGGGACAAGTCTCTGAATGTCCTTGAGTGGCCCAGCCAGAGCCCGGACTTGAACCCAATCGAACATCTCTGGAAAGACCTGAAAATAGCTGTGCAGCAACGCTCTCCATCCAACCTGACAGGGCTTGAGAGGATCTGCATAGAAGAATGGGAGAAACTCCCCAAATGCAGGTGTGCCAAGATTGTAGCGTCATACCCAAGAAGACTCAAGGCTGTAATCGCTACCAAAGGTGCTTCAACAATATACTGAGTAAAGGTTATGAATACTTATGTAAATGTGAAATTTCAGTTTTTTATTTAATAAATTAGCAAAACTTTCTATAAACCAGTTTTTGCTTTGTCATTATGGGGTATTGTGTGTAGATTGATGAGGGAAAAAAACTATTTAATCCATTTTAGAATAAGGCTGTAATGTAACAAAATGTGGAAAAAGTCAAGGGGTCCGAATACTTTCCGAATGCATTATATCTCCATGTTCATATGTCAGTAATGCTTACTTTTACAGTCTGGCATTTACCTTATTGTGTGATGGACACTTTCTGAGACTAACTTTCATCCTTGTAGTACCAGTATTGTCACACCCTGATCTGGTTCACCTATCTTTGTGCTTGTCTCCACCCCCCTCCAGGTGTCGCCCATCTTCCTCATTATCCCCAGTGTATTTATACCTGTGTTCTCTGTTTGTCTGTTGCCAGTTCGTTTTGTTTCATCAAGCCTACCAGCGTTTTTTCCCGTGCTCCTTTCTGTCTCTAGTTCCTGTTTTCTAGCTTTCCTGTTTTTTGACCCTTCTGCCTGCCCTGAGCCTGCCTGTCGGTCTGTACCTTGTCACACCACCCTGGATTACTGACCTCTGCCTGCCCTGACCCTGAGCCTGCCTGCCGTTCTGTACCTTTTGGACTCTGCTCTGAACTACTGACCTGTCGTTTGCCTGCCCCCCTGTTTTTGTAATAAACTTTTGTTACTTCGAAACTGTCTGCATCTGGGTCTTCTCCTGAGCCTTGACAAGTATAACAAAAGTAATAAGGAGGTTTTTGTTATTAGAGGTCGACCGATTATGATTTTTCAACGCCGATACCAATACCGATTATTGGAGGACCAAAAAAAGCCGATACCGATTAATCGGACTTTTAAATAAAACATATATTTTTTTGTAATAATGACAATTACAACAATACTGAATGAACACTTATTTTAACTTAATATAATACATCAATAAAATCAATTTAGCCTCAAATAAATAATGAAACATGTTCAATTTGGTTTAAATAATGCAAAAACAAAGTGTTGGAGAAGAAAGTAAAAGTGCAATATGTGCCATGTAAAAAAGCTAACGTTTAAGTTCCTTGCTCAGAACATGAGAACATATGAAAGCTGGTGGTTCCTTTTAACATGAGTCTTCAATATTTCCAGGTAAGAAGTTTTAGGTTGTAGTTATTATAGGAATTATAGGACTATTTCTCTCTATACCATTTGTATTTCATATACCTTTGACTATTGGATGTTCTTATAGGCACTTTAGTATTGCCAGTGTAACAGTATAGCTTCCGTCCCTCTCCTCGCCCCTACCTGGGCTCGAACCAGGAACACATCGACAACAGCCACCCTCGAAGCATCGTTACCCATCGCTCCACAAAAGTCGCGGCCCTTGCAGAGCAAGGGGAACAACTACTCCAAGTCTCAGAGCGAGTGACGTCACCGATCGAAACACTATTAGTGCGCACCCCGCTAACTAGCTAGCCATTTCACATCGGTTACACCAGCCTAATCTCGGGAGTTGATAGGCTTGAAGTCATAAACAGCTCAATGCTTGAAGCGCTGCGAAGAGCTGCTGGCAAACGCACAAAAGTGCTGTTTGAATGAATGCGTACGAGCCTGCTGCTGCCTACCATCGCTCAGTCAGACTGCTCTATCAAATATCAAATCATAGACTTAATTATAACATAATAACACACAGAAATATGAGCCTTTGGTCAACTTCTTGTCAATAGGGGGGCGCTCTGATTTTATTCGATATAGGTGTTAAAGACATCATAATGTAGTTATTTTAAACCGAGTTATATCAGTTTATATCAGTATATTGCGATTTTCGGATATTTCTTTGTGCTGCGTTATGAAGAGTTGGGCACGTCTGGGCCACATAGCTAATGTTTGCTGCTAATTCCTAAGTTGAAGACGGCAATCTACAACCGAGCAACGATGATTCTGGACAAAGGACCACTTGCACAAGATTCTGATGGAAGCTCATCAAAAAGTAAGAACTATTTATGATGTTAATTCGTTGTTCTGTTGAAAAATGTAAAACTATTATTCCGCCATTAATTTCGGTGCGGTCTCGTTTTAGCGCACGCTGTATGTCGTAGTAACGTTAATTTTAAAAATCTAACACAGCGGTTGCATTAAGAACTAATGTATCTTTCATTTGCTGTCCAACCTGTATTTTTTAGTCAAGTTTATGAGTGGTTATTGATTAGATTAGGTGTCTTTCCCAAGATTTCTCCCGACATTTTGTTGGCAGCTTGGCTACTATTCTCATTGTATAACCACGATTTGTGCCGCTAAATATGCACATTTTCGAACAAACAATATATGTATTGTGTAATATGATGTTATAGGACTGTCATCTGATGAAGTTTTGAGAAGGTTAGTGAAAAAATTAATATCTTTTGCTGGTTTATTCGCTATTGCTAACGTGCATGAATCAATGCTGCTGTGTGGTTGGCTATTGTAGTAAGCTAATATAATGCTAAATTGTGTTTTCGCTGTAAAACACTTAAAGAATCTGAAATATTGGCTGGATTCACAAGATCTTTGTCTTTCATTTGCTGTACGCTGTGTATTTTTCATAAATGTTTTATGATGAGTATTTAGGTAATTCACGTTGCTCTCTGTAGTTATTCTAGTTGCTTTGGTGAGAGTTGTGATGGTGGCTGCAATGTAAAACTATGATTTATACCTGAAATATGCACATTTTTCTAACAAAACATATGCTATACAATAAATATGTTATCAGACTGTCATCTGATGAAGTTGTTTCTTGGTTAGTGACTATTTATATCTTTATTTGGTCGAATTTGTGATAGCTACCTATGCAGGAAAAAAATGGTGGGAAAAAAAAGTTGTGTCTTTTGCTATGGTGGTTAGCTAATAGAAATACATATTGTGTCTTCCCTGTAAAACATTTTAAAAATCAGAAATGATGGCTGGATTCACAAGATGTGTATCTTTCATTTGGTGCCTTGGACTTGTGATTTCATGAACATTTTATTATATGATATCCCTGTGGCTTTAGGCTAGGCTATGCTAGTCAGCTTTTTTGATGGGGGGGATCCCGGATCCGGGTTTGTGACTCGTTAGAGGTTTTAACAGTTTCCGGATTTGACCATATCATTTAGAAAACAAAACGTTTATTCTTTCAGTGAAATACGGAACCGTTCCGTATTTTATCTAACAGGTGGCATCCCTAAGTCTAAATATTGCTGTTACATTGTACAACCTTCAATGTTATGTCATAATTATGTACAATTCTGGCAAATTAATTACGGTCTTTGTTAGGAATAAATGGACTTCACACAGTTCGCAACGAGCCAGGCGGCCCAAACTGCTGCATATACCCTGACTGCTTGCATGGAACGCAAGAGAAGTGACACAATTTCCCTAATTATAAGAAATTCATGTTAGCAGGCAATATGAACTAAATATGCAGGTTTAAAAATATATACTTGTGTATTGATTTTAAAGAAAGGCATTGATATTTATGGTTAGGTTTGGTGCAACGACAGTGCTAAATCATCACCCGTTTGGCGAAGTAGGCTGTGATTCGATGAGAAATGAACAGGCACCGCATCGATTATATGCAACGCAGGACGCGCTAGATAAACTAGTAATATCATCAATCATGTGTAGTTAACTAGTGATTATGTGAAGATTAATTGTTTTTTATAAGTTTAATGCTAGCTAGCAACTTACCTTGGTTTCTTGCTGCCCTCGCGTAACAGGTAGTCAGCCTGCCATGCAGGCTCCTCGTGGAGTGCAATGTAAGGCAGGTGGTTAGAGCGTTGGACTAGTAACCGGAAGGTTGCAAAAACAAATCCACGAGCTGACAAGGTAAAAATCTGTCGTTCTGCCCCTGAACAAGGCAGTTAACCCACTGTTCCTAGGCCGTCATTGATAATAAGAATGTGTTCTTAACTGACTTGCCTAGTTAAATAAAGGTGTAAAAAAAATAAAATAAACATTGGCCAAATCGGTGTCCGAAAATACCGATATCCGATTGTTATGAAAACTTGAAATCGCCCCTAATTAATCGGCCATTCCGATTAATTGGTCGACCTCTAATTGTTATGTAAACACATTATTACCATTTACTGTAGTTTCTGACTATGTATACCAGGTATAGGCTATTTGTCTTTACTTGGCCACTTTTACAAGACCTATTAACAAAGGGTATGTGATGGTTTGTTGCCAAGCTGTAAAAACAGCACTGATCACATCCCATGTGTGCTTTTAAAGCAGCCCATGCCTCATACCTAACCAGGCCTGTAGAAATGCCCAGATTATGTTTCTTTGGGTGGGGCTCCATGACTCAGAGCAAGGGGGTGGGCATTAGAACATTGTGTGTGTGTGGTGTGTGTGCAGGGGCGGTCTGGCGTTTCGGGCAAGTGCCAGATGGGCTGGTCCATTGTTAGCTCAGTGTGCCTGTCTCACTTGTTTTTTTTCTCTCGCAAAATTATTATTATCTCAAAGAATGAAATAGGCCAGTGTGTGGGAAATGCCAGAGCCCATTTCTGGTCCCAGTCTGCCCCTGTGTGTGTGTGTGTGTGTGTGTGTGTGTGTGTGTGTGTGTGTGTGTGTGTGTGTGTGTGTGTGTGTGTGTGTGCGCGTGCACGTGCGTGTGTGTGTGTGTGTGTGTGTGTGTGTGTGTGTGTGTGTGTGTGTGTGTGTGTGTGTGTGTGTGTGTGTGTGTGTACATGCACAAGAGGGGTTATAGCAGTGGGGAGATTTGGGTCAGTCCTTTTTGGAAATGTGAAATGTTTGTCCCACAGATTCTAGAGAGGCCTGTCTCTCTGTTACTAAGGCCCACAGCCGCTATTGTCCCTCTCCTTTCACCGCTCAGCTCTTTATTCTCCACAACCACACATCTCAATTATCACACAGGGGAGCTTTGTGTGGCCAGAGCGCTCTCTCGCTCCCTCCCTCCCTGTGTGTGTGTGTGTGTGTGTGTGTGTGTGTGTGTGTGTGTGTGTGTGTGTGTGTGTGTGTGTGTGTGTGTGTGTGTGTGTGTGTGTGTGTGTGTGTGTGTGTGTGTGTGTGTGTAAAAGAGAGAGAAAATTACAGACACACACAAGCAGACCAAGACTAAGAGAGAGAATTCAGAGAGAGAGAAAGAGAGTGACAGTGAGAGTGAGAGAGAGACAGTGAGAGTGAGAGAGAGACAGTGAGAGTGAGAGCGAGACAGTGAGAGAGAGTTTTAGTGAAAGGAAGAGGAGGATCCCTTTCGTAGAAAGCATTTCCCCATAGCTACCTGGTGTTGTGAGCTGCAGTACCAGTGCCTCTCTCAAGGGAAATACATCCTCTCATACAACTGGTAGCCTACATGTAGGGAGAGTGGAGTGCACTGCAGATCTACGTTACGTGTTGTGGATGTTGTCGATTATAGTTTTCGCCATTGTTATTGCAGAGTAAACGAAGAGGATCACCAGAGCTTGGACCAGCCCTCCACCACCAACCATCCTAATGGATCCTTAGCCACTATTTGACTGGTGAGTTGAATCTCTTTTACAGGCTCGTGAATAAGTATTTTTACCATGTAGATCTAATTTATAATTTGATGTTACACCTTACAGAAAGGTAGCGTCATTTAGCTAGTGTGTATGTATGTATGTGTCAATGTAGGCTGCTGAGGGGAGGACGGCTCATAATAATGGCTGGAACGGAGCAAATGGAATGGCATCTAACCATGTGTTTGATGTATTTGATACCATTCCACCTGTTCCGCTTCAGCCATTACCACAAGCCCATCCTCCCCAATTAAGGTGCCACCAACCTCCTGTGGTGTGTGTGATTTAAACTCAATGAAGCAATGTGTAATTGTGAACACAGTGCCCTGCTCTCTCTTCACATTCACCAGTTAATACCTAATCCAGAATAGAGATGCACACAAATATGCTCACCGTCCATTGCCAAGCAACCAAGTGGAGTTGTCAACCTGACCCTAAACACAAACATTTCCCATTTTATTTAACCTTTTATTTAACTAGGTCAGTTAAGAACAAATTATTCTTATTTACAATGACGGCTTACCCCGGCCAAACCTGGACGACACTGGGCCAATTGTGCGCCGCCCTATGGGACACCCAATCACGGCCGGATCTGATACAGCCTGAATTCGAACCAGGGACTGTAGTGACGCCTCTTGCACTGAGTTGCAGTGCCTTAGACCACTGCGCCACTCGGGAGCCCATCGATTTACTGAGGTCACCTTTTAGGTACTCTGTACACTCAGGTGTATCAGCTGCCAATTACAATTCATAAACAACACCTTTCCTGTGTGTGTGTGTGTGTGTGTGTGTGTGTGTGTGTGTGTGTGTGTGTGTGTGTGTGTGTGTGTGTGTGTGTGTGTGTGTGTGCACGCTCACATAAATGGCTAATATCAAATCAAAGTTTATTGGTCGCGTGCTCAGTTTAGCAGATGTTATAGCAGGTGCAGTGAAATGCTTGTTTTAGCATAATTATACTTTGCAGAGCAGTGTTCGCTTTGTGCTGTAAAAGCGGAGCCCTCTTCTCTCTTGGCGAGTCCTTTTAGTCGGCCTCAGATCAATCGTTAGATATTCATGCTCGAGAGACACAGGAAGGCAGAAAGGTGTTTGAAGGCTGGACAGATGGGAGAGGTCACAAAGGGGAATCTCTTTGATTTGCTATGCTCCACCTCCACTGCTTCCCCTTAATAGACATTGAATAGGGGAGCTCCTGGCAAGACAAGTGATATTCTGTTTTGAGATATCATGTGTCTTAATGAGGTGTTTATATAAGATCATAATTATGTACATTTAGATTGGTAATTGCTGCGGAATCGATCAATTGGTATTTGTAGAAATGTACTATAGTTGTATATTCTGGAAAAGCAAATGTAGATAGCAAATGCCTAGAATTGGACTGAAAACCTGCGTACACAGGCGTCCCTCCTCTGTTGACGTTTGTCTGTCGGTGATGGTGTATGGCTATTGGCCGGTCATGTCTGAGATACATCGGTGTAGTATTAGAGAGCAGTGTGGTTGTGTGAGAACAGTAGTATGTTTGGGCTGAGGATAAAGGACCTAACCCTTTGCTATGATGGAGAGGATCATGCTGCATTACAGGTTATTATAGTGTGGGAGGGTTCTCAGACAGATGAACTCAAGTGTGCTCACCTTCAAAGATTCAAACCCTCTTTACTCCTCTCTCTCTCTCTCTCTCTCTCTCTCTCTCTCTCTCTCTCTCTCTCTCTCTCTCTCTCTCTCTCTCTCTCTCTCTCTCTCTCTCTCTCTCTCTCTCTCTCTCTCTCTCTCTCTCTCTCTCTCTCTCTCTCTCTCTCTCTCTCTCTCTCTCTCTCTCTCTCTCTCTCTCTGTCTGTCTGTCTGTCTGTCTGTCTGTCTGTCTGTCTGTCTGTCTGTCTGTCTGTCTGTCTGTCTGTCTGTCTGTCTGTCTGTCTGTCTGTCTGTCTGTCTGTCTGTCTGTCTGTCTGTCTGTCTGTCTGTCTGTTAGTGTCATAGCATGCATCCCTCTGATATGTCAGCAGCAGAGTGCGTTGTGATTCATTCTTAATAATCACAAAGTAGGCCCTATAATCTGTTTGGCATTTCCCAGACACAGATTAGGCCTAGTCTTGGACTAAAAAAATAATTATCAATGGAGAATCTCAATTAAAAGTTCTCAGTTGTGAAGGCTAATCTGTGTCTGGGAAACTGGCCCTATGAGCATAGGTTAGACCCTTGGCCATGACACATGACAGTGGTGCTAAGTGAGTTAGTGCAAGGTTAGAAAAGCTTGTTTTCCCTTACCATCCATAATAAACACATTAATGAGTGTAAAGCCACCTCCGCCTCTACTCCAGGGACATTGTTAGAGCTTTCAGAACAAGTAGTTATCACCTAATCACACACACGTACAGATACACACGTGTGAATGAACTAGCACAGACACACGTGCACAAATGTGCCTGCACATACACACACACACACACTTGTCACCTAATCATCTCCTGAAAACAAAATATGTTCTAATCAGTTTGTGAGTGTGTTTGAGTGTTCACACAGGTAAGCAGACATACATTAACACTTGTCCACAAGTATGTACACGTATTCTGTATACTACCCTCACACACACACATGCTCACACACACAATGAATAAAGCCGGGATTAAAAGATGTAGCGACTGTCTTCATTAATCCCTGCACCAGCGTTTTAGAGAGAAGAGACGAGAGAGTGGGAAAAGAGTTCATGTTTCAACTGAGTTCATTGTTCCAATTTAAATTTTGTATCTTTATTTAACTAGGCAAGTCAGTTAATTACCAACAACATCTTATTTACAATGACAGCCTACCAGGGAGCAGTGGGTTAACTGCCATGTTCAGGGGCAGAACAACCAATTTTTACCTTGTCAGCTGAGGGATTCAATCCAACAACCTTTCGATTATTGGCCAAACGCTCTGACCACTAGGCTACCTGCCGCCCCAAGAGATGGACAACTTTGTGTGGCGTTTAAGGAAGTAACCCATGGCAGCACCTTAACGTTCAGCCATATTCCTTTCCTCCCTCCCCCCCTCCTCCACCACCCGTGGGCTATTTATATCTCAGGGAATCAAAGAGCCAATTAAAACGCAGCTGCACTAATGAGCGAGCCAGCGGACTGAGGTGAAATGTTGTTCACTCTAATCCATCCTCTGTTTCAAAGAATGATCTAGAGCAACAAGTTGGGCTTACAAACGGTCTGGGGTTAACTTCCTTGAGCTATGGGTCAGAAACTGTCATCAACCGCCTTGGTTAAGGGAGTGTTCAAACGGCAGTCCATCGAAGGTCTGGAGAGACGCACTTGAGGAATAGAATAGTAGCCTCTGTTTTGTCTCTCTGGCTTAGATCTGCGGTCGTCTGGACATTCGGTGAACAGAAAAGTTCTCTACATGGACCCTATGTATAAAGGTGAGATTCACACTTTGCTCTTCGCTTTTAGTATGGTTTTGTTGAGATCATGAATAAAATAAAGGAAGTGTGTGTTTTTGCAGCCCAGAAAATGGGTTGTATAGGCTGGATTGAACAGGGCTCTGGGTATTTCCCTCATGATAACGTTCTGTTCGGTGTGTTCACCCACAGGTGGTGCCTTGCATCAGAACCCCCTCCAGCCATGAGCTACCCCCATCCTAGGCATCCTGGGTAGGATGACGGCCGTGTACCCCTCTGGGGTAGGCTCTGCTGGGGCTACGGTGGGGAGTTCCAGGGGCTCTGGGGCTGGGAGAACAGGCGGTCAGGACAGGAGATATGCCCGCTGGAGCCGTCAGGACAGCTCGGACATCGCTACAGATGATGAGGGGGTCCCTGCCCGCCAACTCAGCCCCCTGGAGAGGCTGAACCTCGACATGTGCCAGGACGACAGGTAGAACCAGGACGCCCAACGCTCTCTTAGAACACAACGAGAAAGAAAATTCATTATCATGTATTGTTTTTCTGGATCATTTGTTAATGATGATTATTTGGCAACCCCTCTGGTAACCCTACTGACAGGGTGGTCCGTGAGCTCACAGTGGGCCGACGTATCGGCTTCTACAAGGTCCGCGGGGAGATCGGCTGTGGAAACTTCTCCCATGTCAAGCTGGGGATCCACGCCCTCACCAACGGTAAGGAAGACCCCTGCCAATCAGCAAACACATGAACTGATGTTTAACATAACAGACACAGCCCTGCTGTACTGTAGATGCTCACCAAACCTTTGAATCTTTCAAAATGATTCAATTCATTGACCAGTAAAAGTGAGAAGATATTTAGGCCTGGCCAATCTTCACTAAATATGCTGGCTTGAGTCGAATAGTTCTCGGAAAATCCCAGCTTCTCTGCTCCAGCAAAGTCGCAAACCACCGTGATGACCGACTACCTGTTTTTATCAATGAGCTAATAATACGTATCCTTAGATAGCTGTTTGCTAATGAGCCAGTGGTTTGGGCCTGTGGTCTGAATCAGCCACAGAGGGACAGCTTGTCTGCTGCCCTTGAAAAGATGGATTGATTAGAGATCTCGTGTTTCCCTAGCGACGGCTGGAATTGCCGCATGCTTCATCAAAGACTGTATGTAGTGTGAGTGAGTGTGCGTGCGTGGTATCGCTTGCTTAGTACGACAAAAAGCAAAATGAGCTCCGGGGCATTTTTAAAGGCTGTCGCTGAAAGCTGTGGCAGAGCAGAAAGAGAGACTAATACCAGTCTTAATTATGCATGTCAAAGCACAATTAGATATCTCAGCACCATCACACCGCTTAGGGACTTTTCCATACCCTATTAGCCAAGATCTTTGTTTTATTCCTTTATATTATGAATTAATTTATGCTATTGATATCAAGTATGGGTGCTACAGGTGAGGTCAGGGTGGTCAGAGCTGTTTACGATGAGCATGGCCTTATTTATATTACAGCATATTGGATGACTGTCATTCATAATCCATTCACCCAGCTCAATGTAACATTGATAGGTTTAGGCTACTACATGATATTCAAATTTTCTTTGAACCCATCAGGAGGTTGCTACATCCTAGCCTATGAATGAAAGTTTACAACGTAGGTGCACAGGTCAAGAGACAAATTAGTGTAATCAAGTAATCAAAGACGGACATTCAATACCGCCTTGGACACTCTTGCGTGTATCTAGCTGACCTAGGGTGTAATCATTAGTCCAACAGTTGCAAACAAGAGTTTCTATTGTACAAATGCAGGTATGCAAACACAGTTCACTTTCATAGAAGCCACATACAAATAGTATGTTTGCTCGTTGTGTAATTTCTTCTTGCATTTACTCGCTCTCCTCCTCTCAACTTTTCCCTTCGCTTGTGGACTTCAGTACCTGTGACCAGGCAACAAAACCTTTCCAAGCCAAACCTTCATACCATAATCGCTAACCACTACACACACAGCCTACATCGTTGTCACCATATTAGCTAACGTCATAGTCAACATAGCTAGCTACTAGAACTAACATGTTAATAAACCTGCTACAATCATGCAGTACAGTGCCGGCAGATAAAGCAAAAGCTTACCTTGACTTGGAAGAGTTCCAATGTTGGAAAGCCATAGCCAGCTAGCTAACATAGCATCCCTTTCTGTTTGAGCCAGGTGTTTGAGTCGGCTAAACTAGCTAGCTGCATTCGCTAGCCAGGTAAGTGAAAGTGAGAAATTAGAAAAGAGAGAGAGAGAGAGAGAGAGAGAGGGTAGCACATCCAGGGAACAGGTCAGGGTTCCATAACCACAGGCAAAACAGCTTGTCCTTCATTTTTAAGGAATTAATTTGTTCAGAACTGTTCAACTATTGTCTTTCTCTCTCTTATAGTCAACTTCACACCACCTTTTATACACTGCAGTGCTAGCTAGCTGTAGCTTATACTTTCAGTACTAGATTAATTCTCTGATCCTTTGATTGGGTCAACAACATGTCAGTTCATTATGCAAGAGCTCTGATAGGTTGATGGACGTCCTTCGGAAGTTGTCATGATTACTGTGTATGTCTATGGAAGATTAGATTTGTACACGCTACGTGCTTCAGCACTCGGCAGTCCCGTTCTATGAGCTTGTGTGGCCTACAACTTCGCGGCTGAGCCGTAGTTGCTCCTTGTTGCCGTACTGTGCAAAACCAACAATTTGAGCTTCTATTTTTTCAAATCCACCTTTCCAGAAACAAGTCTCTCACCGTTGCCGCTTGCTATAGACCACCTTCTGCTCCCAGCTTTGCCCTGGACACCATATGTGAATTGATTGCCCCCCATCTATCTTCAGAGCTCGTGCTGTTAGGTGACCTAAACTGGGACATGCTTAACACCCCGGCCATCCTACAATCTAAGCTTGCTGCCCTCAATCTCACACAAATTATCAATGAACCTACCATGTACAACCCCGAATCCGTAAACACGGGCACCCTCCTAGATATCATCCTAACCAACCTGCCCTCCAAATACACATCTGCTGTCTTCAACCAGGATCTCAGCGATCACTGCCTCATTGCCTGCGTCCATAATGGGTCTGCGGTCAAACGACCACCCCTCATCACTGTCAAACGCTCCCTAAAACACTTCAGCGAGCAGGCCTTTCTAATCGACCTGGCCCGGGTATCATGGAAGGATATTGACCTCATTCCGTCAGTAGAGGATACCTGGTTATTCTTTAAAAGTGCTTTCCTCACCATCTTAAATAAGCATGCCCCATTCAAAAAATGTAGAACCAGGAACAGATATAGCCCTTGTTTCACTCCAGACCTGACTGCCCTTGACCAACACAAAAACATCCTGTGGCGTACTGCATTAGCATCGAATAGCCAAAAAGTTCTGGGACACTGTAAAGTTCATGGAGAATAAGTGCACCACCTCCCAGCTGCCCACTGCACTGAGGCTAGGAAACACTGTCACCACCGATAAATCCACGATAATTGAGAATTTCAATAAGCATTTCTCTATGGCTGGCCATGCTTTCCACCTGGCTATCCCTACCCCGGTCAACAGCCCTGCACTCCCTACAGCAACTTGCCCAAGCCTCCCCCATTTCTCCTTCACCCAAATCCAGATAGCTGATGTTCTGAAAGAGCTGCAAAATCTGGACCCCTACAAATCAGCCGGGCTAGACAATCTGGACCCTCTCTTTCTAAAATGATCTGCCGCAATTGTTGCAACACCTATTACTAGCCTGTTCAACCTCTCTTTCATATCGTCTGAGATCCCCAAAGATTGGAACGCTGCCACGGTCATCCCCCTCTTCAAAGGGGGAGACACTCTAGACCCAAACTGTTACAGACCTATATCTATCCAACCCTGCCTTTTCTAAGGTCTTCGAAAGCCAAGTTAACAAACAGATCACCGACCATTTCGAATCCCACCGTACCTTCTCCGCTATGCAATCTGGTTTCCGAGCTGGTCATGGGTGCACCTCAGCCACGCTCAAGGTCCTAAACGATATCATAACTGCCATCGATAAGAGACAATACTGTGCAGCTGTATTCATCGACCTGGCCAAGGCTTTCGACTCTGTCAATCACGACATTGTTATCGGCAGACTCAACAGCCTTGGTTTCTCAAATGACTGCCTCGCCTGTTTCACCAACTACTTCTCAGACAGAGTTCAGTGTGTCAAATCGGAGGGCCTGTTGTCCGGACCTCTGGCAGTCTCTATGGTGGTGCCACAGGGTTCAATCTTCAGGCCGACTCTTTTCTCTGTATACATCAATGATGTCGCTCTTGCTGCTGGTGATTCTCTGATCCACCTCTACACAGATGACACCATTCTGTATACTTCTGGCCCCTCTTTGGACACTGTGTTAACTAAACTCCAGACGAGCTTCAATGCCATACAACTCTCCTTCCGTGGCCTCCAACTGCTCTTAAATGCAAGTAAAACTAAATGCATGCTCTTCAACCGATCGCTGCCCACACCTGCCCGCCCGTCCAGCGTCACTACTCTGGACGGTTCTGACTTATGTGGACAACTACAAATACCTAGGTGTCTGGCTAGACTGTAAACTCTCCTTCCAGACTCACATTAAGCATCTCCAATCCAAAATGAAATCTAGAATCTGCTTCCTATTTCGCAACAAAGCATCCTTCACTCATGCTGCCAAACATACCCTCGTAAAACTGACTATCCTACTGATCCTTGACTTCGGTGATGTAATTTACAAAATAGCCTCCAACACTATTCAGCAAATTGGATGCAGTCTATCACAGTGCCATCTGTTTTGTCACCAAAGCCCCATATACTTCCCACCACTGCAACCTGTATGCTCTCGTTGGCTAGCCCTCACTTCATATTCGTCGCCAAACCCACTGGCTCCAGGTCACCTATAAGTATTTGCTAGGTAAAGCCCCGCCTTATCTCAGCTCACTGGTCACCATAGCAGCACCCACCTGTAGCAGGCGCTCCAGCAGGTATATTTCACTGGTCACCCCCAAAGCCAATTACTCATTTGGCCGCCTTTCCTTCCAGTTCTCTGCTGCCAATGACTGGAACGAACTGCAAAAATCACTGAAGATGGACACTCCTATCTCCCTCACTAACTTTAAGCACAAGCTGTCAGAGCAGCTCACAGATCACTGCACCTGTACATAGCCCATCCTACTACCTCATCCCCATATTGTTATTTATTTTATTTATTTTGCTCCTTTGCACCCCAGTATCTCTACTTGCACACTCAACTTCTGCACATCTATCACTCCAGTGTTTAATTGCTATATTGTAATTATTTTGCCACTATGGACTATTTATTGCCTTACCTTCCTTATCTTACCTCATTTGCACACACTGTATATAGACTTTTTATATTGTATTTTTGACTGTATGTTTGTTTATTCCTTGTGTAACTCTGTGTTGTTGTTTGTGTCGCACTGCTTTGCTTTATCTTGGTCAGGTCGCAGTTGTAATTGAGAACTTGTTCTCAACTAGTCTACCTGGTTAAATAAAGGTGAAATAAAAATACAAATATAAAAAACTTTCCACTTCATAATAGCAGCACTTACAGTTGACCGAAGCAGCTCTAGTAGGGGAGAAATTTGACGAACTGACTTGTTGGAAAGGTGGCATCCTATGACGGTGCCACGTTGAAAGTCACTGAGCACTTCAGTAAGGCCATTCTACTGCCAATGTTTGTCTATGGAGATTGCATGGCTGTGTGCTCAATTTTATACACCAGGCAGCAACGGGTGTGGCTGAAATAGCCGAATCCACTAATTTGAATGGGTGTCCACATTCTTTTGTATACATAGTATATTTAGTATAGTATTTTTCTAAAAAGGAAAACTTTTTTATTGTTTCACTATTTTTAATTGTATTAAATTCACTGAGGATGGTCCTCCCTTTCCTCCTCTGGGGAGCTTCTACTCATTTACATTTACATTTAAGTCATTTAGCAGACGCTCTTATCCAGAGCGACTTACAAATTGGAAAGTTCATACATATTCATCCTGGTCCCCCCGTGGGAATTGAACCCTGGTCCCCCCGTGGGAATTGAACCCACAACCCTGGCGTTGCAAGCGCCATGCTCTACCAACTGAGCCACACGGGACCACGCCAAATCTGAACCAGCTTCACCCCTCTACAAAATAGGTTCAATTGGATGTATTCATGTTCTTTTTGTTCTCTACAACCTACACAGTATGTGTGATCATCATTTCCGTTTGGTTATTTCTGCTCTCTCCTGTCGTCTCATCAATAGTCGAATACGACTTTTCAAGAAAGTAATGTTCTTGTTGAAATGAGTAATACTTATAATTGATTGTTTTAGAATAGGCTATAATCAAGAAAATGGGTTTCCATGAAAATCAAGCTCTCTAAAAAATTAGTTAGTTGCCTCAGAGAAAATTGACAATATACAATAGCATACAAGAAAGCAATAACATAAGCCTGTATCTAACTGTTTGCAGATTTGTCTAGGCTTCTACAGATCTTTTTAAAGCTACGTTATGGGATTTGGTCCCAGAGACAGTCATAGGCTTTAGCTGCTTGCTCTGGTGCACCCCCAGATAATGGGTGGAGATGCCCAGCAGTGTTACATTTAGTTAGGAAGTTTGCGATTTGTTTTCTGTGTTGCCAGGCACCATGCGGAGTGTTGTATGTAATCCTGTTCATTCAATTATAGCCATGGAGGTAAAGGAGAAGGCTGGGGGACAACGGAATGAGCTGAACCCCAGACATCAGATAGCTGTCCTTGAGGTTTTCAATGGTCAGTTGTTCCACAAAGTTAAAGTCAACATTATCCAGCTCCTCCCGTGCCTCATCTCAGGACTTACATCCACAACATCAGTCAACTCCTCCTCCTCTAGCTCCTCCTGCTGGTTATCCTGATTCCTGCAGTAAAGGAAGCTAGCACCAAGAACACACTGATGGCCAATGCTGCAGAACAAGCAAGCTACTTTGAGAAAAATCTGCAGATACTCGCCTTTGAATAGGCTAACTAGCTATGCGTTTTGAATCGCTTTGGTTAGATCGCTGTAAAGCAAATCCTTTTGCCACAAGTGTAAATCAGGATCTGGGCATTTCCCGGAATATTGAACCACATTCCACAACTGATATTGAATATAAATATCCCATTATCATAGTGACAGAACGAAACCGAAAAGTATGAAAAATGTCAGTCCTTATTATGACATCATACTTGAGAAAGCCACCTAGCTTGGAATAGAATGTAGAATGCACTCGTTTCATCGGCCACATAACTTGCTTATGCATACAGATATGCTAATGAAGTGTGTGTTGACATCGACAAAGTATTGCACAGTCTTTTCAATAGAGAATAAAACACCAAAAGCTAATATAGCCTTACTCCTTCTCTCAACCTCTTCTTTTTGGTACTAACTTCTATGTTTAATGAACATGTCCCTCTGTCTGTTCTCCTTCAGACAAGGTGGCCATTAAGATCCTGGATAAGACCAAGCTGGACCAGAAGACCCAGAGGCTACTGTCCAGAGAGATCTCCAGCATGGAGAGACTACACCACCCCAACATCATACGTCTCTACGAGGTCGGACGGACACACACACACACACACACACTGTTGATAAGGAATGAGTTACACAAAGCCTGGTCAGAAGCTAAGATCATCAGTGCAGTGCACTGAAACAGAGTTTTTCAGAAGACAACTTGACCATACTCTCTCTGCCCTCCTGCCGGGTGACAGGTGGTGGAGACGTTGTCACGGTTACACCTGGTGATGGAGTATGCTGGTGGAGGAGAGCTCTACACCAAGATTAGCATGGAGGGGAAACTGTCGGACATCGACAGCAAGATTGTCTTCTCTCAGATCCTCTCGGCTGTCAAACACATGGTATGGTCCAGGGTTGAAGTCCTGCATACATACACTTTTCAGTGTAATTATCAGAGCTCACCCAAATAAATATTATGCAGTCTCTTTTCTTTTTCGTTGCGCAACGTTGAATGTAATTTAAAGAGTATGAGATGTATTTAAGGTACATATCGGTATGTTAACCAGATAAATCTTTGACCCACCCCACAGCATGACAACAGCATCATCCACCGTGACCTGAAGGCAGAGAACGTGTTCTACACGTGCAGCACCTGCGTCAAGGTGGGAGACTTCGGCTTCAGCACGCTGAGCCGCCGCGACGAGACCCTCAACACGTTCTGCGGCTCCCCGCCCTACGCCGCGCCTGAACTCTTCAGGGACGAACACTACCTGGGCGTCTTCGTAGACATCTGGGCCCTGGGCATCATGCTGTTCTTCATGGTGACAGGAACCATGCCCTTCAGGGCGGACACGGTGGCCAAACTGAAGCGCTGCATTCTAGAGGGGGCCTATGTGCTGCCCTGCTGGGTACAGGAGCCCTGCCAGAGGCTGATCAGAGGCATCCTCCAGCCCCAGCCCTCAGACCGCTGCAGTGTGGAGCAGATGATGGGCTGTGAGTGGCTGCTGCCTATAGACTTCCCCCGGGCCATGGAGCCCTTTAAACTGGACCCGTCCTATCTGGCCGAGAGCACGCCTTCAGAGTTGGAGGAGGATGAGGCGGAGGTGAGGGAGGCGCTGGAGATACTAGGGATCACCCCGGAGCATATCTTAAATAATCAGGGGAAGGACTGTAGGAGTTCTGTTACGGGCATTTATAGGATTCTGTTGCACCGTGCGCACAAGAGGCGGGCGGTGGAGAGCATGCCTGTGGTTACACATGTGGTCGGGTCCAGCGTGAGTAAAAAGGACCGGCTAAAGGCGTACCACAGCTTACGGCACACCTCCAAGCTCTGTGTGATTCTGTGACGAAAAGCCTTTGCTCCTATAGTTGAACTTTTGTTGTAGTTTTTTTGTCAATAAAGTAAACATTTATGTGACTGTGAATGAGGAATGAGGTGGTGAATTTTAAATCAGTGCAACTTCTGTCTAGAATGTTTATCGACAAAATGTTCACCGCAGATAAGAAAAACGGGGGAAAAATCCTAAAGTTGGGATTGACGTTAGGATTTTTCTTATTTTTAAATCAGTCTCTGTGAGAATATACTTTAGCCTGGGTGCCTGTCTTTTTCGACTTTATCTTACCAGACAAGGCAAAAATTGTACATACTGTCATCCAGCAGACGCTTTTCTCCAAAGTGACATACTGTTAACGCGTACGTATATTCATATGACCTCATGCAGCAATAAGTCCTACAACTCTGGTGTTACAATCACAACCTGAAGCGACTGAGGCTTGGTAAAACCAGATGTAGCATTGTGGAATGCAGAAAGAGTCAAGCATCCAGGCTAATGAGAATGAAGAATGTGATAATTTGAATTAGAAATCAGGAGGTGATTATGTCTCGAATGTTTTATTGTACTGTTTTTGACAGACATTAGTTTTTTCTTTCCAGTTACATGACATCATGATTCTAGACATTTTCATCTCCTATTTCATAAATGCATGTTATTTTTATTCATTTTGCATATGATATCCTATCACAGTGCTTCCCAAACTTCTCCTTGAGTACCCCCAGCCAGTCCACTTCGTTGATGTATTTCAGAACGAGCATAGCTGATTGAAATGGTTACCTAATCATCAAGCTCTTCATTAGTTGAATCAGCAGTGCTAGTTCTGGAATACATAAAATAACTGGGCTGGCTGGGGGTACTCGAGGAGAGGTTTGGGATGTCTGATTATGTCTCTTAGCCTGAGAGCCAGTCTGTTTTTGCTTTTTGTGCTATCATGCTAACTCCTTGTCACTCATTGTCATGCAAAATGTGTTTGGCTTTGACAATAAGCAATGGAGTTGGCAAGAGCACAAACAGATCTGGGACCAGGCTAGATATCAGCAGGTAACTGGTTGAAAGGAACACATTGGCCTTATTGGCCTGGTTGGGTTGACAGTTATTTGTACACCTTACCTGTCGTCGCCAATAATTTGATTTTCAATTGTTATGATGCCATATTACTGCCCAATATATATTTTCAAAATATGAAATAAAATGCTGAAATACTGTGTTGTCCTGTAATGTTTCGATAAACTTCACATGTCAATGTTCATTACAAAATGTATTTTTCTCATCTAGGGTTAATGGGTTTATATTATGGACAATAAATGGTGACTGTATCTGATAAGAAACAAGCCTAATGTCTTACTTACAGTTCAGAAACAGTAACTAGCCTACACATCAGGCTTATATCGGCATATGTCGACTCTAAGCTGTGGATGAAACTGAAGGGGGGCATGATGCGTTTGCCTAATGTACAGTATCAAATCAAATTGTATTTGTCACATGCGCTGAATACAACAGGTGTAGACCTTACAGTGAAATGCTTACTTACAAGCCCTTAACCAACAATGCTTTAAGAAGTTAATAATAAAATAAAATAAAATATATATATATATATGAAAGTAACAAATAATTAAACAGCTGCAGTAAAAAACAAGCGAGGCTATATACAGGGGGTGCCGGTTAGTCGAGGTAATTGAGGTAATATGTACATGTAGGTAGAGTTAAAGTGACTATGCATAGATTATAAACAGAGAGTAGCAGCAGTGTAAAAGAGGGGACTGGGTAGCCCTTTGATTAGCTGTTCAGGAGTCTTATGGCTTGGGGGTAGAAGCTGTTAAGAAGGCTTTTGGACCTAGACTTGGTGCTCCGGTACCGCTTGCTGTGCGGTAGCAGAGAGAACAGTCTAACTAGGGTGGCTGGAGTCTTTGACAATTTTTAGGGCCTTCCTCTGACACCGCTTGATATAGAGGTCCTGGATGGCAGGAAGCTTGGCCCCAATGATGTACTGGGCAGTACGCACTACCCTCTGTAGTGCCTTGCGGACGGAGGCCGAGCAGTTGCCATACCAGGCAGTGATGCAACCAGTCAGGATGCTCTCGATGATGTACGTGTGAGAGAAAATGACATTATATCCTATCAACAATACATTTTCACAAGCAGTAAACCTCATCCATCTGTGATGCCTTTGATTCATGGTTTAGTATAGTTTGAGTCTGTGTGCTGTAATCATACTGTATTGCACACACTATACTACATTTCCCGTAATGGACTAATATTACGCATGCTGACTCGTCTATACGTGATGACGCAATTTCTGTCTTGTTGGAACTGCAAGGTGATTTCATCAGGAAGAGAGTAGTCATACTTGAGAGTGTACTCTACGAGACCTTACAGACAGTAACGGCGAATAGACAACGAAAATAGCTTCACTCGAATGCTATTCTAACTTGTCAGGCAGTATACTGAGAAAGGTAAGTATATTTGAGACATGATAAATTAATGCTATTTATTTTATTAATAAACGAACACATACAACGACCACGCCCTCAGCAATATTTGCACCATTAATCTGTCGTGCTGGCACATTACTAACGTTATAACGTTAGCTGCTGTCAGTTTAAACATGTGTAAAGCCGTGGTGTGCAGTTTATGACCATCGATTCCTTATATTTTATGGAAATGTTACGTTCAGTTATTTGTCAAATTTGGTAGGTCATGGAACATGCATTGGCTGGTCAATTATGCAGCATATGTTGCTTTGGCAAGCAAACAGTAGCTAACTAACTAGCCTACCTACTAACCCTTGTGTCTGCACTGTCAGTACATCATGTTTCTATGCTAACAATGCTCTTTCTTGTCGGTAACGATAGCAAGATAAACTAGGCCGGCAACAATGTATCTGGCTAACGTTACCTAGCTAGCTTGCTAACTAACCATCGGCCTACTGAGCACAAACTGGTTTACATTCATTTGTGAGCTAGATTTTTCGCAGCAGAGGTTCATATCAAATGTGAGTACTTCATCCAGATTTGAAGTGCAATATTATCGCGAACATTTTATGCCGCGTTCGTGTACTAGTCAGAATTAGGAAACTAGGAAATCTCTGACATGCTTACTGGTTGTATTTATTCGCCTGCCGCGTTCAACGAATCAGCAAGTCGGACCTTTCCGAGTTTCTTAGTTTCGACTTGCATATGAACGCGGCAGTAGACTGGCTTGTTTTGTTGCTTTGTGACAAAGGGGGAAGTGGGCGGGGCGATGTATAAGAACGAGGTCATTGATGGGAGCGCGCAGCTGTATACTGGGTGGGGGCTGCCGAACACTAGTTACTGGTGTCAACTCTCACTTTAGTCTCTCTCCAGAATTTCTCATGTCCAGAATTTACATGTCAGAGAATTTAAAATTAAAGATACAGTTATTGGGTAGGATATTCCAATATATTTGCCTTTTATTTGAACAAGAATGAGTTCAGTCACAATTCTCTTATCACACATCATTGAACTGGACCTGCCCACAAACCAAAGTCTTATGTTTCCTGATTATAATGGTGACATTGCTGATTCTGTTTTCCCAGATGTCAGTCACTGAGGATCTTCCTGATATGGATGGAGTGGATCTTCTGGGGATCCTGTGCCAGTATGGAGAGACTGGAGCCAATGATCCCTTCTTCACAGATGGGAATGGGCTAGAAAACTGGCTCGCCGAGCAAGATGTATGTCTCCCACTTAGGAATAAAACTGTTTTATGTTTGCTAAACAATAGGCTAATAGGGTTTAGTAATTGTCAGGGAACAAACCATTAATTTAATGGTATGTAGTAAAGCAGAATAATTTATTTTATCGTTTTACATCAATGTGATAAACTTCCTTATAGTGCTGAGCGATTAACTGAAATATCAGTTATTTTTAGATTTTTTTTAACAACTAATTGTACCGACGTTGGTTCAATATTTTTTATTATATTTTGTTTTCGTTTGGTGAGCTCGATGTGCTGTTCCTGTAGAGATAATTCAGATGAAGCCTGAACTGTGCGATGTAGTAGGGAGTTGTCGTTTCCAACAGGCCAATATTCTACATAGTTTAGTGCAGAAAGCTTGGTAATTAACTACAATAACCATAATCCATTGCGCGCCCGCTTAAACTTGTCCGGTCTGAACGGAGCAGACACGGAGACTGAGAGAACGTGCGATCGACAGGGATAGAACGTAGTTGTTTCACGAGCCTGAAAATACATTATCTAAGTAATTGACAGTTGGGTAACTAACTAACTGACAAAATCACTATTTTAGTAGATCAAAGTAAATATGACTTCTGAAGTCATATTTACTTTGATCTACTAAAATAGTGATTTTGTCAGACAGCATAGGCAGCAGCTCTATAGAGATGAGATAATGACTTGGAATTAAATAATAGTAATAAATAAAAAAATATTTTATTAATGTAAAGTAATTTTACTAAATGATGGTTTCATATGTGCTAAGCAGTAATGGGCAACCACTACCATCATTGGACTTTTATTAATTATTTTATAAAGTGTTACAGCATTCAACCCACATAATGCAAAGTGCATTTAATATCTAAAAAAAATTATCAAAATCGAAAACCCTGATTATCTTTTTATAATCGACCGAAACCAAACCGGCTTCAAAAAGCACTAATTGCTCAGCACTACTTCCTTACTTTAAAGCAGAATAACTCTTTTTCACATTTTCTTTTTGTGGAATAAACAGTCATATTGAATGGACACCAACATCCTGCTGTGTTTGTTGTAGATGCTGACAGGCATGGACACTGAGGACTTCCTGTCCAGCCTGCTGGAGGGAGAAGACAACATGGCCGCCTCGTGTGCTTCACACTCTCCACTGGGCAGCGACAGCGGCATCTCTGAAGACAGCAGCACTGGGGGCGTAGTTGGCCAGAACTTCCTGGCCTGCCCCAGCCCCCAGGGGAGTGACAGTGATACCGCACCCAGCCCAGAGTGCTCCCAGCCCAGCCCGGGCTACTCCGACAGTCCCCTGATGGCCCTGGAGCTCCAGGCTGAGAGCCCTGAAGCCCTGGCTGTGCAAACAGACCACAGCTACTCTCTACTTCAGGGAGGAGACATGAATGCTCTACAGAGTGTGAGGGCTGAGAAGCCTGACATGGATGTCTTTATTGATCTGGGTAAATGTTGATCTAGACCTTTATACTTGTCTAACAGGTTCATAGCTTTGGGTGGTATGAATAGTTGAATGACATCAAATTGGCTCTTGACAATTCAACTAATTGGATAGTTTGTTGGTAGTTTGAGCATCTACAGACTAACTTTGCAAATGAAGAGGTTCCCAGGTGTGACCATACATAACACACCCACTAGCCCAGCTGGTCATGAATCGTGAATAATGTAGCACACCAGCCAATCAACTATTGTAATGGGGAATTTCCAGGTGAAACAAAAGGAGAGCAGTCGTTGATAAAAATCTATCCGAAATCAATCTGGTTTATTACAAGTTGCAACAGGCAGGGAGACACATCCAGAACAGAAGCAGAGAAAATGTCTAGCTGGCCTCTTGGAGACATGCCATTTTTAATTGTAATCAGACGGTACCAAGTGGTCTGTAAGCGCCAGCTGAGAGCCTTGTAGGAAGTCAAAATCGAATGCGGTAATGTTGTCAGCTGCTACAGAATCACAGTTTCACAGAATACAATAATAATCAGTGTCCTCGGTCCTTGTACCTCCAGTCTGGTGTTTATCACTCAACAGAACCTTACTTGAACAGAACACTGGAAATCATGTGTATTACAGAAAGCGAAAACTTAAATATGTTAAGTATTGTGTTAATCACTCTTAACTGAATATGAACTTTATTAATCTTAAATATTCCCATTGAAACTATAAAGATCAGTTAGATTAGCACCACCTAATTCCAGCTATCTCTTCCATGTTTTGGGGATTAAGTCTAGCAGATTTGAGTCCAGTCACTAGACTCGTGTCCTTGGGCTAGAAGATTTCAAAAGAATATCCTAGTAAGGTTTGAGAACTTTACTGTTCATGTGAACAGAAAAAAATGAATTTGTTGTGTTTTTGTGCTCTCCTGTTCATCAGACGACCTGGACAGTGAGGGGATGGAAGTGGAACAGATCTATTCCAGTGAAGAACTTCCCTGTTCTCTCGCCATAGAGGACTCTACACAGAACAACAAAGCTGATCTGGTGAGTTTCACATAATCAAATTAGTATTATAGACGAGGAAACAAGATGATCAAGTCTTGGAAGATGTAATCCGGGAAGGCTATTTTTGTTTTGTTGACGAAGAGGAGGTGAGGAGCGTCGCCCAATGTGGTACAACAACAAAATGGCAGTACATATCCTGTTGTATCGCATGTCTGTTGTTTGCAGTAACTTCTTTGATGTATTATCGCAAATGGAAGTGGCAGTTTCACCATTGTTAAACTTATTGCCAACTCATTGTTTTAGTAAGAATGGCATTGATTGTACATTATTTGAGTACATCAGGGTTCCCCAACTGGCTGGCTGAATTTGGCCTGCGGGTGGTTTTATTTGCCCCCCCCTCCCCCAATATGAACAATTATTTAAAACTGTAACAACACCAGGAAATTGTATCAAAGTTATTTTAATTTTGGAAATCTGTTTCCAAGTATTCCCGCGCATAATAGAGAGATTGTATACAAATGTAAGCAAGGTTTGAAATGTTTTAGTCAAATGTCTGTTTGGCCTTGTGGTCAATTTGCAGTCTCAATCAATCAAATGTATTTATAAAGCCTTTTTTACATCGGCAGATGTCAGAAAGTGCTTATCCAGAAACCCAGCCTAAAACCCCAAACATCTAGCAAGCAATGCAGATGTAGAAAGAACAGTGGCTAAGAAAAACTCCCTAGAAAGGCAGGAACCTAGGAAGAAATCTAGAGGAACCAGGCACTGAGGGGTGGACGGTCCTCTTCTGTCAAATAATAAGATGTGAGAACATTTTGTTCATGTACTCCAGGGATCATAACTAGTAGCCGCGGGCCGATTATGTTCTTGAGCAGCTGGTCAGGGAGCCAGAACATAATTACAAATAATTTGCTGAATCTACTAGTTAATGATCCCTGGAGTACATTAACAAAATGTTCTCACACATTATCTTATTATTTGACCCTGCTGGTCATCTATGAACATTTGAACAACACTCTGGCATTAATGGCCATGTACTCTTATAAATCGGCATCCGGCACAGCCAGAAGAGGACTGTCCAGCCCTCAGTGCCTGGTTCCTCTAGATTTCTTCCTAGGTTCCTGCCTTTCTAGGGAGTTTTTCTTAGCCACTGTTCTTTCTACATCTGCATTGCTTGCGTGATGTTTGATGATCTCACAAGACATCATCTTTGTCGCAAAGTGGTGTACATGTGGCCTTGAGCAGATCTTCAGCACATCTCATTAAACATTTTTTTTTTTCTTCCCTTTAGTTCCAGTTCAAGGAGATTGTTCTGACTGATGAGGAAAGGAGACTTCTCGCTAAGGAAGGAGCAACCATACCGTCCTGCATGCCTCTTACTAAGGTCATTTTCTCCATTGATTTATTACAAATACTTGTTGACGCGCTGGAGACCAACCTAGAAACCATTGTAAACATTGATCTAATTGGCATTCAGGGAGCACCCCTTAAAAATGACAGCCAGGGAGGTGTGACACAATCTACCCAATTTGTTGCTACTTTAGAGTGTTGAGCTTGCTAATATGAAGGGATAATCTATCAGAGGAGGCTGGTGGGAGGAGCCATAGGAGGATGGGCTCATTGTAATGGCTGGAATGGAATAAATGGAATGGTATCAAACATATGGAAACACGTTTGACTCTATTCCATTACAATGAGCCCATTCTCACCAGCCTCCTCTAATCTATGTTTCATATTTGGCCAGTGAACAGAAAATGTCTATTAAATAATAGAAATCTCTCCTGCACGCACGTTTGACTACAGCGTAATTTTTTTTTGACTTTTTTTCAAAATGAGAAAAAATAAAATGCAGAATCCCTTCCAATCAAACCAAATTAGAAACCATCCCAGATAGCTTGTTTGGCTCCAGCAGTGTGACGGCAGACTGCTCCTCAGCACTGTGCACTATCCGCTCAATCATGTCAAGCATGTGATGGGTAGCCATTCCTCCTCTCTCTCTTTGTCGCAGGCGGAGGAGAGGACCCTGAAGAGGGTGAGGAGGAAGATCCGCAACAAGCAGTCAGCCCAGGAGAGTAGGAAGAAGAAGAAGGTGTACGTGGACGGCCTGGAGAACAGGTGAGAGAACGAATGGCGGGATCTCTGAAAATGAATTGAAAGCCAGCACACACCGTACTAATAAAGTATTAGTCATTGTATGATTGATTTCACCATTTCACTTCACCAATGTTGAGCCTGTTATGTCTTCATTGGGTCAAAATGTGTTTGTGTGTGTCTGTGTGTGTGTAAAGTAGAGTTTGATTGACTGAGTTATTGCTGATTGGTGCCTAGGGTTTCCATCTGCACTGCTCACAACCAGGAGCTGCAGAAGAAGGTCCAACAACTGCAGAAACAAAACATGTAAGACACCACTGCTGTTATCATGATTATGGAATGCCTGTTGTTATGATAAGCATCAGCGAATGAACGTTTATAGACTAATATTGAGAAAATGTCCAATGGGTATCATTATTCTCCCCCTGTCTAGGTCTCTGATAGAGCAGCTAAGGAAATTGCAGTCCATGATGAAGATGTCGACCATGAAGACAACCACCACCAGCACCTGTGTCATGGTAAGAGGACTAACACAGAGTAGATCTTAACACTCACACCGCCACATATCCTTTGTTTGGGATGCTGGGAATTAAAACTAGTAGTAAAACTAGTACTGAAGGACTCCCACGTACAAGTTTACGTCTGCAGATGTATTTGGTTGACATTTTGGTTGTCAACCTTTTTCAAATTGAAGTTCAACTTTAACATGGTGGGTGCTATATCCTGTTCTTTCAGGTTGCCACCTCAGCCTGTGTTGACATTTTTATAGCTTCAACTGTTTGGGACATTATAGCCCAACCCTGATTGAGGCTTGCTTGTGGTTTCATATGGTGCTCAAGGAGTGCCTGCCTGTACTCGTGTATTTTATGTAAGTGTTCTATTGAGGCCAAAGCAACTTGGAGTACCCATTATTTTGTCCCACTGCCAAACAATGGCATGTTGGAAACATAAACCAACAAGTGCTTCGGTTAACAAAAGACGAGAGTGCTGCTTGGGTCCGTAAAGATGAGAATTATATTTCTTATAGAAAAACAAATGGAAGATAACGTTTTTTTACACAGTAAAATACATTTTTGCATTCATCTTTGTAGACCGATGTACCTCATCTACTGGGTTTGTAAATCTGGGTCGCACACACCACATTTTTAACAGCTATCTTACGTTTTTTCACCTTCTCTTCTCAGGTGTTCCTGCTGTCTTTCTGCCTCATCATCTTCCCCTCTGTCAACCCGTTTGGCCGCAGCCCTGGACAGAAGGAGATATACACCCCCTCTTCCGGTAAGTCAGGAGAGAAGTGTGGTCTGAAATGCTAAAGCTATGTCTAAACTATGAATAACATGTTATTCTGTTGAAAATAACATTCATTTAGAGTATAAAGAATAGCTATGTATACAACAATAAACGACATCTAAAATTGTTCACAAATATTTCCTGTCTCTTCCTCTTCCAAGGTGCTGTATGAAACATTGTGTAAGAATTCAGAATACGTTAACAAGCCTTTTCCCTCTGAACTGTAGTTGTGTCCAGGACCTTGCGCTCCGTGGCTGTTGATGACACCCCAGACCCCTTGCCCCTGGCTTACTCTGAGCCTGTGGAGGAAACTGACAGCGCTGAGCTGCCCCCTCTCAGCCTCCTGCTAGAGGCCATGGTAGAGAACCCCAAGGCAATGTTCACTGGAGGCCAGAACCACACACCAGACTACCAGAAGGTGGAGCAGTCGGAAACAGAGAGCGGAGTCAACAGCAACTCGTCTGCCGACTTCCCCAAACCAGGTCAAAACGAGCTGGGGCCGGGGGCCGGGCCCGGGGGCCTGCAGGAGGGATCCAGAGATCCAGTGGGAACGCCTGTGGCCTACGAGGTTCCAGGGACCAAGGAAAACTGGATCGACAGGAAGCCAACGTCCATCATTATACAGCAACACCGCTCGGATGAGATGTAGACAGAAGAGCCCGATTTGAATCAACTAACAGAGGGAGGAAGGGGGCTAGGATGAAGGGGACTAATCAAAGGTTTCAGTTGTTATTGATAATGTTGATTGAAACTTGGTGGAAAAGGGTAGTAGATGTTTTGTTATCACAGTATTCCCCCTCTATCTGTTCCTCCTTCTCCTGGTGATACTACTTTTCCTCTTTGAGCACATTGTTCTGATGTTCCGTTCCAGTGGTAGAATGGACTACTGAGGTTTCCATTGTTATGCGTTATCCTCTCATCAAGGGGGGGGTGAAGTACACTATGAAAGGGAATAGTCATCTGTTGAAATCGCATGACTGCTGAAGACTTTAAAACACAAATTCTCTCTTGAAAAAACAAAACGATTAATTCTTGCCATCTGTGTTTTTGTGTCTCGAACAGGTCTTGTTGCTAAGTACTTTGCTAGCGAATGACCAATTCCTTCCATAGCGCATGTCTAGTGGTCTGCTAGTTTACTTTGCACATTCAGCATCCATAGTGTAAATGTATACTCATGATGCTAGATTAGTGGTTGATCTGTCTGTATACTCTGCTTTAGACATTGCAGGACATTTGGCCATTTTGGATTTTGTGGACATCTTTTGGTATTTTCCTTGTAACAAGGGTTTTCATGCTCTCTTTTGTGTTTTCTTTGTTTTGCTTTTAGCTTGTTGACAAATTTAAATGACTGAAAATGGGAGTGCTCTGGAATTAGTCCCCATTTTCCAGTGCCAGTGACGGAACTGTGACTAGTTTTGACCTTTTTAGGTAGGAGCTGTGTGAGTCCTGCATCCAGTGGTTCACTCTCTGGACCTACAGTATATGTTTACCCCTTTGTAAACCTCTGGACATCATTTTAAGTGTATGTCATATGGAGAAGTGACATTTTTTTTTAAATATATTAGCTATGTTAATTCAGTGTTGCAGTATAACTATACTCAAGTGTAATGACCTGTCAGTTCATTCAGTGAGGCATTTTTGTTGTCTTTTTTTTTCAGTTCAGTGAATTATGAAATCTAAATGGTATTGGAACTCTTTGTTATTTTTGATATGTCAAAGGAGAGATTAGATGTAGTTTAATCATGTTGAAAAGAAGCACTGATATGCCATAGTCCGAAATTGGAATGTATATAGGCTGGAATGATTGTAATGTTCGTTTTTAACAATTAATGTATGACATTCAACGTCACTATTAAAAGTCCCTTTTTAAAAAATAAAAAAATGAATGATTGTCGTGTTTGGTGCTACTGACCATGGTGCTGAAACAATGCTTACACGTGTGCTGTTTCTTTGTGCAGAAATTGGTGTTACCACAGTCTGTTAGATCTAGCTATATGTTTTATTTTCTGGGGATTCTCCCAAGGTCTAGTTCAGACATTGGCAACCCTGTTCCTGAAGTGTCGCACTTAGGCCAGTGATTGACTAAATACATCACACCTGGTCTTCCAAGTCGATTAAATCAAAAACATGAAATGCCTACCCTTGGTCTAGTTGTGTAAACCATGTTTTGCTCCAGTTTAGTTGGCTATCTTCAATACAAAATGCTAATGGAAATGGTTTCTTCGTTGGAAAACAATTACCTGAGGTATGAGGTTATTTCCGTCTCATGAGAGGTTTGTTAAAATATTGGCTACATTATTGGGTCATCATGGAAATGTTATGAAAGTCATGGCCACTAGAAGCTGAGCAAGATGCTCATTTGGTATCATCTATCAAAATGGCCTGAAGTAGAGGCTTCTCAGCCCACCCAGTCAGCAGAAGCGCAAGCCTGCGTGGAGGCAGGAGGAGACAACCGGGCTGCTAATTGTTTTTTGGGCTGAAAAGCTCAATGTCAAAAGTCTTCTAAATAAGTATGGAGTTTTTTTTTTAACTAACGTTGACGACTTCCGCTTATTATTATTATAAGATGGTTAAGCGTTTGTTTTAGTAAATTGGGAATTGACAGCCATTGGGCCTAATAGTTACACATTCAATTCCACCTCCAACAGTCCTCTGCATACTACAATTACACTTAATTCTTGCTAAGTAGAAATGTGTTCAGACGTCTGCAAATTGTTAGCCTGAGTGCCAGTCTATGCTATCATGCCAAAAATACCTGTCACTCATTGTCATACCAAAATTGAGCACGTTTTAGTTGAAACGTGCACTTTGACTGTAGAGTGCAAGAGCACAAACAGATCTGGGACCAGGCTAGCAGATCTGGGCCCCTCGTTTTAAACAATTGTGCTTCACTAGAAACATGTTTTAAAGATGGGATGCATGTAGGAAGGGGTGGAGTGAAGAAGGTGTGATGATGGATACTGGAGTATTTGAGTGGATGGAGGGATGAGGGGAGGTTGGAGGGGTGGATAGAAGTATAGGATAGTGTGTGATAGCATCATTGATTCAACACTTACAACAGAAGAGTGAATAACAGCACATGATCGCCACTTTCTATAAGGAATAAATGACTCATAATTGTGTCATCATGAGTCTTTGTTACTCAACAACGCTATGTCTGGCAATGTAGGGTAAAGGTCATTATCATTTACTACCACCGGGTGGCGCCTTCTGCACAGTTTTGTAGAGCTCTGCTACCCGATTCGAGCCTGACAGCCCTGACATATGAAGGGTTAGGGCCTGGTAGGGCCAGTTTATTTCATCAATAACTGGGCTACAGGCAGGGCTCGGGTATCACTAAATTGATCGCTAACGTTTTGTAGTTGAGCCATTTGCTTGTGCTTTGCTGTATAGTACAGTGATATCTGACTAAGATCATAACATGGTGTCAGACGTACTTAAACCTCGTCAAATATAAAACAGGAGAGATTATTTCACAGAAAATAAGAATGTTCCTTGAGTTTTGTCAGAGTTTTGGGTGACGAAAAGTAGCTGATAGCTAACTGCTGTCTCTGCAGAGCAGCCCACGCAGAGCCTGTTGCTATGGAAACTCACAGACTCAGCGCAGCCATGAGCAGAGTGCATGCAGAGTGAGTTGTGCGCAGGGAGCGAGTGACAGACAGATCGGAGCAGCTTATGGATATACTAATGGAGGAAGTTATTTCTGATTTAGAGCGTCGGGCAGGGCAGGGCCGGGCCTTAAATTTGGCAGAAGCAATCCGGCCTTGGTAGGGTAGGCCCTTAACGTCGCGGGCATGGGTAAGGCTTCAAATTCATGCCTGTGTAGGGCTCAACCATTTTAGCCATCCTTTAACTAAGGGGCAACACTGTTTTAAATGATGCCTGCTTATTTAGAACTATTGTAGGCCTATATCAGATCTAGTAATAGTCACTGTATTATAGTTTCACAATCGTATGTATTATCTAACTTTCTATTGTTAGTCCTAGTAGTCCTAGTAGAGTGAAGTACCTATAGGATTGGCCATGAATTGTATTCCAATTTCAGTGCTCAGTAGTCTAGGCCAGCGCTAATAGTTCATGAGATGGCCTATCAAGTCGTTATTCATAGGCGACTCTGACAGATGAGTAAAAAGGGAGTGTGGATAGCAGACAAATAGTTTATAACTGTTAAAGAGCTAGTATGTTGAATCTTTCAACGAGCTATCAGACGTATCAATCAAACAATTCATCAGAATGATAAAAGAGTGAAAGGGCCAGCCTGTGCCACTCTTAATCCCTGTTTATACCTGGTTCTAACATGCATCCTTTGTCCTGATCTTGTTCGCATTCTGATTTTGCCCACATGTCCAGACAGGTTTGGACAATTAAAAGACACATTGTGTTCTGATTGTGATCAGATCTTCCTGACCACCTTCGGAGGTAGTTCGGCATTGTGTCTGGATACCTTACAAGTGAAGACGGATCTGGACAGTGAAACCATTTAAATAATCATTTTCCGCCTTCTAAAATCATTGACGGGTGACACAATTGACTTACGGCATCAATAGGTGTCTTAAAATAAATAAATAAATATTATTTTGTAAGAATAGCTGTCAAATAATTTGCATACAGGGAGGGTCCAGGATGTGGACACAGTGTACAGATAAGAGACACATTTTAGTACCATGTGTACATATTTCTGAAAATGTGGGCACAATCAGAATGTGGACAAGATAAGAACAAAGGAAGCATGTTTAGAACCAGGTAAGAACGAGGCTTTAGTGAGCACGTGCATCTGTCCGCAGCTGTTGCAGTAGCTGTTGCAGTTACACACACACCCTAACTCCTCCCCGGCCCCACTCTCACCCGGCCCCACTCTCATCCTGAAAGAACAGGAGGCAGGTGGGGCACGCGCCATTATTCTGACAGCGGCTGTTGTCTTGGCGATAAATCGCCACGCGCCAAGACGGGCAATTATGTTCTTGCGCCTCAGATGCAAAACACTGGCGTGTGCCGCGTGCAAGCTGTTCTCTTCCGCTTGTCATTTCTCCGTAAAAAAAAAACAACAAAAAAACGTCTTTCACTTGGCTGCTCAGATACGTATTGGAACCAATAACAACTTTGGGAAAATAGATAAGGCACATATTTTATGTTTAACGTTGCTGCAAGTAGCCCAGATACCAAAATCCTTACAACTTTTGGTATTGGTGCAATTGCAAACCAATAAGGAATTATTACCTATCAATACTAAACAGCCCTAAAGAAACGAATTATGCATAACCTCCATTTTGTTTTATAAGAGACAATAAAATGTAGGCTTCACATGTCCAGTGAGTGCATGTCAATTTGAATACCGTAACTGAACAAAGAGTACAGGTTGGGAGCTTTATTCAGTTCCGCAAGTTTTATTCGTTTCAAGCCTGTGTCCCATAGCCTCTTTTCTGTGAGGTGTTTTCAAATTGATATAAAAGGGGACATTTCTGTTTTGCACAGTGCTGATGTTGGATGTTGGCAGCGAGCCAAGGCAAAAGTCAATGAAGGTGGGGGGATTTCTTGTAATATTGTAATCCTGCCCCACGTGGGGTTGTCAACAAGCGCAACTGTAACACACAGGGACATTTGGCTCCGCACATACCCAAAGCCAATCACGACAGTCAGCAGGGGAAAACCACGCCTCTTGCCGAGAAACTCCGCTGACCTGCTATATAACAACAGCAACGCTGCAAGAGCCCAGAATAACGCAAGAGCTGCCGGTGAATTGTCAGCCTGTATCTATCTATCATTTATTGAACAAGCCCGATATACACTTGGATTACTATCATGACTCTGGAAATGGAAGAGATCCGTGGACAGGAGAGCGCACTCGACACCACCGATAGGTAAATAGCCTACACATTTTACAAACGAATGCTAACCTACTGCAGTCTGAACCTTTTGTTACTGTGTTACTATGTAATGACAGTGTGCAGAGATTAATAATATATGTTTTTCTCTTCAGAGTGCAAATTGCAGGCACAGCCCTGGAGGAGCTGTTGATGTCTGCAAAGAAGCAGGACTATCTTACGGTGGGAGTCTACGAGTCTGCCAAAGTTATGAATGTGTAAGTACACTCCTAATGGTTTTTGTCATGCACTAAGTATTCATGCTCCGATGTATGGCGTAGCGTACAATTACAGAATAGGACCCGCTTCTAAACTGCCTCTCATGTTTATTTCAACAGTGACGCAGACAATGTGGCATTCTGCGTTCTGGCGACAGACGAGGAGTACGAATGCGACATCGCGCTCCAGATCCACTTCACCCTCATCCAGGCTTTCTGCTTCGATAACGACATCAACGTGGTGCGCGTTAACGATATCGAGCGCCTGGCTGACCTCGTGGGCACGGACGAAACCGGGGAACCCAAGGACGCACATTGCATTCTTGTCACGGTACGTCCTGGTCTACAGGCTTGATCACGAGTCATCCAGTCAGCATGTTTGACCCATAGTTCTTGCTGATAATGGTCGCCCTGAGCGCTGTCAAAGCAATAAGCATGTCACTCATTCAATCTAACTCTATATTATATAGAGTAGCTGTCTATCTGATGTGATTGTCATGATTCTAATCCTTGCTCCCTCTCTCCTCCTCACAGAGCCCTGGTGCTGAGTCGTGGAAAGACCCTGCTTTGGACAAACTGCATCTGTTCTGTGAGGAGAGCCGCAGTGTGTATGACTGGGTTCCCACCATCACCCTCCCTGAACGCTGAACAACTACACCCTCTGCATGCTTCATTTGATGATGATGAAGATGACGAAGAAAGCATCAAATAAATCGGAAACCCCAGGGTTTGAAGCCTGCCTGTCTATTGGAATATAAGGCTGTGGCTGTAACCAAGGACCCAGTGCAGTGTGGGAAGGCAGTGTGGTTCTGGATTACTCATGTGGACTGGCTCAGGTGTATGTGGACTGGGCCCATGTCATGTCATGAAATCTCAGATCAGGATAGGGACTTGAACTGGAATGGACTCTGCAGTACACAGAGACAGGTCATGACCCTATAGCTGCCCTGGCTAAGGTCAAGCGTTAGGGATGAACTGAGGAGATGGTCAGAGAAAGAGAGCGGAGGGAGGAGAAGAGATGGACTTGTGAAAATGTGAAACATGGCTGGATGTAAGGTGGTTTTCTTGTTGCAGAAAGAGATGTGGAAGAAGGTGGACTTCAGAAGGTTCTCAGAAGAGAAAGGAAAATATTGGACTTCATTTTTTAAGTTTTACAAAGACACTGGGGAATGCTCGGATTGAAACTCAGAGACAATAACTTTCTTAAAATGATGCAAGCTGTTCTTATAGCCTACCACTGAATGAACTTGGCAAACATCAATTCGTTGGACTATGAATTGTATTGATTATTTTACTGTCATTCTGTTTGTTATGAAACTGTAAACACATTTTACACAATTTCTTAATAAATGCTTTAAACTTTACCCAAGTTCTATGCTGTGATTTGAAGAAAAAAATATTGTTCTGTGCAGCCATCTCCAGTGATGAGCAGTTTGCACTCACTTGTCCCTGTCTCTGATGGAGTGGAATCTGATAGGGTGAACCTGCTGCAGAGTGGCATCTGATTGGACAGAGATAGGTGAGGCAGGAAGTGTGGCACAATGAACCCCAGGCTGCAGCAGAGAGGGTGAGAAGGAGAGGGGGTTGTGGGGGGGGGGGGGGGGGGGGGGGTTGACGGGGAGAGTAAGAACAACTGGGTGACAGGTAGGAGGTAGTTGCAACACTAGCGGTTCAGAAACAAGCTTTTTCAGGCAGGCAAGCAGTGACCTTCCCTCACCCATACACCAGCTGCTTACTGCAACAGCTTGCACAACCGCCTGAGCCAGGAACCAGGGCTGGGGGGCCAGAGACGGGGGCGGGCTGGAGAAGAGGGGCTAGGAGCCTGTGCCTTAGAGGGCTCTCTTTGTCTCCAGAGCATGGCTTCTGCACTGTCAGTGGGGGGGCTGGTGGTGTGTGTGTGTGACCGGGGAAGTGTGCTAACTGGATTTTCTTAATAAATCATGAAGTACAGTTGCACACATTTTGTTTCACTGAAGGGGATTGCATGCTGTTAGGAAATAGCAATGCACACTTGCACATCCTGAGTGACAGATTTCCGAGATGCTATAGCTCTTGCACACAAACACTATTGTAAAACATTACACAAACCAAGGAAAGATTCAAACTTCTTCGAAAGGAAAAGTGAGCACAGCTATGAGTAATTACCATGTGTATGCATGTGGTCTTTCCAGTAACACATGCATACACACACGCCTTGACATGGTCTTGAAAGTCCGGGCTGTGGGCTGTGGGCTGTTGGTTGGAAAGGGGCTCAGGCAGTCAGAGGAAAGGTGGATGTGGTGTGGCCCTAAGCTGACACTAAACACGTCCACATCAAAGAGTCCGAGTTAAGGGGAACACACACACACACTCTTCCTGTAAACACTCATCATGCTAAACTGAGTTGAGATTAATAGAAGTCTAGTCAATAGGAATTCCCCCTATCCATTAGTCACTGAAGGCACTGCAATCCCTCCAATGTGTAGGAGTATTACCTGTACATTTACACTGCATTGTCTAGAGCAATTTACAGAAAGTGCATTCAGTTAAGGGGGTGAAACAACTATAGCACAACATTTCTTTGCTAGACTGAAAAGACAATATGTTTTGCAGTCAAAAATGATTTATGTTCATCTAAATAATCATGCTGTGTAAACCAATGACTGAAAGACATTCCATAAAGACATTCCAATGACTGAAAGACATTCCATAAAGACATTCCAATGACTGAAAGACAGTCCATAAAACAGAGAAGTGTCTTAATTTGTTCATGTAAGCAGAATCTGACTATATTGCTGATGCTGGTTGTGTCTTGCTGTGCAGGTCCCTATCTGATAAAAAACACTCTCCCTTGAAATAGTCTTGGCAACAAATTGCTCCCCAAAATGTGTTCTATCAAGACTACTTCCAGTGAATGTAGGGTTTTTCCTTCTTTCTTTTGCACTTGCCCTGAAGCCAATAATTCCTAAAGCCAAAAGTCTAGCACACCAGTCCTTGACTTTAGTCAACTTGTCTGAACTTTTAACACCATATAGAAATACGCAAAAATAGCAGTTCCTTGACTGCTCACACTTGACCCATTTCTTTAAAAAACGAAAAGCACTATTTCAGTCATGCCCCAGATCAAATAAATCTCATATCTTGGAGAAATATAAATGTTGAATTTCTCCTTGTATGTTAGTTAAACATTGCCTCGGTCAGTAGCATTTAATTGGTTATTGTTGGATAGCTCCTTGCCCTAGTTTACATGGGGCCCTATACAATTGACTTTAACCCCCTAGAGTCGATTGACGCACCGGTGATGCACCATAACAACAACAACAAAAAACGATCAAAATCTGTCAGCTAGAGATATCAGCTTTTTTTTAGCATTGGATGCATCTCAATCCATCACTTCCGCCAGTGTTGCACTTCTGCATCTGTGGTGAAAGGTGGCAGAGCTAGAGCGGTGTTTGTCAGACCGTAAGACATCCCGAAAATCGCTATTCTCACGAAAACTTCTGTAGCGTCCTAACGGTTTGGCTTACAAGCTATTAATGACTACTCCATGGAAAGGGGAGAGTCCTGTTTTGCTCTACGACCCCCACAAAGGAGACTTGTCTTAAATCGGTACAGTCGATGTACCAACTTCTGTTTGGTAGCATCCGAATCATTTGGGCTACAAACTATTATGACCACTCTATGGAAAGGAGAGACTCCCGTTTTGCTCTACGACCCTCACAAAGGAGACTTGTCTGAAGTCGGTACCATCGATGTGCCAACTTCTGTTTGGAGTATCCGAATCAACTTGGCTACAAACTAATGGGACTCCACTGTGGAAAGGGGAGATTCTCACAAACACGATGGTGTTTGCTCTATTTTGCTCCCACAAGTGTCACGGGACACGTTTCTTTGGGCTTTAGTAGTAATGGCCAAAATCAATATTCTGTCAAATAATTTTTTAAAGATATTTTTGTGATACCTAAAGGGGTCCTAAAATTCTAAATCAAATACCTAAACAATCCATAGCATGACTATCTTAAAACAATTCCATGTTTGTCTATGGCCCCTCCCCTAACGTTTTAGACTCTAAAGAATATGCAATGTCAGATCCTAGGTCAATAAGCTACCTTCCTCGGAAATGAGATTGTATCTCAACAAGACTAACCTAAACCAATGAGAAATGAAGACAAAGGATCAATGCTACTGGATGTGTGGAGAAACTGCATGGAGTCTCTCTACACGAGTCGACCCAGTTTAACTTTGTACCCAGAACAAAAACAACGTGTCTGTTTACCCTCTCTTTACAGGTGCACCATGGGGCCAGTGTGAAGAGGGAAGAAGGTTCTTCTGGTTTGAATATAGAGCTCCAGCTGGAAAACAGAAAGACATGCTGTGTTAGTGGTTTACTAACAGGTTCACCTCCTCGTGTTGCTTGCTGTTCTCTTCCACTCTAAGCTCCCTGCAGCAACAGACCTCGTCAGAAGCCTGTTTATACCTACTCCTAAAGTCCTTTGTCCTGATCTTGTCCACATTCTGACTGTTCCCACATTTCTAGGCATGTGTAGATGATTAAAAGACACATTGTGATCTGATTGTGATCAGATCTTCCTGACCACCTCTGGAGGTAGTCAGAAACGCATTGTGTCTGGATATCTTACAAGTGTAGACAGATCTGGACAGTGAAACCATTTAAATCATCATTATCTAAAGGTCTAAAGTCATTGACAGGAGACGCCATTGACTTGTGGCATCAACATGTCTTAAAATAAATAAATATTATTTTGAAAGAATATCTGTTAAATCATTTGCAGGGAGGGACCAGGATATCTGGTGACAATGCGGACACAGTGTACGGATAAGAGACACATTTTACTACCATGTGTAAATGCAATGGCTACAACGTGGGCACGATCAGAATGTGGATAAGATCAAGATAAAGGACACATGTTAGCAACAGGTAAAAACAAGGCTTAAGAGAGACATACTGACTGTCTATGCTGAGATCTGTGCTCAGATAGATGAAGAGGGAAAATGAAAGTGTGAACCAGAGAGAGAGAGAGAGAGTAAACCGGAGATGGAGAGTTTATCAGTTAGACGGCTAGCCCAGACACTGTTCTCCCTCCGCGTGTGGAAGCCTATCCTCAATTTCACCAGTCCCAATTCATAAAAGTTCATTCTGTATGCTTTGGACATATAACATGTTCCAGTTTAGCATTCAGAACAATCCCAAACCATTGCACACAACATGGGCCAACTGTAATACAGATATGTATGCCGGGTTAAGGTAGAGGATCAGCACCAGTTTTTCCCATGTGTGCTTCAGCCAACTTCACTGGCTGCTGTTGTCATGCTATTCATGTGAGATCAGTTAGACTAAAGTACACAGAGATCTGGGAGCAGGCAGGCACGCAGACAGGCAGGCTAGAGGAACAGAGAGTTTCCCACTCCCTGCTCCTCCTTCCTGACACTAACCACAAACAGACAGATGACACCAAGCCAGCCAGCGTGCCTCCAACTGTCCCCTGTCCCCTAGTTTAATGCCATGAGCTCATGCTCCATGCCGGCTGAGGCTGGTTATGTGCTGCTAATCTA
Organism: Salvelinus namaycush; assembly: GCF_016432855.1. Lineage (NCBI taxonomy): Eukaryota > Metazoa > Chordata > Actinopteri > Salmoniformes > Salmonidae > Salvelinus > Salvelinus namaycush. Next base: position 37,321,748 of record NC_052307.1, on the reverse strand, counting down.
AGCATGTGTCTCTAACTGGAGTGAAGCTGCTTTACTCTGGCGCTTCTGCTTACTGACAGATCACTCATATACGGGCTCTGGCCCGCCACACTGCTCCTCGTTTTGGATAAAGGAATAATGATTTCCTGGTGTCACTGTTAACATGGTGGAGAGTTTGCTTCAGTGTCACTCTCTGGCTCTGGGGATAAGTAGAGGTCGAGGTGGATGGACACAGCACACCTGGGTTGGGTGAGGTCAGGAACAGGTAGGGATGAGTTCACCTTCACTGAAACTCTTTGTAGACTGACTGACTGTAGTTACCTCAGTGCCCTGTGATCAGCCACAGTTAAACAGCTGTCTCTGACCTGAAGGGAGGATGACCAAGATGAACAGTCACTTATTCACTTGACCATTAGTTAACAGCCTCACTGTGGCCCCTGGGTAGGATGACACATACTCTAGGTCTTGTATGAGGTCACGGCTTTTGGTCTAGTGTTCATTAGTGGTCACCAACGGCGGTTCTGCAGTATTTTCTCCCAGCCCTGCAATAACGTACCTGATTTGCTAAGCAATCAGTGTGCCTTAGGCTACCTGAAAAACCACATTTGACTGTAGGCCTATTGTCATGCTAATTTGGTTTAAATATGTTCCTTCTCAACTTGATGAAAATCCTCAACGGGGATTTATTTAACATTGCATAGTCATTGCATCAGGGGTTTCTTCATATGGTAATCACGTTTTGAATGGATGAAATGTGTGATTTGTTTTGTGAATAAACGCCTAGTCCCTATTTCCATGAAAATACACTGTTTTGTAGACATACTGTATGTTTTGTCGTTGTACACCCCTTCCTTTAAGAACACCGACCAAAGTTTATGTCAAACAATAACGTTTGTGGGGTATCAAATACAAAAAAATACCAAACAGGCAAACTAATGTGGGACTGCAAACGGTGAGATGCACCAAGAATGCACACAGCATAACAACCTCAAACAACCTCACAAGCAACTAGTAAGACTAGACGTATCACATTTCAGGTTTGGTTTTATTCATAGTGCATTTTACTCACGCAATTGTAAAAATCTTAAACACATAAAACAAAAAAACAGAATGGTTTGAAACACAATCAAATGTGAAACATTGAAAAGTGACATTTCATTAACTGAACCCAATCTACTTTATGCAGGGTCTTAGTACATTAAGAAGCTGTCAAGCCAAAGACATTCCCCTCCTGTTGATCAAATTAGGCTGAGGGTCCAGGCCTGTCCCCTTACGTAAGCTGACATGAGATCAGTGTTAATGAGAAAGTGCTCCTTAAATAGCCTAGGGAGGCCAAGCAGCCAAGTCACAGCCATGCCTGGCCTGCACCTCCTGGTATAGACACACAGCTTGGCAGCGGAAGTATGGCGAGGGGAGGGAAAACTGAGCAAAGATATACATATAGTTTGAGATTAAGGATGTGTGCAATGTTTGAACATGGAGTGGGATGGTGCAAACATGTAGTGGGAGCAAGCAGTTCTGGTTTTAAAGGAGAAAGTGCTTTCTTTTCCCTCCATCCTCCAACTCTCCCCACATGCCATCCATATTTGCCAGTTTATCGTGGATGCCAGTCTTGCACTGGCGGGGAAACGCTAAGTATTTCCCCAGATATGGGGTGCAGTGCAGCCTCAACACTCAGAATGAAGCCTCACACATTACTGACATAGTTCAGCCTAGCCCATCAGGAACACGTCTCTAGGCCATGCCAGGAATCCCCAGGCCCCAGACGTAGGTTCTGGGGAGCAATGCCATATATTTAGTTTTTTTTTTGTTGTTTATTAGGATCCCCATTAGCTACTGCTAAAGTAGCAGCTACTCTTCCTGGGGTCCACACAAAACATAAAACATAACATGATACATAACATTAATGGACAAGTACATCACAGAATTACATACATTTAAAACAAGAACACATGCTTTCATACGTTTATGACTTCATGATCATGTGATTCATAGATGCTACTGAATGCCAGTACAACACACGAAAACAAAAATGCTATTGTAACGGTTGACCCATAAATGGGCTCATCCACATGCTGTAGGAGACAGCTGCCCTGCAGTTGCAGTCTGTTGCTTCATTTGCATATTTGTTTGATGACAGTTCTGGTGCCTGGGTATTCAGACTTACAGGCAGATTGGCTGGTTTACAATTTGGTGGGATGGATGGATGGATGGAAGAAAGGATAGACAGAAGGAGAGAGAGGGGCGAGGGAAAGGAGAGAGAGAGATGGAGTGAGAGAGAGAGACATGAGAGATGCCTGTTTAGAAGGTGTAAATACAAGTGTTTTGATGGGAAGGGCTGTGTCAGGCTAAAGGATCTATTTGGAGACTATCTGAAAAGGCAATGCGGACTCTTATAACCCCCCACCCCCTCCAAACACACACACACACACACACACACACACACACACACACACACACACACACACACACACACACACACACACACACACACACACACACACACACACACACACACACACACACACACACACACACACGCAGAAGTAACTCTGTCGTAATAAGTTGCTCCTTAGATACGATGAGATTATCCATTAGATAGTATCAAAGGAAGCCGGTAATGCTATTATCGGTAAAGAGCCCCACTGTTTTCCAGATTCCCCATGTGGTTCTCAATCTGCATCTGTTGGTGCTAACTCAATATCTGGGATCAGGCTAGATCTGGGGTAAGAGTTCTGTGAGGGTAAGGTAGTCACGGCAGGCATGTTGTTTTGGCTGGTGAGTAACACAAAAACAGAATGGCCAGAACACTTAAGAGTAAACAGCATGACTAGAGTACTCTCTCTTTCTCAATCTCTCCCTCCCCCTCTCTCTGTCTCTGTCTCTCTCTCTCTCTTCTTCAGTAGCCCCTCCAACCATGTTAATGAGAAACCCAGAAGGACGTTGAGTGAACAGAGAGAGAGAGAGAGAGAGAGAGGAGAGAGAGAAAGAGAGAGGCCTTGTTTGTGTTCAGGTCACTGTGTATCCAAGGTCAGGGTTATTAGGGGAATGATGATGCACTGGCTCCTTACACAAACACAACTTATTTCCCCTCGAAAGTGTGATGAGAATGTAAAAACATGCAAGATAGACGGATATAATACTGGGCCATAACATGTTGTTACGTAGGATAGGGAATGTCATTTAGAAGGGTATGATCTTCAGAATACGCTGAAACCATGCCCCCTGAACCATGTCTACATTACTTACTGTTGTAAAGTCACCGTCATCTTATCTACAGGTCCATGAACTTTCAGAACAGTCCGCGGACTAACTCACAGTACTGTGAGAGGACAAGCAAACAGCAGCTGTGTTCATACTCACACACTCTCCATCCCTAGGGAGAACAATGCACTACCGTTATCACCACTACCACGTGCACAGTGACGGTCAACAATAACAATAAACGTAGCATTTTCTCCCATGCCTGACTGAATAACAAAGTGTTTTGAGTCTGCATGAAGACGTATGTGAAACATTTAGAATTCCATCCATTATCACTCAAAGGATGAACTGAGGATAACATTTGCATTTTGCTTATAGCGTGAAGTAAGGTTTTTGAAGGAACTGATGCAATTGTCCCCTCTTGGTTGCACATGGGCTTTTTCCATAGCAACACGTCCCATTTGCCCTACTAACACACCAAGGGGTCCCTAGCAACAGTGCTTCATCTCTCTCTCTCTCTCTCTCTCTCTCTCTCTCTCTCTCTCTCTCTCTCTCTCTCTCTCTCTCTCTCTCTCTCTCTCTCTCTCTCTCTCTCTCTCTCTCTCTCTCTCTCTCTCTCTCTCTCTCTCTCTCTCTCTCTCTCTCTCTCTCTCTCTCTCTCTCTCTCTCTCTCTCTCTCTCTCTCTCTCTCTCTCTCTCTCATGCCTTCAGATATCAGAAAGTTCAAGCAAAACAAGCCCAGTGTTTATGGGTGCTCTGCCATTAATGAAAAACAAAAATAATCTCTTTTTGTTTTGGTGGTGTTACTTAATCTGTAGGGATGGAGGGAAGAGCACAGTGAAATATAGAGAGGGGGTGGGGCCCTCTGCTAGGGGCTGGGGTGGCAGCGGCCAATCAGATCACAAGCTCAAACAGGGATTGCTGCTGTTGGTAACAGAGAGGTGATTGGCTGACGCTGGTCTTGCACAATTGGATAGGTGTCCCAGAGCATGTAGGTATTTTGAGCACTGTTATGATTGTGTTGATCTAGTCCACTGGTGTTTAATAACCTTGTAATTATTTTTTTCTCTTACACTGTCTCTCTCTCTCTCTCTGTGTGTTTTTATCTCTCGCAGAGGAGGATGTGACGGTAAAGTGAAGATTTGATTTCTAAAGCTTTGTCCGCGTGTGTGTGAGTGTTCATGTGGGAAAGAGTGTGTGGGTGTTTGTGTGCATCTCCCGCTACTGACTTATGACCACGATGTACTTTTCGTCCCTCTGCAGCACAAGGTCATGTGGCATGGGGCCTCCCTCTAAACTCTCTTATTCATATCTCCATTTCCCCATCTCTGTTCTGCATGGATGGGACGGATTCATATCGGATCAACATGTTATTGGACTATTGGAGCCTCTGGAGAGCTCTGTTTTCCAAGCATGAGATGTCCAGCAGGAAACCATCATAATCTCACTGATCCTACAGTAGATCAATCCTCGAGGTCAACCCAGGTGTGAGCAACACTCCGTTGACCCCTCAAAGACAGTGCCCGACACATGCACTGTTTGTTGACATGTTTACGTACCGTTCCTTCCTCAAAGGGGCGGAGCTTCACCCGGCATTCCGATGTTGCTTTGGAGACAGGGCTCTGACAGCGGCCAATGGGCAGAGAGGATTATAATGAGTGCGTGTGAATCAAACGGCGCTATCAAACAGCATGTTGACAGAAGGTGATTTTTAAAAAATCTGCTCACTCAAGGAAGAATGCACAGCGGGGAATAAGAACGAGAATCAAACAAACAAAAGCTGCTAAGCCAATTAAATACCATAGTCATAATCTGGACATCAGGGGTTAGGTAGTGAGTGAGTGTGTGTTTTAATACAACTGTTACTGTTACTGAATGTGGCAACTCAGTTGTCTTTGGTTCTGATTTCATCTTGGCATCAAGGGTGAGCTAGGTTGTGTGTGTGTGTGTGTGTGGCTGTGTGTGTGTGTGGCTGTGTGTGGCTGTGTGTGTGTTTGTGTCTCACAAAAGTGTTTGTGTCTCACAAAAGTGTTTGTCACTCTCCTTACAAAGTTGTCGTTTTTTTTCTAAGTATATCAATGTTGTTGTTGGTATCGTCTCAGTGTCTGGTTACTTACTTACAGTTGAAGTCGGAAGTTTACATACACCTTAGCCAAATACATTTAAACTCAGTTTTTCACAATTCCTGATATTTAATCCTAGTAAAACTGTCTTAGGTCAGTTAGGATCACCACTTTATTTTAAGAATGTGAAATGTCAGAATAAGAGTAGAGAGAAGGATTTATTTCAGCTTTTATTTCTTTCATCACATTCCCAGTGGGTCAGAAGTTTACTTACACTCAATTAGTATTTGGTAGCATTGCCTTTAAATTGTTTAACTTGGGTCAAACGTTTCGGGTAGCCTTCCACAATCTCCCCACAATAAGTTGGGTGAATTTTGGCCCATTCCTCCTGACAGAGCTGGTGTAACTGAGTCAGGTTTGTAGGCCTCCTTGTTCGCACACACTTTTTCAGTTCTGCCCACGCATTTTGAGGGTTGAGGTCAGGGCTTTGTGATGGCCACTCCAATACCTTGACTTTGTTGTCCAAAAGTCATTTTGCCACAACTTTGTAAGTATGCTTGGGGTCATTGTCCATTTGGAAGACCCATTTGCGACCAAGCTTTAAATTCCTGACTGATGTCTTGAGATGTTGCCTCAATATATCCACATAATTTTCCTGCCTCATGATGCCATCTATTTTGTGAAGTGCACCAGTCCCTCCTGCAGCAAAGAACCCCCACAACATGATGCTGCCACCCCCGTGCTTCACGGTTGGGATGGTGTTCTTCGGCTTGCAAGCCTCCCCCTTTTTCCTCCAAACATAACGATGGTCATTATGGCCAAACAGTTCTATTTTTGTTTCATCAGACCAGTGGACATTTCTCCAAAAAGTACGATCTTTGTCCCCATGTGCAGTTGCAAACCATAGTCTGTTTTTTTTATGGCGGTTTTGGAGCAGTGGCTTCTTCCTTGCTGAGCGGCCTTTCAGGTTATGTTGATATAGGACTCGTTTTACTGTGGATATAGATACTTTTGTACCTGTTTCCTCCAGCATCTTCACAAAGTCCTTTGCTATTGTTCTGGGATTGATTTGGACTTTTCACACCAAAGTACGTTCATCTCTAGGAGACAGAATACGTCTCCTTCCTGAGCAGTGTGACGGCTGCGTGGTCCCATGGTGTTTATACTTGGGTACTATTGTTTGTACAGATGAACGTGGTACCTTCAGGCGTTTGGAAATTGCTCCCAAGGATGAACCAGACTTGTGGAGGTCTACAATTTTCTTTCTGAGGTCTTGGCTGATTTATTTTGATTTTCCCATGATGTCAAGCAAAGAGGCAGTGAGTTTGAAGGTAGGCCTTGAAATACATCCACAGGTACACCTCCAATTGACTCAAATTATGTCAATTAGCCTATCAGAAGCTTGTAAAGCCATGACATCATTTTCTGGAATTTTCCAAGCTGTTTAAAGGCACAGTCAACTTAGTGTATGTAAACTTCTGACCCACTGGAATTGTGATACAGTGCATTATAAGTGAAATAACCTGTCTGTAAACAATTGTTGGAAAAATGACTTGTGTCATGCACAAAGTAGATGTCCTAACCGACTTGCCAAAACTATAGTTTGTTAACAACAAATTTGTGGAGTGGTTGAAAAACGAGTTTTAATGACTCCAACCTAAGTGTATGTAAACTTCCGACTTCAACTGTACACCTGTCCTCGTTAACTGTCCTCGCTAACTGTCCTCGCTAACTGTCCTCGCTAACTGTCCTCGCTAACTGTCTTCGCTAACTGCCTGCATATTGCCTGTTTATCACATGAGTAAAGCCTTCATATTTATTCTGCAATAAAATAAGAGGATACTATGCAGTGTTAAACCCCGTTATTCAAACAGGCAGCAACACTTCCTTACGGGCAGAGTGGATTATTAATCTGACACATGGTAATCAAACAGGATGTTATTATCTGCTCTGATTACACTAAGATTAAAAAGACTTGGGATCACCCAGACAAAGGATGATCTACAACTGAGGCTTTCATGTGTGGAGATTTTCTTTGACGTCGGAGCTAATTCATGATTACCTATCAATCCAATTAAGTTTTATAACTTTCATCATGATGCCTTTGTGTCTGTGGTTTGTGTCTGCTGTTTGCTTCTTTTGGCAGTTGTCTTGGTTGTTTAAAAAAAAAAATATTTCTTTCCCTTTTGAAGGGTAACAGGTTTAAACATGCAGTGTGTGTGTGTACAAAGACCTTTGTGTGTGTGTGTGTGTGACAAGAGAGCCCTGTGCATTCAGCTGTGTAGGATGCAGCTGCAGATGCAGTTTGAGAGTGTGTGTTTGTGTGTGTCTGCATGGTGCCTTTTGTGTTTCTCCAAATGTTGCTGTCGACAGCGATGCTGGTTGTGTGTGTTCTCTCTCTAAGCACCACTCTATGCTATCTTGTGATCCACCTAAAACTTTTACTCAAAGTGTGCCTGACAGACAGAGACAGACAGAGACGAAGAGCGGAGGGAGGAGAGGAAAAGGAGGGCAGTAGTCATCGAATAAGTAATCGAAGTTTACAGCCTGGCTTGGCTCTTTGTCCTCTGATAGTTCGTGAAACAAAGAAGTAACCACAGCCAACCACTGGCTGAGTGACTCCTGGGCTACTTAGTCTACCCAGCAACCACACTCCATCTGCTGCACAACACAAAGGAACAGAGAAAAGGACTGCGTGTGTGTGTGTGTGTGCGTGTGTATGTGTGTCTGTGTGTCTGTGCATGTGTGTGTATAGATGGGCGGTGTGTTTGATGGGGGTTGTGTGTGGGTATACGGGGATAACGTATATGGTGGGTGTTCTTGTGTGCGTGCGCGCTCATGTGGGTGAGCTGAATGGATAATCGCAGCACAAGGCAACTTTCATTGAGGTCCAACAGGGAAGCACAAGGAGTCTGCTTGTTGCCCGAAGGTCCTCAGTGGGCGACCTAATTGACCAGGGTCTCTCTCGCCTTCTCTCTTGCCTTCTCTCTCGCTCTCTTTCTCTCTCTCTCTCTTTCTATCTTTCTCTCTGTATAAAAGGAAGCTTTAATCCCTATAAATTAGAGGGTGTCTTTTGCTTTACTAAAGGAGTTGTGGGCAGCCTGGCTGGTTTATGTGTGTATGTATGCATCTGTATGTGTTGTGTGTGTGTGATTGTGAAAGGTGCTTGCATGCGTCTCTCTCTCTTTCACCTCATTTTGTGGGCAGTGTGCACATAGCCTGTCTTTTCTTGAGAGCCAGGTCTGCCTACGACGGCCTTTCTCAATAGCAAGGCTATGCTCACTGAGTCTGTACATAGTCAAAGCTTTCATTAATTTTGGGTCAATCCCAGTGGTCAGGTATTCTTCCACTGTGTACACTCTGTTTAGGGACAAATAGTATTCTAGTTTGCTCTGTTTTTTTGTTAATTATTTCCGATATGTCAAGTAATTATCTTTTTGTTTTCTCATGATTTGGTTGGGTCTAATTATGTTGCTATCCATGGGCTCTGGGGAGGTCTGTTTGTGTTTGTGAACAGAGCCCCAGCACCATCTTGCTTAGGGGACTCTTCTCCAGGTTCATCTCTCTATAGGTGATGACTTGTGCCCTTCAGTCATGGAGGGTACCTACCACATGGCTCACTCTAACAGACGCTTGACTCCCCACCAACCCCCTGACACACTCACTGCATATCCATTCTGCAACACCCTCACCCCGACCCAATGAAACCTCTCTCCCTCCATCTCCCTCCATCTTGTGTACCACACCTCCTGAACACCCTGTCCCATTCATGGTCCATGACTGACTGTCTTATGTAAGTGTGCTAGATCTGGGTGTCTGTCTCCGACTGGAATGTGTGTGTGTGTGTGTCTGTCTGTGTGTGTGTGTGTGTCTTTGTGTGTGAGTGTGTAGTCTGTCTGCAGCTTGGGGCAGCCATCCCCAATGTCTCCATTCAGCTTAGCAGGCTACTTATCTTGAAGAGGCCTCAATCAGACATGTGCCCTCTTCAAAGAGACATATACACACACACACAACTGGCTGGGATTCAGAGCATCGAGAGTCTCCAACAGAAACACACAGATACATGGATATATAGCCATACCCTGTGTTATGCAGCACTAATATGACAATTGAAATACACAATAATGAACTGTGCACTGTTTAGGCACGCAGGCCGCAGACAGACTTCACACAACACAGACGCGCACACAAGATCCCTCAGGGCTTGTTGGCTTTAATCTGTAACTTAGTCATCCATAGACAGCGTGGCAGGTGCGAAGCTGCAGTAAGATGTGTGTGTGTGTGTGTGTACTTTAGTCATCAGCCATATGGCCCACTTGTCCTGACCCCCTCACACACCTCACCCTCTATCACACACACCCACTAGCCCACAGCACACAACCACACGCTTGCTCACCCACTCACACTTTCATCAGCCACTCTTCCAGTCTCCATAGCTGCTGTTGAGTTCAGTATACAGTGTTCAGCTCCTCTACCATTCAGGATACACACACGCTACCAGAGACACAGTCAAAGGACCAATCACAGACACAGCCTATTGGAAGTTGAGCCAATAAGAGAGGGGTAGAGCTAACCAATGACGGAGCCAGCAATAGCCCTAGGCAGCTAGAGATTGAGGCAGAGCATTCTGTGAACCAAACTGCGATAACCAACAATGGAAAGAGCCAATCAGTGAGGATTTCTTTGCAGTTGCAGCACGAGTATCTGACCAGAGAGAAAGAGAGAGAGAGAGAGAGAGAGAGAGAGAGAGGGAGGGAGGGAGGAGAGAAAGATTGAGTGTTATTGTGTACCTTATTAATAGTCGATCGTTTGAGTGCAAAAGACCGAAATACAGCTTCCAAATGATCATGAGTGTAAAAATGTTTTTTAGAATGTCTATGTATGCATGTGCATGTGTGTGCATGCACGAGTGGCTATGTCTGTGTGTGTGTGTATGTGTGTGTGTGTGTTTCTTTGTGTGTTTCAACCCCTGTCTTGGTGAACAATATGAGAGGGAGGCGTATCATTGAGACACGTGCTGCCAACAGTTGCTGAAACTCAGCTAACATAAAACCATTTTACTGACTGTGAAATGACCCCCCTGGCCACGGCACACTCTGACAGCAACCCCCTCTCCACCCCTGCCCTGGCTCCATTGTCCCTCATGAATAGGATGAGGGGGTGGAGAGGTGTGTGTGTGAGTGTGTGAGTGTGTGTGCGTGTGTTGTTTGTGTGTGAGTGTGCGCTGCGATATTGAGGAGTGGGTGTATAGGTGTGTGTCTGCGTGATGAGATTCAGTGTTTGTGTGTGTGTACGTATGTGTGTGTGTAGGAGGTTTTGCATGTGTGTAAGGAGAGCTGGGTGTCTGGCAGTGTTAATAGCAGCTGCCACTGCCCCAGGCCTCAGGGCTGAACAGTGCAGATTAGAGGTCTGAGGGCACGTGCTGCCTGTTCTGGAGACAAACAATGGATGAATGGAAGAGGAGTCCTTATCCCTCTCTATTTTTCACTCTTTCTCTTCTTTCTTCTTTCTCCTCTCTCTCTCTCTCTCTCTCTCTCTCTCTCTCTCTCTCTCTCTCTCTCTCTCTCTCTCTCTCTCTCTCTCTCTCTCTCTCTCTCTCTCTCTCTCTCTCTCTCTCTCTCTCTCTCTCTCTCTCTCTCTCTCTCTCTCTCTCTCTCTCTCTCTCTCTCTCTCTCTCTCTCTCTCTCTCTCTCTCTCTCTCTCTCTCTCTCTTAAATTAAACTAGCTTTATTGGCGTGACGTAACAATGTACATTTTGCCCAAGCTTACTTTGGAGATTTAAAATATTAACATAATCTCTCTCTTTTTTTCTTCTTTCTCTCTCTCTCTCTTTCTCTCTCTCTCTCTCTCTCTCTCGCACCTCCTTACAGAAGAGGAGAATTAGGCATAGAAAGAAGATAGATGTTGATTGGGAGATAGAGAGGACAGAGAAGGCTTGGAGGATAGAGGGATGGAGACAGAGAGGAGAGTTGGGCCTCTGTAGGGTGCTGAGAGGGCCATGGTGGCTTTGTGGCAGCTGTTACTCCTGCAGAGAGATATTTGAGACGGTTCCTTTCACAAATACAAGGGTCTGAGGGATAGAGAGGGGCGAGGAGTGCTTATGTGTGTGTGTGTGTGTGTGTGTGTGTGTGTGTGTGTGTGTGTGTGTGTGTGTGTGTGTGTGTGTGTGTGTGTGTGTGTGTGTGTGTGTGTGTGTGTGTGTTATGGGGCGATGGGTTTTGGTTGGGTACAATGGGTTTTGGGTGGGTCTGGACAGACATAAAGAGAGGCACACTTCACCCAAATGTCTCTTTTGCTAATGAAAAGAGCGTTCTGGACGAGGGTGGGATGGAGGGATGGAGAAAGGGAAAGGGAGAGGAAGACTTTCACCACCTAAAGAATAGTTACTATTATTATTAGTGTTATTATTATTATTATTATTATTATTATTATTAAGGGCTCTATTCAATCTGTATTGCTGAAGCGTTTCAGATTGCACAATAGAACTTTAAAGCTAATTGTAACGTCCTGACCAGAGTTATTATGTGTTTTGCTTGTTTAGTGTTGGTCAGGACGTGAGCTGGGTGGGAATTCTATGTTGTGTGTCTAGTTTGTCTGTTTCTATGTCCAGCCTAATATGGTTCTCAATCAGAGGCAGATGGTAATCGTTGTCCCTGATTGAGAATCATATATAGGAGGCTTGTTTTGTGTTGGGATTTTGTGGGTGTTTGTTTCCTGTCTCTGTGTTTGTTCTGCACCAGATAGGACTGTCTCGGTTTTCACGGTTTGTTATTTTGTTTGTTGTTTGTAGTGTTCACTTGTTATTATATTAAACATGTTGAGCACTGGCTACGCTGCATTTTGGTCCTCTCTTTCACCCCAGGAAGAAAGCCGTTACAGAAACACCCACCAAACCCGGACCAAGCAGCGTGGCAACGGGCAGAGACAGACAGAGGAATGGACATGGGAAGATGTCTTAAACGGCAAGGGTTGCTACACATGGGAGGAGATCCTGGCTGGAAAGGATCGCCTCCCATGGGAACAGCTGGAGGCAGCGAGGAGAGCAGAGGCAACCGGAGAGAGGAACCGGAGGTATGAGGGTACGCGACTAGCACGGAAGCCCGAGAGGCTCACCCAAAAATTTCTTGGGGAGGGGCTAAAGGGGAGTGTGGCGAAGCCGGGTTGGATACCTGAGCCAACTCCCCGGGCTTACCGTGGAGTGAGAGGGCGTCGTACTGGTCAGACACCGTGTTATGCGGTGGAGCGCACGGTGTCCCCAGTACGCGTGCTTAGCCCAGGGCGGGCTATTCCACCTTGCCGCACTGGTAGGGCTAGGTTGGGCATCGAGCCGGGTGCCATGAAGCCGGCCCAACATATCTGGCCTCCAGTACGTCTCCTCGGGCCGGCGTACATGGCACCAGCCTTACAGGTGGTGTCCCCGGTTCGCCTGCATAGCCCAGTGCGGGCTATTCCACCTCGCCGCACTGGCAGGGCTACGGGGACCATTCAACCTGGTAAGGTTGGGGAGGCTCGGTGCTCAAGAGCGCGTGTCCTCCTTCACGGTCCGGTATATCCGGCGCCACCTTCCCGCCCCAGCCCAGTACCACCGGTGCCTACACCACGCACCAGGCTTCCAGTGCATCTCCAGAGCCCTGTTCCTCCTCCACGCACTCTCCCTATGGTGCGTGTCTCCAGCCCAGTGCCTCCAGTTCCGGCACCACGCACCAAGCCTCCTGTGCGTCTCCAGAGCCCTGTACGCACTGTTCCTTCTCCCCGCACTCGCCCTGAGGTGCGTGCCCTCAGCCCGGTACCTCCAGTTCCGGTACCACGCACCAGGCCTATAGTGCGCCTCGAGAGTCCAGTGTGCCCTGTTCCTGCTCCCTGCACTCGCCCTGAGGTGCGTGCCCTCAGCCCGGTACCTCCAGTTCCGGCACCACGCATCAGGCCTATAGTGCGTCTCAGCCGGCCAGAGTCTGCCGTCTGCCCAGCGGTGCCTGAACTGCCCGTCTGCCCAGCGGCGCCTGAACTGCCCGTCTGCCCAGCGGCGCCTGAACTGTCCGTCTGCCCAACGCCGTCAGAGCTGGCCGTCTGCCAAGCGCCAGCGGAGCCATCCGTCTCCCCAGCGCCATCTGAGCCATCCGTCTCCCCAGCGCCATCTGAGCCATCCGTCTCCCCAGCGCCATCTGAGCCATCCGTCTCCCCAGCGCCGTCTGAGCCATCCGTCTGTCCCGAGCCGTTAGAGCCGCCCGTCTGTCCCGAGCCGTCAGAGCCGTTCGTCAGTCAGGAGCCGCTAGAGCCATTCGTCAGTCAGGATCTGCCAGGGCCGCCAACCAGACAGGATCTGCCAGAGCCGCCAACCAGACAGGATCTGCCAGAGCCGCCAACCAGACAGGATCTGCCAGAGCCGCCAACCAGACAGGATCTGCCGGAGCCGTCAGCCAGCCATGAGCGTCCAGAGCCGTCAGCCAGTCATGAGCTGCCCTACAGTCATGAGCTGCCCTACAGTCATGAGCTGCCCTACAGTCATGAGCTGCCTTACAGTCATGAGCTGCCTTACAGTCATGAGCTGCCTTACAGTCATGAGCTGCCACTCAGTCCGGAGCTGCCACTCAGTCCGGAGCTGCCACTCAGTCCGGAGCTGCCATTAGTCCGGAGTTGCCCCTCTGTCCTGAGCTGCCCCTCTGTCCTGAGCTACCTCTCTGTCCTGAGCTACCTCTCTGTCCTGAGCTACCTCTCTGTCCTGAGCTACCTCCAAAATCATGTGGGGGCCTTGGGGAGGATTCTTAGGCCAAGGTCGTGGGCGAGGGTCGCCACTCAAAGGACGCTAAGGAGGGGGACAAAGACAGTGGTGGAGTGGTGTCCTCGTCCACCGCCGGAGCCGCCACCGCGGACAGATGCCCACCCAGACCCTCCTCTTGAGATGTAGGGGTGCGTTCGGAGTCCGCACCTCAGGAGGGGGGTACTGTAACGTCCTGACCAGAGTTATTATGTGTTTTGCTTGTTTAGTGTTGGTCAGGACGTGAGCTGGGTGGGAATTCTATGTTGTGTGTCTAGTTTGTCTGTTTCTATGTCCAGCCTAATATGGTTCTCAATCAGAGGCAGATGGTAATCGTTGTCCCTGATTGAGAATCATATATAGGAGGCTTGTTTTGTGTTGGGATTTTGTGGGTGTTTGTTTCCTGTCTCTGTGTTTGTTCTGCACCAGATAGGACTGTCTCGGTTTTCACGGTTTGTTATTTTGTTTGTTGTTTGTAGTGTTCACTTGTTATTATATTAAACATGTTGAGCACTGGCTACGCTGCATTTTGGTCCTCTCTTTCACCCCAGGAAGAAAGCCGTTACACTAATCTCCGATTGAGCCGACATATGCAGCGTTTACCGCGAATGCAGTTTCCGCTAACATTGCCTTTAAATTTAAATCCCGCTGTAACGCTGAACTTCTGTGATACGGATTGAATAGATCCCTACGTTTATTCGAAAAGGGACAATGTACAACAAAACATACACTACTGTTCAAAAGTTTGGGGTCACTTAGAAATGTCCTTGTTTTTGAAAGAAAAGCACGTTTTTGTCCATTAAAATAACATCAAATTGATCAGAAATACGGTGTAGACATTGTTAATGTTGTAAATTACTATTGTAGCTGGAAACGGTTGAATTTTAATGGAATATCTACATAGGCGTACAGAGGCCCATTATCAGCAACCATCACTCCTGTGTTCCAATGGCACGTTATGTTAGCTAATCCAAGTTTATAATTTTAAAAGGCAAATTGATCATTAGAAAACCCTTTTGCAATTATGTTAGCACAGCTGAAAACTGTTGTCCTAGTTAAAGAAGCAGTAAAACTGGCCTTCTTTATACTAGTTGAGTATCTGGAGCATCAGCATTTGTGGGTTCGATTACAGGCTCAAAATGGCCAGAAACAAAGACCTTTCTTCTGAAACTTGTCAGCCTATTCTTGTTCTCAGAAATGAAGGCTATTCCATGCGAGAAATTGCCGAGAAACTGAAGATCTCGTACAACGCTGTACTCCCTTCACAGAACAGTGCAAACTGGCTCTAACCAGAATAGAAAGAGGAGTGGGAGGCCCCGGTGCACAACTGAGCAAGAGGGCAAATACATTAGTGTCTAGTTTGAGAAAGATGCCTCACAAGTCCTCAACTGGCAGCTTCATTAGATAGTACCCGCAAAACACCAGTCTCAACGTCAACAGTGAAGAGGCGACTCTGGGATGCTGGCCTTCTAGGCAGAGTTCCTCTGTCCAGTGTCTGTGTTCTTTTGCCCATCTTAATATTTTATTTTTATTGGCCAGTCTGAGATAGGGCTTTTTCTTTGCAACTCTGCCTAGAAGGCCAGCATCCCGGAGTCGCCTCTTCACCGTTGACTTTGAGATAGTATACAGTAGATAGTAAAGTAGATGACTACCTAAGGGTTGTGGAGCAAGTCCATGTAAACACTTAAAAAGCAGCTTTACATTTGAACATTTACTAAAACTTTAAAAACTTAAGACATTGTGTTTCTTGGGGAAATAAACAATGGTTAACAATGGTTAACTGTTGCTGTTTCTGTCCATGTCAATCTACTAAAACAAAAAAGGATGCCTGAACAGAGTCGATGTTGACATAAAGGAGTCAATGAGTTCTTCAAAACAGCTACTGATATTTACCCTGCAATACAGGGTAATGGGCCGTATGGTAATCTGGCCGTCAAACACAAACACAATCAAACACAATCAGTTTGACTTCCCTACGCATCTCATAAAGGATACAGGGATGATGGTTAAAAGGCTCAAAGAGCACTATGTCATGCTTGAAAACCCTAGTCTATGATTCCAATAGAGCATGGAAAAACGCTAAGAGAAATTGTAAATGCGTTAGAGCCATGTATATACAGTATATTTCACCTTTATTTAACCAGGTAGGCCAGTTGAGAACAAGTTCTCATTTACAACTGCGCCCTGGCCAAGATTAAGCAAAGCAGTGCGACAAAAACAACAACACAGAGTTACACATTGGATAAACTAAAGTACAGTCAATAACACAACAGAAAAATCTATGTACAGTGTGTGCAAATGTAGTAAGGTTAGGGAGGTAAGGCAATAAATAGGCCGTAGTGGCAAAATAATTACAATTTAGCATTAACACTGGAGTGATAGATGTGCAGATGATGATGTGCAAGTAGAGATATTGGGGTGCAAAAGAGCAAAAAAAGAATATGGGGATGAGTGTGCTATTTACAGATGAGCTGTGTACAGGTACAGTGATCGGTAAGCTGCTCTGACAGCTGATGCTTAAAGTTAGAGAGGGAGATATAAGTCTCCAGCTTCTGTGATTTTTGCAATTCGTTCCAGTCATTGGCAGCAGAGAACTGGAAGGAAAGGCGACCAAAGGAGGTTTTGGCTTTGGGGATGACCAGTGAAATATACCTGCTGGAGCGCGTGCTACGTGTGGGTGTTGCTATGATGACCAGTGAGCTGAGATAAGGCGGGGCTTCACCTAGCAAAGACTTATAGATGACCTGGAGCCAGTGGGTTTGGCGACGAATTTGAGTCTATCTATGATAGAGTAACTCGAATTGTAACTTCCTGGGAAATGTCACACTGACTTAAATATTGATTGATGCGAAACGTTTATGTGTGCTTCTCAAGTTAGACCCATTGTCACTGATTTGGCCGTGTTTGTGTATGGTGTACATGGTTGGATGCATGGATGCATGTTGCCCTCAGCTACACGTTCCTCCAACTCCATCTCTTACTTGTTCTCCTTCTCGCACTTCATCTCATCTCCTCTTCCTCTTCCACTTAATCTCTCCCTCCTGCTCCTCTTCTTCTTTCCTCATTCCCAACGTTTCTCCAAAAATCCCGCTCTCTATTCCCTGCCTTGTTTTCACGGCAATGCTTCAGACTGATGCACACTGACAGTTCCATTGAGGTTGACATTGTTTCCCGTGACAACTAACGAGCAACCGTCTAATTAGTGTAAAAGATGCTCCAATAACTCAAATGGCGGTTGATTCTTTCAGACCTTTTGTCTAACTCTGTCTCTTTGTCTCTCTCTTAATCTCTGAATCAGCAGAGTTATGCAGTAGAATGAGAACTGGTATTTGTTGATGATTATTTTCTACACTTTTATGATGCTAATTCTGTGACTGACTGTTCTGTTTTGCACAGTCAGAGACGGACACGTACAATGCATCTGATTTGAAATGCAGTCAACATTTTTAAAGCGTTTTTATCTATGTAATCTATGTGAGACAAGACATTGTCTGGGTATTGACAGTATTTGACCCTACACTAATAGCAGTTTAACAACATTTATAACTACAATGAGTTAACAATGGTCAGATATGATCCCCCCCTCCAAGCCATGGGTAAATTATCAATACAAAAACATACAGCAGGGTGATGGAGTGTTTTGGTCCAACATGGCCTCACGGCAATTCGTAAGATTATGGAGATATATTTGTCTCCCTTCAGAATGAAACAGTGCCTTCAGAATGTATTCACACCCCTTGACTTATTCCACATTTTGTTGTGTTACAGCCTCAAATTCTAAATGGATTCAATCAAATATAAATCTCACCCACCTACACACAATATTCCATAATGACAAAGTAAAATATGTTATTAGAAAATGTTGCTAATTTATTGAAAGTTAAGTACAGAAATATCTCTTTTACATAAGTATTCACACCCCTGAGTCAATACATTGTAGAAGCACCTTTGGATGCGATTACTGCTGTGAGTCTTTCTGGGTAAGTCTCCAAGAGCTTTCCACACCTGGATTGTGCAACATTTGCCCATTATTACATTTCAAAATTCTTCAGGCTCTGTGAAATTGGTTGTTGATCATTGATAGACAACCATTTTCACAACTTGCCATAGATTTTCAAGCAGATTTAAGTCAAAACTGTAACTTGGCCTCTCAGGAACATTCACTGGTAAGCAAATCCAATATGGCATTGTGTTTTAGGTTATTGTCCTGGTGAAAGGTGAATCAATCTCCCAGTGTCTGGTGGAATGAAGACTGAACCAGGTTTTCCTCTAGGATTTTGCCTGAGCTTAGCTCAATTCCATTTCTTTTTTATCCTGAAAAACTCCCCAGTCCTTAATGATTACAAGCATACCCATAACATGATGCAGCCACCACTATGCTTGAAAATAGGGAGAGTGATACTCAGTAATGTGTTGTATTGGATTTGCCCCAAACATAACACTTTGTATTCAGGACAAAAATATATATTTTTTGCCACATTTTTCAAGTATTACTTTAGTGCCTTGATGCAAACAGGATGCATGTTTTGGAATATCTTTATTCTGTACAGGCTTCTTACTTTTCACTCTATAATTTAGGCTAGTATTGTGGAGTAACTACAATGTTGTTGATCCATCCTCCGTTTTCTCTTATCACAGCCATTAAACTCTGTAACTGTTTTAAAGTCACCATTGGCCTCATTGTGAAATCCCTGAGCGGTTTCCTTCCTCTCCGGTAACTGAGTTAGGAAGGACGCCTGTATCTTTGTAGTGACTGGGTGTATTAATATATCATCCAAACTGTAATTAATATGTTCACCATGCTCAAAGAGATATTCAATGTCTGCTTTTTTATTTTGACCCATCTTACCAATAGGTGCCATTCTTTGCGAGGCATTGGAAAACCTCCCTGGTCTTTGTGGTTGAATCTGTGTTTGAAATCCACTGCTCGACTAAGGGACCAAACAGATAATTGTATGTGTGGGGTACAGAGATGAGGTAGTCATTCAAAAATCATATTAAACACTATTATTGCACACAGATTGAGTCCATGGAACATATTATGTGACTTGTTAAGGAAATGTGTACTCCTGAACTTATTTGGCTTGTCATAACAAAGGGGTTGAAAATTCATTGACTCAATACATTTAAGCTTTTCATTCTATATGAATGTGTAGAATTTTTTTATCTTAATTTAATCCATTTTAAATTCAGGCTGTAAAACAGCAAAATTTGGAAAATATCAAGGGCTGTGAATACTGTCTGAAGGCACTGTATGTTAAAGCGACAATATGTAACTTTTTGGGCACGCCGACCAAATTCACATATAAATGTGAGTTATAGATATGTCATTCTCATTGAAAGAAATTCTAAGAAGCGGTAGATCTGTTCTATGTGCGCTATTTCTATGCTTCCCGTTCTTAAGTTTCGTTATACTTTCGATTTTCTACACCAGCTTTAACAGCTGAAAATCTAATATTTTGTGATATGGAAAATGTATTTCACAGCGGTTTAGTCACATAAACTGAAATTAGGCGAACAATTAGAATTTTAGCAACCAGGAAATGGTGAAGCGACCTTTAAGTTTAAAGGACGTACAGTTGAAGTTGGAAGTTTACATACACCTTAACCAAATACATTTAAACTCAGTTTTTCACAATTCCTGACAATTAATCCTAGTAAAGATTCCCTGTTTTAGGTCAGTTAGGATCACCACTTTATTTTAAGAATGTGAAATGTCAGAATAAGAGTAGAGAGAAGGATTTATTTCAGCTTTTATTTCTTTCATCACATTCGCAGTGGGTGAGAAGTTTACATACACTCAATTAGTATTTGGTAGCATTGCCTTTAAATTGTTTGACTTGGGTCAAACATTTCAGGTAGCCTTCCACAATCTTCCCACAATAAGTTGGGTGAATTTTGTCCCATTCCTCCTGACAGAGCTGGTGTAACTGAGTCAGGTTTGTAGGCCTCCTTAATCGCACACACTTTTTCAGTTCTGCCCAGAAACTTTCTATAGGATTGAGGTCAGGGCTTTGTGATGGCCACTCCAATACCTTGACTTTGATGTCCTTAAGCCATTTTGCCACAACTTTGGAAGTATGCTTGGGGTCATTGTCCATTTGGAAGACCCATTTGCGACCAAGCTTTAACTTCCCAACTGATGTCTTGAGATGTTGCTTCAATATATCCACATAATTCTCCTGCCTCATGATGCCATCTATATTGTGAAGTACACCAGTCCCTCTTACAGCAAAGCACCCCCCCAACATGATTCTGCCACCCCCGTGCTTCACGGTTATGATGGTGTTCTTCGGCTTGCAAGCATCCCTCTTTTTCCTCCAAACATAACGATGGTCATTATGGCCAAACAGTTCCTTTTTTGTTTCATCAGACCATAGGACATTTCTCCAAAAAGTACGATCTTTGTCCCTATGTGCAGTCGCAAACCGTAGACTGGCTTTTTTTATGGCGGTTTTGGAGCAGTGGCTTCTTCCTTGCTGAGCAGCCTTTCAGGTTATGTCAATATAGGACTCGTTTTACTGTGGATATAGATACTTTTGTACCTGTTTCCTCCCGCATCTTCACAATGTCCTTTGCTGTTGTTCTGGGATTGATTTGCACTTTTCGCACCAAAGTACGTTCATCTCTAGGAGACAGAACGCGTCTCCTTCCTGAGCAGTGTGATGGCTGCGTGGTCCCATGGTGTTTATACTTGCATACTATTGTTTGTACAGATGAACATGGTACCTTCAGGCATTTGGAAATTGCTCCCAAGGATGAACCAGACTTGTGGAGGTCTACAATTTTTTTTCTGAGGTCTTGGCTGATTTCTTTTGATTTTCCCATGATGTCAAGCAAAGAGGCAGTGAGTTTGAAGGTAGGCCTTGAAATACATCCACAGGTACACCTCCAATTGACTCAAATGATGTCAATTAGCCTATCAGAAGCTTGTAAAGCCATGACATCATTTTCTGGAATTTTCCCAGCTGTTTAAAGGCACAGTCAACTCAGTGTATGTAAACTTCTGACCCACTGGAATTGTGATACAGTGAATTATAAGTGAAATAATCTGTCTGTAAACAATTGTTGGAAAAATGACTTGAGTCATGCACAAAGTAGATGTCCTAACCAACTTGCCAAAAGTATAGTTTGTTAAGTTGGCTTGTCATACATGTAGGTGTCAGACACTGTGTAATTACAGTAGTTTAACCATTCAGATAATTTAGATGTTGCCAGGCTGTTGTGTTTTATATACAGGTAAGTAGACTGGTGCTTTCTAGAACCACACAGCCTGACCACATTAAACAGACGTATGCTTTGGAACGTAAATGTGTTCGCCTCCATTTAGTATGATATGTTACATTATGCTGCAAATGCAATAATGGTCTGGTTACTTAAGACAGAAACTAAAATAGGGAGGCTGGTCGGGGAGGATGGCTGGGCGTATACTGGGACCATCTAGAAATCCAAAAGATTGGGTGTTCGAGTCGCGCCAGTTGGACCATTTTAGCTAACTCGTCCCCTAAATTAACCATTTCCTAACCTTAATCTAATTCTCCAAACCTGCTCCGTAAATGATCCTAACCTGTGTCGTTAGTTCTCCTAACTAATGTAAATTCTCCTAACCTTTGCTGTTAGGACGGAACAAGCAGCCTGGTCTCAGAGCAAGATCTACAATACTATATGTCCTCCAAGATGTATGGTATGTAATATATTCCAATTCGTATGATATTGTCTGACCGGGTAAGACAGTTGAAGTCGGAAGTTTACATACACTTAGGTTGGAGTCATTAAATCTCGTTTTTCAACCACTTCAACCACGTATTGTTAACTTCTTCTTTGTTTTGGCTCTATTTAACAACTATTTTTACAATTAGGGTGGCTAAAAGTACAGCTGACATTGTACATTAAATGGCTTGTTTGTTGATAGTCTGAGCATCGAAAAAATAAATGAATGGCACATACAGTATACCTAACCAGAAACTAGCCTATTAAGCAGGAAATGACCAAGTAAACAGGACATAATATGTGTTAATGTGTTCACCTAAATAACAGAACTTGTATCTCAAAGTATTACAGCTAAATAAATAAGGTTTGGGTTGCGGTGGCCTCAGTCACCTGGATAAACCCTGTAGAAGGTGTGTGTGTGTTTGGGCGCGCGTGCCCGGGCGAGTGTGTGTGTGTGCACGTGTGTGTCTCTGATGTATGCGTGTTTGTGGCCGGATTTATCTGCCTGGCAGTCCAGTAAATGTATGTGGTTTCCTGCACCGGACCAGAGCGTGAGATGCCAAACTTCATTGCACCTTTTAACACATCTGTAGACTTGTGTGGATGTTTAAAATCTTGGCAGTAGGAGTACGTGGTCAGAGTGCTACATCCGTTGGTTCTTCGCTCTCTTTGCTCTTTCAACACATTTTGTGTGCTTAAACACTATTTACTTTGCTGAAACAGATCAAAGTGGCTTTGATTTAGTCATTATTTTGAATGAGTTACAAAAGTGCAAAAGTGCGATAAATGTAAGGGGGTATCTCCCCTCCTCCTCTACTAATGTGTCACAATATGGAGGTTGAATCCTAGCATCCCTTCCTAGCATCCCTACACTCTTAGAAAAAAGGCTTCCAAAAGGGTTATTTGTCTGTCCCCATAGGAGAACGTGTTTTTGGTTCCAGGTAGAACCCTTTTTTTTGTTTCAGGTAGAACCATTTTGGGTTCCATGTAGAACCCTTTCCATAGAGGGTTCTACATGGAACCAATAAGGGATTCTTCGAAGGGCTCTCCGATGGGGACAACCGAAGAACCCGTTTAGGTTCTAGATAGCACCTTTTTTTCTAAGAGTGTAGACCTCACTCTTTTGTTCATAGCTGACACACATGTTAGATTAATATGACATTGGATGACAGATAAAATAAATGAAGTAAGAGAAAAGACCCTCCTGTGCTTCCTAAACAGACGACACACTTCTACTGCGTGTGTGTAAACAGACGACACACACAACCACCCCACACAATTTTAGGTGAACACATTCGCACACACATGCGCACACACACATTGTGTGTGCTTAAACACTATTTACTTTGCTGAAACTGATCAAAGTGGCTTTGATTTCGTCATTATTTTGAATGAGTTACATTTATAGCACACACACACACACACACACACACACACACACACACACACACACACACACACACACACACACACACACACACACACACACACACACACACACACACACACACACACACACACACACACACACACACCTGAAGAGTGCGATTTACACCATGACATTCGGGGGTCTCTGTATTGAAATGTTTTATGGGCGTCAAACATGTGTGACCTTTTAATGTGGCATGAACACAACCAGTCATAATGTTTTCATCTGATTGTCAAACAAATCACTTGTGCTACCCGTGCATGTTCGTCCTCTCCAAAATAACTCCAGCATCCAAACTGCATGTACACTCGCATCATTTGATGAATGGAAATAGACATCTGTTTACAAAACACAAAAAAGTTGACCTAATGACCTTCAGTGATTGCCATTGATTATACTTACATTAATTGATGCGTCTTGCCGACAGATTTACCTTTTGTAGCCTGAAAAGTCAGGGCACCTGAAATGGGGCTGAAACTCTACCGGAAAAAGATGATGGTCACCGTAACACACGGTCAACTTGATAGACTAGACTACAATGTGTGTCACCATGAACTTCAAATAGGTCTACCGGTAGCCCAGCCTGGTCGGTAGCCAGTGTGTAGCCAGTGTGTAGCCAGTGTGTCAACAAAACGAAGGAGCTGATCGTGGACTTCAGGAAACAGCAGAGGGAGCACGCCCCTATCCACATCGACGTGACACCAGTGGAGAAGGTGAAAAGCTTCAAGTTCCTCGGCGTACACATCACTGACAATCTGAAACGGTGCACCCACACAGACAGTGTGGTGAAGAAGGCGCAACAGTGCTTCTTCAACCTCAGGAAGCTGAAGAAATTAGGCTTGGCCTCTAAGACCCTCACAAACTCTTACAGATGAGAGCATCCTGTCAGGCTGTACCACCACCTGGTTCGGCAACTGCACCGCCCGCAACCGCAGGGCTCTCCAGAGGGTGGCATCACCGGGGGCAAACTACCTGCCCTCCAGGAAACCTACAGCACCCGATTTCACAGGAAGCCCAAAAAGATCATCAAGGACATCAACCACCCGAGCCACTGCCTGTTCACCCCGCTACCATCGAGAATGCGGGGTCAGTACAGGTGCATCAAGCTGGGACAGAGAGACTGAAAAACAGTTTCTATCTCAAGGACATCAGACTGTTAAATAGCCATCAATAGCCGAATACCACCCGGTTACTCAACCCTGCACCTTAGAGGCTGTTGCCCTATATACATAAACATGGTATTACTGGTTACTTTAATAATGGAACACTAGTCACTTTAATCATGTTTACATACTGCTTTACTCATTTCATATATATACTGTATTCTATTCTACTGTATTTTAGTCAATGCCACTCCGACATTGCTCGTTCTAATATTTATATATTTCTTAATTCCATTTCTTTTACTTTTACATGTGGGCATATTGTTGTGAATTGTTAGATATTACTGCACTGTTGGAGCTAGGAACACAAGCATTTTGCTACACCTGCAATAACATCTTCTAAATATGTGTATGTGACCCACAAATTTGATTTGATTTAGTGGTACAAAAAAATTGGTGGGTGAACTCTGCCAGTCACAGTTGAAAAAGTAACACTCCCAATACTTTCAATGTATTTTTCTGAATAAAGGTGGGTAAACAGCGTTTACCCTCCGCTAGGCTGGCACCACTGCCAGTAGCCTACCCTCTCAGCCAAGGCAATTCTAAACACATGAACACACTCAGAATAGGTAGCCTACATTCAATATAATACACGAGTTGAATCAAAACATGTTTTACACTCTAGTTCATAAGTTGTCCATAATTCATGAGCTAATGTCTTCACGGATCGTGTGACATAAAACACAATCTTTCTTTCCTGACATGAATTACATTTATTAGTGCTATTTGTAATTATTAAGCATTTAACAATTGACCTCAAACATTGAACATTAAACCCTGTACGAATCCTGGATCTTGGAGATCTCGGAAAATGCACTAAGTGTAACTTAAAAAAGTAAAGTAGTAGTCAGAGACATTGATGTTTGAGTACAATCAAAGTGACACTGGACTAGCGCACTCGCTAGGTTTCCATACAATTGGCGACAGATGTTCATGCTAATATTCAAAAATCTTCATGAAAACAATATGCCATTTTGGGAAAATTTGACACCGGGCAACATTACAGGGAAGATTTTAACTTACCAGACATTTGAGAAATATACCGAACATCCATATGCATTCAGATCCAACCTGGCGCAATTAGCGCCATCAATAAACAAGTGATATTGGCCAAATGAGGCACATTTATGTGTCCTTAAAAACAGCCTATAACAAATGACAAAAACACTATTCCTTGTGTTTCGATTTCTAGCATATGCATATTTTTTGCCTATTTTTTTGTTGTTGAGTTTTTTAGGCTACTTTCCTAAAATAATAATTGTCCACCTCACGGTTCAGCTGTCAGAGATTTGAGCATAACAGTATATGTATCAGGGCATTGCATGCCTATAGGCCTCTAGGCTTAGGTGTCCACTGAATGATATTGCCATTTTAATTAATATATATATTTAGTCTATATAAAGGAAGAGAAGCTTAGGCCTAATCCCAGTGAGATAGAGGGAACTAGAGACATGCATTTCTTTATGTCAGATGACTACTGAGTCTGCTATATCGATATAGATGTACAGAAGGAGGGTAATTCGTTCATTTTTGATCCGAATATTTTGTATAAAGATAAGCATTATAATGTTAGATTATAGGAGTAACTGGTAGATCTGAAACATTCTTCCATACCTCAAGTTCAACTGTCGGAGTCCGTTGAAGCTCCAGGGTGCACTGCCTTCGTATTTTAGGCCTGCAGTAGCTAGAGCTTAATAATAGCCACACCATACCAAACCGTCACAAACGTTTCTAAACTTTATGAGGATAATGTCAAAAGTAAGTCAAGCCATTGTTTATAGGGAAAATACGAGCAGAAGAGCAAATGTAAACCAGGGAAAAAATGCAATACCCTCCCCTCTGCCCAATAAAAAACAACACAACCCTCCCCAAAGCAAAAAGAAAAGTTTCACAAACTTCCCCTATTTTGGATCACCCCTCCCCCAGTAAATTTTGATCTGTCCCTAATTGATCATGATGAACGAATATCAAATCGGTTGGACAAATTGACGTACAATAATGAGACAAGCCATTCCCACCGTCAACAAGATAATGTACACAACCCTTAATGACAGAGATTAATGCAGCTGCCTGTATTGCTTACAGCCCTACCTCCAGTTACTGCTAGAAGAATGAGGGAGGTGCTCAACAATGACTGGTTACAGCTCTACCCCCAGTTAGTAATAGAAGAATGAGCAAGGTGCTCAACAATGACTGGTTACAGCTCTACCCCCAGTTACTGCTAGAAGAATGAGCGAGGTGCTCAACAATGACTGGTTACAGCTCTACCCCCAGTTACTGCTAGAAGAATGAGCGAGGTGCTCAACAATGACTGGTTACAGCTCTACCCCCAGTTACTGCTAGAGGAATGACCACTGTGCTCAATGACTGGTTACAGCTCTACCCCCAGTTACTGCTAGAGGAATGAGCACTGTGCTCAACAATGACTGGTTACAGCTTTACCCCCAGTTACTGCTAGAAGAATGAGCGAGGTGCTCAACAATGACTGGTTACGGCTCTACCCCCAGTTACTGCTAGAAGAATGAGCGAGGTGCTCAACAATGACTGGTTACAGCTCTACCCCCAGTTACTGCTAGAAGAATGAACGAGGTGCTCAACAATGACTGGTTACAGCTTTACCCCCAGTTACTGCTAAAAGAATGAGCGAGGTGCTCAACAATGACTGGTTACAGCTCTACCCCCAGTTACTGCTAGAAGAATGAGCGAGGTGCTCAACAATGAGTGGTTACAGCTCTACCCCCAGTTACTGCTAGAGGAATGACCACTGTGCTCAACAATGACTGGTTACAGCTCTACCCCCAGTTACTGCTAGAGGAATGACCACTGTGCTCAACAATGACTGGTTACAGCTCTACCCCCAGTTACTGCTAGAAGAATGAGCGAGGTGCTCAACAATGCATGGTTATAGCTCTACCCCCAGTTACTGCTAGAGGAATGAGCACTGTGCTCAACAATGACTGGTTACAGCTCTACCCCCAGTTACTGCTAGAAGAATGAGCGAGGTGCTCAACAATGCATGGTTATAGCTCTACCCCCAGTTACTGCTAGAGGAATGAGCACTGTGCTCAACAATGACTGGTTACAGCTCTACCCCCAGTTACTGCTAGAGGAATGACCACTGTGCTCAACAATGACTGGTTACAGCTCTACCCCCGGTTACTGCTAGAGGAATGACCACTGTGCTCAACAATGACTGGTTACAGCTCTACCCCCAGTTACTGCTAGAGGAATGAGCACTGTGCTCAACAATGACTGGTTACAGCTCTACCCCCAGTTACTGCTAGAGGAATGAGCACTGTGCTCAACAATGCATGGTTACAGCTCTACCCCCAGTTACTGCTAGAGGAATGACCACTGTGCTCAACAATGCCTGGTTATAGCTCTACCCCCAGTTACTGCTAGAGGAATGAGCACTGTGCTCAACAATGACTGGTTACAGCTCTACCCCCAGTTACTGCTAGAGGAATGACCACTGTGCTCAACAAAGACTGGTTATAGCTCTACCCCCAGTTACTGGTAGAAGAATGAGCGAGGTGCTCAACAATGCATGGTTATAGCTCTACCCCCAGTTACTGCTAGAGGAATGACCACTGTGCTCAACAATGACTGGTTACAGCTCTACCCCCAGTTACTGCTAGAGGAATGACCACTGTGCTCAACAATGACTGGTTACAGCTCTACCCCCAGTTACTGCTAGAGGAATGAGCACTGTGCTCAACAATGACTGGTTATAGCTCTACCCCCAGTTACTGCTAGAGGAATGAGCACTGTGCTCAACAATGACTGGTTACAGCTCTACCCCCAGTTACTGCTAGAGGAATGACCACTATGCTCAACAATGCATGGTTATAGCTCTACCCCCAGTTACTGCTAGAGGAATGACCACTGTGCTCAACAATGACTGGTTATAGCTCTACCCCCAGTTACTGCTAGAGGAATGACCACTGTGCTCAACAATGACTGGTTATAGCTCTACCCCCAGTTACTGCTATGCATAAAACAACGTTAAACATTAAGATACAACCACTGGCATTTTATTTAAGCTTTATAATTTAAGGGACACAACATTTGTGTTCACTACAACAAGTAACTTTAATCATTGTAGTTCAGAATACATAATGGAATTTAGTGTCAGAAAGTCCATAAAACACAAAACAGTTAAGTATTTCCAACTCAAAAAAGATAACCATATGGGTGGGGATGTCACTTTATTACATTCTTATTGAACACTGAAAAACTTTGAGAGGAGACAGGAGAACCGATTGTTAACCGTGGCTCTCTGAAACAGTCACACTTTGCTTGTACACACTGGGCTGAGGAGAGAGAGAGATTGTCTGTGTGTGTGTGTGTGTGTGTGTGTGTGTGTGTGTGTGTGTGTGTGTGTGTGTGTGTGTGTGTGTGTGTGTGTGTGTGTGTGTGTGTGTGTGTGTGTGTGTGTGTGTGTGTGTGTGTGTGTGTGTGTATGTGTGTGTGTGCGTGTGTGTTCATACAGTGTAAACAGCACCATATGCCCAGGTGTGTGTAGCTAATGGTTTCTCTTATCATAGCAGTTCAGTGTGTGTGTGTGTGTGTGTGTGTGTGTGTGTGTGTGTGTGTGTGTGTGTGTGTGTGTGTGTGTGTGTGTGTGTGTGTGTGTGTTCATACACAATGTACATTCGTTTTAATGACTTGAATATCAAATGAATAACCGGGAGTTGCATGACAAGACCATATGCCCATATGCTTTCTTTGAGACGGCTGAATTATATCTCCACATCTGACCACTGAGTGTATGGAGTGAGGGAGTGTGTGTGAGCACTGTGTATGTGTGCCGGGGTCTTGAGCAAACACTCATGTGTACACATCACTCCGGTAAGGCATGCCTCTGTGATCCAACCCGGAGAAAAACATCCACCTATTGGATCTAGATACAGTTGCATCAAACAGCTTAGATTTCCCCTTTTACCTGAGGGAATTGGGTAAGAGAGGTTTAAGGGAGCTGTGAAGCAACTCAAACGTTTCTTTTAAAGTAAGGGGCATAGGTGTTTCACAGTCCTTTCACCAGTGCACTGAGGAGGGGTCATATTTGAGAGCGACTCACCATGTCTCAGGTTGATGTTACAATGAGTGTGAAACCTGCCTCTACCGTGGCACACTCTCACACCATGTCGAACACACAGCTCCATGTTTTCAACATAGCTTCAAACGTGAGAGGTAGACTAAGTACCCCTGTGTTAAATTCTATTACCCCAAGTGATTCTGCCTTAGCTGCGATCTGAAGTGTGTGTGTGTGTGTGGCTTTGTGTGTGTGCAGCAGATGAAAAGGGTCTTGTTTGAAGGTGAGTTCCAGAGAGATCAGA
Source organism: Salvelinus namaycush (assembly GCF_016432855.1). NCBI lineage: Eukaryota > Metazoa > Chordata > Actinopteri > Salmoniformes > Salmonidae > Salvelinus > Salvelinus namaycush. The sequence goes on along the minus strand of NC_052307.1, from coordinate 37,292,106 downwards.
GAAGATTCTGGAAAGTCCAGGATGACTCACCATGCTGTCATACTCAAACTCAGTCTCAACTGCAGAGCAAGGCAGTAATTGACGAGAAACACACACAGAGACAGAGAGACAGAGAGACAGAGAGACAGAGAGACAGAGAGAGAGAGAGAGAGAGAGAGAGACAGAGAGAGAGAGAGAGAGAGAGAGAGAGAGAGAGAGAGAGAGAGAGAGAGAGAGAGAGAGAGAGAGAGAGAGATGAACTCCTGTGTGGTGCAGTGGTCTAAGGCACTGCAAGAGGTATCCAGGCTGTGTCACATCCGGCTGTGATTTGGAGTCCCATAGGGCAGCGCGCAATTGGCCCAGCGTTGTCCGGGGTAGGCCGTCACTGTCAATAAGAATTTGTCTTAACAGACTTGCCTAGTTAAAAAGAAAAAAAGAGAGAGCGGGGGAGAGACAGAGATATTATCAGTCATGTTCATGTAAGCTTTCCCTCTTTCACCTTTCTGTCTTTGTCTTTTTTTAGACACACAGTCGATGTCTTTGAATAGTCTTTTAAGTTTGAGTCATAAAAAATGATCTTAAGATCCACAACAGACCCTTTCATGTTTTTTTCACAGAGCTTTTCCCTTTGTGAGACGGAGAGATGACTGAGACTCACTCAAGTGATCTGATGTCATTTAAGTCAACACTGCATATATAGTAGTTAGTGTGATATTTTTAGTGAGTCACATTTGAACATCAGATGTCCTGACAGAAATAATTAAAAGATAATGTTATGGCTGAGAGGAATACTGTTCTAATCTAAGTTTATAATGTTGCCGGGATCCAGAAGTCGCTCATTCCTCCAAAATCTGTTTTACAAAATTTTTATCAGCATGTTAAATGTGCAACCAGAGGGAAAAAAACTCTGGACCACCTATACTCCACACACAGAGACGCACACAAAGCTCTCCCGCGCCCTCCATTTGGCAAATCTGACCATAATTATATCCTCCTAATTCCTGCTTACAAGCAAAAATTAAAGCAGGAAGCACCAGTGAGTAGATCAATAAAAAAGTGGTCAGATGAAGCAGATGCTAAGCTACAGGACTGTTTTGCTATCAGAGACTGGAATATGTTCCGGGATTCCTCCAATGGCATTGAGGAGTACACCACATCAGTTATTGGCTTCATCAATAAGTGCATCGATGACGTCGTCCCCACAGTGACCGTACATACATACCCCAACCAGAAGCCATGGACTACAGGCAACATCCTCACTGAGCTAAAGGCTAGAGCTGCCACATTCAAGTAGTGGGACTCTAACCCTGAAGCTTATAAGAAATCCCGCTATGCCCTCCGACGAACCATCAAACAGGCAAAGTGTCAATACGGGACTAAGATCGAATCGTACTACTCCGGCTCTGACACTCGTCGGGTGTGAGCAGGGTTTACAAACCATTACAGACTAGAAAGGGAAGCACAGCCGAGAGCTGCCCAGTGACACTAGACTACCAGACGAGCTAAACTACTTCTATGCTCGCTTCGAGGCAAATAACACTGAAACATGCATGAGAGCACCAGCTGTTCCCGGAAGACTGTGTGATCACACTCTCCACAGCTGATGTGATTAAGACCTTTAAACAGGTCAACATTCACAAGGCCGCAGGGCCAGACAGATTACCAGGATGTGTACTGCGAGCATGCGCTGACCAACTGGCAAGTGTCTTCACTGACATTTAAACCTCTTCCTATCCGAGTCTGTAATACCAACATGTTTTACCACCGTTATCCCAGAAACCCTAGACCCACTCCAATTTGCATACCGCCCCAACAGATCCACAGATGATTCAATCTCACCCGCCACGCTGATCCTCAACACAGGGGCCCCTCAGGGGTGCGTGCTCAGTCCCCTCCTGTACTCCTGGATCACTCATGACTGCACGGCCAGGTACAACTCCAACACATTAATTAAGTTTGCCGATGACACAGTGGTAGGCCTGATCACTGACAACGACGAGACAGCCTATAGGGAGGAGTTCAGAGACCTGGCCGTGTGGTGCAAGGACAACAATCTCTCCCTCAATGTGATCAAGACAAAGGAGATGATCGTGGACTACAGGAAAAATAGGACGAGTGCGCCCCTATTCTCATCTACGGGGCTGCAGTGGAGCAGGTTGAGAGCTTCAAGTTCCTTGGTGTCCAAATCACCAACAAACTAACATGGTCCAAGCACACCAAGACAGTCGTGAAGAGGGCAGGACAAAACATATTCCCGCTCAGGAGACTGAAAAGATTTGACATGGGTCCTCAGATCCTCAAAAGGTTCTACAGCTGCACCATCGAGAGCATCCTGACTGGTTGCATAACTGCCTGGTATTGCAACTGCTTTGCCTCCGACCGCAAGGCACACAGAGGGTAGTGCGAACGGACCAGTACATCACTTGGGCCAAGCTTCCTGCCATCCAGGACCTCTACACCAGGCGGTGTCAGAGGAAGGCCCTAAAGATTGTCAGACTCCAGCCACCCCGCTCATTTGCTCTGTACCGGTACCCCCCTGTATATAGTCTCGTTATTGTTATTTTACTGCTGCTCTTTAATTACTTGTTAATTTTATTTCTTATTCTTATCCGTATTTTTTTAAACTGCATTGTTGGTTAGGGGCTCGTAAGTAAGGATTTCATTGTAAGGTCTACACCTGTTGTATTCGGGGCATGTGACTAATACAATTTGATTTGATTTGATTTAACCATTTGGGTGGGGGGATGCAAAACCGGCCTTAGATCGGTGTCATTACACTTCATTACACTTCATATTCAGATTTTTCACAGTTTATGTCTGCTGTGTCACTGAATGGAGACATTTTAAAACACATCAAAAAGACAAGGTTTAAAAAAAATGTTCAAGGAATCAACTCTTTGATATCATAACCACTTGAACATTTCAATGTGTGTGTGTGTTTAACCCAGAGCCCCTTGATGTAAAGCCTGCATCAGCAGAGAAGGGTTGGGTCAGTTCCTGTTATATTCAGCTTGCCAACTCTCTCAAGAAAGAGGGTGTACATCCGGCTGTCCGGGACTGGAGAAGGCCTGGGAACCTGCCTGTTGCTGACTAGGATAAACTGGGGTTCACAGGGTCCACTACCGTCTGTAAACTGAGTTGAATAACCACATCAAACACGACAGGTGACTCTCTCTCTGTCTCTGTCTCACTCGTTCTCTCTTTCTCCCAACCTCTCTTTCTCTCTCGATCTTCTTTCTCCCTCTATCTCTTCTCCCCCCCTCTCTCCTGGGCTGTGAGAAGAACGGATGGACTTGGTCTCTCCCTTGCTGCAAGACCAGAGCCAGCGAAGCAAAAAGAGAAGAGAGGAGAGTACTGGAGGTGTGGGTGAGAGCAGAGTGCATGTCTCAGCCCAGCTGAGTACATACTATACCAGCTGCACACTACTGAGGCCAAACACAGTTACACATACACACACTCTATAATACTCAAGCATTCAGTAAAACAAATGCATACCAACACGCACCCCACACACAAAGACACAAGCATACGAACAAGCACGCGTACGAATCCACTTATGTACACACGCAAACAACAACCACATAGTCAAACACACACAAACATAAACACATAGTCTTACTATACGTGGTATATGTAGATGGCGCCGACAGAGATGGTCGCCTCACTTCGAGTCCTTAGGAAACTATGCAGTATTTTTTTTTTTTTATGTATTATTTCTTACATTGTTAGCCCAGAAAATCTTAAGTGTTATTACATACAGTCGGGAAGAACTATTGGATATAAGAGCGACGTCAATTTACCAACATTACGACCAGGAATACAACTTTCCCGAAGCGGATCCTTTTTCGGACCACCACCCAGGACATTGGATATAATCCCAGAGGCCAACCCAAAACAATGTCGCTGCAGAAGAGGTAGACGGTGTGGCCTCCTGGTCAGGCTTCTAAGGTATGCACACCGCCCACCGCCCACCGCTTCCGAGTATACTACTCGCCAATGTCCAGACAACAAGGTGGACCAAATTATGGCAAGGGTTGCCTTCCAGAGAGACATCAGAGATTGTAACATTCTCTGTTTCACGGAAACATGGCTCTCTCGGGATATGTTGTTGGAGTCAGTACAGCCACCGGGTTTCTTCATGCGTCGTGCCAACAGAAATAAACATCTCGCTGGGAAGAAGAAGGACAGGGGTGTATGCTTCATGATTAACGACTCATGCTGCAACCATAACAACATACAGGAACTCAAGTACTTCCTGTCACCTGACCTAGAATTCCTTACAATCAAATGCCGACCATATTATCTCCCAAGCGAATTCTTGTCAGTTATCGTCACAGCTGTGTATATACCCCCTCAAGCAGATACCACAACGGCCCTCAAGGAACTTTACTGGACTCTATGTAAACTGGAAACCATATATCCTGAGGCTGCATTTATTGTAGGTGGGGATTTTAACAAAGCCAATTTGAGAACAAGGTTACCTAAATTCTATCAGTATATTGATAGCAGCACTCGCGCAGGCAATACACTGGACCACTGTTACTCTAACTTCCGCGATGCATACAAGGCTCTCCCTCGCCCTCCCTTCGGCAAATCCAACCACGACTCCATCTTGCTCCTACCATCCTACATGCAGAAACTCAAACAGGATGTGCCCTTGACTGGAACCATTCAACGCTGGTCTGACCAATCGGAATCCACGCTTCAAGATTGTTTTGATCACGCGGATTGGGAAATGTTCCGGACAGCCTCAGAGAATAACATCGATCTATACGCTGACTCGGTGAGTGAGTTTATAAGGAAGTGCACTGGAGACGTTGTACCCACTGTGACTATTAAAACCTACCCTAACCAAAAACCATGGATGGATGGCGGCATTTGCGCAAACCTGAAAGCGCGAACCACCGCATTTAACAATGGAAAGAGGACTGGGAATTTGGCCGAATATAAACAGTGTAGTTATTCCATCCACAAGGCAATCAAAGAAGTGAAATGTCGGTATAGGGACAAAGTGGAGTGGCAATTCAACGGATCAGACATATGTATCAGGGACTACAGGCAAATACGGATAACAAAAAGATAACCAACCACGTCATGGACACCGATGTATTGCTTCCAGACAAACTAAACACCTTCTTTACCTGCTTTGAGGATAATAGTGTCCACCGACACAGCCTGTTAATCAGGACTACATTTAAACGTGTTAACCCTTGCAAGGCTGCTGGCCCAAACAGCATCCCTAGCCGCGTACTCAGAGCAAGCGTAGACCAGCTGGCTGGTGTATTTACGGACATATTCAATCGCTTCCTATCCCAGTCTGCTGTCCCCTGTACCCAAGAAGGCAAAGATAACTGAACTAAATGACTATCGCCCCGTAGCACTCACTTCTGTTATCATGAAGTGCTTTGAGAGACTAGTCAAGGATCATATCGCCTCCACCTTACCTGCCACCCTAGACCCACTTCAGTTTGCATACTGCCCCAACAGGTCCACAGACGATGCAATCACCATCACACTGCCCTATCCCTTCTGGACAAGAGGAATACCTATGTAAGAATGTTGTTCATTGACTACAGCTCAGCATTCAACACCATAGTACCCTCCATGCTCATCATTAAGCTGGAGGCCCTGCGTCTCAACCCCACCCTGTGCAATTGGGTCCTGGACTTTCTGATGGGATGCCCCCAGGACACCTACAGCACCCAATGTCACAGGAAGGCCAAAAAGATCATCAAGGACAACAACCACCCGAGCCACTGCCTGTTCACCCCGCTACCATCCAGAAGGCGAGGTCAGTACAGGTGCATCAAAGCTGGGACCGAGAGACTGAAAAATAGCTTCTATCTCAAGGCCATCAGACTGCTAATCAGCAATCACTAACTGAGAGAGGCTGCTGCCTACATACAGACTCACTAGTCACTTTACACAATGCCACTTTAATAATGTTTCCATATCTTACATTACTCATCTCCTATGTATATACTATATCTTATACCATCTATTGCATATTGCCTATGCCGCTCGGCCATCGCTTATCCATATATTTATATGTACATATTCTTATTCCATCCCTTTAGATTTGTGTGTATTGGGTAGTGTCACGTTCCTGACCTGTTTTCTTTTGTCTTGTATTTATTTAGTTGGTCAGGGCGTGAGTTGGGTGGGTTTGTCTATGTGTGATTTTCTATGTTGGGATTTTGTGTTCGGCCTGGTATGATTCTCAATCAGAGGCAGCTGTCAATCGTTGTCCCTGATTGAGAATCATACTAAGGCAGCCGGGGTTTCACGTGTGTTTTGTGGGTGTTTGTTTCCGTGTTTGTATTCGTGCCACACGGGACTGTTGTCGGTTGTATTAATTTTGTTATTTTGTTTCATGTTAGTGTTCAGTTTCGATCTAATAAATTATCATGAGCACTACCCACTCTGCGTGTTGGTCCGATCCATGCTCCTCCTCGTCTGAGGAGGAGAACGACTATGACGACCGTTACAGGTAGTTGTTGGGGAATTGTTAGATTACTTGTTAGATATTACTGCACTGTCGGAACTAGAAGCACAAGCACTTCGCTACATTCGCATTAACATCTGCTAACCATGTGTATGTGACCAATAAAACTTGATTTGATTTGGTGTTACAATGTTACACACAATCAGTTTGCACGACTGGAAGTCTGCTGAGGCGATTATTGTAAACAAGGACATGTAGTCCCCAACAGCAGTGTGTCATAAGTTACTCATAACAGTTAATGGTTATGTCAAACAATCAGTAGAGGCTCTTACCCACACTGAGCCCCTTCTGATCACAAGGACAACATAAACAAACAGGGACCGTTGCAGGAACATTTTCACTACCAGGAAATTGTTCCAAAATGACTCCGCCCCTCCCCTCTGCCCCATAGGCTTTTGTCCTGTGTTGTCTGTCTCCAAAGCCCTTGAGTGCGCAGCGAGTCGTTATGTTTCATAAACACAAACCCTCTGGAGGTGACAGCTTCCCCTTACTCCTCTGGCCTGGCCTTGACATGGTTAGACACATCCCACTGGGCGGAGACGTCAGTTCAACGTGTAGTTTTGATTTACATTTGGTTGAGTTGTTAACTAACGTGTCATTGGAGTTAGGTTAAAGGCGGGGTGAAGAAAATACAAAATTCCCTTCCGTTGATGACTTTTTTCAAATCCAATCAGTTTTCCACGATGATTTCACATCATCACATTGCATTTTGGGGTTGAAAAGACGTGGAAACATTGATTCAACCAGTTTTTGCCCAATGGGATGGTGCTAATCACCAGCAGTGGATAGATGGATCGTTGCATGATATGGGTCTCAGAGGGACATTTTTACAGTTTTCCCCGCCCTCCCTCGCTCCCTCTCTCTTTTCACGCAGCTGCCCCACATGCGTGAAATCCTCCAATCCCTGCAGGACAGGTAACGCCACATGTGGGACATTAAGGGACGCTCAGAGCTCTGCGTCTCCGGTTACCAGCTGCACGCGACAGCTGCCCAGAAAAAGATTTGGTTTCATGTGGTTTTTATACTGTTGGTGATGGACACGTAGTAAAAAGAAAGAATTGTTTCCCCCCCCTTTTTTCGCCCGACCCGACTTATGAGTCAAGGACAGTTTGACTGTCAGAGACAGAAGGGGAGTCCACTCATCTAACCGACACCAAGCGATGCACTCACTGACTAATCCAGTACACCACGTTTACAGAAAGAAAAGCTCCTCTCTGACTAAAACAGCTCTTGCATTCCTCTTCTGGAGGAAAAATACACTGGGTATAATCTTTTCAAAAGGGCAAGACTGCTCAAACAAATAGACTGCGACTTGAAAAATAGAAAATGTAGTGTATCATGCTCAATGACATGATTCAATTCAGTTTACACAACATCGACCTCCTGTAAACATTGCTGTATCTTTCCCTGGGATAGTGAGATAAAGAGGGAAAGACAGGATGCTTCATCAAGACAGGATGTCCTCGTTACCCTGTGGAGGAGGGCAGTGGTGCAAACACACCCAGCATACTGGCCCTACACTGAGCCTCATCTGATAGGGGCACAATACACTGTGTGTGTGTGTGTGTTTATGTCTGTGTCTGCAACAATATCGTCCTCCTAACCTCCTTATCTCCTCCCCTCTGCAACTTCCTGTAGTGTCTTTGTGTGTCTGGCTCTGCCTGACAAGGAGGCTTTAAGATGCATAGAGAATAGGACCATTGTCCGAGAAGACTGTTGCTAAGGAGATAAGGACAAGGATTGACATGAGGACATGGAGGACTCTGCTGATGCCACAGACAGTTGGTTTATGTAAAGGGAATAGACTTATCAGTGACATTTGCTCATTGCATCTCCTGTCTGGGTTGATCTTTTTTAAATGGTTTTATTGCGAACCGGAACAATTAAAGCCTGAGCCAAACATGTTGTCATCGTGTTTACTTCCCACTGGGCACACACTGGTTGAATCAACGTTTTTTTCCCCCACGTCATTTCATTTCAATTGCGTGGAACCAATATGGATTAGACGTTGAATTGGCGTCTGTGCCCAGTGGGTTTCTGTCTATTTTACATTTACCTGCATATATTTACATATATTTTTGTATGATTGACTGGTCATGCAACTTGGGTTATCTGCATGACCCCAGATTGCTTTAACACAAAGCTAGTCATCAGCGATGGGAGCTAACAAGAATCTTCAGGTCTACCGGCAAGTTAATTCATCATAGCTCACCAAACCACCTCTGCTGCAATCGTCGTATCAGTGTGCAACATTGCAGATCATTTCAGACACGTACGGCAGTAGCTGGGAACGTTATCTCCACATCCACCACAGACATCATATCACCGTTGGAGGGAAACATTCCCCAGGTGAGGTCACCTGTAAAACAGACAGACATGTTAGTTATACACTCACCTGTGTTATTTGGATTCTTCTTCAGATGACGGAAGGTTGAAATGTAAGGTGGGACGGTTCTCTCTAACCACGCAGTGATGAATAAAGGAAATGAATAGGCTTGAGCTTCTTGGTTTTGGTTGTATGGACAGACTGCTTGGTCAATGTTTTGGCAGAAAATCCGACTTTGTAGTGTTAAGGTTAACGACCTTTATGATGACCCATTTAACATCCAATCCAATCAAATCGCACGCCTCGCTCTCTTCTTTAACTCACTGTTCACTTCTACATTGTGGACAACGACATCACTGGGTCTCGCTGCTATTACAATGCATACAAGGGCGTCAACGTGTGTGTTTATGCAGTCCTCCTTCCCTGTCCCTGCTGATCTTTCTTTCTGAGATCCTATCATATCAGAAACGCTGGAATGTAGTCTGGATATGAACTGTAATAGTGGGATCTTGAACATTCTGAAATAGACAGGGACATTCAGAACCCACCTGACACTGTGTTACTGTCAATGACCTGTGATTAAAGTGAAAACAGGGTGTAACGGCATTCCTCCTCCTCTTCATACGAAGAGGAGGAGTAGTGATTCGACCAAAATGCAGCGGGTTGTGAATACATAATGATTTATTAAAGCAAACGACGAAACACGAAAACAAACACTTGGAAGGATTACAAAATAACAAAAACGAATGTAGACTGACCTAAACCATGAGAACTTACATATAACACGAAGCACGTAGGAACAGGTACAGACTATAACAAACGAACAAACGCTACAGTCCCGTGTGGTGCGCAGACACAGACACGGACGACAATCACCCACAAACAAACAGTGAGAACAACCTACCTTAATATGACTCTCAATCAGAGGAAACGTCAAACACCTGCCTCTAATTGAGAGCCATACCAGGCAACCCAAAACCAACATAGAAACAGAAAACATAGACTGCCCACCCAAAACTCACGCCCTGACCAATAAACACATACCAAACAACAGAAAACAGGTCAGGAACGTGACACAGGGCATATTTATTGTATTTTCATGTTCACAGGGCTCCCTTGCAAATGAGATCATGGTCTCAATGGTGACCCTCCATGTATAAAAAAAAAAGAAATGTGTCTATTTGTGCCCATGTTTGTGTGTATGTGTGTGTGCTTTCAGAACACTGCACCAAGAGACCCTAATGCCTATTTAGCATGCAAGGGTTGACACAACATCTGTTCTTCAGCTGTTTATCATTCATGCAACATGAGCCCTTATTGAAGTATATATACATTTGGTGCTTGTTCTCAGTGTAAAAGCAGACCACCTGTGAGTTTAACTCTTATTGGCCCCCCATTCAGGACACGCATCAAAGCCCAGTGGTCTCAGCTACCTGGTGTGTGTGTGTGTGTGTGTGTGTGTGTGTGTGTGTGTGTGTGTGTGTGTGTGTGTGTGTGTGTGTGTGTGTGTGTGTGTGTGTGAGATACGGTATTGTGTAAGTGGTGTTATAAGAGCATGGGGATACAAGCTGCTTACGTCGACACTGTCTGGCTTGTGTAAGTGGTCATGTGTGCTTGAACATGTTCTCTTCCACAGGTGTAGTTGGGTAACCTGAACTCTCACATGTTACTGCCACTGGAGCAGACTGGTCACTGCACTGCTTCTTTACTGTGTGTGTGTGTGTGTGTGTGTGTGTGTGAGTCAGTGTGCACGTGTTGGTTATGCTTGAGTGGGTGCAGACTCGAGCTTGTGTGTATGTGTGTCCATGTGTGCTTTTGTATGTTGAAAATATTGTATGGACTGTGTCCATGCTTCATATTGAGATGACTTACCTGAAGGGATGTGTCAGATAAAACATTTTCATATTTAACACGGCACCAGCACAGGTCAACTTCCTGCTCTACGTAAACAGACCAGTGAAGTAGACAGGATTAATAACAAATGTTACACAAGTTAGCAGGACAAAACACTGCTGCTGACTCCCAGCATGCCTGCCTGTCTGCTGAAAAACTCTCTGCTGATGTGTGCTGTTGTTGTGAGGGACTTTTTTGATCGCTCAGGCCTGATCTGATAGTAGTACTATTTGTGTGTGTTGTTTGTTCTGTTGAATCTGAAGTGCCTTGGGGAGAATTTTCTTCTGTTGTCGTTGTGACACATGAGGAATTCTAGTTGTCAAGCCAAATTAGGCATTACAATAAGTCCCCACACAGTCTTTTTGATCCATGTCACGCTTAAGAAATCACTCTATGAAGCAGTCCTTGGTTTTTTAACCATACTTTCCTTTGATTTACTTGGGCAGAATTGTGAATAACAATGGTAATAAATATTTCCCTCCAATGGTTTTTCTTGTTTTTCATGTTCTGCACTGGGGGGGGGGGGGTTGAAAACATCCCTTCCAGATACAAGCTCTCTGTCCTCAGGCAACATCAAGCTGGACAGCATCCAACCTGGATAGCAATGAGTACAATAGTGCTGGTAACCATTATCACCAAAGCTGGTGGGAGGAGCTATAGGAGGAAGTGTCCAGTTGGTGGAGCTTTGATGTACTCATAGTACTGGCTGGGATGGAATATATGGAGCGGTATAAAACACATCCAACATATGGAAACCACATGTTTTACCCTGTTACATTCATTCCATTCCAGCCATTACAATAAGGCTGTCCTCCTGTAGCTCCTCCCACCAGCCTCCACTGCACCAAAGACATTTTTGGGGGGAAACAACCCTTTTAAGCACACACGCTCATGGTCTTTCACATGAGCACATCAAAGCTCCACCAACTGGACATGACGTAAACACATGCTAAGCTTTAGCATTTAAAGAAGAAAGGTTTAAACGAGAATCTAACCAATAGGCATTTATCTCTTCCCTACAGGTCTTTCTCCTGGGTATTTGTCTGTCTTTATTACTATAAGCAGAGACGACTGATGCCTGTTGCGTTTGAAGTCCAGACTTCTCTTCTGCTACTGATGCATTAAGAGTCTTTGCTCTGGAGGCTATTGTATTGTTGTACAGTTCACTGTGCGGGACAACATGCTCTTGCACAGGCTTGTAAAAGACGGCAGGTCTTAAAATGAACCTTTGATGTTCAATGCCGCTCAGTTGACATTGACCTCCATGTGCTGCAAAGCTGCCTTTCAGTCAGAGATGTTGATGACGAGAATCACGGTCGGGCAAGCTTGTTGGACCAGTCAAAAGTTCCTCACATGAAACTGGTGATTCGCGTGGTTAAATTATGCACACAATTAGTGTTCCAACACTTCAATTCTTCCACTTGATCTTTATCTTGGCTAAGCTTTTTTTCTCCCAATGAGTTCTTAGTTCTTGAAAGACAATGCAACTCAAAATGTGAATGAGACGCTAGAGTTGAAAGGTGCGTTTATATGAGCACATGTCGGCTTAGGGAAAGATTGTTGTTTTATACGGCCTTGTCTAAACATGGTTCCATTACTGACCTGGGTCTACAAGTCATGACTGCCTTCATGGAGTGCTGTGGAAAAGCAGAAAGTGGCACATAAAGAAAGTCCCCCAGCAGATAGCCTAGCAGGTAAGAGCCAAAGGTCTCTGGTTTGAATCCCAGAGCCAACTAGGGGGGGGGGATCTATCAATGTGCCCTTAAGCAAGGCACTTAACCCTAACTACTCTGGGTCATCAGATATCTGTTGAAAAGGATGCAAATGGATATAATAGAACAGAATCACCTCAAAGTCAATGTGAGATGTACAGCACCTTCAGAAAGTATTCACACCCCTTTGACTTTTTCCCAATTTTTGTTGTGTTTTTGTGCCTGAATTTAAAATGGATAAGATTTTGATTTCGTTGGTCACTGGCGTACACACAATACCCCATAATGTCAAAGTGGAATTATGTCTTTCAAAAGGGTGTGTAATTAATTAAAAATGAACAGCTTAAATGTCTTGAGTCAGTAAGTATTCAACTCCTTTGTTATGGCAAGCCTAAATAAGTTTAGGAGTAAAAATGTGTCACATAATAAATTGCATGGATTCTGTGTGGACTCTGTGGACTCTGTGTGCAATAATAGTGTTTAACATGATTTTTGAATGATACCTCATCTCTGTACCCCACACATACAGATAATTGTAAGGTCCCTCCGTCAAGCAGTGAATTTCAAACAAAGATTCAACCACAAAGACGAGGGAGGTTTCCAATGCCTCGCAAAGAATGACACCTATTGGTAGATGAAAAAAAATATATATTAAAAAGCAGACATTAACTATCCCTTTGAGTATGGTGAAGTTATTATTACACTTTGGATGGTGTATCAATACACTCAGTCACTACAAAGATACAGGCACCCTTTGTCACGTCCTGACCTTAGAGAGCCTTTTTATGTCTCTATTTGGTTTGGTCAGGGTGTGATTTGGATGGGCATTCTATGTTCTTTATTTCTAGGTTTTGTGTTTCTATGTTTTGGCCGGGTATGGTTCTCAATCAGGGACAGCTGTCTATCGTTGTCTCTGATTGGGAATCATACTTAGGCAGCCTGTTTTGCCACCTTAGGTTGTGGATGTTGTTTTTTGTTAGCTCTGTGTAGCTTTCAGAACGTGACGTTCGTTGTTCTTTTGTTGTTTTGTTTAGTGTTCGGATTTAATAAAGAAGCATGAACACGTACCACGCTGCACCTTGGTCTCATCCCTTCGACGAGCGTTACACCCTTCCTAACTGAGTTGCCGGAGAGGAAGGAAACCTCTCAACCAATGGTGACTTTAAAACAGTTACAGAGTTTAATGGGTGTGATGGATCTGAGGATGGATCAACAGCATTGTAGTTACTCCACAATACTAACCAAATTGAAAAGGGAAAAGAAGGAAGCCTATACAGAATATGTGGCAAAGCAAGTCACTTTTTGTCCTGAATAGAAAGAGCTATGTTTGGGACAAATCCAATACAACATATTACTGAGCACCGCTTTCCACCAGACGCTGGGAGATTAACTCACCTTTCAACAGGACAACAACCTAAAACACAAGGCCAAATCTACACTGGAGTTGCATACCAAGAAGACAGTAAATGTTCCTAGTTACAGTTTTGACTTAAATCTACTTGAAAATCAATGGCAAGACCTGAGTAGTTATCTATCAATGATCAACAACCAATTTGACAGAGCTTGAATAATTTTGAAAATAATAATGGGCAAATGTTGCACAATCCAGGTGTGGAAAGCTCTTAGAGACTTACCCAGAAATACTTACAGCTGTAATCGCTGACAAAGGTGCATCTAAAAAGTATTTATTCAGGGGGTGAATACTTGTGCAAATGAGATATTTCCATGGTACCATGTTACTTGCCTATGGAGCAGCAAGAGGACCTGCCCCTCCCTAGTTTCAGTCTATTCCCAAACCCTACACCCCAACCCGAGCACTGCGTTCTGCCACCTCCATTCTGCCACCCCCCTTCCTAGCTCTGAATTTGCAGATAGCAAAGGAAAGGAAAATGTGCTTACTAAGACTGTGATATGTGGTTGTCCTACCTCGCTACTGTACCTTATTAAGATAAGTTGCTCCTGATAACGGCGTCTGCTAAATTACTACAATGTAAATGTAAATGTCTAGTGGTATGAATACTTTCTGAAGGCACTGTATCTTAGGTTTCAACACCTCGGCAGACAACATACTGTATACCATGCATTTGAAGCATGTCAAGTTCATTACCAATAGAATTCCATGCATAGCTAATGCTCCTTTGAAATTACCAATATTTATGGAATTTTACAGGGGGTGGAGCAGCAGAATCTCGGAATGTGGTTCAGAAATAGAATGTGGATCAGAAACATATCAAATCAAGTATGTGGACACATGCTTGTCGAACATCTCATTCCAATATCATGGGCACTAATATGGAGTTGTTCCCCCTTTGCTGCTATAACAGACTCCACTCTTCTGAGAAGGCTTTCCACTTGATGTTGGAACATTGCTGAGGGGACTTGCTTCCATTCAGCCACAACTGCATTATTGAGGTTGGGCACTGATGTTGGGCGATATGGCCTGGCTCGCAGTCGGCATTTCAATTCATCCCAAAGGTGTTCGATGGGGTTGAGGTCAGGGCTCTGTACAGGCCAGTCAAGTTCCTCCACACCGATCTCGACAAACCATTTCTGTATGGACTTCACTTTGTTCACAGGGGCATTGTCATGCTGAAACAGGAAAGGGCCTTCTCCAAACTGTTGCCAAAAAGTTGGAAGCATAGAATCGTCTAGAATGTCATTTTATGCTGTGCGTTAAGATTTCCCTTTACTGGAACTAAGAGGCCTAGCCCAAACCATGAAACACAGCCCTAGACCATAATTCCTCTTCCACCAAATGTGGCACTATGCATTGGGCAGGTAGCATTCTCCTGGCATCTGCCAAACCCAAGTTTGTCTGTCCGACTGCCATATTGTGAAGCGTGATTCTTCCCTCCAGAGAATGCGTTTCCACTGCTCAAGAGTCCAATGGCCGCAAGCTTTACGCCACTACAGCTGACGCTTGGCATTGTACATGGTGATCTTAGGCTTCACAATAACAGCACTTACAGTTGACCGGGGCAGCTCTAGCATGGCAGAAATTTGACTTGTTGAAAAGGTGGCATCCTATGACCGTGCTACGTTGAAAGTCATTGAGCTCTTCAGTACGGCCTCTCTACTGCCAATGTTTGTCTATGGAGATTTCATGGCTGTGTGCTCGATTTTATACACCTGTCAGCAACAGGTGTGGCTGAAATAGCAGAATCCACTAATTTGAATATACTTTTGGCCATGTAGAAAAACATCTCAAACATCCCTATGGGCTCTGGTCAAAGTAGTGCACTACATATGGAATAGGGTGCCATTTGGAGCACCGCCACAGACTTCTCATCAAACACTGACATCACAGAACAGAACCAAAGTCCTTGGTCACATAAAGGTCTATTTAAAGCAAGCGTTCATTAAGGATGACATCATTATTTTTTATGACTAAGTGCAAATAATACACAGAGGTATTATTTTGACAACAACCTCATAGACTACTCTGTATCACTGTGCTACTGTAGGAGTATGTATGGCCCTGAATGCTGTTCATTGTAAATCAGAGCTAGGTGAAACCTGGTCCAGGGGGCCTGCAGAGGTTCAACTAACCCTGCTTAAACTACAAGATCTCATGGTTTTACCAATTTGACGTCAGATTCTGACGTTAATCCACATGACTTTAAACGTCAAATTTCGAAGTTTCTCCAAACGTCAAATTTCGATGGTGACAGCCCCAGCGTTCTTCTGACTTCTTGTCACAGAGTTTCTAAACCAAAAGGTGGAACATTGCTAGACTTCGGGGAACGCTTGCGAAACAGACCAAGTATACCATGCCGGAGTTTGGAGTTTGAGAAGTCAAAGAGAGAAGTGAAAAATGTTCCATAGTTGTTCATTTTCTCTAAATCAATTTTCAGTTTGGTGCGAGATGTCGTCAGACCCGACTGTCAGACCCAACTGTCATACTGTACTTTCTTTCTTCTTGTTTTTCTTCTTTTGAATGTGCATGGATACCATTTTTACGTCTCTGCATCCAGTATGAAGGAAATTAGAGGTAGTTTTGTGAACCAATGTTAACTAGCGTTAGTGTAATGGAAGATACCATAGACTTCCAGTCATTATGCTAACGCAAGTTAGCTAATGCTAATTAACAATTGCGCTAACGCTTGTTAGCAACTTCTTTCAAACTGCATGCAGAGACATGCAAATGGTATTCACGAGTTCATCTGACTCCAGAGAAGTAGATACAAATCCTGAAGTATCTAAATGTTTCATTATTATTTTTTATTTTTTACAATTTTGGAGAACTTAGAGCTCACTAGGAAGTCACACTGACCTCTCACATCTTAAACTCTCCTCTGCAGCCAAAATGGATGCCACATGTTATTTCTCTCTTAATTTGTTGTATTTTTAAAGGTTTGTAATGTGCAAAAGTGCAATGTAACTCTCAAAATAGTGGAATAACATTGTTGACTAAATGTTTCATGGGTTTTGTGATGATTTTGTAACATTACAGACTGAGTTGGAAAACGTGTTAACATTGTGCCAGTGCTTAGCTAGCTGCTACATTACTGAATAATGGGTTAATATGTTAATATGTGTACTCCAAATATGTGTTAATATGTTTTACTAACTAAAATAGTTATTGCTTTGAGTCTGAAATGGGGAATTTAATTTGAATTGCTTGAATATTAATTATTTCTCAAACATATTAAAGAAAATTTCAACTGAAAACTGTTCTCCTGTATCCTTAATTATCCTGGTTAGCCTATTGTCTGCAAAGGTTGTTACATAGTCACTACATTGTAATTATGAAGGCTATACCCTACTGCGTTTCACTTTACATTAAGTTGCTAGCTCCTGGGTAGGTACATGATCATTACAAGTATATCCTATGTATCTACATTGTTGTTACATTACAC
This sequence comes from Salvelinus namaycush, assembly GCF_016432855.1. Taxonomy (NCBI): domain Eukaryota; kingdom Metazoa; phylum Chordata; class Actinopteri; order Salmoniformes; family Salmonidae; genus Salvelinus; species Salvelinus namaycush. The sequence goes on along the minus strand of NC_052307.1, from coordinate 37,274,832 downwards.
TTGATTTGGTATAGCCTTTGAGCCAGGTCATAACATAGAAATGAACTAACAGGGTGTGTCTTGTTACAATTGTTGTTATCAGGTCCTAGTCTATTTATCAACCCTGGTATTACATGTAGATTCACCTTGTAGTTACATGTAACAAGCTCAGATTTTGATTTGATTTATTAACATGCTAATTCACAGGTGACATGTAATTGCAAAACATTACTTACATAGTGTAATAACATCAAATAGTTTACAATGAAATGTCTCCCCATTGGAATACATTGACTGCACCTCTAAATTCAACCTAAAGCCTATGTGGGTTATGAATGTCTTATGAACCTGTCTTTGATGTCAGTCCATCAGGCCACCATGAGGTCTACCTGTGTCGATTCTAAGCTTCCTGGAGCAACCGGAAGTGGTTAAATCACCCTAAAAGTGTTTGCCATAGCCAACCTGCAGTTTGAGAGAAATAGTGCATTCAGCCCTATGTAAATCAGTCAATTTTTAACATACAGACTTAAAACTCAGGATTCTGTAACAGCCTACTCCAGTGATGATATGTGTTTATTTATAGCTTCCTGTGACAACCGGAAGTGCCATAACTGGTGTCAAATGGGCTGTTTCGAAGGGTTAAAAATGTCAAATCTTTCCAAAACTTCATATATGTGAATAGACAACCCTCATGAACTGTAAATCAGTCCTTCATCCCATCAGATTTCAAAAAAAAAAAATACACACCGACACAGAAATGATGGAGGGACACACTGAAGGGCTAAGAGGCAGACAGTGCCTGCAGTAGTTACTTTTGTTCCAACTTTTAAAGAACCGTCAGACCTAGAGTTCTGAAAATTTACAAACCTGTTCTAGACCTCAGGTCGATTGTGCACGGTGAATTATATGGCTCTAGAAGGTTCTCGGATCGATAAAAAGCATCGTGTATTTGCCATGTTTTCAATTCATTTTGACCTCAACGAAACGGACGACATTTAGAAAAGTCCCAGAGTCTCAAGACTAGGTGCGTTGAAACCGGCTCGGCCCATAGAGACAGACCCCAACAAGCCTGTTTGATTGCTCATTCAAGGACCCCGTAGCAAGGCAATGAAAAAAGTGGAATTTCAGCACCAATTAGGGTTTTGCTCGGGCACCGAATGACCTATCGAGCCGAAACTTGGGATTCGAGGTCGCTTCACATAGGGCTAAACATAATGTGTGAACTGGACCCGCAGCTAGAACATAACTACGTATTATTTGTTTTATTATGGTTTAAATAGAAGGCGCTGTGAATTTTGGGCCTGCTCTGAAATATGTTATAGTTGGCATCTAAAGGAGTTGGAAAAAGTGAGTTTGGAGTCAGATGGTATCCGTTTGGTGTCTGAAAAGATCTATTTGACTGATGGACACTGACTTGCTCGTTGACTTTTGTACATTTGCAATATGTTTCAACGGGGAGGTACCATGAGGAAAAAGCGACATGATGAAATTTCACGAAACGAGCGATGGAGAGGAACCACTATCACTGCCCGGCCATCCTGAGGTCATCAGACCGTTGACTTTTGCATTTCTAAAGTATTTAAGAGAATGTACGTTACATTTGCAATATGATTCAACATCACATCATATTGCAAATGCACGTTACATTTGCAATATGATGTGATGTTGAATCATATTGCAAATGTAACGTGCATTCTTTAAATACCTTAGAAATACAAAAGTCAACGTCCTGATGACCTCAGGATGGCCGGGCAGTGATAGTGGTTCCTCTCCATCGCTCGTTGCGTGAAATTTCATCATGTCGATTTTGGTGATGGTACCCCCGCGTTGAAACATATTGCAAATGTACAAAAGTCGACTAGCAAGTCAACTAGCAAGTGTCAACAAAAGTCAACTAGCAAGTGTCCATCAGTCAATTGGATATTTTCAGACACCAAACTGATACCATCTGACTCCAAACTCACTTTTTACAACTCCTTTAGAAGCCAACTATCACATATTTCAGAGCAGGCCTGAAATTCACAGCGCCTTCCATGAATGCACCAAAATAGCATTCTGAAATCACCACTAAAATGACATCACCATATTCTCCAGGCCGTGCCGAGTTCAACGGGATGCCCCGCTTGACCGTAGCTCGCTCGGTCTGAGCGCAGCGACCGTTACAAGAGAACGGACACAAATGACCTTTTGACCTCAATGTCAATTTCATTTGCTTTTGGGAGACAGAGAGAGAACCGTTAAGGTTAGAAGCACAATTTCACCTCAGGAACAATCCTAAGGTCCTCCCGATCTGTGCAAGCCTAACCTTGACCTTGTGGCATTAACCCTTCACAGTTAAAAGAAGGCGTTTACATCAAACATTTTACAATGACATTTCGCCCCATAGGAATACATTGACTGCTCCTCTAAATTCAACCTGAAGCCTATGTGGGTTATGAATGTCTTATGAATGTCTTATGTTATCTTTGATAACAATCCATCAGGCTACTATGAGGTCTACCTGTGTTGATTTTAAGCTACCTGGAGCAACCGGAAGTGGTTAAAATCACCCTAAAAAGTGTCCAGATATACATGACTTGCAATTTTGAAAATCACTGCATTCAACCCTATGTAGATCAGTCAATTCTTAACGTATAGACTTAAAACTCAGGATTCTGTAACAGCATACCCCAGTCAAGATATGTGTTTACCTATGGCTTCCTGTGTCAACCGGAAGTGCCTTAAAATGGTGTCATGGTGCTGTTTCAAAGGGTTAAAAAGGTCAGAACTTTTCAAAACTTCATTTGTGTGATTAGACAAGCCTCATGAACTGTAAATCAGTCATTTCTCTAAGCAGATGTCAAAGGAAAGCTCTCTCTCACACACAAACACACACACAAAGCAATGATGGAGTGAAAAAGTACGGTGCTTAACGACACACAAAGCCTGCAATGGCATTCCCATTATCCCTAGGCCGTGCCGAGTTCAATGAGATGCCCCGCTTGACCGTAGCTCACTCGGTCTGAGCGCAGCGACCGTTACAAGAGAACGGACACGAATGACCTTTTGACCTCAATGTCAATTTTATTTGCTTTTGGGAGACAGAGAGAGAACCGTTAAGGTTAGAAACACAATTTCACCTCAGGAATGTTCTTAAGGTCCTCCCGATCTGTGCAAGCCTAACCTTGACCTTGTGGCATTAACCCTTGACAGTTAAAAGAAGGTGTTTACATCAAACAGTTTACAATGACATGTCTCCCCATTGGAATGCATTGACTGCACCTCTAAATTCAACCTGAAGCCTATGTGGGTTATGAATGTCTTATGAACCTGTCTTTGATGACAGTCCATCAGGCCACCATGAGGTCTACCTGTGTCGATTCTAAGCTTCCTGGAGCAACCGGAAGTGGTTAAAATCACCCTAAAAGTGTTTGCAATAAGCACCCTGCAATTTGAGAGAAATAGTGCATTCAGCCCTATGTAAATCAGTCAATTTTTAACATATAGACTTAAAACTCAGGATTCTGTAACAGCATACTCCAGTGAGTATATGTGTTTACTTACAGCTTCCTGTGCCAACCGGAAGTGCCATAATTGGTGTCAAATGGGCTGTTTTGAAGGGTTAAAAATGTATTATTTGTTTTATTATGGTTTAAATGGAAGGCGCTGTGAATTTTGGGCCTGCTCTGAAATATGTTATAGTTGGCTTCTAAAGGAGTTGGAAAAAGTGAGTTTGGTGTCAGATGGTATCAGTTTGGTGTCTGACAATATCCAATTGACTGATGGACACCAACTTGCTAGTTGACTTTTGTACAATTGCAATATGTTTCAACGCGGGGGTACCATCACCAAAATCGACATGATGAAATTTCCACGCAACGAGCGATGGAGAGGAACCACTAACACTGCCCGGCCATCCTGAGGTCATCAGGACGTTCAATTTTGTATTTCTAAAGTATTTAAAGAATGCACGTTACATTTGCAATATGATTCAACACATCATATTGCAAATGTAACACTGTGTGTTATGTTTGCAATATGATTCAACACATCATATTACAAATGTAACACTGTGTGTTATGTTTGCAATATGATTCAACACATCATATTGCAAATGTAACACTGTGTGTTATGTTTGCAATATGATTCAACACATCATATTACAAATGTAACACTGTGTGTTATGTTTGCAATATGATTCAACACATCATATTGCAAATATAACAGTGTGTGTTTGCAATATGATTCAACAGTGTGTTATGTTTGCAATATGATGTGTTGTTTTTCACTGTTGAATCATATGCAAATGTAACGTGCATTCTTTAAATAAACCCTATGTGGGTTATGAATGTCTTATGAACCTGTCTTCAATGACAATCCATCAAGCCACTATGAGGTCTACCTGTGTTGATTCTAAGCTTCCTGGAGCAACCGGAAGTGATAAAATCACCCTAAAAGTGTTTTGCCATACCCAACCAGCAGTTTGTGATTTATAGTGCATTCAACCCTGTGTAAATTAGTCAGTTCTTAACGTATAGACTTAAAACTCAGGATTCTGTAAAAGCATACCACGATCAGGATAGGTATTTACTTATAGCTTCCTGTGACAACCGGAAGTGCCTTAAAATGGGGTCATAGGTGCTGTTTCAAAGGGTTAAAAAAGTCAGATCTTTCCAAAACTTTAAGTATGTGATTAGGCAACCTTCATGAACTGTAAATCAGTCATTTCTCTAAACAGATGTCAAAGAAAAGCTCACACACACACACACAGACACACACAGCAAGGATGGAGTCAGAAAAATAAAAAGTCAGAAAATATTCTGTTTTTTTTCATGGAAAATATTTTATGTTTTTTCTTCTCGAGTCAATGGCCTGAGTATTTATGGAGTTTTTCCAAAAAACTCAAAAAATATTCTAAGTCCAAACTTTTCGTGCACCTGGTATTTTTTTTGGGTTACCAGGTGCCATGGTTGAAATTGCTTTTAGGGGGCATCCAGACTTCCATACCCGCTCTGGGAGCACTATTCTTCGGCCAAAAATCAATGTGTGCTGGCCTGAGTGATTTATGGAGGTTTTCAAAAAAAGTCAGAAAATATTCTGTTTTTTCTTCTGGAATTTTTGTTTTGTTTTTTCTTCTCGAGTCAATGGGGGTCCGGCCTGAGTGATTTAAGGAGGTTTCCAAAAAAAGTCAAAAAATATTCTATGTTTCATGTTTTGGGTTACCAGGCGTCATTTTTCAAAACGGTTTTAAATGCTTCATTTTGGCCTTTTAAAAACAAAATGTTATTTTCGACTATGAAATCCAAAAAGCACTTTTTTAAAGGGGTTGATAAGTTTTTTCTAATTTATTCACATTTTTGACTTCATATTAAATCAGATTGCAAATGCACAAAACATATTCCTTAAGTACAAGTAAACATTTCAAAAAAATTATGATAATAAAATGTGACTAAAGTATCTTCATACAGTTCTTATACATGTGTAATTGACCTAAAAATCGAAAGAATTTCAAAAAACGGTCCAGAAAGCACTTTTTTAAAGGAGGTTATACGTTTTTTCCAAATTTTTGACATTTTTGACTTTTGACTTTTGACTTCCTATGAAATCACATTCCAAATGCACAAAACAAATTCCTTAAGTCCAAATAAAAATGTCCTAAAAATTATGTTAATAAAATTTGACAAAAGTATTTTCATACAGTTCTTACACATGTGTAATTGACATAAAAATTGAAAGAATTTCGAAAAACGGTCCAGAAAGCACTTTTTTAAAGGGGGTGATACGTTTTTTCCAAATTTTTGACATTTTTGACTTTTGACTTTTGACTTCCTATGAAATCACATTCCAAATGCACAAAACAAATTCCTTAAGTCCAAATAAAAATGTCCAAAAAATTATGTTAATAAAATTTGACAAAAGTATTTTCATACAGTTCTTACACATGTGTAATTGACATAAAAATCGAAAATATTTCGAAAAACGGTCCAGAAAGCACTTTTTTAAGGGGGTGATAAGTTTTTGCCAAAACTTTCAAAATTTCAAAATTTGGCTCTGGGGTCTTGACTTGCGTTACAAAAGGCCTATGAAAAATTTAGATAGAACAAACTCGCCCACTATAGGAATTTTGGAGTGTTACACAGCTCATTTGCAATATGGCATTTGCCATCAACTTTGGACGAAACAGCGCCGGATGTAATGTGAAATCCCACACAATCCCATTGTGTATATGGTCCGCTCGGTGCCAATAAGTTGCCATGTTATTTTGTACAATTGAGGGGGGAGTTCCCTTACATCAGTAATTACAAATGTGGAATAACCTTCAGTAGATGTGTAATTACACATTCCTTGTTCCAATTCTAACAACTTATAGCGCTACAACCTTATTACCATGTAATTACATAATAACACCTATGTAACTACTAAGTCGTTACTGCAGTTATTACTGTGTAGTTACATAGTAATAGGGGCAACTTAATGTAAAGTGTTACCCTCATTTCTTTCAGCCTGGTGACAATGACTTTTATAACACTACTCTGTGCTTCTACATCAGGGGTGGGAAAACGATGGCTCATGGGCCGAATCCGGCCCGCAGGAGGTTTGAGTAAAAAAATTAAAAAGTGTTGATTATTCATTCTTTGGGCTTTAAAAAACACTCCAGGCCACCTTTTGAAAGTCTAAACTAGATATAAACTATGTACACATTCAAATAACTGCCCTTTTAATGGCCCGCAAATTGATTTTGACAAACAAATCGGTGAAAAGAAATTGAAATCTCGATGTGGCCATCAAGCCAAAAAGTTTGCCCTCCCCTGTGAGCCAAGCCTGTCAGCCGAAGCCTAGCTCTCACAGACTCAGGAAAACAGTAAACATATTCCACACGTCACAAAAAGGAGTGTGACTCATCAACGATCTATTCGTGTCTCTCATCTCTCAGCTCATCTGTTATGTCTGAAAATAGCAGCTTTCTATCAGGTCTGAAATAGGCTGTGAGAATGGAATGGTTAATAGAGTCTATGTGTTATGGCTGGATGGAACAGAGATTCTAACGGGTACATGTGAAATACTCCTCTGACTCATCTGTAGGTGTACTCCAAATACATCTCATCTATTTTTACACCAAGATTCCGTTAGGGAAATGTAAATAGTACAACAACAAAAAAAATATGGCTTTTGATGGTGTTTTTATTTAAATCATTAATTAACAAGATGTTTCTGTGTTGAGGGAATAGGATCTGATTATATCCTAATTGAACGCTCATTAAAGCGCAATTCCACCACTTTTCAACCTCGTTTTCATTCTCTCCAGCACAATACCAGTGTCCACAAATGTGAAAACAGCACATAGGGTTTTGTATTAAAACATTTCAAGTCAAAAAGTTGTGCCCAATGACATCATCAAAAGTTAAAACATGATTTGCGGTGACGTGGGGGGGGAACAAGAAAATATCCTCCCTTTGGTTAGAAACTTGCAGGTTTTGAAAATCGAATTTTTTTCTACTTTTAATCCTACCCTGTGCTGTCACAGAGAAGCATTTTTTAGGACCTTTCGTCTTATATATTTAACCACAGATCATAGAAATGCGCTGTTTTCACATACATAGACACTGGTTTGGTGCTGGGGACAGGTTGAAAAGTGGTGGATTGGCCCTTTAATGCCTTTTACAGCCTCCTTTACTGTTTCCATTTGTGAATGGGATTGTCGAAAGGAATCATTTACAGAGGCTTGCTATTACTTATGATAAATAGAATCCACAACCACAACGCCCAACAATCTATTACTGTTTTTGTGTTGTTTACTTGGTGTGTCAAAGAAGCTCATGGTTCCCAGTAGGTCAAGCATAAACATATATGGGAACCACTGACGTAACATCATCACCACTAATATACTGTAGTTCCCCTTTCTACAAACCTAGTATGGCCCTCTTCCCAACCTCCCCCCTGGCCACTTCCCTAGTCCACTGTGCTCTGTCATCTTACCGCAGTGCTAAAGCCACTGAGGTGAACAGACATACAGGACCTCTATGGCTAAACCACTGTAGAGTCAACACCGTAAAACAGACAAACATGCCTATAGTCCGTACACTCAACCTCAATGACATCATTGCTATATACTGCCTCAGCTTTACTGATATGTGCCATAGGGTATTTCGTTACCACAGAGAGTACTGTCATGTAGTAAAACCTCACAGTAAACCACATCAAATCCACAGGACAACACCACACATCTCCACTGCAAGTATTTTTGGGGTCCTCAGACAAGACTGCAAGTAAAGCAATGAGGATTTGAAGAAAATCACACAAAGACAGTACCGGTACCAACTCCCCGTCCCCCCTTCCTGCTTATGCAGCCCTGGAGTCAGAGCAGTTCTTTCTGCCTGTGCCAAGCCAAGCCTCCATTGACGTAAGAGAGGTCAACTCTCCCCAGCTGCAGTAGGCATAGTTGATGATTTTCCTCCCCTCATCAAGGTCTTTGCCATCTGATTAGTCCTAGGACACAGCGAGACCCTGTGGTACTGACAGAGACTGTGGCCAGAGCAGAGTTGGGACATACGTAATGACGAACAAAAGCAAAGCCAGTCACTGAACCCACATACACGCACACGGGGTCTGCAGCATCAACTGGGGGACAGACGTGTGCTTGCACACTGTTCTCTATTGCCTTTTATTGCATCATTACAAGGCTCTTTGTGTGGGTGATCGGCTGTCACTGGGCTGACTGTACTGCACTGTCTGGCTGCAGAGTCGCTGCCTGGGGTTATGTAGAGCATGCTAGGATCATCGGCTTCATCTGGGGAGATTAAAACATACACGTACCGCATACACCTGGGGTCAATCAGTTCATCTGGCATGTGGGACATGTACCGACCCTGGACGCCACGTAGTCAACACTCCAAGTCAGAGGTCGAGCATCATTGCCACTAAACCAGACAAGCACCATTAGTATAGGTCAAAGGTAACATCTATTTTATATATAGAGTCATGAGGTCAACACTTCAGTGACGTCCCCATCCCTGACACCTTAAGTAACTGTCACCACTGAAAGCCTGCACTTTTATGGTTTAGAAACACCGAAGGTTTTTCTGCATTTGGGAACTAGGCAGGGTTGATTTTTATTTTACCTTTATTTAACTAGGCAAGTCAGTTAAGAACAAATTCTTATTTACAATGACGGCCTAGGAACAGTGGGTTAACTGCCTTGTCCAGGGGCAGAACGGCAGATTTTTACCTCGTCAGCTCGGGGATTCGATCCAGCAACCTTTCGCTTACTGGCCCAGCGCTCTAACCACTAGGCTACACTGCTAGGCGCTTCACGGTCAAGGATAAGCAATCATCACTGACATTCATTGTTACGTCTGTTGACAATATTTCTCTGAATGCATTGTACACACAAACATACTGTTTACATATGTCCTATAAGAACAACACGTGCCACTGCCTTAATACGGTCACAAACAACAACAGAGCAATGTTCCCCCATCCACATGTTTACATATTGCACACACTCAGAGGAGATCAGTGATGCTGATTTTAAATCCCCCTGGGATGTTATTCCCCACTGCAACCAACAGCTGACTGGTTGGCTGGTTCAACCCAGGATTGGTGTGTGCATGCGTGTGACAAGGAGGGAGAGAGAGAGAGTGTGTGCATGTGTGTGAGTACGCGTGCGTGTGTGTGTGTTTGACATAATATGTGTTCATGTGTGTAGCTGTCTGTATAATGCCCCATACATCTCACACTGTTGCTGAGGAGAATCTGTCATAATCCAGTGCTTTCCCAGTGACAGCCCATCAACTCTCTCTCCTAAACCCTGCTATGGCAAGCTGCTTTAAATTAAACACCAGATTCAGGGGACTTCCCATCATCCTCCCAACGCTCTCTCTCTCTTCTCTGCTCTCCCCCACTCCTTTCCTCCCACGAGTCTCGCCCTCTCTGCTCTCCCCCTTCTCCCCTCCCCTCCTCATTTGCCCTTCTCAGTTCTTTCCACATTTATCTCTCTCCACTTTTCTTGTCTCCCCTTTCCCCTCTCCTCCTCCGCCATCTCCTCCCCTCTCCTCCTCCCCTCCTGCTGCATTCTCTCCTCTTTTACTCTCTTCCACCACTTCCTCCCTCACCCCTCTCTCCCTCCTTTCCCTCTCTCAGCTCAGGTAGATGGTAATGCACAGCAGAGGGGATAAACACATCAAACACAAGCTCATAATCTGACGGAGAGGGATTATACCAAACCACATACACAAGTTTATAATCTGACACAAGCACTCTAAACACACATACATTTTACCATTTTATTATTTTACTAATGTTATTTTACTGTATTGTTGACTTTCTATTGTAGATATGTTAAGGTAAAGTATTGTGTCACAATGGGTTGTGTTACGCATTGTTTGATTGTATGTAATTGTGTTTGGACCCCAGGAAGTGTAGCTTCTGCCTTCGCAGCAGCTAATGGGGATCGGGAATAAATAAAAATAAAAATACACACATACACACACACCCGACCCCCCCCCCCCCCTCCCCAACCCCCCATAACCTTATACAAATCCCCCTTCTTAACCACTGAGTGCAGCGCATGGTAAATAAACATACGGCAATAACAACTAATACTTCAGTAAACAAGCTGTGATGCAACAATAGGATTGCTCTTTATCTCCGGGCGTTTTTTTTCTTCTTCTCGGTCCGCTACTAGCTGGAACAACCTAACATCTGCCCAGACGGGAGCAAAATCATCTCAATGATGAATCCTATTGTTAATTACTAGAGAGGACCATTGTGCTGTGTGTATTTGTATTTGTGTTAACCTATGTTATCCTCTCTGTTCTCCTTTTGTCTTGTTGATCTACTGTGGTGGTAAATGAGGCTGTAGTTAAGTACTTCCTCAAGTTTTCTATTGTCAGTTGGGCTGTAATCTCCATCGAGGCACTGAGAGACAGAGACAAGTGTTTCGATTAACCACAGTCTGTCATTACCGTACGACTCCAAATAGATGCAACCTTTGAGATTGAACTACGGCCACTGATTTGTTGAGCATTAAATCAACTCGCGTAATATAATGGAACAATATCGGTGAAAGGCAGGACACGCTTCACATCTACTTTCCAAGGCGAAGTCGATTTTGTAAATCATTTAAAAAGTCAGGTACAAAAAAAAAAAAAAAATCACAAGGTTTTCCAGACATCCCGGTTTGCAGATTCCTGAAATCAGTTTGGAATTGAAAAAAAATAAAGCCTTTGAATTTGGAGAAAGTTACTGTAATTGTGCAACCCTCGTCACCGCACATTTGAGAAAGACTAGAAAGTGTAAAGATATCATATAATCTGTGGAGCTGTACTCTGGTGGGTTTTTTTTCTTCTGTTTTGATGTTTGACGGCAGCAGGTTCTTCTGAACATCACACACTTGTGTTGCAGCTGCTCTTGTAAGCATTTAGCCTCTACCAAGAAGAGACAGCCCCATGGGGACTCCTTTGGGCCTGTGTGTGTGTGTGTGTGTGTGTGTGTGTGTGTGTGTGTGTGTATGTGTGTGTGTGTCTGTGTGTTAAAATGAATGCCATCCCTGGAATGTCTCCTCATCTCTGGGGCTGACGTCTGATCCGAGGCGATAGATACACATTCTTTCAGAGTCTCCTCCATAATCAGAGAGGGTGAAGAGAGGGTTAGTCTTAGAGAGTGGGAGAGGAACAGTAACATTTACTGTAAAGTACTTCTACTATTTCAAATGTCCAAAGGAATGAGCTGCTTGAGAAACAGTATGCTCATGATGTCTATGTAATGCTCCCCCCCCCCCCCCCCCACACACACACACACTCCCCCTCACATAGCCTACACAAGATTTATCTATAGAGCCAGCTGTGTAATAAACTCCCTACTGGATAGCGTGTCTCTCCTCCCTCGGCAGCAGCAGAGACAGAGAATGGGTCAGAGACAGTGAAAAAGACAGGAACAGAGACAGTGAGAGTGACAGTGACAGAGATGGTGACAGGGACAGAGATAGGGACAGGGAAAAGGACAGGGACAGAGGAAAGTGTGTGTGTGTGTGTGTATGTGTGTGTGTGTATCCAGTTATTAATAATGCAGCAGGGGTGGCCCTGACTGTCATAACAGGAAATACCCCTGTAAAACACGCTGCTGTGGGGGACTTTACAGTAGGTCTCATCTGTCTCTTGGTCTCTCTATTGGTCACAGCAGTAAAAGCTTATTGACGGTAAACTATAAGGCCAAAAGGTACTTTCAGATTTCACAATTATAGCATTTTTACAATCTCTCTTTCTGTCATTTCAGTACTGAAAATGAACCAAATGGATAGCAATGTTTTGTTTTCAAGACATCTCATTGCAGTATGCTTAGCATGTTAAGCACTAAGCATGATATGACTGAATGCACACAGTAGTGTGCTTGTGTGTGTGCCATGTGTGTAAGAGCGCTTTCCACGATAATACGCTTCATCATCTAACATCGGGCTCTGCCAATCAAATCCAATTGTATTAGTCACACGCGCCGAATACAACAGGTGTAGGTAGACCTTACAGTGAAATGCTTACTTAAGAGCCCCTAACCAACAATGCAGTTTAAAAAAAAATACAGATAAGAATAATAAATAAAAGTAACAAGTAATTAAAGAGCAGCAGTAAAATAACAATAGTGAGACTATATACAGGGGGGTACCGGTACAGAGTCAATGTGCGGGGGCACCGGTTAGTTGAGGTAATATGTCACGATCTTTCAAGATCGAACCCAGAAGCAGACCAGGACAAGGAGCGTAGGAAGAAGGTGAGTATTTATTTACAGTGAAATGTGAAAAGGTAGATATATCCAGATGGCGTAGCGGGCAGCGGTGGTGAGTAGATGAGAGGAAATAGGTGAATCCAATGTAGTAGCAGAATCCTCTGTCAACCAGGCGGGAATGGAGTGAATGATCCAGGTGAGTAACTGAAGACAAAACAAACGGAGGTAAGTTCAAGGCAAGCAATACGTAAATGAAAACAACAAAACAAATTCTATCCAACTGGAGTCTGGTACTCAGGCACAACATACTGTTCATGGCTAACGATCCGGCAGGGAATGGAAGTCAGGTCAGAGCTTTTGAAGGGTAGAGATGATGATCAGGACAGGTGTGCAGATTACTGACGGGAAACAGGTGCGGGTGAAATCAATCTCCCAATGAGCTAATTCGCCCGGCAACCAGACAGGGTGCGTTCCAGGACACCTGAAACACACTCCAGGACAGACACACAGGCAAACCCAGACTCAGGAAGCGGGATTCGTGACAGTACCCCCCCTCCGACGAACGCCACCGGGCGGACTACCTGGAGCGCCAGGATGGAGGCGGTAGAAGTCACGAATCAGGTCGTCATCCAGAATCTGTCGCCGAGGAATCCAACTCCTCTCCTCTGGACCATATCCTTCCCAGTCCACTAGAAACTGGTACCCTCGACCCCGCCGTCTGGAGTCCATGATGCGGCGCACCGTGTAGACAGGACCACCTCCGATCATCCGAGGAGGAGGAGGACGAGGAGGAGGAGGCAACAGAGGACTGAGGTGAACCGGCTTGAGACAGGAGACATGAAAAGTGGGATGCACTCTAAGTGTTGCAGGCAACTTGAGTCGAACCACCACAGGATTTATGATTCTCTCCACTACAAACGGACCAATGAACTTAGGTGACAACTTCCTTGACTCCGTCCGTAGAGGAAGATCCCGTGTAGCCAACCAAACCTTATCTCCAACCGTATAAGCTGGGGCAGGAATACGGCGACGGTTCGCCTGTATCTGATACCGGTCAGAAACTCTAAGGAGAGCCTTCCTGGCCCGATGCCAGGTCCGGTGGCAACGACGAATATGGGTCTGGACAGAGGGAACCGAGAGATCCCTCTCCTGAGAAGGAAACAAAGGAGGTTGGTATCCGTAAAGGCATTGGAAGGGGGACATCCCAGTGGCAGATGAAGGAAGGGTATTATGGGCATACTCAACCCAGGGTAATTGAGATGACCAAGAGTTGGGATCAGAGGAGACAAGACAACGCAGCGTGGACTCCATCTTCTGGTTGGCTCTCTCCGCTTGACCATTAGATTGTGGGTGAAATCCAGAAGTGAGACTGACTGTAGCTCCAATGGCCAAACAGAAGGATTTCCAGACAGCAGAGGTAAACTGAGGACCACGGTCAGACACAATGTCACTGGGCAATCCGTGAACCCTGAAAACCTCCCTGACCAGGATCTCGGACGTCTCCGTAGCCGATGGAAGCTTGGAGAGAGGAATAAAATGAGCAAACTTGCTGAATCTGTCCACAATGGTCAGAATGACCGTGTTCCCAACAGAAGGGGGCAATCCCGTGACAAAATCCAGGGCCAGATGCGACCAAGGTCGCCGAGGAATAGGTATGGGGTGAAGAAGCCCAGAGCTGGGCCGATTGGTACTCTTGTTCTGGGCACAAACAGGACATGCGGCAACAAACCTCCGGGTATCTTCTCCCATGGCAGGCCACCAAAAACGTCTGCGCAGTAGTGCCATAGTCCGAGCAACGCCAGGGTGACAAGCTATCTTGCTGGCGTGGGACCACTGAAGGACAGCAGAACGGACCGACTCGGGTACGAACAACCGACCGGGTGGACCGTTACCGGGGCCGGGCTGCGTCCGAAGGGCCGCCATCACATCCTCCTCTATCCTCCATGTAACGGCTCCCACGACAACATTCTGGGGAAGAATCGTCTCAGTCTTGACCCCACTCTCCTCCGTCTTAGAGAACATCCGGGACAGGGCGTCCGCCTTCCCGTTCTTAGACCCAGGTCGGAACGTCAGGGAAAAATTGAAACGTCCAAAAAACAAGGCCCACCTAGCCTGACGGGCATTGAGACGTTTAGCCGATTGTACGTAAGCCAGATTCTTGTGGTCAGTCCAGACCACAAACGGTTGCTCCGCTCCCTCCAACCAGTGCCGCCACTCCTCCAAGGCAAGCTTCACAGCGAGAAGCTCCCGGTTACCCACATCGTAGTTTCTTTCAGCTGGAGAAAGACGACCAGAGTAGAAAGCGCAGGGATGGAGTTTACCGTCAGTGGAGCTACGCTGGGACAGGATGGCGCCCACACCCACATCAGAAGCATCCACTTCCACAACGAACTGACGGAAAGTGTCAGGTTGAGAGAGAATCGGGGCGTTGGTGAATCGGCTCTTCAAGTCCAGAAATGCTCGGTCTGCCTCAGGAGTCCAACAGAACTTTCTGGTGCAAGACGTCAGGGCAGTTAAAGGTGCAGCCACCCGGCTGTAGTCACGGATAAACCTCCGATAAAAATTCGCAAACCCCAGGAATCTCTGGAGCTGCAATCTTGTACCGGGCTGGACCCAATCCCGAACCGCCCGAACCTTCTCTTGGTCCATCTTGATCTCTCCCCTGGATATGATGTACCCGAGGAAGGACGTTGTATGGGCGTGAAAATCACACTTCTCCGCCTTCACGAACAGACGGTTCTCCAATAACCGCTGCAGGACCTGCTTGACATGCAGAACGTGGCTAGAAAGCTCCTTTGAGAAGATGAGGATATCATCCAGGTAAACGAACACAAAAATACCAATCATATCTCTCAAAACGTCATTCACCATACTTTGGAACACCGCCGGAGCGTTGGTCAGTCCAAACGGCATCACCTGGTACTCAAAATGTCCCATCGGAGTATTGAACCCAGTCAACCACTCGTCCCCCTCCTTGATCCGAACCAAATGATAAGCATTACGTAAATCAAGCTTCGTAAAAACCGTAGCACCCTGTAAGGAATCGAAAGCCGAGCTCATCAAGGGCAGGGGATACTTGTTCTTAACCGTAATCTCATTCAAACCCCGATAATCAATACACGGTCGAAGAGAACCATCCTTCTTGCTCACAAAAAAAAATCCTGCTCCCAAAGGTGATGACGATGGCCGAATGAGACCTGTAGCTAGAGACTCCTTGATGTAGGTCTCCAAGGCCTCACGTTCCGGTCGAGAGATACTGTATAACCGTCCCTTGGGAAAGGCAGATCCAGGAAACAGATTAATCGCACAATCATAAGGTCGGTGGGGAGGAAGAGACAGAGCCTTCTGTTTACTGAATACCTCACCCAACTCGTGATATGTTTCTGGAACCAGGGACAAATCAGGAGGAGCAGAGTCACTGACCTGACTGGAAACAGCAGGAGAACAGGCAGTCCTAAGGCAGTTAGCA
The DNA here is from genome assembly GCF_016432855.1 of Salvelinus namaycush. Lineage (NCBI taxonomy): Eukaryota > Metazoa > Chordata > Actinopteri > Salmoniformes > Salmonidae > Salvelinus > Salvelinus namaycush. Next base: position 37,258,688 of record NC_052307.1, on the reverse strand, counting down.
TGACACTCAATGTTCCAACTAGTTACCTTCCCTGTCACCCAATCAAACGAGGGATTGTGTTCCTTCAGCCAGGGGTAACCAAGAACCAGAGGAACATGGGGCGAGGACAAAATGAAGAAAGAGATAAACTCTGAATGATTTCCCGACACCAACATCTTAACCGGTTCAGTCCTCATAGTGATCCGTGCCAGACTACTGCCGTTCAGAGTGGTTGCTTCAATGGCTTCCGGCAATTGCTCCTTGGAAAGCCCCAGCTGTTCCACCAAGTCGGCATCCATAAAGTTGCCATCGGCACCTGAATCGATAAAAGCGTTCAGGTCAAAACTCTGATCCTTATTCATAAGGGTCGCAGGAAAACGGGGTCTGACAAGATCCTTGAGAGATTGAAACTGGCTCGCTAAAATTCCTCCCAAATTTAGCGAGCCGGGCAGTTTAACGGGCGCTGTGGACAAGCGGAGTTGTAATGTCCCGATCTACCACAGTAGAAAGAGCTATTGGTCTCACGTCTACGTTGGCGCTCCTCCTTAGTTAGCCCGTGTCGCCCCACTTGCATTGGTTCAGAATCTGGTGGCAAGACTCCTCCACTAATCCCGTGTGGAGAATAACGATCAATACGTCCTGGTTCACCTCCTGAACCGAATGGTAACCGAGTTACAGATTGATTGGATAGACCCCACTGCTTCTCCCTCCTTCTCTCTCGGACTCTATTATCAACCCGAATAGATAAAGCGACCAAGCTGTCTAAGTCACTAGGCTCTGGATAAGAAATCAGCTCATCCTTAAGTTCATCTGACAACCCCTTGTAAAAAACCGCTTGTAGTGACTCCTCATTCCAACCACTCTCCACAGCCAATGTCCTGAACTCAATCATAAAATCTGCCACACTGCGATCTCCTTGGCGAAGAGAGAACAAACGTTTAGCTGCGTCCTTACCTCGGACTGGATGATCAAAAAGCTTCCTCATCTCTCCCGTGAACTCCTGATATGAAGCCGTGCAGGTTCCCTGTCGTTCCCAAACGGCTGAAGCCCATTCCAGAGCTCTTCCACGCAACAGTTCAATAACCAAGGCTATCCTAGCCTTGTCAGTGGCGTAAGAATGGGGCTGTAGATCAAACACTAACCCACACTGCATAAGAAACGAACGGCATTTTCCCAAATCCCCTTCATATTTATCAGGCGTCGGTACCTTGGGTTCACGAAATGGAACCGCTTCAGACACGGCAGGTGAGATGGGTGAAACCGGTGGTGAATGAATCACCTGCAAACTGAGCTGATCCTGGACTTGTGTCAAGCTAGCAGATAAATTCTGGATCGAACTCGCTATCTCCTGTAGCGCCGTATTGTGTTGTCCCAATTTCTTCTCCTGCAGGGTAATGGCATGGCAAACGGAGTCCAGGTCCGCTGGGTTCATTACTGGCCGGATCGTTCTGTCACGATCTTTCAAGATCGAACCCAGAAGCAGACCAGGACAAGGAGCGTAGGAAGAAGGTGAGTATTTATTTACAGTGAAATGTGAAAAGGTAGATATATCCAGATGGCGTAGCGGGCAGCGGTGGTGAGTAGATGAGAGGAAATAGGTGAATCCAATGTAGTAGCAGAATCCTCTGTCAACCAGGCGGGAATGGAGTGAATGATCCAGGTGAGTAACTGAAGACAAAACAAACGGAGGTAAGTTCAAGGCAAGCAATACGTAAATGAAAACAACAAAACAAATTCTATCCAACTGGAGTCTGGTACTCAGGCACAACATACTGTTCATGGCTAACGATCCGGCAGGGAATGGAAGTCAGGTCAGAGCTTTTGAAGGGTAGAGATGATGATCAGGACAGGTGTGCAGATTACTGACGGGAAACAGGTGCGGGTGAAATCAATCTCCCAATGAGCTAATTCGCCCGGCAACCAGACAGGGTGCGTTCCAGGACACCTGAAACACACTCCAGGACAGACACACAGGCAAACCCCGACTCAGGAAGCGGGATTCGTGACATAATATTTAAATGTAGGTAGAGTTATTAAAGTGACTATGCATAGATGATAACAACAGAGAGTAGCAGCGGTGTAAAAGAGGGGGCAATGCAAATAGTCTGGGTAGCCATTTGATTAGATGTTCAGGAGTCTTATGGCTTGGGGGGTAAATAAAATAAAATCAAAGTTTATTTGTCACGTGCGCCGAATACAACAGGTGTAGTAGACCTTACAGTGAAATGCTTACAATAGTGCAAAAAAAGTATTAGGTGAACAATAGGTAAGTAAAGAAATAAAAACAACAGTAAAAAGACAGTGAAAAACAGTTGTGAGGCTATATACAGTAGCGGGGCTATAAAAGTAGCGAGGCAACATACAGACACCGGTTAGTCGGGCTGATTGAGGAAGCATGTACATGTAGATATGGTTAAAGTGACTATGCATATATGATGAACAGAGAGTAGCAGTAGGGGACTTTACAGCAGAGGAATGAGGATGTTGCCCCCTTAATGGTAAAGTTAAGGATTTGGGAAGTAAACAATGATCCTAGATCTGTGCCTAAGGCTAACTATAGAAATACATTTCTTGAAGAAACTGTGTGCTCTTGCTCGCTTTTTTGAAAGGTATTTATGGTTTTGAAATAAGTTACAGTAGTGGCAGTGACTCCAGTAGTAATGGTAGTGATTGGTTATAGTTGGAAAAGTAGGTATATGGAAAGATTGATTGATTGTCTGTTTGACTGATTGATTGGATGGGATAGCCTGACTATTTGAAAGTTGGTGTCGTTGCTTAAATGGCAAAGAATAGATAGATTGAAAGATTGATTGATTGATTGTTTGGTAGATTGATTGATAGCATAGCCTGAACATGTGAACATTGGTTTGTGTCTCTAGCTTGAATGGTTCAACATGTTGCTGGTCATCAAATGAGTGGCTAGATTAGCCTCTATTAAAGGAGATCTGTGGACTGATAAAATTGATGAAGTAAACTCTATGGGTCCAGCAGGTAGTTATCTCTCCTGGTTTGACCCTTGACTTGTGTGCCTTGTGATTAGTCAAGAGAGCTGATGTTGACCCATCAATCACACAGAAGGAGGAAGTGGGATGATTTCACATTGCTTATCTCTAGCTGCACCAGGGGTGGCCAAGGAGTGTGGGTGTATGTTTGAGGGGACAGCTGTGTTTGGTGCTCCGTCCTCCCCCCTCTCAACCTTCCTATCTACCTCCCTCTCCCCTCCTTTCTTCTCCTCTCCCCTATGACAGATGTATACTCTGTGTGCAGCTGTGCTCTCACCTGTCGAGTGAGAGGTAACGAGACATGAGGTCTCAGGCCACACATACACGCACGCACGCACGCACGCACGCACGCACGCACGCACGCACGCACGCACGCACGCACGCACGCACGCACGCACGCACACACACACACACACACACACACACACACACACACACACACACACACACACACACACAAGCACGGACGCAGCACTGACATAATGACCTGATTCCAGACAGCACCTCTCAAGAGAAACACATTCACCCTGATACTGTCTGCCAGTGGCTCACTCTGTACAGGCCACTGTGTATGATTGGGCAAAGTTCTTCTCAAGAGTTTCTGAGAAGTTTCTGTTCTGTGTGTATAGTGCCTATGAGGTGCATGTGGAATACCTCTTAGCTCTCGCACTGCAGCATTTTTATTATTATTTTGTTTGTCATTTTTCTCCCCTTTTTCTCCCTAATTTTGTGATGACGATCTTGTCTCATCGCCGCAACTCCCCAACGGGCTTGGGAGAGGCGAAGGTCGAGTCATGCGTCCTCCGAAACATGACCCGCCAAACCGCGCTTCATAACACCCGCGCGCTTAACCCAGAAGCCAGCTGCACGCACCATGTCAGAGGAAACACCGTTCACCTGATGACCGAGGTCAGCCTGCAGGCGCCCGGCCCACCACAAGGAGTCGCTAGAGCACGATGAACCAAGTAAAGCCCCCACGGCCAAACCCTCATCTAACCTGGAAGATGCTGGGCCAATTGTGTGGGATCAAACCCCAGGCTGTAGTGACACCGCAACACTGCGATGCTGTGACACTCGAGAAGCCACCGCAGCATTCGCCCTATGGGATCAAACCCCAGGCTGTAGTGACACCGCAACACTGCGATGCTGTGACACTCGAGAAGCCACCGCAGTATTTTCATGAAAAAATGTACACTACGCAAACTCAATAAGTTAAATTATAATTTTTTTCTATATGCAAGTATGAATACCATTATAGGCAGCAGGGCACATCCCTATGACTGAGGGAGAGGAGTGAATAATCCACACACTGCAGGCTGAGTAGAGGACAGTGGAGTTTAACTGAGGGTTTGGTCTAATTCAGCTTTGTTACTTTTCAGTGGTCCAGCTGCTACCTTTGCCTGCATGCAACAAAGCAACTAACGCACCGCTTTGTTCTTTGACTCGACCATCCTTGTCCTTACCCTGCTCTTTCTTTGTACTCTCTTCCTTTCTTTTTTTCCCCTCTCCTCCTCCTCTTTGCTGTGTAAGCACATGGAGCCAGAGCCTGGGGCTGTTCACCAGCATATGGGAGATACAAGGAGAAGAGTCATAAAATGAGGGAAGAAAGAAAGAGAGGAAGAAAAGGTGCGGGTATCAAAGAGCTGGAAAGAGGGACAGAGAGAGAGAGATAGAGAGATAGAGAGGAGAGTCACCTGTTATGTTTGATGTGGGTAACCAGCTCAGTTCAGATGGTACTGTACCCAACGAACCCAAAGTCTTAGTCAGCCAATCAGCCCATCACAGGTAGACAACCCCCCCCCCCCCCCCCCCCACCCCCAAGAAGCTCATGCTTTCAATTTGTCCTTCAACCTCCCTCCTCCCCTCCTGAAAGAAAGACCCAAGCCTCAGATCCCTCTACCCTTCCATACCTCCACCTCCCTGTTCCTCCTTTCCCCACACCCCTACCTGAGAACATGAAAGTAAATAGCTCCTCAGATCTTTACTCAGACTTGTCTTCTTCTGTCTTCCACTGTCTTCCTCTGTCTTTAGATCTTTGAGTTTAGGAGCCTTGTCTTTTTCTCTCTTCCTATCTCTTGTTTTCCCATTGTTCCTACATATGTCTTCCTTTTGTTCCTACATATGTATTCCCTTTGTTTGGTAAACTGGCAGAAGAAAGTTATCCTTTCCATCCCTCATTTCCTAACTTCCTAAATCATTTCAAATTGTATTTGTCACATGCGCCGAATACAACTGTAGACTTTACTGTGAAATGTTTGCTTACAAGCCTTTCCCAACAATGCAGAGTTAAGATAAAAATGAAATAGTAACACAATATATATTTTTAAATATCATACACAAGAATGGAACTATATACAGGGAGTACCAGATCAATGTGCAGGGGTATGAGGTATTTACATTTACATTTTACAGACGCTCTTATCCAGAGCAACTTACAGTAGAGTGCATACATTTTATTACATTTTTTACATTTCATTACATTTTACATACTGAGACAAGGATATCCCTACCGGCCAAACCCTCCCTAACCCGGACGACGCTATGCCAATTGTGCGTCGCCCCACGGACCTCCCGGTTGCGGCCGGCTGCAACAGAGCCTGGGCGCGAACCCAGAGACTCTGGTGGCGCAGCTAGCACTGAAATGCAGTGTCCTAGACCACTGCGCCACCCGGGAGGTATTTCAGGTAGATATGTACATGAAGGCAGGATAAAGTTACTAGGCATCAGGATAGATAATAATAATAATAATCCGAGTAAACATTCAAAGATTAAGACTAAAAGTGGTGAAAGTAGTAGCAAAAAGTAGTAGTAAAAATACACTTGATATAGTCCTTAGCCTATATCCTAATCTGACTTTGGTGTAGGTCATGCTGTTCTTCACATTACCGTCTCTGGTAAGTACACACTATATCAAATAAAATCACGTTTATTTGTCACATGCACAGGATACAGACGGTGTATCAGCATGGTAAAAAATGTTTTTGTTTAGACATGTTACTAGCTAGCTAGCTAAACAATGAACCATAATCCCAACTCATACTACCTTGCACCATGTATGAATCTGCGGGTAGCTAAAACTAACCAACTAGGTTCAATGTTAGCTAGCTAGCTAACATTAGGCTATAACTAGCAATGCAAATAGCTTTCTGCGATACAAATAATATTACTACACAGATCATACATTGCAAGTTAAATCGTACTGTTAGCTAGCTAATGAACATTAGCTAGTGAGCCAGCCAGCTAATGTTCATTAGCTAGCTAACAGTACGATTTAACTTGCAATGAAAACGAATTTCTGACAAAATTAGAAACACGTAATATCTGAAAACGTAGCTAGACATGGATGAAAGCTTCTTCCTCTCTGTCATGAATGTCATGGTTGCCCTTACTTTGAAGATGTAATCCGGAGGCATTTTATACAACAGCCTTCTGTGTTCTCTTTTTGACTCTCCGCATTTGGCAATCATCTCTCTACTCTCTCTTGATGTCGCTTTGGAGGTCGTAGCGGGCTTTCTTGTATGCGTCCATGTCTGTGTCCCGTTCCCTGTAGCTCTAGCCTTTAGCCCAGCAAGGATATTGTCTGTAATCCACGTTTTTGGTTTGGATACATTTTTATAGTCACTGTGAGGACGACATTTTGCCTGCAGCATTTTGGTAGCCCATGAACAGTGGAACAGCTGAGTCAGAGTTAAAGTTGTCTTGGAAGTCTAAATCAAGGTTAGTAACTATCAATATGATGTCCAGAAGTGATTTATGGTCATATGTGATAACATTCTGAACTTTCTGTACAAAAAAAGTAAACATAAACACGATACAGGTTACTATATAGCACTGTTGGGTTGGAACTTGTAAGATGTCGCCCTTCTCCGTCGGCATCTATGCACATGGACAGATGCATTCAAGCATACACAGTACATAGACCCATACATATACAGATGTAGGATCTTAATTTGAGCCAGTTTGCTCAACAGCGAAATAATCCTGCAGCTACAGGTAATTTGAATTATTGTGTTGATTATAATTAATGGACATTTTTGTAGGGGTTGATACATTTTTTATTCGGGCAAATCAAGTCAAACATTTTAAGTGGAAATTACAAACTTTAAAGCCCTTTTAAAACTCAAATACGCTACAAGTTTGCATTTCCTGCAGAGCAGGAAATTTTTCAGCATCAAAAGAATGATCAAATTAAGATCCTACATCTGAACATACGTCCATCAGGAAACAATATAAGCACCCACCATCCACACATAAACGCATGCTTGCACAAACAAGCACACGCACCCACACACACTGTATCTGTATTGAGCAGACAGTAGGCGTCATCCTGAAATCCCCTGAAAATATGTTCTAATGAGTACTAATGCTACCACAATGGAGCTTGGTCCCACCTTCTGTATAGACACTAATCCTGCTGTGTGTGTGTGTCTCTGTGTGTGTGTGCACGTGTGTTCATGCTCTAGTCTATCCATCCCTGAGCTGAATACTCATATGCTGGCTCTTTTCAACTCATTAATCAAGGATTGGTAAAAAAAAAACTAAAAAACATACAGGATCCAAGGGGATTATTCAGGAATGGCTGTTTAAGAGTATTAATTTAGTGTGTGTTTAGAGCTTCATGTTTATGTAGGGTCAGCCGTGTCACAAGCTGTATTGTAAGAGCAATAAGCTGAAAACAAAGAGGGTGGGGTTACAGAGCTGAGTGGGGATGTCATTGTTGGCAGGGAAGAGAGGAAGAGAGAGCCAGAGATGAGTGGAAGAGAGGAGGAGAGCCAATAGGAGAGGGTTTTAGAGGGTTGCTCTGCTGGGGTTGTCATGCAGACTAAAGTAAAGGTATGTTGGAGCATCTGAGTGTCCTGGGCCTACTCTACGTTTTAAATACACAGGTCAACGTAATAATTCCATCCGGCAGTTCGAAAATAAACATAGTTAGCTTAAATTCACAACGATTGTGTTTATTTTCCACTTTGATGGCGCACTTTCTGTACAGCTGTAACGGCTTTCTTCCTGGGATGAAGGAGAGGACCAAAATGCAGCGCAGTTAGTGTTCAACATGTTTAATTACATAATAAACGATGAACATTAACAAATAACAAAATAACAAACGTGAAAGCCGAGACAGTCCTATCTGGTGCAGAACACAAACACAGAGACAGGAAACAACCACCCACAATCCCCAACACAAAACAAGCCACCTATATATGATTCTCAATCAGGGACAACGATTGACAGCTGTCTCTGATTGAGAACCATATTAGGCTGAACACAGAAACAGACGAACTAGACACACAACATAGAATACCCACCCCAACTCACGCCCTGACCAACTAAACACATACAAAACAACAGAAAACAGGTCAGGACCGTGACAACAGCTAACATTCACATCCAGTCATTTTCACTCACATTGCTAGTTTAGAATTCTTCCACATTTCTGCAAATACTTATGGGACATTAGAACCCTCTTGTCCTAACCTGTATATTTTTTTGACTTACATCCTACTTTACATCCATCTAAATCGATGACAGATTCCACTGGTCCAGCACCTCATTTTAATTAATTTGCAGGTGTAGAAAAAGTATTCATGGGACATAAAGCAAAGTATCCAGGTTTGCCTCTGGGGATAACATCAGTGAATATGCCGACTCTGTCACCAAATTCATTTAAAAAAATGTAAAGATTATGTGATACCGATAGTGTCTTTCAAAACTTACCCGAATCAAAAAACGTGGATTGATTTGTATTTGTATTTATTATGGACTCTTCCCGGGGTCCTATTACTCTTCCCGGGGTCCTATTACTCTTCCCGGGGTCCGATTACTCTTCCCGGGGTCCTATTACTCTTCCAGGGGTCCTATTACTCTTCCCGGGGTCCTATTACTCTTCCCGGGGTCCTATTACTCTTCCCGGGGTCCTATTACTCTTCCCGGGGTCCTATTACTCTTCCCGGGGTCCTATTACTCTTCTTGAGGTCCTATTACTCTTCCCGGGGTCCTATTACTCTTCCTGGGGTTATATTACTCTTCCTGGGGTCCTATTACACTTCCTGGGGTCCAGCAAAATGAAGGCAGTTTATACAATTTTAAAAACATTACAATACATTCACAGATTTCACAACACACTGTATTCCCTCAGGCCCCTACACCACCACTACCACATATCTACAGTACTAAATCCATGTGTATGTGTGTGTATAGTGTGTATGTTATTGTGTGTGTGTGTGTGTGTGTGTGTGTGTGTGTGTGTGTGTGTGTGTGTGTGTGTGTGTGTGTGTGTGTGTGTGTGTGTGTGTGTGTGTGTGTGTGTATATGCATGTGTCTGTGCCTATGTTTGTGTTGCTTCACAGTCCCCGCTGTTCCATAAGGTGTTTTTTTATCAGTTTTTTAAATCAGATTTTACTGCTTGCATCAGTTACTTGATGTGGAATAGAGTTCCATGTAGTCATGGCTCTATGTAGTACTGTGCGCCTCCCATAGTCTGTTCTGGACTTGGGGACCTGTAGGGAAACTGAGGAAGAGATATGCTGCTTATAAACACATGCAAGGTGAACGGGGACAATAGTATTGTTAAACAGTACAAATATGACCTACGCAGATTGATCAAGATGGCGGAAGACAAGTATAGGGACATAGTGGAGGAGCAATTCGGAGGGTCGGACACGAGGCGTATGTGGCAGGGGCTCCTAACGATCACGGATTACACAACGATGACGTTGAGTGGCCAAGGAGAGCCCCTGAGTACAACGAGGGCTACGTACTTACAGTCTCCATGGAGCATGTGTGTAAGTCATTCAAACGTGTTAACACTCGCAAGGCGGCCAGCCCAGATGGCATCCCTGGCTTCAAGATGTCCACTATCATCCCCGTGCCAGGAAAGGGAAAGTAACTGAACTGAATGACTACAGACATGAGGCACTCACTTCCGTGAAGTGCTTCGAGAGGCTAGTCAAAGATCTTTTTCCTCCCCGACACACTCAACCCTCTCCAATTCGCCTACCGCCCTGACAGATCCACGGACGACGACGCAATTGCCATTGTATTGCACACTGCCCTCATCCACCGGGACAAAAGATATGCATATGTGAGGATGCGGTTCATTGACTACAGCTCGGCCTTCAACACCAAAGTGCCCTCGAAGCTCACCACAAAGCTCACGGCCCTGGGACTGAACTCCTCCCTATGCAACTGGGTCCTGGACTTTCTGATGGGCCGCCCCCAGGTGGTGAAGGTAGGCAACGTTACCTCTTCGATACCGATTCTCAACACGGGGGCCCCACAAGGGTGTCCTCAGTCCCCTCCTGTATTCCCTGTATACCCACGACAGCGTGTGGACTCACAGAGTTCCAATACCATCATCAAGTTTGCCCCTGCTGCTCCCCCTATGGATCTTTCCCACCCTCCCTTCAATGGACATTTACCCTTCCCTCACCCCCAATGGACACTTATCATTGTCACAGTTGTTAGTATGTATATATTATAATTTTTATTATCTATTTTGTATTGTTTAATTTCACTTTGTCCTGCATTGTTGGAGCTCGGAGCTCAAGATTTTCACTGTACCCTGTAATTACACCTGCAACACTGTACACGTGACTATTAAACTCTCTAATCTAATTATTTGTTTTGGACAAAACCAAAAACACAGACTGCTAGTGAACTAGTCTGGTCAAAGTTCTTCCATGAAATGGAAACGGCCTTCCATGCCTCTGGATCAGGCCGGGGTTTGTGAGTGCCACAGCGGGGTCAAAGGGGGCTTTCTGAAGGCTCTGGTCTTTCTGCCGACTCTTTCTGCCGATTCTGCGCGTCACTTTACGTCACCTCCCGTAAAGCCCCTCTGACTGCCTGGCCTGCTCCTTACCCTGTAATCCAGCCATGGAGGAGGTATCACAACTCACAATCCCCAATAACAGGAGTCTTTGGCCTTATTGTTCTATTCTTAGAACACCACCACTTGCTGGAGTCACAGTAATGCGTATAAAAATCACAAACTGTATTGTATTTTCAGCAGACTTAGGACTTGAGATGACATTACAAGGTGTGCAAAGTTGTATACAGTATGGTTCTGGATTGTGTTGCTGTTCATCACGCGATGGAGTACATTGCAATGATGTTGTAACGTGACCCAGAGCCATTTACAGTTCTCTATCTTCGACTCGATGGTATGAGGTTCTGTAGGCCATGTCAATCAAAGCTTGCCTGTAGCTGGGTCGTATTCACTAGGCACCAGACGGAAGTAAACAGACTAGCTGAGGCTGTCCAATAAGAAAGGCTTGTTTTCATGATCCGTTGCAAAGCGTTTTGCAACGCTGTGCACTAATGAGTAGGACCCTGCACTGTGACACTTTAGGTGTTGAACATGAGACATGGTGAGAGGACCCTGTCTGCCCTCTCTTTTGCAATCTCTTCCTGGTCATACTCCGCATAGACGCAGTCATGCATGTGTCAAAATGAAAGTTATTTCAAGCCCAATATCACAGACACAGGCAGACAGTCAGTATTTACAGTTAGTATCTTTCTTTGTATAAAAAAAAGGGGTTACAGGATAAAAGCAACAGAACACAAAACAAGGACAGGCACAAGTACACTCACACCGCATTCATTCTAGATTCCATAGTTGTTTAGCATGGAGCGTTCGTCGCCTCGGCGTTGGCATCGTGGGGTTCCGATGCGGCAGTCGCAGCCTCTGAGGTCTCCTCGTAGCAGGCCACGTCTGGAGAGGGTGGAAAAAGCGTCATCAATGACGTCATCATACTGGAAACCATTGGTACGCACTCACATGCTGTTTGGCTCTTCATCCCTAGCAGGGTTGTTCCGTTCAGCTCTTCCCGAGCAGGGTCACACTCATCTGGTCCCCTCTCCCTAGTTGGTTGTGGTAGTGTGGCTGCACACAGCCTATGGCACCTGTCCTCTCCCATTGCTTGCTTGAATATGCGAAACATTATCTGAGAGCTGAATTTGTGCAGGGGGAGCTCCTTGAGCCCATTACTCCTCAGGTGTGGGGGGGCATGGCTCAGGTGCCTAATTAACACACTCATTCCCGTATTCACACGAAGAGACGAGCACTCCAAAGAACGGAAGTCACTCAAATAAGTAAATACGAAGTAAACCAAAACACAGCACAAATAAGTATTAAAGCACTTCTAAGTAAATCATACCACACGAGGGAAAATGTATAAATGTAACGATAGGCACATGCAACATATGCAGAGTTACAGAGAGCTAGGAAGTAGGTTAAAGTTGAATGTCCCTTTATTAGGTAAGAGCAGGCTATGTTTCCACATACAGTACAGTACAGTACACACAGGACAGGAGTCCTTGGCTAAACCCTCACCCCTTCTCCCTCACACAGACGCAATCTGTCACCCTCTCTCTCCGTCTGTCTCTCTCTCTCTCTCTCCCCACTAGGTTCAGTTCTCTCTCTCTCTCTCTCTCTCTCTCTCTCTGTCTCGCTCTCTCTCTCTCATAGGAGAGTGCTGAGGTCTCAGAATAAGCTTCAGCTATATTAGGAAACAGCTGATCGGCTTGGATTTGCACACAAGGCCCTTTTATAGCAGGCTTTTTCAGAATGACTCGTGTTGCAATAAGATTTCACTCTCCACTGAGTACAACTCTCGTAATGAGACAGCTCTGTTTTTTTCTCTCCAGGAAACCAGAGAGAGAGAGGAAACTGCAGAGCCCGTAGTTCATACAATAGAGCCCATAAGGCCTCTATTGTGTGAGAGAGGCTTAACAGAGTTGTGATGACTAGACAAAAATAAATGACAGTTGCAGGTTAAGATGGACAACAGAAACTCTGCATCACTTCTATTGTACATAGATGAGCTAAACGCATGCAAGGTGGACATGTGAAGCACTGAACATGGGACCGAGATCATTCTTCAACAAGTTGACACTGAGTCACTACTTTCATTATAGCCTATCTGTAATTATGAAGGGAGTTTCCATACTCTACTAAGAAAGCCCAAACCTTTGATGTGCACTTTCAGGTGCTGAGTGTGCTCACAGTTTTTGACTCTGAAGACCTATTACATGTGTGAATTGTCATCAGATTCAGACAGCTTTCTGCAGAGCTTGAGTAAAACAGATTGTTAGGTATTTACTCCCTAAGAGCCCAATAAGCACAGACTTCAATCACACACGTCCTCCATTTCCCTCTGCAGCTACATGCCGGCATTAGTATTTGAAATGCTTTAAAAGTCAATTCATCAACTAAAAGCCTGTGTTTTACTCTAAAGCCTGTGTTGTACTCTGCCCCTGTAGTCTAGTCTGGATTAGAGGGCTGGGATACGGAGAGAGAGCTTAGAATCCTGCTGACTGTTCCAAATCAAATCAAAGTTTATTTGTCACGTGCGCCGAATACAACAGGTATACAACCTTACAGTGAAATGCTTACTTACAGTACAAGCCCTTAACCAACAGTGCAGTTTTTAAGAAAAACATAGGTATTAAGTAAACAATAGATGAGTAAAGAAAAAGAAAACAGTAGCGAGGCTATATACAGGTGGTTCCGGTACAGAGTCAATGTGCGGGTGCACCGGTTAGTTGGGCTATTTGAGGTAACATGTACATGTAGGATTAGTTAAAATATAATATAATTTCATGAAATCACAAGTCCAATAGAGCAAATGAAAGATAAACATATTGTGAATCCAGCCAACATGTCCGATTTTTAAAAATGTTTTACAGCGAAAACACAACATATATTTATGTTAGCTCACCACAATATCCAAAAACACACCGCCATTTTTTCACAGAAAAGATAGCTTTCACAAAACCCACAAATAGAGATAAAATTAATCACTAACCTTTGAACAACTTCATCAGATGACAGTCATATGACATCATGTTATACAATACATTTATGTTTTGTTCGATTATGTGCATATTTATAGCCACAAATCGTGGTTTTACATTGGCACCATGTTCAGAAATGGCTCCAAAATAGCGAAAGTAATTACAGATAGCCACGTGAAATACAGAAATACTCATCATAAACTTTGATGAAAGATACATGTTTAACATATAATTAAAGATACACTGGTTCTTAATGCAACCGCTGTGTTAGATTTAAAAAATAACTTTAGTAAAAAGCACAGCATGCAATAATCTGAGACAGCGCTCAGCCATTCTCCGCCATGTTGGAGTCAACAGAAATACGAAATTACATCATAAATATTCCCTTACCTTTGATGATCTTTCATCAGAATGCAGTGCCAGGAATCCTAGTTCCACAATAAATCGTTTTTTTTGTTTTATAATGTCCATTACTTCTGTCGAATTAGCAACTTTGGCTAGCATGTGTAGTTCACGTGTCCATCGAACTTTACGCTAATGAACGAAAACTTCAAAAAGTGATATTACAAATCGAATAAACTGGTCAAACTCAGTTGAGAATCAATCTTCAGGATGTTTTTCTCATATATATCCAATAACGTCCCAGACGGAGCATTTCTTCATGTCTATCTAACGCATTGCAGACAAGGACATCACATGCGTAGTGTGCGTGGCCAAGAACTGGCAATATGCCTGACCAGTCACTCCATTGGCTCTCATCCGGTCCCACATCAAGCTATATGCTTCATTCCACGTTCTACTGCCTGTTGACATCTAGTGGAAGGCGTATGAGGTGCATACAGATCCATAAATATAAGGCAATTTAATAGGCGATGCCTTTCACAGCGACCCATTTCAGAATTTTCACTTCCTGTTTGGAAGTTTGCCTGCCATTTAAGTTCTGTTTTACTCACAGATATAATTCAAACAGTTTTAGAAACTTCAGAGTGTTTTCTATCCAATAGTAATAATAATATGCATATCATATGATCTAGGACAGAGTACGAGGCCGTTTAATTTGGGCACCAATTCATCCAAAAGTGAAAATGTCGCCCCCTATCCCTAGTGATTATGCATAGATGATAAACAGAGAGTAGCAGCAGCATAAAAGAGGGGTTGGCGGGGGGGTGGCGGTACAAAATGCATAGTCCGGGTGGCCATTTGATTAGCTGTTCAGGAGTTTTATGGCTTTGGGGTAAAAGCTGTTGAGAAGCCTTTTGGTCATAGACTGGCGTTCTGATACCACTTGCCATGCGGTAGCAGAACGAACAGTCTATAACTTGGGTGGCCATTTGATTAGCTGTTCAGGAGTCTATGGCTTGGGGTAAAAACTGTTGAGAAGCCTTTAGGTCCTAGACTTGGAGCACCGGTACCGCTTGCCATGTGGTAGCAGAGAGAACAGTCTAACAGTCTATGACTGGAGTGGCTGGAGTCTTTGACAATTTCTAGGGCCTTCCTCTGACACTGCCTGGTATAGAGGTCCTGGATGGCAGGCAGCTTAGCCCTGGTGATGTACTGGGCTGTACGCACTACCCTCTGTAGTGCCTTGTGGTCGGAGGCTGAGCAGTTGCCGTATCAGGCAGTGATGCAACCAGTCAGGATGCAAAGGAAAATAAACAACAATAAATGAGCCTCCACCCCCATCCTCCCATCCCATCCCATTCCCCCAACCTCCCATCCCATTCCCCCAACCTCCCATCTCATTCCCCCAACCTCCCATCTCATTCCTTCAACCTCCCATCTCATTCCTTCAACCTCCCATTCTATTCCCCCAACCTCCCATCTCATTCCCCCAACCTCCCACCCCATTCCCCCAACCTAAATGGATCAATTGAAAGTGTGGGTTCACAGCTCCAATCCAGATGTGTTGATCATTACTGAGACGTGATTCAGGAAGAGTGTTTTGAATACTGATATTAACCTTTCTGTTTATTACCTTTTTCTGCAAGACAGATCTTCCAAAGGTTGGGGAGTGGCATTCTTAACCAAGGATCCCCTTCAGTGCTCGGTTGTCTCCACCAAGTCTGTCCCCAAACAATTTGATTTGCTGGTTTGAAGCATTAAACTTTCAAATAGCTCTTTGTTGACTGTTGCTGGGTGCTATCGCCCTCCATCAGCACCGGCTTGTACCCTACCTGCCCTAAGCTCTCTCCTGGCCCCTTACACTAAGTCTGAATTTGTCCTGCTAGGTGACCTAAACTGGGACATGCTTAAACCACCTGACCAAATCCTAAAGCAATGGGACTCCCTAATTCTTTGTCAGATTATTAACAATCCCACAAGGTATGACTCCAAACACACAGAAAAGGCTACTCGCATTGATGTTATCCTCACAAATAATCCTGATAGGTATCAGTCTGGTGTTTTCTGTAATGACCTTAGTGATCAGTTTTACAGCCTGTGTTCGTAATGGCTGCTCAGTGAAACGACCTGTCCTGATTTGTTATAGACGCTTGCTAAAAACTTTAATGAGCAAGCCTTCCTTCATGACCTGGCCTCTGTAAAATGGTATAGAATCAGCTTGATCCCCTCTGTCGAAGACGCTTGGACCTTCATTTTTTTAATATGTTCAGTGGTTTTGTTAACAAACATGCCTCCATAAAGAAAATGAGAATTTAAAACAGGTTCTGATTCGACCGTGATCTTGCAGAGTTACGCCACCTCAAGAATTGCATTTGGCGAAAGGCTGACTGGCTCTCGTTCAGGCAAATGAGAAATAAGTGCACTCAGGCTATCTGGAAGGCCAAAGTTCGTTACTTTAAGGAGCAGTTCTCTCTCTGCGGGTCTAACCCCAAGAAGTTCTGGAAAACGGTTAAAGACCTGGAGAATAAACCCTCCTCTTCACAGCTGCCCATGTCCCTCAATGTTGATGATGTGGTTGTTACTGACAACAAGCACATGGCTGAGCTCTTTAATCACCACTTCATTAAGTCAGGATTCCTATTTGACTCAGCCATGCCTCCTTGCCTGTCCATCATTTCCTCATCTCCCACCCCTTCTAATGTGACTATCCCCGATGCTTCTCCCTCATTTTCCCCTGCCCCGCTACAACGTTTCTCCCTACAGACAGTCACTGAGTCCAAGGTGCTAAAGGAGCTCCTGAAACGTTACCCCCAAAAAACATCTGGGTCAGATGGTTTAGACCCTTTCATCTTTAAGGTTGCTGCCCCTATCATCGCCAAGCATACAGTTGAAGTCGGAAGTTTATATACACCTTAGCCAAATACATTTAAACTCAGCGTTTCACAATTCCTGACATTTAATCCTAGTAAAAATTCCCTGTCTTAGTTCAGTTAGGAACACCACTTTATTTAAAAAATGTGAAATGTCAGAATAATAGTAGAGAGAAGGATTTATTTCAACTTTTATTTCTTTCATCACATTCCCAGTGGGTCAGAAGTTTACATACACTTAATTAGTATTTGGTAGCATTGCCTTTAAATTGTTTAACTTGGGTCAAACGTTTTGGGTAGCCTTCCACAAGCTTCCCACAATAAGTTGGGTGAATTTTGGCCCATTCCTCCTGACAGAGCTGGTGTAACTGAGTCAGGTTTGTAAGCCTTCCTTGCTTGCACACACTTTTTCAGTTCTACCCACAAATGTTCTATAGGCTGGAGTCAAGGCTTTGTGATGGCCACTCCAATACCTTGACTTTGACGTCCTTAAGCCATTTTGCCACAACTTTGGAAGTAAGCTTGGGTTCATTGTCCATTTGGAAGACCCATTTGCGACCAAGCTTTAACTTCCTGACTGATGTCTTGAGATGTTGCTTCAATATATCCACATAATTTTCCTACCTCATGATGCCATCTATTTTGTGAAGTACACCAGTCCCTCCTGCAGCAAAGCAGCCCCAGAACATGATTCTGCCACCCCCGTGCTTCACGGTTGGGATGGTGTTTTTTTACGGCTTGCAAGCCTCCCTCTTTTCCTCCAAACATAACGATGGTCATTATGGCCAAACAGTTCTATTTTTGTTTCATCAGACCAGAGGACATTTCTCCAAAAAGTACGATATTTGTCCCCATATGCAGTTCCAAACCGTAGTCTGGCTTTTTTATGGCAGTTTTGGGGCAGTGGATTCTTCCTTGCTGAGCGGCCTTTCAAGTTATGTTGATATAGGACTCGCTTTACTGTGGATATAGATACTTTTGTAATTGTTTCCTAAAGCATCTTCACAAGGTCCTTTGCTGTTGTTCTGGGATTGATTTGCACTTTTCGCACCAAAGTACATTCATCTCTAGCAGACAGAACACGTCTCCTTCCTGAGCGGTATGACGGCTTCATGGTCCCATGGTGTTTATACTTGTGTACTATTGTTTGTACAGATGAACGTGGTACCTTCAGGCATTTGGAAATTGCTCCCAAGGATACCAGACTTGTGGAAGTCCACAATTTTTTTTCTGAGGACTTGGCTGATTTCTTTTGATTTTCCCATGATGTCAAGCAAAGTTTTAAGGTAGGCCTTGAATTACATCCACAGGTACACCTCCAATTGACTCAAATTATGTTAATTAGCCTATCAGAAGCTTCTAAAGCCATGACATAATTTTCTGGAATTTTCCAAGCTGTTTAAAGGCACAGTCAACTTAGTGTATGTAAACGTCTGACCCACTGGAATTGTGATACAGTGAATTATAAGTGAAATAATCTGCCTGTAAACAATTGTTGGAAAAATGACTAGTGTCATGCACAAAGTAAATGTCCTAACCGATTTCCCAAAACTATAGTTTGTTAACAAGAAATTTGTGGAGTGGCTGAAAAACTAGTTTTAATGACTCCAACCTAAGTGTATGTAAACTTCCAACTTCAACTGTATCTCTGACCTTCATAATCTGTCTCTCCTTTCTGGGGAGCTTCCCATTGCTTGGAAGGCGGCCACGGTCCGTCCTTTATTGAAAGGGGGAGATCAAGCTGATCCTAACTGTTGTAGACCTATTTATAAAGGTCCTCAATGATGTCACCATTGCCCTTGATTCTAAGCAATGTTGTGCTGCTATTTTTATTGACTTGGCCAAAGCTTTTGATAGGGTAGACCATTCCATTCTTGTGGGCCGGCTAAGGAGTGTTGGTGTCTCTGAGTGTTCCTTGGTCTGGTTTGCTAACTCTCTCTCTCAAAGAGTGCAGTATATAAAGTCAGCCACTGCCTGTCACCAAGGGAGTACCCCAAGGCTCAATCCTAGGCCCCATGATCTTCTCAATTTACATCAACAACATAGCTCACGCAGTAGGAAGCTCTCTCATCCATTTATATGCAGATGATACAGTCTTATACTCAGCTGTCCCCTCCCGGGATTTTGTGTTAAATGCTCTACAACAAAGCTTTCTTAGTGTCCATCAAGCTTTCTCTACCCTTAACCTTGTTCTGAATACCTCCGAAACAAATCCCCTGAACACCTCCAAAACAAATGCCCCCTCCCCACAGGTGTGAAAACTACCTCTGAGGATTTAGAGGTTGAGGTTGTCACCTCATACAAGTACTTGGGAGTAAATGGTAAATCCCATCCCATTCCCCCAACCTCCCATCCCATTCCCCCAATCTCCCATCCCATTCCCCCAACCTCCCATCCCATTACCCCAACCTCCAATCCCATTACCCCAACCTCCCATCCCATTACCCCAATCTCCAATCCCATTCCCCCAACCTCCCATCCCATTCCCCCAACCTCCCATCCCATCCCATTCCCCCAAACTCCAATCCCATTCCCCCAACCTCCCATCCCATTCCCCCAATCTCCAATCCCATTCCCCCAACCTCCCATCCCATTCCCCCAATCTCCAATCCCATTCCCCCAACCTCCCATCCCATTCCCCCAATCTCCCATCCCATTCCCCCAACCTCCCATCCCATTCCCCCAACCTCCCATCCCATTCCCCCAACCTCCCATCCCATTCCCCCAATCTCCAATCCCATTCCCCCAACCTCCCATCCCATTCCCCCAACCTCCCATCCCATTCCCCCAACCTCCCATCCCATTCCCCCAACCTCCCATCCCATTCCCCAACCTCCCATCCCATTCCCCCAACCTCCCATCCCATCCCATTCCCCAACCTCCAAACCCATTCACCCAACCTCCCATCCATTCCCCCAACCTCCCATCCATTCCCCCAACCTCCCATCCCATTCCCCCAACCTCCCATCCATTCCCCAACCTCCCATCTCATATACAGTAATGCATGCATCCCAGAGAGAGAGAGAGAGCACAGCAAATTTGCCAGTGTTGATTTGTCAGTGTAACATTGCTAGTGTTGATTCAGGAGTTAAATGAACTTTGTAAAAGTGAAATGAACACTCAGCAGTGTAAAATAACCCCTAGTGTTGGTGTTAACAACCAGAGTTATTGATTTACAGTGTGGAGAGTAAAACAGTCAGATCTAAACCACCATTTGTATCATATTTCCCAGCATGCTCTACTGTAGGTAGAGGATTGATTTTAATATCTGTGTTTTTGCATACATTGATTGACTGATTAATCTTATGCTACACAAAGATAAATAACATCCATTTTTCTAATCTAATCCAATCAATTAGTTAGATTTATTGCACCCGTTACTGAAATGGTTGTTCTGGTTTAAATTATTTAGGTAGTGTTTTCTATCAAGTTTCCCAACCCCGACAGTCATTCTGAATGCAGGTTGTGGGTGAATACAAATTCTAACTGTTGGATATCCTAACTCTGGCTGAATTCTAATGGGAATTACACATCACTTTGCAAGCCAGCATAATGTGATTTGCAGGCCTGATGTGGCCTGTAAATCAGGAATTTCCTAACACCACTGTGTTAGGGTAAAACTAAGCATCAACTAGACCAACGTGGAAGGCAGAGTTACATTTTTATGGATAGGATTTTCACTTGCTGAAAGCCACAGGCATTTCAAATAATATAATTCAACAACCGTGTTTCTGTCACTAACAAATACAGTCATGGGTGTTAACTCAACAATTTACTCAAAATGAAAAGCCCCCCTAGGAAATATGCAAATTAGACTTAACACCATACAGTGTTGAAACAACACCCACAAAGGAGTTACTGTAACACTACACGTGCTAATGTCTTACACTGAGAAAGTGTAACAGCGTCAGCACGACGCAAAGTGAGCCCAGTTTACTCTAAATCAAGTGTTATGTTTTACACTGTAGGTGTTGCGTATTACTCTACAGTAGAGCAAGGCAAACACCACAATTGAGTTCATTTGAACACTTTAAGAGTAAAATGAGGAACACTGCAACAGAGTTAAATCTTTAACACTTTCAAAAGTGTTTTTTTAAATACTAGAACAGTGCCGTCCTGAAATCAGAACCATGTGTAGCGACTTCGTCATCTCTCACTTCAAACGCCATGTCTGGCTGCGGAGCTGGGAACGTATGCCACCTTCGCAACAACACAATAAACATCTTTCATGTTATCCTTGGCATTCGTGCCTGCTTGAACCTACGGAACGTCTATTTCTCTAGCATTTAAGGGCTGAAAGCCACCAATGACATGCGCACACGGACAAACACAAACACATATGTCCACAAACACACACACATACAAATGTGCATAGACACTGTTCTTCCTCCTCTGTAGTAAATGGCCTCCCTAGTACTGGTAGCGATATATGGATGATGGAAGAAAGGACGTTGGTGAGGTGTGTGTGTGTGAAGACCAGGGGAAGTAATTCTGAGGTTACTGGATTCATGTGGAAGAAAGGATGTTGGTGAGGTGTGTGTGTGTGAAGACCAGGGGAAGTAATTCTGAGGTTACTGGATTCATGTGGAAGAAAGGATGTTGGTGAGGTGTGTGTGTAAAGACCAGGGAAAGTAGTTCTGAGTTTACTGGATCAATGCCAGGATGCGACAGAGACGCTCCACATTTCCCCTTTCATACACCAGGCGGCACAGGAACAGTGCTCTAATACATTTACCCTGAGAGAGAGAGAGAGAGAGAGACATAGAGACATGGTTGAGAAAGTCAGTCCGATGTCCAAAAACAGCAGGCATCATTTTTTTTTTTTTATATCAGAGGAATCAGTGTCATTGGTGCATGATACAATGCAATGGGTTTCATAGTATTATGTGATATAGACACACATGCACGGAAATTAACAGATGACTGAGGTCCCAACAGCAGGTGTATGAATATGGATCTTATCCAGCCTTTATGGCCACGAGTCACCTAAAACACACACACACACACACACACACACACACACACACACACACACACACACACACACACACACACACACACACACACACACACACACACACACACACACACACACACACACACACACACACACACACACACACACACACACACACACACACACACACTCTCTGCTGCAGGGAGGAGATATGGGACCACCAGGGATAATCCTGATAAATCCCTATGTTCTCTACACAGTTGCCATGGGTCCTCATTAACCATCCTCTGGTTGAGTCAGGGTGTGTGTGTGTGTGTGTTAAGCCCTTTCCTCTTGGGATCAGAGGGGAACAGGTGTATACTTCACTCTGAGCACGGGTCATCCTTCTATCCTCTTGTTTGTTCGACTGCCAAAGGAATGGTTACGACATGACTCACTACTCCTGTTGCACTCACCCACACACACACACACACACACACACACACACACACACACACACACACACACACACACACACACACACACACACACACACACACACACACACACACACACACACACAGTTTCGGAATGCTCCCTCGTGGGGATTGAATCCACAACCCTGGCGTCGCAAGTACCATGTTCTACCAACTGAGCCACACACACACACAAAGGTACAAGCAATCCAGACACACATTCCTGAGATCATAGACATATTCTGCAGTCTCTTCTTCAGAGGCCACACATTTATACCACTGGGAAAAAAATATTTGATGATTCCATTCTTTGGATTTCTCCTAATGCAAATACTTGTGAAAGTGGTTCTCATTAAGAACAATGGAATGCAAACAGTAGATGAAGGTGTCTGGGACCAAAACTATTCATGTTACTATGTTAATTTGCAAAACAAAGTTGTCATCACTCCCACACATGCACCTACACAACTGCATACGCAACAACCTCCCTCAATTCCCTGTGAGCACTGTCCCTTTCCAGACATTAGCCGATAAATAGAATTAGTAGAACAGACAAGCAGTAGTTCTTGAAGACTATTCTTAGTTCGAAGGTTTTAAAATAGCCTGAGCCTTTCCAGAGAACTTCTGATTCCAGCAACCTCTCACATACATGGTGCGTTGTCAGGTTAGTTTATAGGAGTGAAGGGAGTACTAATGTAGGCCGGCCAGAAGAAAGGACGTTGGTGAGGTGTGTGTGTGAAGACGTTGGTGAGGTGTGTGTGTGAAGCTAAGTAAGAGATTGACTGTACCCTGCTGTTAATATCTCCAAAATTGTGTAAGGTAAATAAGAATAAGCACGGTCATCACTATCTGGCCATGCTAGAAAAGACAGGAAGTGCAGTGGTTTCTGAACAAAATGATTTGTCAGGACTTGAATCACCAACTTCAACCCTTACCCTACCTATGACCTTAACCCCAACTCTAACCCCAAACTGAGGAAAAATACCTCACGGGATTGCTCATGAGTTTGAATGATATTACCACTTTTGTCCTTTCTAGCATAGCCATCTAACGAATACCATGTGAACACGCTGGATGTATCCTTGTGTGCTTTCCCCAGCGCGTACAGACAGCAGGTTAAGACTCATTTACAAGGGTTTATTTTCAGCCTCCCGGTTCTTTTTAAAGTTACAATCCCCTCTATTCTTAGTAAGCGCCCGTCTTCTTGTGTCTATCTGTGGCTCGCTTTGTTTCCAAATACAGAAATAGGAGTTCAGCTGTAAATAGCCTCATTCTGGCCCTGTTAGACTCTCATTCTGCCCTGTTAGCCCTGTTAGACTCATGTGACTAGGGTTATTCCTCTCTTTCGTATCGTCTGAGATCCCCAAAGATTGGAAAGCTGCCGCGGTCATCCCCCACTTCAAAAGGGGAGACACTCTAGACCCAAACTGTTATATACCTATATCTATCCTACCCTGCCTTTCTAAAATCTTCGAAAGCCAAGTTAACAAACAGATCACCGACTATTTCGAATCCCACCGTACCTTCTCCGCTACGCAATCTGGTTTCCGAGCTGGTCATGGGTGCACCTCAGCCACGCTCAAGGTCCAAAACGATATCATAACCGCCATCGATAAAAGACAGTACTGTGCAGCCATCTTCATTGACCTGGACAAGGCTTTTGACTCTGGCAATCACCGAATTCTTATTGGCAGACTCAATAGCCTTCGCTTCTCAAATGACTGCCTCGCCTGGTTCACCAACTACTTCTCAGATAGAGTTCAGTGTGTCAAATCGGAGGGCCTGTTGTCCTCCAAACGAGCTTCAACGCCATACAACACTCCTTCCGTGGCGTCCAACTGCTTTTAAATGCTAGTAAAACTAAATGCATGCTCTTCAACCGATCACTGCCCGCACCCGCCCGCCTGACTAGCATTACTACTCTGGACGGTTCTGACCTAGAATATGTGGACAACTACAAATACCTGGGTGTCTGGTTAGACTGTAAACTCTCCTTCCAGACTCACATTAAGCATCTCCAATCCAAAATTACATTTAGAATCGGCTTCATATTTCGCAACAAAGCATCCTTCACTTATGCTGCCAAACATACCCTCGTAAAACTGACTATCCTACCGATCCTTGACTTCGACGATGTCATTTACAAAATAGCCTCCAACACTCTACTCAGCAAACTGGATGTAGTCTATCACAGTGCCATCCGTTTTGTCACCAAAGCCCCATATACTAACCACCACTGCGACCTGTGCTCTTGTTGGCTGGCCCTCACAACATATTTGTCACCAAACCCACTGGCTCGAGGTCATATATAAGTCTTTGCTGGGTAAAGCCCCGCCTTATCTCAGCTCACTGGTCACCATAGCAACACCCACCCGTAGCATGCGCTCCAGCAGGTATATTTCACTGGTCATCCCCAAAGCCAACACTTCCTTTGGCCGCCTTTCCTTCCAGTTCTCTGCTGCCAGTGACTGGAACGAATTGGAAAAATCACTGAAGCTAGAGTCTTATATCTCCCTCTCTAACTTTAAGCATCAGCTGTCAGAGCAGCTTACTGATCACTGTACCTGTACACAGCCAACCTGTAAATAGCACACCCAACTACCTCATCCCCATATTATTACTTACCCTCTTGCTCTTTTGCACCCCAGTGTCTCTATTTGCACATCGTCATCTGCACATCTGTTAATGCTAAATTGTAATTATTTCGCCTCTACGGCCTATTTATTGCCTGACCTCCCTAATCTTCTTCATTTGCATACACTGTACATAGATTTTTCTATTGTGTTATTGACTGTACGTTTGTTTATGTGTCACTCTGTGTTGTTGTTTTTGTCACACTGCTTTTCTTTATCTTGGCCAGGTCGCAGTTGTAAATGAAAACTTGTTCTCAACTGGCCTACCTGGTTAAATGAAGGTGAAATAAATACAAAAAGCACAACTAAGAGGAATATGGAAACTAAGTGTTTATGGGTCAGAGAGAGCCAGTTACCGGTCAGCACATGTCAACCGAGGGAATTTCCTGCAGTAAGTCTGATCTGTTTATGTTATTCAACCAGATGGTCTTTCTACAGATGTCCGGATGTGTACAGTGCATGATGGTATAAAACATTAGAACCAAGGTATAATCCGTTCAAATTGCAGCAATTATAACAAAAGGTACTGGCTATACACGAGCAACCGTTTCAGGCGTGTTGTGGTTATCGATACTCGTATGACTGATTGTTTGTCTGTCTGTCTGCACTGCCTCCTTCCTCAGGCTGTTGAATGTAGGTGTGCTCCTTTGTACAATGGGTTTCAAAGTTACTGTATGACTGTCAGTGTGTCTGGCAGTCTGCGTGGCTTCCTAACCCTGGTTGTTGAATGTAGGTGTGTTCCCTGGTGTGTCTTTGGGTGAATGCATAAGACAGATATATATCCTGCATGACCAGACCTTTAAACATTATTTGGTGAACGATGCAAAAACACAAGATAAAATACACACACCCACACCCACACCCACACCCACACCCACTGCAGACAGACGGGCCATACTCTCCCTTTCTCTCTCTCTCTCTCTCTCGCTCTCTCACTCCCTCGCTCTCTCTCTCTCTCTCTCTCTCTCTCAATAGGATTGATAAGATCTTCCACCTGCCAGAACATCATGGATAAATCCGAGCTCTTCTTTAATCTGAAAGACTCCCTTCAGCCGACTTAAGACCTTATTTCATTAACAGTAGCTGTGTGTGTGTGTGTCAGAGAAAAAGAGAAAGCGAGAGGGTTTGTGTGTTTGTGGTACGCACTACGGGGGCCCAGTCTCACCCCACTGCCATGTAGGCTGTGATTGTGGCCTAAGGAGAGGCAGGGGACAGGCCCACTATGTGTGTGAATGTGTGTCTCTGTGAGAACTAGAACAACTACACCTAGGCCTACGTGACTACACAGTGACACTGTACAGCTGGACTGCCAAACAGACAGAGATGCAGACACAACCTGTGGTCGGGTGAGAGACTGACGACTCCCCACACACCATTCCCCATCTGTTCACCACCCCACTCCCTGAAACACCTGAAAACCGGGCAGAGGCACCACCTGTCTGGTGTTGTGGTATGGTTGAAATAAAACAACAATAACAGAAAAACACTGTCCAATCAGAGACCTGGATAGAGTGGGTGACTATAAGCATGTCCAAAAACAGGTTTTACAACTTGGTCTTGATTGACACCAGCATTGACTTGACTTACTGTGTTACTATAAAATATGTAATGGTGCTAAGAAGGCCGGGCATGTGTCAGATGTTTCCTATGTGATGCATATTTTAGCTATTGAAGTTTAAAACACACACGCTTTGTATGTACCAAGTCCCTGCTGTCTGACACCCCAATGGCCATTTATTCATTCATCACTGCTACAATTATTATGATGCATATAATTCAATGTATATTTCTATTGTGTTTTTCTAATTACAATTTCCATAATTTTATTTCACTTAGTCCTGCATTGTCGGAGTCTACGATTTTCACTGTACCCTGCACTCACATCTGCAACCCTGTATATGTGACTATTAAACACTCTGTGTCTCTGAATCTGAGAATGTTTGTAAAACTAAAACACACATCTTACTGATGCAGATGGCTGCATGGTTCAATAGCTGGAGGGTAGTTGTCTCTTGACACTGATCTGCTGTCAGTTCTGAGTTTTCTCACCGTATCGTTAAAGGTAGGATTTGGGGAGGATAAACTGTTCTAAGATATCTGTGTTAGTGGCTAACCTCTACCTCAAGCGGTATGTGGTCTGTGTAAATAGTGGGTGACACAGAGAAGCCATTACTGGAGATTCCTGTGAAATTACACGCGCACGCACACACACCCACACAACCCAGCACACATGCCACCTGCCACAAACAACAACTGGATGTGGTTCTGGAACCAGAGGAGCCAGAGGGGGGTTAGGACTCTGAGGAATGTCTGGCTCACAGCTCCAACACCCAGCCCTGGTATGCAGGCTGGTGTAGCTAGTTTAGGTGGATCTTCAAAGGCTCTGGTCAAATTAAAGGAAAGGGAGTACGAGTGGAGGTACAGCCAAAAAGCACAGGTACATATCAGGAGGTACAAGCACAACTCTTCCTCATATTAGAACTGGTGCTTCTATTGGTACCTTTAAAAACAAAAACACTGACGTTGGATGAAGGCTGAGGGGTAATAGAAACGGAAATAGAGACGGATCCCATCTAGAACGGGGAAAGAAGCAGAGGCCGATGTGTCCTCCAGTCAACCAGTCAAAGCCACTTCACTCTAAGTGCCATCAGACAATGGAGAGAAGTGAAGGGCCTTTAGTATCTTATGTCCGCAGCAGTCTACCAGTCATCCACATCCACAGACAGAGCGAGACATACACAGACAGACAGATAAGCCCAGGGACAGCAATGAGTGTAGTGGGGAATAGAAACAGCAGAAGCAGCATATGGCCTCTCCTCTGCAGTAGTTCCTTAGGTCAACCACTCCACAGAGACAGAGACAGAGACAGAGACAGAGACAGAGAGACAGAGAGAGAGAGAGAGAGAGAGAGAGAGAGAGAGAGAGAGAGAGAGAGAGAGAGAGAGAGGAGAGAAGGCAGGGCTGGTAGAGCTATGAGTCTGCTGTAGGGCTAGGAATTGCCAGGGACCTCACGATACGATATTATCATGAAACTTATGTGCCGATACGACATCTATTGTCATTCTCACGATTCTTACGATTCTACATGTAATACATTTCGATACTGTGATTTTATTGCAATTCGATGTTCCGAACATATTGCTCACCATATGGTCTGCTGCCAAGGGACAAGAGAAAGCCATGAGAAAACAAGTTTCGATCAGTCATGGAAATAAAAGTGCTGAAAACAAATTGGCTCCCTATTTAAAAAGAAGATGGAGAACAAGCTGAAGGGGACTAAAGGGATAACGCCGGGGACTAAAGGGTTTCCTGACAGATACACGCCAGGCTGACCTCTCCACCCTGCCAGCCACTGGCCCGTTATAGAGGTCAGAGGTCACCACACTCCATTAGCGGGGTTAATCCCTGCCTCTCACTGGAGCAGGACGGAGACGAGACCGGCGCGTGGTTAACAGATCCAGGCCACTGACTGACTGTGTCACTCTCATTGTCTCATTGTCTCAGCTTCAACATCAGGTGGCAGGTGAGGATTCAGCAACCGAAGGACAAAACACCAAACAAATCCAACAAATCCACCAAACAAATCCAGCATCCAGATGTTTCAGGTGTTTTTTGTTGTTGTTGTCGATGTATTCCAGGTTTCTGTTCTGTCTTACCTGGAATTTCCAAGTAATTTGTCTCCTATCATTTTAGTGTGTGTGTGTGTGTGTGTGTGTGTGTGTGTGTGTGTGTGTGTGGTGAGCTGAGGGTAAACTAGCCCAGCAGTGTGTATCTATGAGAGACTAAAGTCAGTCAAATGTAACAGAGGAAGTCAGTCTGCAGATTCAGGGGGCTTTCTCTGCGGTAGGAAACTCCACTCAATTCAGCTGTATCATCCTGGGTACTATCAGAGTAGGGCAAGAGGTAGAACAGAAAGGGAGGCTAACACGCACACACATGGCACGCACGCAGTCAGGCACGCATGCACGCGCACACACACACAACCAATATACAGAGGAGTTGACAGGCTGTTTGTGCCACGGGGGTACCTCACACAGAAATGCCTGAGTCATATACTGTGGTAGGGTCTTGTCACTGTCTCATAACCGCAGCTGTAACCACGGTAAAGATGGCACACCTTAAAGAGTGACTCACTGCTCTCAACTCTCCCAATTGTCACTTTGACTATGTGTAGGTAAACTGTAACAGCAACACCTTGAATTGCTAATGTTGGTATCTATTAGAGTGCCTCCTGTATACGTTTTCACTGATCAAGAGAAACCCTAAATAGCCACAGTATCAAGACCATGAAGTATAGGCCTAAGGAGTTTTGCAGATATGTTACAATTTGACATCTAAAGAGGTACTTTCCCCCTGACTTTGAACGGGAGTCAACCTGAATCACCAGTGCCCTATGACTTGTTTTCAAAGACACCAAAACTCCTCTGAACAACAGCAGAGGAATGAGTGTAGCGCAAAGGGAGCGAACCTGATGCAAACTCCAACAATGAAGAGTTTCAGTCACAGTACAACACTCAGGGGCACAGTTGCCGTGGTGACTAAGACATTATACTGCAGATGCCTCATGCTACTGCCTCCTCAGTGTTCTAACAACCCAGTGTTGTTAACAACCTAGTATCTCCTGACTCATTGCTCATTGGGGTGGCTGCACAGGGGTAGTTGATGAGTGTGTGAGTGGGAGGGGTTTACGTATGTGTGTGTGTGTGAACAGGGGTGGAGGGGGCAATGTGTGTGTGTGTGTGTCTGTGTTTGTGGGAGGTGCGCGTATGTATCTTTGTGTTTGTGGGTGGTGTGTGTGTGGTGCGCGCGCGCGTGTGTGTGTGCAGGAGCACGCTCATGTGTGTGTTTGTGATGAATGACCCTTTGACTCAGACGTGTGGGCTGTGCAACTTGAGCAGTAGGCAGAGACAGAGAAGGGCATGGAAGCAGCAGCTCGGCAGTAAGGTAGCAGTAAGGTCTCCTCTCTGTCCTCCTCCTCAGTCCCCCCCCCAGCCCCAGGGGGTGTGGAGCAGATGCAGCCGCTACAGCTGGCCTCCCCACAGGCCTCTGGCCCCATTAAGACACTATTAACCCTTGGTTCGTCTGTCTCTGGCAACCATAGCCTCAAGCACAAGTACTGTACCTCACAACTGCACTATCAACAACTGACACTGCACTGCTGACACTCCACAATCATCTCAAAAAGGAGATGATTGGGGACTACAGGTTAAAGGATGACCGAGCATGTGTAACAGTATAACTTTACGTCCATTCCCTCGCCCCGACCTGGGCGCGAACTAGGGACCCTCTGCACACATCAACAACTGACACCCACGAAGCATCGTTACCCATCGCTCCACAAAAGCCACGGCCCTTGCAGAGCAAGGGGAACCACTACTTCAAGGTCTCAAAGCGAGTGACGTAACCGATTGAAACGCTATTAGCGCGCACCACCGCTAACTAGCTAGCCATTTCACATCCGTTACACTCACCCCCCTTTCAACCTCCTCCTTTTCCGCAGCAACCAGTGATCCGGGTCACGGCACCAATGTAACAGTATAACTTTACGTCCGTCCCCTCGCCCCGACCCGGGCGCCTCTGCACACATCAACAACTGACACCCACGAGGCGTCGTTACCCATCGCTCCACAAAGGTCGCGGCCCTTGCAAAAGTCGCGGCCCTTGCTTCTAGTTTGTTGCTCCCTTGCTGTAGTAGAGCAAGTTGAGAGCTTCAAGTTCCTTGGTGTCCACGTCACCAACAAACTAGAATGGCCCAAACACACCAAGACAGTCGTGAAGAGGGCACGACAACGCCTATTCCCCCTCAGGAAACTAAAATGATTTGGCATGGGTCCTCAGATCCTCAAAAGGCATCACTGCCTGGTACAGCAACTGCTCAGCCTTCGACCGCAAGGCACTACAGAGGGTAGTGCGTATGGCCCAGTACATGACCGGGGCTAAGCTGCCTGCCATCCAGGACCTCTATACCAGGGAGTGTCAGAGGAAGGCCCTAAAAATTGTCAAAGACTCCAGCTACCCCAGTTATAGACTGTTCTCTCTGCTACCACATGGCAAGCGGTACCAGAGCCGCCAAGTCTAGGACCAAAAGGCTTCTCAACAGCTTTTACATCCAAGCCATAAGACTCCTGAACAGCTAATCAAATGGCTACCCGGACTATGCATTTTATACCGCCAACCCCTCTTTTACGCTGCTGCTACTCTCTGTTTATCATCTATGCATAGTCACTTTAACTAATCCTACATGTACATATTACCTCAAATAGCCTGACTAACCGACACTGTGCCGATACCAACAGTATATAGCCTCGTTACTGTTACTTTTTACTGTTTTTTATTTTTGTATTTATCTATTGTTTACATAATACCTATTTTTTACTTAAAAACTGCACTCTTGGTTAAGGGCTTGTAAGTAAGCATTTCACTCTAATGTCTACACCTGCACGTGACAAATAAACGTTGATTTGTATTTGACAACGGCATTGTCCATTGCAGCAGAGGACAAGAGTGGTTGTTATTAATGACGTCAGATGGATAGAAAATGACTACAGCTTGACGTGAAGGAAAGCGACTCACTAGCTCTGTACGTATAAGCAAGCAGTGGCCAGACCTTATCAACACGTTTCCTCATGGAAGGAAATCCTCACGCTCAGCCATGGCTTTGAATCTATATGACATCATTTCAATAAGAGGTCAAAGTTGAAGCAGTAGTGGCTGGTGGGGTCAGAGGTAGGCCCGCTGTATTGTCCATCCTCTCTCCCCTGTGGGTCTCTGTATCCCCTGTAACAATGACTGGGCAGCTGTTCCACTCATAAAGAGGCATTAACCCTGCACAGCATCAACTAGGGGTGATGATGAACATGGGTGTGTCTGTGCGTGCGTGCTTGTCCATCTGCTTTTTTCACAGACCGAAAAGAAAGAGTGAAAAAAGAGGTACAAGATAATTTTTGCTACAATATTGGGAGCATTTTTTTTGCAGGGGGATCAGTGCCTTTTTGGCAGAGATAAAATGGTGTTGACATTTCTGCTCGAGTACCAAAGCCAAGCTATTTCTAGGAGCTATTTCTTGGACATTCTACAGTAAGCTATTCTCTGTCTTTCTGTAAGGAAGGTATGAATCTCGATATTAAACTGTGAAAATGGAAATCTAATTAAATTACAGGTTGGCAGGTCTGTGGAATACGGGTTTGTCACAGAGCTGTGGAGTGAGTGTAACGTTTCTCTCTACATTCCTTTGCAGTTAAATGGACGCCACCTCTGTTGCTTGGTGACAAAGTGTAGATCCAAACTGATTTAGTCGTGCTCGATCAGGGTTTGCAGTGCAGGTGAGAGGAGCTGTGATGTGTGTGTGATATTTGTCTCTAGCCTTTAGAGTAGGGGGTTGGTTTTTCACCCTCAGGGGAGAAACGCAAACTCCGCGCTGCAGGTTGGATGACTAAGAACTAACATACTGAGGTATTGCAGTATGCTGAATATGATGTCTAATTGTTTTGAGTGATTTTTTCTTTGAGTTAATATTTGTCCACGTCGGACCACAGCTGGCAGCTGACATCATCATATAATCTGAACTATGCATCACAACATGTCATTGGAAAGAATTCACATCACTACATTGAACATCATAATACATGACATCAAAATTAAGATCACCAAAACACTTGCCATTATGGAGAAGATCAGAACACATGACATCACAATGGAGAACATCAGAAGACATGACATCACAACAGAGAACATCAGAAGACATGACAACAGAGAACATCAGAAGACATGACATAACAGCACATAATCAGAAGACATGACATCACAACAGAGAACATCAGAAGACATGATACAGTATTACAACAGATAACATCAGAACACATGACATCACAATGGAGAACATCATCCATAGAGATCCTATTATCTCTATGGACGTTTATCTGCATCCAGCTAGTCAAAAATATATTAGTGTTCTTGCTTCAGAGGGGTCCAAGTGCATGATGTCCCAGTCTTAAAAATAGCACAACCTCCAATCACACCGCTATTAACTGTCCTTGAAGGGTATGTCTTGATATATCTCTGTGTCCTCTCTGAGTAAACTAAAAACAAAGACTCGGTCATTGTGTTCCTTACCCTCAGCTCCAAAATCCAATTGATCATTTCTTGCTGTATTCTCTCTATTCTGATCTCACGTGTCTGGGTTAGGATTCGATCAAGACAGCTTCTTCAGTTTTTCTGTTCATGGTGGGTATTTTGAGAGTGTCTATCCTGGCTTTTTGTTTTGTACAAATACAAAACAGAATGTTCCAGAAATTGGCTTTGTCATTTATTCTCAGTAAATAGCTTTTACCGAATTGTGAGAAAAACAAAACTATGTAATAACTTTTGAGTTATTCCAGTAATAGCAAATGACCAAGCCAAGAGAGATATTGCTGCTTTTATTAGGTCTTACAGTAACAGCTTATAGCCAGCACATGTAAGGACCTAGGGAAGATAATACTGTACTGGAAGTGCTTCCTAATAGCTATCGATTTCCTTTCATGCTCTCTGGCCAGGGAAGATCATTTTGTATGTGTAGGGGTGTGTGTGTGTGTGTGTGTGTTTTAGGTGACTTGTGGCCATAAAGGCTGGAGACTGACAGGCAGATAAGATCCATATTCATACACCTGCTGTTGGGACCTCAGTCATCTGTCAATTTCCGTGCATGTGTGTCTATATCACATAATACTATGGGGGGGGGGGGGGGGGGGGGGGGTAGTTGTCAGTGTGGTTTGTCACAAACAGAAAGCCAGTGGGCAGTTCTGTGTGTGTGTGTGTGTGTGTGTGTGTGTGTGTGTGTGTGTGTGTGTGTGTGTGTGTGTGTGTGTGTGTGTGTGATCGTGTGTGTGTATTGTTGCTACCTCAGGATGCCCCCACACTCTTTCTTTCTTTTATAGACACAAAGTACACAGACACACTCTCTCTTCCCATGTCACGGTGACTATGTGCAGTTCAGTGGGTCAGCACTGGAGAACTGAATGTACACTTGTTTTCCGGCACAGATGCAGACGACCCTCCGTGATAACAGAAATACAAGCCCACCTATGTCAACTATGAGTCAGTAAACAGTCAACAGAACCCACACAGTAAGGGGGTGGGGGAAATCCAGGGACAGGAGTCCACTGTCCTGCCCCCTCTATAAGCACTGATCTTCATCTTAGTCACTTACAGTAAACACAAGCTCTCGTCCAGAACAATCTACAGTCAGGGTATACAAGCGGGTCTCGCAACGTACTGGTTAGGTAGGCCAGTGGTGTCAAACTCTGGGCCTCAAGGGTCAGAGTCTGTTGCTTATTTTTTGCAGCTCTATGGAACTCAACTGATCAATTCATGTATTTGATTGGCTAGAGTTTTCCAGATCTAAACCAGTCTCAGTTTAAAAGTTAACTCCAAACAGAGGTCTGGTAAATTGAAATGGTTGCAGTATATAGGCCAGTGGTGTCAAACTCAAGTCCTCCAGAGCCTGTGTCCATTGTCTGCTAATGGCTATTGTAAGACTGAATTCTTTACTGTATGCCATGCCTATGTACATTCCTGGCAGGGAAGCAATAAACAGGTACATGGTTCTGAGACTCTCGCTCTGTCCATCCTCTTACTGTAAATGCCTCGATGACATTTCTGGTTTGCATACAGGCAACAGGTGCTTTGTTCCCCAGGCAGGAAGTTCCCCTGTGTTAAATATCAAATCAAACGTTCTTTATATAGCACATTTTTCACGACAAATGCATTTTAATGTGCTTAACAAATAAAATAATAAAAGGTGAGAAAGATAAAACACCAAATGTTTCTATGCAAATATAAAACGAAGATAGACATGAATAAAACTGAAGAATTAAGAGATCAATTCAAATAGTAAAACAATAGTAAAATAACTGTAGAAATGAGAGACTGATGCAGCAAAAGGGATAAAATAAATAAAGTAGATAATATGGCTAACTAAACACTTAAACCGTCAGGCTTCGCTTCGCTACCCCCCCCCCCCCCCCCCCCCTTTACTACTACAACGAGTAGCCATTTTGACTGCAACATTCTAACAGTCTAATAAATAAATATCATATATGCTATCAGAAAAATAATCCTTTGGTTGTGTTTATAAAGGTCTTGGGGGACATTAGAATACGAAAAGAGTTTCATTCCAGTATTCAGACCCCTTCACTTTTTCCACACACAATATCCTATAATGACAAAGCAAAAACAGGTTTTTAGAAATGATTGCAAATTTAATCCAAATCAAAAACTGAAATATCACATTTACATAAGTATTCAGACCCTTTACTCAGTACTTCCTTGAAGCACCTTTGGCAGCGATTAAATTCTCAAGTTTTCTTGGGTATGGTGCTACAAGTTTGGCACACCTCTGTTTGGGGAGTTTTTCCCCATTCTTCTCTGCAGATCCTCAAGCTCTGTCAGGTTGGATGGGGAGCGTCACTGCACAGCTATTTTCAGGTCTTTTCAGAGATGTTCGATCGGGTTCAAGCCTGAGCTCTGGCTGGGCCACTCAAGGACATTCAGAGACTTGTACCGATGCCACTACTGCATTGTCTTGGCTGTGTGCTTTAGGTCGTTGTCCTGTTGGAAGGTGAACCTTCGCCCCAGTCTGAGGTCCTGAGCGTTCTGGAGCAGGTTTCATCAAAGGAGCTCTCTGTACTTTGCTCCGTTCATCTTTTCCTCGATCCTGACTTCTCTCCCAGTCCCTGCCGGTGATGAACATCCCCTCAGCATGATGTTGCCACCACCATGCTTCACCGTAGGGATGGTATTGGCCAGGTGATGATCGGTGGCTGGTTTCCTCCAGACGTGACGCTTGGCATTCAGGCCAAAGAGTTCAATCTTGGTTTCATCAGACCAGAGAATCTTGTTTCTCATGGTCTGAGAGTCTTTAGGTGCCTTTTGGCAAACTCCAAGCGGGCTGTTGTGCCTTTTAATGAGGAATGGCTTCCGTCTGGCCACTCTACCATAAAGGCCTGATTGGTGGAGTGCTGCAGAGATGGTTGTCCTTCTGGAAGGTTCTCCCATCTCCACAGAGGAACTCTGGAGCTCTGTCAGAGTGAGCATCGGGTTCTTGGTCAACTCCCTGACCAAGGCCATTCTCCCCCGATTGCTCAGTTTTGCAGGGTGGGCAGCTCTAGGAAGAGTTTTGGTGGTTCCAAACTTCTTCCATTTAAATAGAGGCCACTATGTTCTTGGGGACCTTCAATGCTGCAGAAATGTTTTGGTACCCTTCCCCAGATCTGTGCCTCGACACAATCCTGTCTCGGGGCTCTACGGACAATTCCTCCAACCTCATGGCTTGGTTTTTGCTCTGACATGTACTTTCAACTGTGGGACATTATATAGACATGTGTATGCCTTTCCAAATCATGTCCAATCAATTGAATTTACCACAGGTGGACTCCAATCAAGTTGTAGAAACATCCCAAGGTTGATCAATGGAAACAGGATCCACCTGAGCTCAATTTCGAGTCTGATAACAAAGATTCTGAATACTTATGTAAATAATGTATTTTTGTAAAATAAAAAAAAGGAAAATGGAAAATGTTGCATTTAATCAGTTTTAGAATAAGGCTGTAATGTAACAATCTATTTTCAGAATTGTTGGTAATTTAGCTTTTATTGTTTGAAGAAATTATCAACTCATGGCATGAGGCGGTTAAACGACAGACATGTATTTGTTTAAAATCTATCACTTCCCTTATAAAAATGAAACTTCCTGCAAGTGTGTCAAAAAATGCTGCCAGAAGTTTGCCAATACTGCTGAATCTGCAGCAAACCTTTTTCAACAATAATATGTATTCTAGTGGCAAACAGTTCGCCAGAGTTTTTTTTTGACAAACAATTCTCTCAAGATTCTATTTGAATCTGTGGCAACAATATTTATTGCCACTTTACCAGAAGCCGTTTCTGGTGAAAACATGTGTTTTAAGACCAGTTGACGACCAATCAGGGGGATTAGAGAAATCTGTTGGAAAATGGAAACTAAGCAATCTAGCTAACTACCTACCAAAGTTTGCCAGTGAGTGTCTAACTTATTAATTAAACTTCCAATGAACTTTAAAATGTTGTTAGCTCATTGATGCCTCGTTAACAATGTCATGCTTTATGGGATAGTGAAACACTTTTGAGTTTCAATCTGTCAGCGCCACTGACTGGCTAGCTGCTTGGCTAGCGCTTAGCTAACTAACGCCAGTTGTGATATTTTTGCACAATTAATGTGATAACTAACGTTAGCTAGCTAACCGATGATTTGCCTAAACACATTTTTAGGTAAATGCGTTAGTCTTTTTATACCAATATGCAAGTGTCACTGTTCAGTAACATGTTAGCTAGCACAACAGCTAAGGTATAAACAATATGAGCTTACTTGACGTCAAAGCAAAACTTCACTCTTGCGGATGGATACCCTTCCCTTACCTGTGGTGTTGGAAAATGCTGTATTGGGAGGAGGATGCATCAACCCTCTGTGAGCGATACATTTGTGTATCGTCTATAAGCATGGTAAGGTAAGCAAATGCATGCATTGTTTTCATAAATGTAGCCCATACATTCCTACTTTGTAGCAATTAGATCTTTCATTGCTTTAAACTAGTAGCTAACTCATCCTCTCTTTCTAGAAGCAATCAGTTACAAGGCAAAACCCCAGATTGAGGCCTTCAATCCACCCGAGGACAGAGAAATGTGTGCACCAGGTCAAGG
The DNA here is from genome assembly GCF_016432855.1 of Salvelinus namaycush. Classification (NCBI taxonomy): domain Eukaryota; kingdom Metazoa; phylum Chordata; class Actinopteri; order Salmoniformes; family Salmonidae; genus Salvelinus; species Salvelinus namaycush. Next base: position 37,220,945 of record NC_052307.1, on the reverse strand, counting down.
CTTCTTTCATGCATGGCTTTGAGATGTAAGTTAACAATAATTCTTTTTGGAAAAATATGAATTTCCATAACTCCATTTTATGTTGCTTTTCTGCCACCCAAGCCTAATACTACCTTTTTAAGATGCCAAAAATAGAAAATGTTTTCAGTATCCTCATTTTGTTTTGTGTTTTCTGACTGCATTTTGGATGAAAGAATTCCATAGGGCCACCATCTTCAAAGTTCACTCAAAAAGGCAATAGTTCTGAACTGGGTTTGATTTAGTTTTTGATGTTTTAATTATTCAATCTTATCTTTTAAACATTCAGTAGTTGAAAGCTGTTGCTCATGTATCACTTGGCTCATGTAAATTCAGTAGTTGCCCCTTTAAACATCCCCATTGTGTTCACATTTCTCTCATGTAAATGTTGTAGCTACATAAAAATGTCAAACAATATCCAGTCTTTGCTCCTTTCTTCATTAGCATGATGATCATTTTAAGTTCTATTGCATTAATTAAGACATTGAATACATGTTGTTTAGTATATTTATTATGTTTAGTTCTCTGAGAATCAAGTTTATTTAAAGTTATATGTGATTTGGTTTATGTAGATACAACATTGCAATGTTGTAAACAAACAGTAACCAATAACCTGATCTAATTTTGTGCAAAGCTGTCATCAAGGCAAAGCGTGGCTACTTTGAATATTCTAAAATAATGTTTAACACTTTTTTGGTTACTACATGATTCCATATGTGTTATTTAATAGTTTTGATGTCTTCACTATTACCCTACAATGTAGAAAATAGTACAAATAAAGAAAAACCCTTCAATGAGTAGGTGTCCAAACTTGATTGGTATTGTATCTTATAAATTATTATTAAATACAGTAATATGAGTTCTGTATGTGAAACATTTTACACTTCAGTCAACAGATTATCTTATCCAGAGTGACTTACAGTAAGTGCATTCATCTTAATAAGATAGCTAGGTGAGACAACCACATTCAGTATCGCAGTCAAATATACCGGATACAAGCATTCTATTCCAGCTAAACAATGGATATAGCATTTTGCAAAAAATAACAACTCCTTTTTCATTTACATCTAATATTTTCTATAAAAATACAAAATAAAAAAATCTTATGAAAAAATACATGTGAAATTGAATATAGCATTTTCATTATCTTATTGTACTGTAGATCTGCTGCTCACTGTTATTCTTGGAAAATGTAATGTCTCTATTTGGCAGTATTTTAGAGACCTCAATCTGCTTTTTCTGATACTATATAGAAATCACAACGTCAATACTTGCATATGACTCTGTAAGAGGATTTGAAAAAGTCACTTTTTGGCGCACCCGGCAAAAAAAATGACATGTCCTCCTAAAACTGCTTATAAAACAAATTCAGTTTGTGATATCAAAATTCTAAAAACAACCAAAACAACATTTCGATTTTTAAATTCATATGCAGTAAAAAATGACTGTCTCTGCGCTTCTAGTCTTAAAAGCACAGCTAAAAAGCTGTTAAGATTTTTCTTAAGTGTCAAACATTTGAGGCCCCCAGATCCTCTGGCAGGCTGCTCCAAATGCCAGGACCATAGTGACAGATAAGCCTCACCAAAAGGCTGTCCTTTGGAACAACTAAAAGACCAGTGTCAGAAAATTTGAGGGACCGACCGGGCACATACCTTAAAAGCATATCAGACATGTATTTGGGTGCCAGGCCATGTAGTGCTTAAAAAATAAATAAAGCTATTTTTTTCATCATCTCTGAAACTAACATGTAACCAATGCAGAGACTTTAAAATAGGTGTTTTTATTTAACTAGGCAAGTCAGTTAAGAACAAATTCTTATTCACAATGACGACCTACCCCGGCTTAACCCTAACCCAGACAACGCTGGGCCAATTGTGCGCCGCCCTATGGGGCTCCCAATCATAGCCGGTTGTGATACAGCCTGGAATCGAACCAGGGTCTGTACTGACGCCTCTAGCACTGAGATGCAGTGTCTAAGACAGCTGCGCCATTCAGGAGCCCTGAGCTCTCTTTTTGGTCTGCGTTCTGAATCAGTTGAAGTTGGCTAATGTTTTTTTGGGGGGAAGACCAGACAGGAGAGTATTGCAGCAATCAAGTCTGCTAGTAATAAAACCATTCGCTAGTCTCTCAGTGTTGGCCTGGCAGAGAAACGGACACACTTTGGCAATATTTCCTAGGTTATAAAAAGGCCATTTGGTCACATTTCGTATGTGGTCCTGAAAATGTATGACAGAGTCTAAAATCCCAGCTAGGTTTTAGCCTGGTGGGATGTATCTAGTGCCAGATAACGTATATGTGCCGTCAGTTTCTCGCTATGGGCCGTAGCAACAATAACCAGAACCTTGGTTTTTGCCTTTGTTTAGCTGTTGTAAGTCTTGTGCCATCAATATATTTATGCCAGTGATACATTTAACCAGGGTCTATACAGATGTGTATCATCAACATAGCGATGAACATTTACACCATGCTTCCTAATAACACTACCAAGGGGTAGTGTAGATAGACTAAACGGTATAGGATAAAACATCTAACCTTGAGGGACACCACATGAGATTGTTACTTTTTCCAGATACATGCTCACCTAGTGCAATAAAAGATTATCTATTTTGTCAGATACGTCCTAAACCAGTTTAGTATTGAGCCTGTGAGGCCAACCCAATTCTGGAGTCTGTTCATGAGGATATCATGATCTATAGTGTCAAAGGCTGCACTTAGACGGAGAGCTTTTTAGCGTCAGTGCTCATTCTGAGGTCATTCACCACCTTGACTAGTCTCTGACAGAGGCATCCTAGGATGTTCTTTCTCCTCTCTCTCTCTCACTCACACACTTACACATATATATTTCTGAGAGGTCTGTGGAATAAAGGCCTGATTAGGGTTGTGTGATCTACACCTCCCAGGCTCCCACAGGGTGAGCTACAGTAAAGATGGGTTCAGGGCTTATAAGCTTACAGCACTAGACCAGAGCAACGTAAACACTTTATGTAAGTCACTTCTGATGCTGTGGGATCCGGAGGGGAAAAAGAGACGCGTGCGAGATAGGCATGCTTTGCTGGCATTATAAAAGAAGAAATAAGAAGTGACTACTGAGCTTCCTAAAATTGTGCAATGCAACTTAATACGTTGTTGCATACAAAAAATTGGGTTGAGAAGAGTGATAAGTAATCACGCCCCCCCCCCCCCACCCCAAAAAAACACACATAGGATGCCATTTGACTGGTATGAAGTCAAACTTCAAACCCCATGAGGATCTATGATACACCACCTATCCATTCTACACATTCTGTCCCCCCCCCCTAGCTGGCGGCAGCTTGAAAAGCAGCTCCAAAGATAAACCCCTCTGTGCAGCCCCTCAGTGGTCAGTCAGCAGTCTGATGATGTCACAGAGGGGCATTCTGCCACTCTGGAACGCCACTCGCTGCATTCCACATTCCAGCCCCACATGACCCCTGTCCCCCTGCAGAGGCAGCAGTGGAACGGAAAATCGTCTGACACACCGGAGGAAGAACAACACCGAGACGGAACCCTCGTGCCTTCAGAGGTGTCCTTTTCAGTCAGGCGATATCATGTTACTGGCCCAGTGTTGCCTGTTGTTGATGCAGTTGACACGGAAACCCTGCTTGAGGAACTGTTCTGCGCCGATGTTATGTAGCTGTCAGTTATCTACATGTTGCGACATCACTGTCTACTCTAAATAATCATATAAGACTTGTCGTATTGTATAACATGTCCTCCATCATGTAACATGAATGATAAAACGATTTATTTTGCACGAGACCCTTACAGTAGTAGTGCGACAACAACTACAAAACGTAGGACAGACAACTTGGCAACCGATGGGTCTGTCAACTCTATTTATCCCCATTGGAAAAGTCAGACATACTTTGTCCTTGATTGAATTACTTAAATTGCTTTCAATGGAGCCAGTTACCATTGGCAAACATACCAAGAGCCCTTATCAAACGAGTTTGTGTTGCATCATTATATTTGGGGCAGTTTTATACAATGTCAAAGATTGTATCTGGGTGGCTCTGTTCCTTGGTTACTGATGCTCCATGGAGCACACTGCACATTGCACACTTACTGATACAATCATCATCTAAACACGGGATATGGGGACTCATATGCCCCCATAACACAAAGGAGGAATCAGCTTGAGTCCCTATAAAACAACAGACAGGCATAGCAAACTTTCCCTACAAAACATATTGAGCTAATGGCCAACAGCCAATACTGAGGTGTGAGGTAACTTCCAATTACTATGTTTGGATTCTAAGTAGGCAACTATGCAATTAAATTATCTAGCATTTAGTTAAATGTGTATTTCAGGGTTAAAACACTCTTGGTGCACTTGCGTTACAGAACTCGTTTTCTCTTTACTGCGAACCTTTAGGTAGCTAGGTAGGTCACTTGAAAACAAATTGTCATTTTCAATAACAACCTAGCGGTTAGTCATCCAGGTGCATGTTTTTGTGTGTTTGAACATGTGCATTCTGTCAACATCTGCTGTGGGGCCGCAGCACACATAACCAGACACCTGCTTGTGGCTGTGTGTACGAAGAAAGACAGAGGGAGGGAGAGAGAGAGAGGGGGGGGGGGGGGGGGGGGGAAGAGAGAAGGCAGGGCTGGTAGAGCTATGAGTCTGCTGTAGGGCTGGGAATTGCCAGGGACCTCACGATACGATATTATCATGATACTTAGGTGCCGATGCAATAGGTATTGCGATTCTCACGATTCTATGTATTCCGATTCAATACTGTGATTTTATTGCAATTCGATGTTCCAAATATTGCTCACCATATGGTCTGCTGCAGAGTGATAAGAGAAAGCCATGAGAAAACAAGTTTTGATCAGTCATGGAAATAAAAGTTTAAAAAGAGGATGGAGAACAAACTGAAGGAAAAATACTGGAGTTTGGTCCAGGTACAGCCAACTATCAGCAAATAATATTGCGATATTGTCAAAATGATACGATATATCTTAAAAAGCTATATCCCGATATGTAACTATCTATTTCTTCCCCAATCACTAGTCTGCTGATGACTCACATTGAGAAGCCGAGCAGCAGCAGGTCTTTTAGACATCCATTATTATTCCCTAGCATTTACTGCCCTCTGCTGGTCAAATTGATGTACAACTAGAATAAAATAAAATAAACTGACTGCTTTGCTGTGTCAGAAATAAGACATACATCAGTACAGAGGGCTCAGAAATGATTGACACCCTTGATAAAGGTTAGCAAACATGCCTGTATAAAATAAATATTTCAAATACTGAGTTATATTGTGTGAAAAAATTTGGGAAGTCGCCGAGAAAGAGATTTTGTAGCAAGTCCTTTTTTTCTCTCAAAAAGGTACCTCACTTTGCAAGGATAACAGAAGTGAGCCTTTTTCTAAAATGTTTTATGAGATTGGAGAACACATTGGGAGTGATGTTAGACCATTCCTCCATACAGAATATTTTCAGATCCTTGATATCCTTCGTCTGCGCTTATGGACTGTCGCTCTTACACTAAAAGGGAATTATCATGCTTTTCACAATTCTGTAGTATTATTCCAACCTCATAGTGTGGAAATATATATAAATACAGAGAAATCCCATTTTTGCCTGCACTGGGCCTTTAAGCATTGAGCGTGTGCATGTATGCACATTAATGAATCTATACATGTCGTCAATGTATACAGTCAGATCACTGAATTGACTTAGTTGTAGGGATTCTCTGAATTGGCAGATTTGCTCAATAGCCTAGCAAGCACTTTTTCATCATTAGAGCATTTTCTAGCCCTTTTTCCTGGAAACCTGAAAGTTTGTGCCGGGGATGATGACCATCCATGCAACCGGAATAGATTTTACCGGCAATGGGGTGGTTTAGGCTATATGATTGCGGCCTCTTTCTCTCTCTCTCTCTCTCTCTCTCTCTCTCTCTCTCTCGCATACACATACACACACGTGGGAGAGCTTCCCAGAAGTCAGCGGTCACAATTCATCAGCTCCTTGAGCCTCCACCAAGATGTACGAGAAGCAACCCGTTTCCCAGCAACGACTGACAGAAAAACGGAGATTCATCTCGCCATCATCATCTTGTTTTCCTCCCATTTCATCCTCCTCTGTAGCCTACTCTCTTCTATTCATTCCAGAGAACGAGAGGCCGCTCGAAAATTGCATTATAGAAAGCACTCTCCGCTGTTTTGTCTTCGGGCCATGACTAAGATCACGACGGTCTTCTAAATGTAGGGCAAATGCAGTTTATGTAACTACCTCTTCAACATTTTACAGATCATATCAGTCGGCTACAGGATAAGAATGCTCTGTCTTTTCGTTCAACATAGATGACTATGTTGAACGAAAAGACAGAGCATTCTTATGGGCACCTTCTAAATTAGACTCCACCCTCCAAACCCTAATTTCAATCTAGCCTTAATGAAATAAGGGGGTACATTTGATTTGTAGATAAAAGCAGATATTCATTCTACATTTCCGATAGCTTGATTACATTGTTAAGTTTAGTCATAGGTTCATCGTCCACAGTGAATACAAGCAGATATCATACCTTTTATACAAGAGGAGAGAGAAGTTTCCCTCAACCTCTGACACCTACAGACTATGATTATCTTATCCTAGATCTGTGTTTAGGGGCAATTTCTAACTCAAGTTTAGTGTAATTTCCTATGACTGTACTTTCATTACAATATCGCCATCATGTGGTCAAACAACTTAATACATATGGTACTTGTCTGCTGTTCGCCAGCCTGCCAGCAAGCCAGCCAACCAGCCAGTCTGCCTGCCTGTTCTCTTTGCCATGCCTGTCCCCATGCCTAGCCTGGACTCATGCCTGTTTTTGGGGTCAGCGCAAGTGGCGCAGTCCCTTGAACTCCTGGAACCATCTAAAACGCCTAGAACCATCCGGACCCACCTAGAACCGCACGCCTGGACAGTCTGCACTCAGAAATAAGGTACAGCTAGCGTACCGTATTATTCCCAGGGGTACAAAAAGATCGAATGACACATAATGCAACTTCAAAAAGGTACAGATATAATCTCACATGGTACTGTTCAGTACCTTTTAGGGTACATGTGAGGATAATGTATTATAATGGTATAACAAAAAAATAAAAAATATATTTTGAATATACACATTTTTAAAATAAAAGGATAGAATCATCACACTGTCAGAAACCATGTCTTTGCATGCATTTACATTTGAGTCATTTAGCAGACACTCTTATCACGAGAGACTTACAGTAGTGAGTGCATACATTTTCATACTGGTCCCCCATCGGAATCAAACCCACAACCCTGGCGTGGCATTGCAAGCAGAGCCACATGGCATGCACATTGATTGATTGATCTGATGCTACACAAATATAAATAACATACATTTTCCTAAACTAATCCAACCTGTTAGTAGTTGGATTAATTACACCAGTTACTGAGATGGTTGTTCCCGTTAGGTAGTCTCATTTATACGTTTTCCACACCTTGGCAGTCATTCTAAATGCAGGTTGCGATGTGGCCTGCAAACCAAGAGATTCAGACCACTGTGTTAGGGTCTACGAAGCTATACGGAATTGTTTTAAGAAGATCATACCAAGGATCATTTAGCTATTTGATTTACATTTTAAGACCCCTTGAAGTATATAACAAATATTTAATAAAACAAATATTTTTGGCCTTACTGCTATTAGCCCATACAAACACATTGAATAACAGATTCACTACATGGAACAACAGATAGTCCACCCAAAAAGAGCACAACAACAGCATCCTGTATGTGTTCGTGAGTGTATCGCCTTTGCACAGAGGGGTCATATTAGTGTGTAGCCCAAACTGTTCAGGAGCTACAGGGTAGCAGGTAGCCTAGTGGTTAGAGCGTTGGACTAGTAACTGAAAGGTTGCAAGATTAAATCCCCGAGCTGATAAGGTAAAAATCTGTCGTTCTGCCCCTGAACAAGGCAGTTAACCCACTGTTCCTAGGCAGTCATTGAAAATAAGAATTTGTTCTTAACTGACTTGCCTAGTTAAATAAAGGTAACATAAAAAAACAGACAGAAATGAGCAGATTGGCTCTCTGAATTCAGATGAGTCCCAAGAAGCTTGGGGGGGGGGGTCATAGAGCAAAACAGAGAACACCATCATGTTAGTGAGAGTCCTATAGATGGGTCATAATTGTTTGTAGGCCAGACGATTTAGTGACAAGGCCGAGTTTCGGGATGTCAAACACTAGCTCTTTTACTGCAGATGTGGTGGATTGAGACTCATCCAATGCAAAAAAAAAACAGATGTATTTTTATGGGGATTTTTTATTATGCTAATTCGATTTCCACAAGGGTACGGACATCGGCCTTAGTGGTTAATTCATGTTTATTAATTAGGAAAAATATGAATACAATTCCACCCGTAAGGCCACTAGAGGGTGATTTGTTCAGTTGACAGCAGGAAAGGGTACGGTACGAACTTCAAGGGTACAATTTTGTACCTATAACTAAAAGGTACAAATGACATACCTTGCAGGGTACCACTACAGGGACAAGTGTACCCCTTTAAGAACAAATCTTTGTTTCTATGAGTGTAGACTGTAGGAATAACATTCCGGGGAGGATGCATGTGTTGGAATGATCATGTCAGTGCTGTCAGCGAGAGGGCTGTGTGGCGAAGCGTTAACCAAACGACAGCCAACTCCTCAACTGGTCCCCATCGTCACCCTTTTTCACCTCACCTTGCTGCTCTGATCGGTCCCAGGATAGAACCTGGAGCCGGATCAGCAGATCTGTGTGTGTGTGTGTGTGTGTGTGTGTGTGTGTGTATGTGGGGGACGAGTTTAACTATATTTGTGGGGACCAGAAGAATATTAAACAAACACACATTTGACCACCTGGATACATTTTGTTAGTCCCTACAGGGTCAAATGCTATTTCTAGGGGGTTTAGGGTTAAGGTTAGAATTAGTGTTACGGTTGGAATTAGGGTTAAGTGCTAAGGATGGTTTAGGGTTGGGGTTAAGGTAAGCGTTAGGTTTAGGGGTTAGTGAAAATAGGATTTTGAACGGGTTGAATTGTGTGTCCCCACAAGGTTAGTTATACAAGACTGTGTGTATATATGAGAGAGAGAGAAACAGAGAGAGAGAGAGAGAAAAAAAAAAAATATATATATATGGCACTTTGAGGTCTTGTTACAGCACCAGGACCAATAACCCACAGTACAGTATATGTGGTTTATACAAAATGCTAGAACCCAGAGTCACGCAAACTATTCTGATCATCTTCACCAAGGCCACACATGCAAAGAAACACACCAAAAGGGCCTGTCGTGAGAGACAGACAGTTAGTATGAAACTAATGCAGACCATTCAAATAGTTTTCAGCTAGGCCACACACAGAGAGACTCAAGAAAATACTCATAATGTGTGCTGAACACACATCATACATACATGTTGTCACGCAGTCACGGACATGCCTATTAGGGATGGGCATTCCCAGTCTTTTCGATGAGCCAGATCATTTTGCTCTGTTCAGCTAAAAGAGACTGTAGGGGTGAGTGGGGTATGTTGAGCCAAAGGGGTAAACTAATTGAGACCACCCTTTTCTGGGAGAGTTCTATGGTCCCCCTTTGATGAAGAAACCATACAGAAAATGTACAATTTGACCAAATATTCTGTGCGGCAAGAAATCACATGGAAAAGGTGGTAAGTAAGTCAGGTCCAAAAAACGAATTTTCACCAATTCAAATTAATTTATTGTGTCATAGATTTCATGATTCTTGTATCTCAACCAAAGATTTTTCTATACATCAGGTGGGGTCTCTATAAGCTTCAATATGAGGTCCTAAACCTGGTATGAAATTGCATCATTGTAGCTGTGTGGGCTAATATGTGAGGAAACCACAGGGCCCGGCCTATGTTAAAAGATACTAAAAATGATTCAAAACCAAAAAAGCTATTATGATTGTGTTGAATTATGTTTGGGAAATAAAGATTTTTTAAAAATGTATATTTTTTTCTTGTATTTCACCTTTATTTAACCAGGTAGGCTAGTTGAGAACAAGTTCTCATTTACAACTGCGACCTGGCCAAGATAAACCAAAGCAGTGCGACACAAACAACAAAAATGTTAGTGGTAATATTTCATTCAGTACAGAAATTTGTAGGCGGCTTAATTTACCCTTAATTTGTGCCAAGAGACCACTTTTTTCTGTAATGTTTACATGAATTCTGATCATTTCCAGGGATACACAACATCCTGAAATATATGTAGATATCTTTGTTAGAAAGAATACTATATTTCCCTGGAGTGATGCTGAATTATCCTACCAACAGGACATTAAAAACTGTAATATCTTATGTTTCACTGAGTCCTGGCTGAACGACAACACGGATAATATACAGCTGGCGGGATTTTCCATGCACCGGCAGTACAGAGAAGCTACGTCTGGTAAGACGAGGGGTGGGGGGGTGTCTATTTGTCAATAAAAGCTGGTGCGCAATGTCTAATATTAAAGAAGTCTCGAGGTATTGCTCACCTGAGGTAGAGTACCTCATGATAAGCTGTAGACCACACTATCTACCAAGAGAGTTCTCATCTATATTATTCATAGAAGTCTATTTACCAACACAAACCGATGCTGGCACTAAGACCGCACTCAACCAACTTCATAAGGCCACGAGCAAACAAGAAAATGCTCATCCAGAAATGGTGCTCCTAGTGGCCGGGGACTTTAATGAAGGCAAACTTAAATCAGTTTAAAACATTTTTTACCAGCATGCCACATGTGCAACCAGAGGAAAAAAGAACTCTAGACCACCTTTACTCCACACACAGAGATGCATACAAAGCTCTCCCCTGCCCTTCATTTGGCAAATCTGACCATAATTCTATCCTCCTGATTCCTGCTTACAAGCAAAAACTGAAGCAGGAAGTACCAGTGACTCGCTCAATACGGAAGTGGTCAGATGACGCGGATGCTACGCTAAATGACTGTTTTGCTAGCACAGACAGGAATATGTTCCGGGATTCATCCAATGGCATTGAGGAGTATACCACCTCAATCATCGGCTTCATCAATAAGTGCATCGACGATGTTGTCCACACAGTGACCGTACATATATATCCAAACCAGAAGCCAAGGATTAAAGGCAACATCCGCATCGAGCTAAAGGCTAGAGCTTTCGCTTTCAAGGAGCGGGACGCTTATAAGAAACCCCACTATGCCCTGAGACAAACCATCAATCAAGCAAAGCGTCAATACAGGATTAAGATTGAATCCTACTACACCGGCTCTGATGCTTGTCGGATGTGGCAGGGTTTGAAAACTATTACGGACTTCAAAAGGAAATCCAGGCGCAAGCTGCCCAGTGGCGCGAGCCTACCAGGCAAGCAACACTGAAGAATGCACGAGAGCACCAGCTGTTCTGGATGACTGTGTGATAACGGCTACCGAGAGCGTTATGAGCAAGACCTAAAAACAGGTCAACTTTCAGAGAGCCGTGGGGCCAGACGGATTACCAGGACGTGTACTCAAAGCATGCGCAGAGCAACTGGCAAGTGTCTTCACTGACATTTTCAACCTCTCCCTGACCAAGTCTGTAATACTTACATGTTTCAAGCAGACCACCATAGTCCCTGTGCCCAAGGAAGCGAAGGGAACCTGCCTAAATGATTACCGCCCCGTAGCACTCACATCGGTAGCCATGAAGTGCTTTGAAAGGCTGGTCATGGCTCACATCAACAGCATCCTCCCGGATCCCATTGACCCACTCAAATTCGCATACTGCCTCAACAGATGACGCAATCTCAAATCGCACTCAACACTGCCCTTTCCCACCTGGACAAAAGGAACACCTATGTGAGAATGCTGTTCATTGACAAAAGCTCAGCGTTCAACACCATAGTGCCCACGAAGCTCATCACTAAGCTAAGGACACTGGGACTAAACACCTCCCTCTGCAACTGGATCCTGGACTTCCTGACAGGCCGCCCCCAGGTGGTAAGGGTGGGCAACAACACGTCTGCCATGCTGATCCTCAACACTGGGGCCCCTCACGGGTGTGTACTTAGTCCCCTCCTGTACTCCCTGTTCACCCATGACTGCGTGGCCAAACACGACTCCAACACCATCATTAAGTTTGCTGACGTCACAACGGTGGTAGGCCTTATCACCGACAATGATAAGACAGCCTTTAAGGAGGAGGTCAGAGAACTGGCAGTGTGGTGCCAGGACAACAACCCCTCCCTCAATGTGAGACAAAGAAGTTGATCGTGGACTACAGGAAAAAGCGGGCCGAACAGGCCCCTATTAATATCGACGGGGCTGTGGTGGAGCAGGTCGCGAGTTTCAAGTTCCATGGTGTCCACATCACCAACGAACTATCATGGTCCAAACACACAAAGACAGTCGTGAAAAGGCCACAACAACATATTTTCCCCCCCAGGAGACTGGAAAGATTTGGCATGTTGCCCCAGATCCTCAAAAAGTTCTAAAGCTGCAACATCGAGAGCATCCTGAACGGTTGCATCACTGCCTAGTATGGCAACTGCTTGGCATCTGACCGTAAGGCGCTACAGAGGGTAGTGCGTATGGCCCAGTACATCACTGGGGCCAAGCTTCCTACCATCCAGGACCTATATAATAGGCGGTATCAGAGGAAAGCCCAAAAAATTGTCAGAGACTGTTTTCTCTGCTACCGCACGGCAAGCGGTACCAGAGCGCCAAGTCTAGGACCAAAAGGTTCCTTAACCCCCAAATCATAATACTGCTGAACAATTAATCAAATGGCCACCGGACTATTTACATTGACACCCCCCCCCTCCATTTGTTTTGTACACTGCTGCTACTCGCTGTTTAATATCTATGCATAGTCACTTCATCCCTACCTACATGTACAAATTACTTCAACTAACCTGTACCTCCGCACACAGACTCAGTACCGGTACCCCCTGTGTATGGCCTCGTTATTGTTATTTTATTGTGTTTCTTTTTATAATTTTTTACTTTAGTTTATGTGGTAAATATTTTCTTAACTCTTCTTGAACTGCACTGTTGGTTAAGCGCTTGTAAGTAAACATTTCACGGTTGTATTCGGCGCACGTGACTAATACAGTTTGATTTGATGTATCGCGACTCAGGATAAGACACAGATGCAGACACAGGAGGTGGATAGTTCGAATCTCAGATATTTATTTTAACACAGTGGGCAGGCAAAGGGCAGGTCGAAAGGCAGGCAGAGGTTCGTAATCCGGGTTATTGTCAGGCAGATACAGGATGGCAGGCAGGCTCAGGGTCAGGACAGGCAGAAGGTTCAGAACCGGGAAGACTAGAAACAAAAACTTGGGAACAGGAAAAAACATACTGGTACGACCTGACAAGACAAGACGAACTGGCAACAGATCAGGGTCTGACAGAATGTTTAAAAAATGACTGCACTTCCCTCACTATCCCTTCCCTGAAACCACAAAAAAATTGCAACTCTAATGTAAAGCCTAAAACATTGCCTGCCATTATGTCAGTGTGACACACCCATATTTATGGTCACAATTTTGTGTTATTTTCACTATCTTGTATTTAAGAGATGTGCACCTTATTTTTCTAACTAAATATTCGGTCTAAGAATGTCTTCCAGACATTACACTGGAAGTAATTTATACTAAGTGTCACCACAAGGGGGAAACTGCGATATTTGGGAGCTCTGGTTGGTGATGTACTTTGACCGTGGCGCTAATTCCTCATTCTCAGCGAAGCTGTCCACGAACCAGACAATTTATTTCCAGTCTCATCATTTCCCCTGTTTTACAGGTCGGTGTTATGTATTAACTTAAACACTTTATCCTTACTAGTAAGTAAAATATACTACTAACAGACAGTTAGCGGTTTTACGATGTGATGGTTTTGTGAAGTTGTTGCAAGAGTTTTGTGCTGTGTGCCAAGCCACGCTGCTTAAGTAGAGAAAAAAAAGGGAGAAATTAAATGACTTCCTGGGTGCCATTTATGTGTTTCGTAGCTCCTGTCACTTTTATTTCATATCTCTATGGCTCCATTTAATCATGTAGACTGTATATGTAATCTTTCATTTTGGTACTGTTTGGATGTTAAAAAGTTTTTATTATCTAGCGTTTGTTGTACGGTTAGTAGCCTTGTGGCGTTGGCGGCGGTTCTTCTGAAGTGGAAGATGGCTGCTCATTGTTACTCAGGGAGGTTTAGTCAGTTCCACTGTACTGTGTTTCTGGCTATGCATGCTAGTTAAAATGAACCGTTTGAAGCAGTGGATAGGCCAGTATGCATGTGTGTGTGAATGGTCTTGCACTGGGTAATGAATGAGTGAGAGTGTGACTGTGTTAGATACGTTTGGACCTAAATCCTATTTCCACATGTGTATGTGATGGATGATGTACAGTATATGTGAGTGATTCTTTTTGTATGACATTATAAAAAGGACAATACGAAAGAGCTATTTCGAGAATCTTTAATCAATTCTGAGCGAAGCTGTCCACGAACCAGACACCTTATTTCCTGTCTCATCTGTTTTACAGGTTTTATTATCTGCTGACCACGTCTGAGTCCGAGGCGTGTGACATCAGCTTGTGACGTGAGTTCAAATAAATGTTTACCTGACCAAATTATTAGATGTACTGCAAAAATGCATGTGGACCAAAATTAGGCTCTACCCTCACTATCTATTGTTTCTGCACTGTTTTTTATGCAGATAATTGTCTGGATTAAAAAAAAAAAAAAGTGGTAGCAGTAGTCAAATTAGAGAGCCAAATGAAAGGCTCTTTCACAGATGCGATTTGGTTCCCGACGTTCACCAAACATATCCGTCTGTTCAAAAAGAGGTGTTCCTTCGCGAATGACCAATCACTAATGCCCAGTACTGACAGAGCTATAGATGAACCAAACACATCGAGCTCCGGATGCCACTCACTATAATGACAAAGATAGCGGAGGAATGGCTCGAACAGACACTACCATTCAAAAGGAAGTTCGATGATGGGTTGGACTACGTATTTAATGGGAAGGGAGGGGGAGGTGAACGTATGGCTTTGGGAGTGTTGGGAACAGGTGCAGCTCAGAGCGTGACTGTCTTCACAATGACACGTCAACAGCACATCAATAACACACACCCAACCAGGCTGTCATCCATGGAGCAGGAAACTGCATAACCACATGCTTCCTCCCTCGTTGCCATGGCGTCTAGCGGGACCACCCACTGTGAAGCCAAACAAAGGGGTGTTTCACACAGTCAGCTCATGAGTGGTTGAGGTGGACTGGTGCTGACCGGTATGGACAACCGGCACAACTAATTCTCAACCAGCTCATCCTGGTATTGACCACTAGAAAGCACTAGATATCCAGGAATAAAATACCAATTTGGATATGAGAAACCAAGATCAAGAACAGTAGCAAACCCCCTCACAAAAAAACATACTATATTAGGTATAGAGTAGTGCTTGTTGGTCAGAGAGACAGTCAGTTAGACTGATACATTTATCAGAAAAAACATCCAGATATTCTGCTGTGGATCTACACGTGTACATTTAATAAGATGCTGAATCGACATTTTAAGATGCTGAATCGACAAAATGACGCAGTCATTTTCCCCACTAATTATGATTTTTAAGATATGGGACAAAGTCTTTAAAATAATTATTAAAATACCCTGGTTTATGGCTTGAAATGGAGCGGCCATGTAAAAAGCTGAATGTGAAATCATGCAAAGTGAAGAGGGGAAAAATGGTTCCAGATTTTGGCAGTCTAGGCAGCACTCTGTGCAGTGTTCAACAACGGACAACTGTTATCTGCACTGACAGCCTGTGTTTGAGTAATGGCATCCACCGAATCCCACGCTAAATCAGGAGAGAGGGTGGGGGGACCCTATGATCTGAAAGCCTGTCTATCTGGGGAAAGAGACCCTATAATCTTAAAGCCTGTCTATATGGGGAAAGAGAGAGAGAGAGAGAGAGAGAGAGAGAGAGAGAGAGAGAGAGAGAGACAAAGAGAGAGAAAGGAGAAAGAGGTAGAGAAAGATTTATCTCCAGAGTTCCCCCTCACCCTCCAACAACAGGATACAGGAAATGAGTTACTCGTCTTGGGTGAACTGACGCCTCTGTGTATATGCCTCTGGTCCATTCAGTTTATGAATGACAGAGTGCGCACGCACACACACACACATCTCTGCATACTGCTGAGCTGACAGTGATGAGACGTGAGTGTGTGTAATAACATCCTCAATGGTCTAAGTATGACAGCCAGTGAAGCGACGTGTCGCAGGTGACTAAATGACACTCAGCAAGCAACAACTAGATCTGATTGACTCTCTTTAGGGGGGGGGGGTAGCAACAGCAATGTCAAGCACTGAGAGGGTTTGAAGTCTGGAGTGATAGAGGGATGAGAAACAGGAGGTCCGATTTGTTTTGTATACCTCCTCTTTCTCATCCCTCTATTCCTATAACCTTTTTCTACAGTGGGCTAAAACAGGGTCACGCAGCGTTTCTTGGTCGTCTTAAACAAATCTACTTTGAAACAAAAGTATACGCCTCGCACACAAGATTATGGGCTTACGAAAAAGAAGAGACCTGTACCATGTCAGATATAGAGTTGAAATGTATTATATTTTGAGTTCGCATCCCAATATTACACTTTATATACATCACAGAAGACTGGAATATAACAAAACTGTTTGACATAGAAACACTGTATTTCCAGAGTTTACGTTTCTATTTTATTTGATTCATTATGAAAAATATTGATAACATTCTACCCATGAGGCCACTAGGTAATTTGACTGCAGGAAAGGGCTACTGGAAAAAGAAAAGAGTTAGGGGAAAATCAATATTTTACAGAGGGGCAGAGGAATACAGAGGCAGGGGGGATTAAAAAAAAGAGAGTGAGGATAGAGAGAAAGAGAGTGATAAAGATAGAGATATAGTGTGTGTGTGTGTGTGACAGAACAGGTAGAGATATAGAAAGAGCTTGCGAGAGTGAGCAAGTCTGTGTGTGTGTGTGTGTCAGGGCTGACTGCCTCCTGTCAGTGCTGGAGGCTGATAGGTGCTTTAATTTTACCTGTTGCTGCAGATGTGGGAGGGGCCAGTCTGACAGGCTGATTCTTTACCTGTCATCGCCACCAAGGTGTGATGGTTAATCTGTAGAGCCGGCCCCCCCACCTTTCACACACTTGGTTAGACCAATTCAGTGACGCCGCCAACCATGGTTCAATGCTCAGAGACAGCCTGTCAATCGATGACACATCACACCCGCCCCCATCCTACCTGAAAATGAGTGTATGTCAGTCTCCAGGGCCATGATAGGCTGATCGGCTCGGTCAGACCAGTGCAGATCAATGGCAGCCTTGAGCTTGCTGTTTTTTTTTTTTTACCCATTAATGTCCATTACGGAAAGTTAAAATGTCCTTTGGTACACTTGTTCTCAAAGCTTACTGATAGACAAATCTGAAGACATTTTTTAAAATCGGCCACTACTATATTTAGTCTTTGGATGCATAGGTTTACTGTTTTTTTTAAGCACATTTCATGAATCAAGTCATGTGAATACATAAATATACAGTGCCTTCAGAAAGTGTCACAGCCTAAATTTAAAAATGGTTTAAATTGATATTTTGTGACATTGACTGGGTTTGACATTGACAAACCCATAATGTCAAAGTGGAATTATGTTTTTTGACATTTTTACAAATTAATTCCAAATGAAAAGCTGAAATGTCTTGAGTCAATAAGTACTGTATTCAACCTCTTTCCTTGACAAGTCACATAATACGTTGCATGGAGTAAGACTAAGTGTGCAATAATAGTGTTTAACATGATTTTTTAATGACTGCGGTACCTCATATCTGTACCCCACACATAAAGATAATTGTAAGGTCCCTTAGTTGAGCAGTGAATTTCAAACACAGGTTCAACCACAAAGACCAGGGAGGTTTTCCAATGCCTAGCAAAGAAGGGCACCTATTAATAGATGGGTAAAAAAATAAATAAAAAGCAGATATTGAAAATCCATCTAAGCATGGTGAATTTATTAATTACACCAAGTCACTACAAAGAAGCAGGCGTCCTTTCTAACGCAGTTGCCGGAGAGGAAGGAAACTGCTGAGGGATTTCACCACGAGGCCAATGGTGTTTTTAAAACAGTTACAGAGTTTACAGGCTGTGATAGGAGAAAACTGTGGATTGATCAACAACATTGTAGTTACTCAACAATACTAACCTAAATGATAGAGTGGAAAGTAGGAGCCCTGTACAGAATAAAATATTGTGGCAAAGCAATTAACTTTATGTCCTCAATGCAAAATGTGATGTTTGGGGCAAATCCAACGCAACACATCACTCTTCATATTTTCAAGCATGGTGGTGGCTGCATCATGTTATGGGTATGCTTGTCATTGGCAAGGACTAGAGAGTTTTTTTTATGATAATAGAGCTAAGCACAGGCAAAATCCTAGATGAAAACCTGGTTCAATCTGCTTTCCAACAGACACTGGGAGACAGATTTACCCTTTCAGGAGGACAATAAATTAAAACAAGACCAAATATACACTGGAGTTGCTTACCAAGATGACGTTGAATGTTTTGACTTAAATTGGTTTGAAACTCTATGGCAATACATGAAAATTGCTATCTAGCAATGATCAACAACCAACTTGACAGAGCCTGAAGAATTAAAACAAATAATGTAATATTGTACAATTCAGGTGTGCAAAGCTCTTAAGAGACTTTTCCAGAAATACACACAGCTCTACTCTCTGCCAAAGGTGATTCTAACATGTAGGGGGTTGAATACTTATCTGGTCAAGATATATTGGTTATTTATTTTCCATTAATTTTCCATTTAAAAAAAATGTTTCTTCCACTTTGACATTAAGAGTATTTAAATAATAATTATAATTTTTTTTTTAAGTGTGGTAAATCTGAAAATAGCAGACAGGAAACTAAATATAATAGAGAAG
Organism: Salvelinus namaycush; assembly: GCF_016432855.1. NCBI lineage: Eukaryota > Metazoa > Chordata > Actinopteri > Salmoniformes > Salmonidae > Salvelinus > Salvelinus namaycush. The sequence continues at coordinate 37,201,982 of NC_052307.1, read as the reverse complement.
AAAAAAGAAGAGGAGAATAAAGAATCCTTGACCAAGAGACCTGAGCACAATTTAGTGGTCATTACTGTAAGTCCACTAATGAGAGAGTAGCCAATTACTGTAAAGGCAGGAAGGGGAACCGTGTGAGTGCTTTGAATAAGTGGCAAGCGCTGAGCAGGAGAGGGAGTGTGTGTATGCCTGTGTATGCTCTACGATGATGAGAGAGGTGGACTCAGTCCCATTTATATTTACATGCTCAGCCACTCCACCTTTCTCTTTCCACAGACCTTGAAAGACAAGCTAACACTGGTGCATGATGAACATACCGTGGTCAGAATTCCTCTGCGTCTCATCCAAGCTCTGTTGGACTATCTCTGCTCCTAAAGGAAAGGAGAGAGAGATGTGAAAAAATATATACTGTAGTTGTTGTACACTTGAGTGTTTCATACAGTAAATCCTTGTTTTATTGTGTGCAGTGATCCCAAAAAACAACTCAGTCCTCTTCTCCTACCATGTATAAGTAGAATCCTGCACCACCACAACCACCAATCAAACCTTCCTACTTGTTATTCTGGATTCACACCTATTATTTCTGTTTGGGTTTGAATTAATTGGGCTAAGAATTATATGGAGTGGAGTTGCCATGATTTCTGTTATTTTCTCTTGGACACATGTGTTCTGCCTCTTGCTCTACAATCAGTTGCACAGTTCAGAAGAGACCGGTTTGGCAGATACCAGCCACAGATGACTGTGGTTCTTCCACCATCAGTAGCTGAGCATCTTCATCAGGAAGCCATGGAAGCCCAGTGAATACCTCTTCATCAACCCTCTGTCTCTGTGGGCATCAGGATATGTGTCATAACGACTCAGGATGTGTCTGACAGTGATACAGATGTCTCACAGTGTGTACATCATCATTGAGTCACCAAAGCTAAGGATGATGTTGTTTCTGGGTGACTTAAGCATGACTACAATTTGGATCGTTATGGATTCTATGGTTGACTATTCACTTAGGCCTAGTGAAGTCAAAAAAGTGATTTTCCTGTGTTTTATACAATACCAGTCAAAAGTTTCGATACACCTACTCATTCAAGGGTTTTTCTTTATTTGTACTATTTTCTACATTGTAGAAAAACATTGAAGACATCAAAACTGTCACACCCTGACCTTAGTTATCTATGTTTTCTTTATTATTTTGGTTAGGTCAGGGTGTGACGAGGGTGGGTATGCTTGTTTTGTATTGTCTAGGGGGTTTTGTATGTCTAGGGGTGTTGGTAAGTCTAGGCATATGTATGTCTATGGTGGCCTGAATTGGTTCCCAATCAGAGGCAGCTGTTTATCGTTGTCTCTGATTGGGGATCATATTTAGGTTGCCATTTTCCCTTTTGGTTTTGTGGGTTCTTGATCTATGTTTAGTTGCCTGTCTGCACTATCCATATTAGCTTCACGGTTCGTTTTGTTATTTTGTTCGTTTTGTTCAGTGTTCGTTCTTTAATAAAGTAGAATGTACGCTTACCACGCTGCGCCTTGGTCTCCTCCCTATGACGACGTGACAAAAACTATGAAATAACACATATGAAATCATGTAGTAACCAAAAAAGTTGTTAAACAAATTAAAATATATATATATATATTTGAGATTCTTCAAAGTAGCCACCCTTTACCTTAATGACAGCTATGCACACTCTTGGCATTTTCTCAACCAGCTTCATGAGGTAGTCACCTGGAATGCATTTTAATTAACAGGTGTGCCTTGTTAAAAGTTAATTTGAGGAATTGCTTTCCTTCTTAATGCGTTTGAGCCAATCAGTTTTGTTTTGACAAGATAGGGGTGGTATACAGAAGATAGCTCTGTTTGGTAAAAGACCAGGTCCATATTATGTCTAGAACAGCTCAAATAAGCAAAGAGAAACGACAGTCCATCATTACTTTAAGAAATGAAGGTAAGTCAATGCGGAACATTTCAAGAACTTTGAAAGTTTCTTCAAGTGCAGTCGCAAAAACCATCAAGCGCTATGATGAAACTGGCTCTCATGAGGACCGCCACAGCAAAGACCCAGAGTTACCTCTGCTGCTCAGGATAAGTCCATTAGAGTTACCAGCCTCAGCAATTGCAGCCCAAATAAATGCTAGTAACAGACACATCTCAACATCAGCTGTTCAGAGGAGACTGCGTGAATCAGGCCTTCATGGTCGAATTTCTGCAAAGAAACCACTACTAAAGGACACCAATAATAAGAAGAGACTTGCTTGGGCCAAGAAACACGCATAATGGACATTAGACCAGTGGAAATCTGTCCTTTGGTCTGATGATTCCATTTTGATTCCACTGTGTCTTTGTGAGACACAGAGTAGGTGATTGGATGATCTCCGCATGTGTGGTTCCCACAGTGAAGCATGGAGGAGGAGGCGTGGGGGTGCGGGATGCTTTTCTGGTGACACTGTCAGTGATTTATTTAGAATTAAAGGCACTTAACCAGCATCGCTACCACAGCATTCTGCAGCGACACGCTATCCCATCTGTTTTGCACTTGGTGGGACTATCACTTGTTTTTCAACAGGACCTCCAGGCTGTATAAGGGCTATTTGACCAAGAAAGAGAGTGATGGAGGGCTGCAGCAGATGTCCTGGCCTCCACAATCACCCGATCTCAACCCAATTGAAATGGTTTGGGATGAGTTGGACTACAGAGTGAAGGAAAAGCAGCAAAAAAGTGCTCAGCATATGTGAAAACTCCTTCAAGTCTGTTGGAAAAGAATTCCAGGTGAAGCTGGTTGAGAGAATGCCAAGAGTGTGCAAAGCTGTCATCAAGGCAAGGGTGGCTACTTTGAAGATTCTCAAATATTAAACATGTTTTGATTTGTTTAACACTTTATTGGTTACTACATGATTCCATGTGTTATTTCATAGTTTTGATGTCTTCACTATTATTCTACAATGTAGAAAATAATAAAAAATAAAGAAAAACCCTTGAATGAGTAGGTGTGTCCAAACTTTTGACTGGTACTGTATATACATGTGTGAATAAATAGCTTACTAACATTTGCAAATGTGGGTGTTAGGGTTAATAAATGGTGAGCGAACAGTTTGTAAATGCCTTTTAAATGGTTTATTATGGACCCTTAAAGTGTTACCCATATATAATATCAATAAACTGGCTGTAAATGTGTCAGTGTCTTTCTCTCTCTGTTTTCTCCCTACGTCCACTACACTTGACACTTGACAGCAATTGTGCTGTCTGTGCTGCTAAGCCTAGCGTCACTAAGATTAGAAGACCACACTGCCTGTGCTGGGCCCACCTACCTCCTATATATGTAATAATAAGTAACCTTTAGGATAGTGGGGGGACATGTCTGATAGCCAGGGACTTATTTTTGCAATATAAGTAGTTAGGCTTTCGTAAGGTATTATGAGCCAATGGTCAGCCCTTAGGCATGTATTCAGTAATCTTTCTTTTTTATCTAATAAATGTGTTTATTCATTCACAACTAGGCTCTTGCTGGGCTCAGCACAGGCAGTGTGGTCCACTGGTCTTCTGGTACCAGTGCTGTGGGAAAGGATGCTGGGCTTAGCAGAGACAGCTCAGAGGTGAGTGCAGTGGAGGTGGGAAGAAAACAGAGAAACCGATGTACTGCCACTTCCTTAATATGTTGACGCTCGGTGATGTGGCTGAAATGCCAAGGCCGAATTTTTGTCCCACTCTGCCCCTGAACTTAGCCTTAAGATGCTTTTGGGAAATCCAGCTCAGAGCTGTAGGAATCTACTGTATATTGTGTATATTGGTTTGGTGTGTCCACTTGATTTGAGGTCGAAATGAATATGTCCTAACCTGCCATATACTGTACACAAAACGGTTAGTCCTGCCTTTGCATCTGAAAAACTGACTTAATCGCTCTTTTAACTTACAATTTACAGTCATGCATGCATACATTTTTGCATATGAGTGGCCCCAGAAATCAAACCCACAATCCTGGCATTGCAAGTGCCATGCTCTACCAACTAAGCCATACAGGCCCCTGTTTAGTATTAAGTTTGTGTACCGCCACACATGAGATTATTGAATTTAGCCCATTAATGTAATTAATGCACGTAGTCTCTGGTTAATTAAGCCATCTTGTGCCATGATAATAAATCCCAGATTAAATCCCATATTATATAATCCTACATTAGCAATAGAGAATATAACAGGCACTAAGTACTGTGGCATCTTTTTAAAGAAGAGGCATCACTGTGGCATCACCAGAGTTAAGATATCGTCACACAGTTTAAGCCGTGTTCTGAATATGAAGACTTAGCTAAATCTCTCAGCTTTACTTTATCTCATATCAGACACTTCAGGGAAAGTGCTGTGAGTTGGAGTTTTCACCCCCGCGGTCTGATTCGTTAGGGGCTTCCTTCACCGCAGCCACTATCCATATATCTCCTCTCCTCCCTCCAGTCTAAATTACTATAGTCGGCTGCTCCCCATCTCCTCCGGGGATTAGTAGAGCTAAACGCAGAGAGAGGCTCAGTAGTATATGTGCGATGGCTCCTCCTCGGATCGCAAATTCAACCAGTGATTGAGGGGCGCAGGGAACTTCGTGTGGCCCCCACTGAGCAAGCCAAGCTGTGAGGCGCCATGTTGCCAAAATGACCTCAAACCGACATTAAAGCAACCTTCGGCGGGATTTAGCGGGCCGGCGCTCTCGCTGGAACGCGATGATAAGGCTGCAGATTAACTGATGAGACTGGAGGGGATGAGACCAACCACCACGATACAGGAGATTAAGGAAACACACCTACACACACACACACACACACACACACACAAAGCCGAAGGCATTTGGTCAGCAGAAATCTGACATCTATTTTAATGTGATTTGTTACATACCGCATATTGCTCTGTATTGTTGCAGGTGGCTGTAGATCTATGGGCAGAATTAGTGTAAAAGGTTATTTAAAAATACGCTAACAGGTATTTGGTCAGCAGAAACATCACATTTATTTTGATTTGATCCTCCCCTTGTACAGCTCTCTATGCATCTTGATAGGTTCACAGCTTTAGAAGTACCTGAAGAATTGTACAAAAACATATGATAGATGATTTAATCTTCAAAATGGAAAGACATCGTTAGGTACCTCTATCAAACTCTAAAAAGCAGATGGCCAAGCTGTATATTTCTTCCATTAATCGAAGGCAAATATTCATCACCGATGAGATCACCTTAAAGGGGCAATCTGCAGTTGCTTCATCCATTTTTGGAATTATAAATTCAATTTTATATACACTCCCATTCATTCTTGAAGAATATCAGCAAGAATATGAGCTTAGTTCAACTGTCTTACCCAATCAGAATCCCAAATATGAACTTGTTTTACTCCAGCGTTTGGAAACATTGTAAATGTAAACAAGAACACTGTATAGCCTCAAAACATGCTTAAAACTATAATTGTGCCATCTTGGATGGTCAGTCTTTGCATCCATAGCTCCAGCTAAGAATTTGAGAGTGGTTACGTTTCTCCAGACGCATCCCTTTGCTTTTTACCAAAACACTTTGTTATTGTTTCAACTGCAGATTGGCACTTTAACCATAGATAATCTAGAAAGGTTTATACAGGTTAGGACACAGATAATAAACTGGAGGTTGGGCACAAAGCAAATTCTCCAAAAGCTTATCACCTGAAGAAAACAATACCTGAGTGCAGAAAGAACATAACAGCTGTCACGTGTGCTCCCTCTCCGGCCTCTAGGTCACCAGGCTGCTCGTTAGGGCGCACACCTGTCACCAGCTTTAGGCGCATAATTACACTCACCTGGACTCTATCACCTCCTTGATTACCTGCCCTATACATCACTCCCTTTGGTTTCTTCCCCAGTCGTCGTTGTTTCTGTTCCTGTGTCAGTGCTGTGCGTTGTTCGCGTGCTCTTGTTTTGTGTTACGTTTATTCATTAAAACACTCACTCCCTGAACTTGCTTCCCGACTCTCAGCGCACATCGTTACAACAGCATGCGTTTACTGTACATCTGACCCTCCAGAAGCAGATCTGTGCAACCTCGTCACTGTGTACCGTCATCGCTCAAAACACTATTCCTCTCTAACACTGTGTGTTGTTTCATTTCGGTTGCTTCACCCCTGCTGCAAGGCCAGGAGATCACCCTCCCATTTATATTGGCTGAGCACCAACTCTCACTGACGATCATGCTGCTGCTCTGACAGTGATGCATGGAGACGTATCACTCTGTCGGCAGAATAACAGGGCCGTGCTATGTCCTGCATGATAATAATATCAGTGGGTTGTAAAAGGAAGCCTGGAGGCTTAATCAATAGCCTAATTACAGTCATGGAAAATATTATGTCATGCCTGCTCTCCAGAGGGGCTGATTAGCCTTGTGTATTGTAATCAGTGGAAGATGCATGAACGGACCTGATGAGTCCTCTCTCTCAGGCGCCAAGTTGTCCCAGGGAGAATAGGATGGAATAGGGGAAAACCTAGTCAGCTGTACAACTGAATGCAGAATAGGACTGACAGTACAACGATGATATCATAGAGGATGAACAGGAAATGGGGAGTGATTCCATTCGCAGATTAGAGACGCCGTCCGGTTTATTCAGTTCGACACACTATGAAAGTGATATGGACTTTTTTGGCATCGTGTTATTGTTTGACATGCCTTTGTCGAGACTTCTAGTGTGTGTCATTCTGAGTGACATTTATAAAAAAAAAGGACAGGTGTTGGATGGGAATCTTGAATTTAACAACTGTTGCCCTATTGTTCCTCATCTAATTTTAGACTCAAAGAACTCTCCACATTTGCCTGTCCACTTACTATTGGCTTATAATATTCCCTGGATGAGTGTAGTGTCAGATAAAGGCCTGCCTACCAGATGTTAACTTTTCTATTTACAATATAACGATGTTAAACCGACTTAACAATCAAGTTAAGCCCGTTTCTTACTCTATATTGTAAAGTAACCGGTTGTAACTAGATGCTGGAGAGATTGTGTTTCTCTGTAGCCAAAGTTTTGATTGAATATGTGCGTGTCCTGTCTAAGGAGCTGTGATGAGATGTGTGAGTTAGGCCTAATCCAATCTTCAAGGTCCACAACACAACAGCTTTCCGGCATTACCAATGTTACCCTCACTCTACAGACTCAGCCACATCAATACTCACTGAATGTTTGTTGTGTGCTGAATGCGAACAAAGAAGTAGATTTAATTTTCCTGGCAGACTTGAAAACAAGCATATTACGTATGCCAAAAGCACATATTATGTATGCCAAAAGCACTCTGATATTTGAATAATGAAACAACTCGACATTCAGATCGGAGCATGGCTCTTTTCAAGCAGAACCTGCTCACTCAATTTGTTTGAATTTGACATAGCTCGCAAACTAGTGGGCAACATTTATTCTCCCTCATTAAGCATTGTTCCCATTCAAGTTGCATTCGTCTTCTGTTCCTCAACATGCCAACTAGAGTTCCCATCACACATACTGTTGGTAGCCTACTACAGGCTGGCAAGCGACTGCTTCTTCAAGAGCCCTCTAAACACAACTACAACAAAACACAAAATGTCACGATTATGTACGTTTCCCCGACAAATACAAAGGACTACCTCTTCACCTGTCAATCTGACCATTAACATTCTGTCAGCTCCCCAAACCAAGCTCCACATTTTACTTTCCCACATTGCAGAGCAGGGACTTTGGACAAAAGAGGCCTACACAGATGACTGGATTACCTCATGCCCTCTCACTGAAGTGGCTGGTCAGACTGCTATGTCTATCTTTTTTATAATGTACAAGCAGAAAGAGATGGAAGCAGAGAGAGAGAGAGAGAGAGAGAGAGAGCAAGATAAAGAGGGAGACAGAGACACACAGAAAGAGAGAGCGAGAGAGAGACAGAGAAGTAGAAACCATAGAGAGAGTGTAGGAGAAAGAGAGCTCCCTGTTCTGCATTCAGACCAGAGTGTAGGAGTAGGCCAAATGGGGCAATTAGTGCAGATGGAGAAAGGAGATAGGGTCTACTCTAAACAGTGGACTGTTACCTCACCAGGAGTGCTCTAGAGACATCGTTCACCCTACATGACCCCCCCCCCCCCCCCCCCCCCAAACCACCATTCCATTAGACTGATCTAACCATGTACAGGAGCCAGTAGACAGACATATGTTCTACAGCAGTACAGTATGTAAACTCCACACCACAGACACATTGAAACACATTGAGTAAAATATTGCAGCCCTTATGATTATGGATAAGAAGTGTATCGAGGTCCTCTGCATGCTACATTGTTTGTCATTGATAAGGTATCCAGGTTAAGAGTTGGGAGCAGTAGTGTTAGATGGAATCATAGCTTGAATAGCTCAAAGCTGTTCGTGGTAGGTGACGGAGTTTTTCAAATCATAAGTGAATTGGAGAAGCAGGTAATACCTCACTGGACCGAGCTCATCGATTTTGACCTGAGACAAAAATCAGTTTGGCAGACACTGTGGAACTCGACGTGCTGGATTTACTGACTTAACCTTGAGCTGCTGAATAATTTTCTTTTTCATTTGATGAAGGACCAAGTGTTTTATCTGAGACATTGAGAGTTCACTCTACACCTTCGGTGGTATCATGCAGATGATTTAGAAGAATAGGCGGGTGATAGTCAGGGTTTTAAATCATTAAGGACTGCAGTTGTGTGGCTAATTGAAAGAAATATGACTTTCATGAACAACTTTTAAAGTAGGGATTCTTTTTGGTAAGTCAATCTTTTAATGTTCCAAAGTGCAAAGGCTAAATATTCCAAAGGCTCCATTATATCTAGTGTGATGTCGGCCCAGCAGGTTGCTCAGGTAATTGTGTCTGACATTCTTTTGTTTAGCAACAGGCTGAATCCATCTCAGCTTGAGGCTACACTCCAGACATCTCCAGACATATCCACACCAATGAGAGATGGCAGAGAGAGAGAGAGAGAGGCCAGAGCGAGAGAGAGAGAGGCCAGAGAGAGAGAGAGGCCAGAGAGAGAGAGAGGCAGAGAGAGAGAGAGAGAGAGGCAGAGAGAGAGAGACAGACAGGCAGAGAGAGAGAGACAGACAGGCAGAGAGAGAGAGATAGACAGGCAGAGAGAGAGAGACAGAGACAAAGACAGAGAGAGCGAGAGCGAGAGAGAGCACTGTGACCGACATTCTGCATTGGCGGTAGAAGACAAATTGACCGACATTCTTCATTGGCGGTAGAAAACAAATAGATTTTCTCCTTGTGGATAGTTCTGGTATGGTGGCTGCTTTGGGCGAAGGGGAATAAGAGATATGTCATAGGCACTTAACCACATTGGCCAACAAAATGATGGAAACCCAGAGGCGACAATACTGAGGCTTTGCTATGTTGGGCCTTGCAAAGCCCATTTTCTGTATGCTATTGGATAACGATAACTTCGCCCTGAACAGTTGAAGTAACGCTTTAACCTATCCTGTGCTTCTGGTCAGCGAAACTTAAGAATCAATATTGTCAACTGACTGGTAGTATCAAGGTCAGATCTTCAAAGCTGTGTAACTAAAGTCAGTGGTTGCTGTTTGTCCCGTAGGTTTGATTTTATGGTTCCTGGAATGTCATGAGGTGGCTGTAGATCACTGCAGGGGCCGAGTCCAATATGTCACCCCACCAACGGCATTACGACTAGGGAGTTTAAAGGTGCAGAAAGTGGAGAGTTCTAAAACTGTCACTCCAGTGGCGATGCTTGGGCAATTAATGCGTGCAATTAAAGCTTTTATAATCAGCACTTTCACTGAACTGGTGTGACAGGATTAATGGCCAGAGTTGTGCTTTAAATTGCCAAACGCAGACTCTGCCAAGAAATGTTCTTAGATTTGTGTTGAATGGAAATGCAATGAGGAATGAGTTATAGTAGGGATGGAAGAGAGTGATAAGAGGAAAGATTTTTTTTTTTTTAAACTAACACAAGATTCACCACAGCCTGTCATTTCCATTGGGAGCAAATTAAGCATAGTGGGCAGAACAAGCAAAGAGGTGAGCAGAGCCAAGCACAAGCTATCGAGATCCTATTGGGGCGTTCTAGCATGTATTTGCATATTTCCATTAGTGAACGCCCTACTCTGTGAAGTGTGTGTGCGCGCGACAACTAAATTCGCCCTCGTACTCCTTCTAAACAACGCCATAAAAATAAAAAAAATTTGGCAAAGGCTAAAGTCTACTAAACTTATTCCACTCTGTTAGTAACAGATTCTTGTTTTGGGAACAGAAAACTGTATTGAGATTAAATGTTTAATCGAGGAAAATGGCAGCCCAGTTCCCAATCGCTCCATACTCTCCCACTGCCAGCCACTGGACTTCCATTACTCACCATATTTAGTGGGGAGTGGAAATTCCAACCGGATGCTTCAGATTTACACATCTGGCTCCTTGTTCTATCTGTGGATAAGATGAGTGTTGCCTGAGTGTGTAGGCCTAAATTAGGGTTAGCTGGGTTTGTGCTTGAAAATGTGTCTATGTGCCTGCGTGCATACATGCATCCTTAAAACAGAGGAGGAACCATTGGTCCAAAGATCTACAAAAATATAACTCATACATCACCATTTATCTGAGCAATTTCCATATCATTATTTGGGCTGTGCCATGTCACAGGATCACAGCAACAACAGCCCTGTGTCACCCAGGCCATGGCAGAGTCGCCAGCCGTACGCTTAGTGATATTTATTATAAGTCATAATAAAGACATGTATCTTTCTCTCTCTCCCCTCCGGATGGATGTGTCTGCAGATCTTGGCTAAGGAGAGTCTGAGGGAAATGATGTTGTGTCTGTTTTCAATAAAACAAAACAGTAAATTATTTAGGGGCAAGCCACTGAGTGTGCATCCACCTCATTTGTATTCTCATGACCACGGTGATAGATGGTGGTGATAAATGAAAGTGCTGGGGTTTTACAAAGCGCTTCCTGTGGAAACCAAGGACAGATGGGTATATTTGTTATGAGGGCGTAGTAGAGGAAAAATGTTACTAAATGAGCAGGACCCGTCACTGCCGGATATGAAGGCAACATAGCGTCTAAAGTCAAGATGTCAATGCACAAATACCACGTTTTTGGGGGGGGGGGCTGCTTGATGTTGATATTTATTTTATTTCAGAGGGATCTTGCAAGACATCAGCAGGGAAGAACCATCATGTACAATGCACATAACGAGGTGAGCTGGCTGTGAATGTTAATTTGTCAAATTATTTATTTGAAATCGCCCACCAGGGGAAAACATTTTTCAGCTGAAAGATGATGCCCAGAGATTACCTGTGATGTTGCACAATGATTTAATTGAATAAATGATCATTTTAGTCAAAGTATGATATAGCTGGGCTTGAACAGAGAAGTTAAACTTATGATTTTTCAGTGTCTATGTGTTTCATGATAAAATTGCATACATTTATATCTGACTATATGTGTTTTGTGAGGGATGGCTTTAGTTAATTTGGAACCACTTACAAAACATGTACTGTACATGTGCAGGCTCATTACTTCCTGCTTACAACCTGGTTCCTGCTTACAACCGACTTTGTCGCTATATTTAGCGAGTATTCAGACCTCTCTAGCGACACATTTAAAAATAAACGACTAGCGACAAATCTAGCAACTTTTTGCTAGATTTGGTGTTATTGGAGACTTTTGGAGACTTTTGGAGACTCTGACGTGAAAGCACGTATCGTTCTTACTCTTCTCAACGAGCAGCGGGTGCTGCTGTGGGCCCCACCCCCATCCCCCGTTCCAAAGCACTCACAGGCGGCCCAGTCCTCGCGCAGCAGTCCCTCCCAGCTGCAGTCAGAGCAGGAGATGTTCACCCCTCTGCGTCAAGACTGAAAATGAATTGTGCATGCGGGAAGCCGCCGCTGGCTGATCCCGTCCTGGCTTACATTCAGTAAAATGTTCTTTGTCTAAAATAAATCACTGCACAAAAATATATCACTGTATTTGACTCACACAGCCTCAGTCACTTACTCACCTTGTCCACTGTGTGTGTGCCTCTCTGTGGCATAAGCTAAACATCTAGCTGGCTAGCTCATCATGTCTCAGTCTAAACTGTACACTCAAAAATACAGAAAGGAGTGGGAATCAAACCCTGAATTCAAAGGTTGGTGGAAGCCGTTTATTGGAGATGATACACAGGCATACTGCCTGTATTGTAAGGCTGATTTCTACACCAAACGTAGTGATGTAAAAAAACACATGACAACTCAAAAACATACTCAAAAGGCAAAGCCTTATAACAGGTCCACTCAAAACAAGCTGCCATTTATGGTTAAAAAAATTGACTCTGCAAAAAAGGCTGAGGCCACCATGGCATTAGCTATCGCTGAACACTGACTGTGGCATGTGATCACATTGGAGAAGCATGTAGAGCTGCTTTCTCAGACTCCACTGCTGCTACCCACTTCAAAATGCACAGGACAAAGTGCACAGAAATGATTAATGGTGTTCTAGCACCATACTTTCTGAAAATGTTGGTCGCAGATGTGGGTGACCAGCGTTTCAGCCTCCTCCTCGATGAGTCCACGGATGTAAGTATTTCTAAGTACCTGGGGGTTGTGATAAGGTACTTTAGTGACACCAAGCAGACAATTGTATCAACATTTCTGGGGCTTGTTGAGTTGGAGGGAGGAGATGCCAAATCTATAGCCCGTGCTGTTGTGGCTTTTCTCGAGAAGTGTTGTCTTAAAAAAGAGAAACTCCTGGAGATTGGGGACTGACAATGCCTCTGTTATGACGGGGATTAACAATGGGGTCCATAAAGTGCTGAAGGAGGAGTATGGCCTCAAATATCTGGTTCTTATTCGCTGTGTGTGCCACTCTCTGCAGCTTGCTCATTTGTAGTTCTAAACATATTTAGGGTGTTTTTTACTCACTTTTTGTCTCTCGCACGACGTTATTCCTCTCTCCTACAGCGTCCATCACAATTACATGCACATGGCCAATTATGCAAATTAGGCGACTTCTAGCTACTTTTAGGACAGCCAATAGCTACTTTCCTTACTGAGGAGTTGGCAACACTGCCTGGTGCTACCGCTTACTACTTACTGTCTGTAATGCACTTACAGTAGTTCGTTCTGGAGCTGTTGCATGGGCTGACGGTGAAACGGTGAGTAACAAAATAGCTAACATTATTCTGATGAGCTACCGATGGTCACTTGACTATAGTAAACAGCCTGGCAAGGCACACGTTAGCCGAACGATTTATCAGGGAATAGCTTCATGGCTAACGCCACCTAGGTAACATTAGCTGCATAGCTAGCTAGTGACATCAAAAGTGGATGAAGACGTGGATATGTGAAATGTTAACCCAACTGGGATATATCTTCGTTTCTGGAGACATGTTATGCAGGGAAGCGCTACAGTAGCAGCAAGAGTAGGCCTATGGGTCACTAACTATAAAGTTTGGCTGGTGAAGTAAACTGTGCCGTGAAGTAAATCCATATAAGTTCATATCTAACTCAGTGAGTAAATCACTGCTTTACCAGTACTAGCTAAGGCTACTGCACCGCCTTTATATTCACGTTTGGTTACGTGATACAAAATGCTGCAAAGTAATGTCAAAACGTGCAAACTATAGTTGTAAGGACAAAACATAATTATGTTTTAATTTGCTAGCTAGCTTGCTTTCAAAGGTGGGAGATTGGGTGTATATAGCTAGTGAAATTAGTTTATTCTGCACGTCTGTGTTTAGCATTCTGTCCTATCCAAGAGGTACCAAATGTGAGAACTAAGTTGCCTATATGCCATTTTTTTCTTAGGCTACCCATCCCAGTCCCCCTTTGCTCTGCATGGCCATAGAAGTGAAAACATTGCCAGTCAGACACCTCCCTCCCATATGTCACTGTCAAATTCATAGAATTTAGGCTATACATTCATCCATTAAAGACAGACAATATGACTTCACTAACTCCACCTTTGTGTCTGTGTTTCACGAGTCAATAGACAACAACAATTCAGCCTCACTAAAGTTTGTCCAGAGAAATGCAGTTTACACATTCATTTGAGTAGCTTATTGTGAAGTAGACTATGGCACTGTAAATAACCTCATAACTCACACAAGCCCAGAAAACAAAGAGGATTTCCTCTCTCCTAAAAACAAACCAGGTCACCGTCCATGATTGTCCAACCCTGCTAAAATCCTTACACCACCTAGGTGAAGTAATGGGGCGGCAGGTAGCCTAGTGGTAGTGGGGCGGCAGGTAGCCTAGTGGTTAGAGCATTGGGCCAGTAACCGAAAGGTTGCTGGATCGAATTCCCGAGCTGACAAGGCAAAAATCTGTCATTCTGCCCCTGAAAAAGGCAATTAACCCACTGTAGGCTGTCATTGTAAATAAGAATGTTCTTACCTGACTTGCCTAGTTAAATAAAAATAAAAGTAGAGTCAGGAAGGACTACAACACGGCTAGACAATCATGGGTGGCTTGGCCCGGATGTTGATGTACACAGTGGGTAGGAACCTGACAGCACTATGTTGACTTCATACAAAGAGAGAGAATCCCTGGCTGATTCTCAGTTTTCTGGGATAAACTAAAAACAGCAAAATGGTAATGTATGGACCAGATCCATGACAGACATAATGAGAATTCAATTCAACAACCTACCTATGCGTTTCAAGTGTCTTACAGGTCTGAGGACTCCCGGGCTGTGTGATGCAGATCAAGGGCCGAGGCTGAGAAAGCAGCAATATTGTAATATTGACATAAAGTGGGGATGTGGATGACATTGTTTCCCAAAAATATCACAGAATGGTTTCATGTTTTGTTCTGTTTATCATTCAATGCCGCCTCTGATAATGTTTACATAATCAACTACAATTAGAAGCTGAGCAAATAATGGAATGGAAAATAAATTATTACAGCGTACAGAAAACCCACATGTTCATTATAGTCTACTCCTGCTCTCAGGTCCTATCACACATTGACTACTGAGGGTCCCTAATGTTACAATATGTTTGGGGACCACAGTGAGATTTCAATTGATATGGGGGTCCTCATGAGCACCACTGAAGTTAGAACCCACAAGCCACCACTTCCTGCTCTCTTGGCTATAACCTTACTGGAACACTGGTGTTATTGTTCGGAGAATACAAGATAACTAGTAATTTTGTACTCCATACACATCAACAGTGTACACTTTTTGGTTCCAGGTAAAACTCTGTTGGGTTCTATGTAGACCCCTCTGGGGAATGGTTCTACCTGAAATCAAAAAGTATTAATCAAAGGGTTCTCCTATGGGGACAGCCAAAGAACCCTTTTAGGTTCTAGATAGCACCTTTTTTTCTAAGAGTGTAATATCTGGATGAAGTTTGATAAAGCTAAGTAAATAATAAGGAACATGCAGTAGAATGACATATGTATACATTGTCAGGTGTTTATTGATGGGCAATTCATTTGGTACAGAGTATGATTTATGATTTGGCCAAGTGAAAGGCTTATTCTAACCGGCTAATCAAAACAACGTGCAAAAAGTTGGGCTTCTGTATTAGTAGCTAGCTATAAAAGTATTGGTCCACATTCTAGCTAGTATCCATCACTGATACAGACAATAATTGCTTTCTTTGCCCCCCCCCCCCCCCAAAAAAAAGCTTCAGGGCCAACTGTTATATTGGTCCTCTAATAGCCAGTTAGTGGGGATACGTGTAAACATTACAGCTATGTCGTTTCAGGTGTTGTTTAGTTAGCTAGCCAAGTAGCTAACAATCTAGCTACATTTCGAGCACAATAGCTACTAACTACCTAACCTTTACTCAAATCAAAGTTTATTTGTCACACGCGCTGAATACAACAGGTGTATTCTTACTCACAGGCTCTAACCAATAGTACAAAAAGGTAAGTAAAGAAATAACAACAACAGTAAAAAGACAGTGAAAAACAGTAGCGAGGCTTTTTACAGTAGTGAGGCTATATACAGTAGCGAGGCTATATACAGTAGTGAGGCTATAAAAGTAGCGAGGCAACATACAGACACCGGTTAGTCAGGCTGATTGAGGTAGTATGTACATGTAGATATGGTTAAAGTGACTATGCATATATGATGAACAGAGAGTAGCAGTAGCGTAAAGAGGGGTTGGTGGGTGGTGGGTGGCGGGACACAATGCAGATAGCCCGGTTAGCCAATGTGCTGGAGCACTGGTTGGTCGGGCCAATTGAGGTAGTATGTACATTAATGTATAGTTAAAGTGACTATGCATATATGATAAACAGAGAGTAGCAGCAGCGTAAAAGAGGGGTTGGGGGGGGGGGGGGGGGGGGGCACACAATGCAGATAGTCCGGGTAGCCATTTGATTACCTGTTCAGGAGTCTTATGGCTTGGGGGTAGAAACTGTTGAGAAGCCTTTTTGTCCTAGACTTGGCACTCTGGTACCGCTTGCCATGCGGTAGTAGAGAGAACAGTCTATGACTGGGGTGGCTGGGGTCTTTGACAATTTTTAGGGCCTTCCTCTGACACCGCCTGGTGTAGAGGTCCTGGATGGCAGGCAGCTTAGCCCCAGTGATGTACTGGGCCGTACGCACTACCCTCTGTAGTGCCTTGCGGTCGGAGGCCGAGCAATTGCCGTACCAGGCAGTGATGCAAACAGTCAGGCTGCTCTCGATGTTGCAGCTGTAGAACCTTTTGAGGATCTCAGGACCCATGCCAAATCTTTTTAGTTTCCTGAGGGGGAATAGGCTTTGTTGTGCCCCCTTCACGACTGTCTTGGTGTGTTTGGACCATTCTAGTTTGTTGGTGATGTGGACACCAAGGAACTTGAAGCTCTCAACCTGCTCCACTACAGCCCCGTCGATGAGAATGGGGGTGTACTCGGTCCTCCTTTTCCTGTAGTCCACAATCATCTCCTTAGTCTTGGTTACGTTGAGGGACATGTTGTTATTCTGGCACCACCCGGCCAGGTCTCTGACCTCCTCCTTATAGGCTGTCTCGTCGTTGTCGGTGATCAGTTGTGTCGTCTGCAAACTTAATGATGGTGTTGGAGTCGTGCCTGGCCATGCAGTCGTGGGTGAACAGGGAGTACAGGAGGGGACTGAGCACGCACCCCTGGGGGGCTTCAGTGTTGATCATTACGGAGCTACGGTACCATTTATGTTTACGTAGTCTGTCCACGAGAGATTACTGGTGATGAGAAAGAGCATGGCCTCTTGTTCATGATAGTATCACTAGACCAGCGGTTTTATATTCTGAATGTGAAAAGGCAAGGTTAAATAGAAAGAGTTTATTTAATAAGGTCAATGAGTAGTACTCATGCCTATCCCAACCCAGCATCTTCTTGCTCTTCCCCCATTGTTTTTGCTTGACAATTCCAATTATTTTTGATGTGAAACCATATGAATACAATTGAGTATTTTCTCCCTAAATGGATACATAATGAACAAACAAGACAATATTCATATGTTGTCAATATATCACTTTTACGAGCCCATAATGTTAGACGTGTTAAGAAAACGGCTGTCAACAACATGAATTCTCTGTACTTCACTCCGTTAATCTTTCCCTTGATCCTGACTTGTCTCCCAGTCCCTGCTTCTGAAAAACATCCCCACAGCATGATGCTGCCACCACCATGCTTCACTGTAGGGATGGTGCCATGATTCCTCCAGATGTGACGCTTGGCATTCAGGCCAAAAAGTTCAACCTTGGTATTATCAGACCAGAGAATCTTGTTTCTCATGGTCTGAGAGTCCGTTAAGTCACTTTTTGCAAACTCCAAGCGGGCTGTCTTGTGCCTTTTACTGAAGAGTGGCTGGCTACTCTACCATAAAGGCCTGATTTGTGGAATGCTGCAGAGATGATTGTTCTTCTGGAAGGTTCTCCCATCACCACAGAGGAATTATGTAGCTTTGTCAGAGTGACCATCGGTCCACCATCACCCTGACCAAGGCCCTTCCGTTTGGACGGGTAGCCAGCTCTAGGAAGAGTCTTGGTGGTTCCAAACTTCTCCCATTTAAGAATGATGGAGGCCACTGTGTTTTGGGGATCTTCAATGCTGCAGAAATGTTTTGGTACCCTTCCCCAGATCTGTACCTCGACACAATTCTGTCTTGGTGCTCTACGGACAATTCCTTCGACCTCATTGCTTCGTTTTTGCTCTGACATGCATTGTCAACTGTGGGACCTTATATATACATGCGTGTGCCTTTCCAAATCATGTCTAATCAATTGAATTTACCACAGGTGGACTCCAATCAAGTTGTAGAAACATCTCAAGGATGATCAATGGAAACAGGATGCACCTGAGCTCAATTTCTAGTCTCATTGCAAAGGGTCTGAATACTTACGTAAATAAGGTATAGTCCAAGCACTGCTTTGTACAAAATATGTACCAATGCTTCAGCTTTCTCATAGGAAGAGAGGGCCACTAAAGTTTGTCTACACACATGTAGACAAATGCACACACACTCACCCATACACACACATTTATAATACTTTATTTGAATCCACCAATCAAATTTAGCTTTGCTAATCGCTACAGAGCGACACAAAAGTACATCCACGTATTGATCCACGTATTGAGTAATAGTAATCACAAATCCCATTTAATCAGTTTGAGAAGACCTGCTAAAAGAAATCCATTCCTCCAGCTGCCATGTTCAACACAACACATTCTCTGACCTTATGACCCCATTATTTACACTGTTTAACGCCCCTCCCCCCTCCTTCTTACAAACCCACCTCCTCTACCTCTGCCCAACACCCCTCCTCCCACCCAAAACCCCCAAATAAACCCACCTCCACATACACACACACGATAAACCTGGAATGTGATTTCATAGAATTTTGTACTTTCTTGGCCGGGGTCAGCATATGGGTCTTAAAAAATAAATTGCCTCTGAAATGCTTTTCTAGCAGATGGCGGCCATCTTAGCTTATCGGCGAGTAGGAGCGGCTTTTGGGCCAGGGTGCGCTCTGTATCACACCACTCCCTCCCCGCCTGATTGAACATAGGTGAACCGACTGATTTACAGTCCCACTGTTCAACATTAACCCCCAGATCCAGGCTGAAATAGTTATTACTGATGACACCCAGTGTAATTGCTAATTTTACGCTTCAGCACACACATTTTTCACTCTTCTTTCTCATTCTCCTCCTCTTTCTTTTGATCTTTTTCTTACCAGTCCGATCTTAAGTTATTCACCCCTCTTTTTTTTATCTATCTCTCTGTCTATTTCTTACCAGTCTGGTCTTAAGAGCTATTCATCCTTCTTCTCTTTTCTACACAAGAAGAGACTTAAGAGTTATTCATTCCACTTGGCCTGGTGTCACTGGAGACACGGGACTGTAATTTCAGGCCAGTTCATTATAATCAATACATCACCTACTCAGGCATGTTCAGACATGTTACTGTTTTTTCCCCTCTGTGTTAAATGGCTTCCCAAATTCCACCTTAGGGCCAAGTCATGCATGATGTTATGTACAGGTACGGTATTTAATAATATGGATGTTGATGTTAAACTGTCCATTTAACTACTTAATTTCCTAATCCTATAATGCTTATATAGAATTAATTTGGTAACCTTTGCTATGACAAAAGGCTGGTTTTGGAGCAAATATCACTGGGGCCTTTGTCTCCTCCTCTAGGAATAGAGTATACAACAGTGATATCACTGACAGATTCACAACAATTTCAGTTGCTAACGTTATCGTCAATAAAATTCTACCCTGCTAAGGGCTAGCAACTTTTTAAAACCAACAAATATTGAGGTTTGTAGAAAACAAACTTCTGTTGCATGAGGCCTGTCAACATTCTATGAAATATGCTCCTACATCCATTACACCTCACCTGTAATTCAACAACGCTCCCTTACACTCGCCTAACAATGTGTACACTGTCATCCCTGGCATTAGCAACGGCTATTCTAATCAACCCTAATGTCACTCATAATTGCACCTGGGATAATTATTCCACTTAATCTTTTGTGTAAGCCCCGGTGGAGTTATTTGCCGCCTCTCAATGAGCAACAACGTGACATTAAACCCGTCATTATCGTAGCGTGCGGCAAAAGGTTAGCATGTTTAGCTAGATTAGCGTACACGGAGTGTTGAGCCCGATAGGGGTGACATCTTACATAGGGAATGCCACAGACTGAGTAGTAAGACCATTTACACCTAAGACCATTTACACCTCCATCATTCCTCTTTAACACCAGGCCTGGTTAATTGCTGCTGTTGTGAGAGAGCCTGTTAATGAGACAGACTCTCTGCAGCCTAACCAGTCCACATTCCAGCCATTCAGGCTACAGGTGGACCAGCTACCATTCAATACCCCATTCAGCTAATGGGCCATGCAGAATCAAGCAACCTCATAAGCACAAATCTAGTAATGGATTTTTCTGGTCTTGTGTCTGTTGTTGCTAATGCTATTTATTGCAACATCAAGCTGAAGATTTTGCAGTGACATAAAGTGTGCACTGATGAAGTTTCTCTTGGAAAATGTTTTTTCTCCAACTGTTGAACAGTGACAACATAAGCTTAACTACATACAGTGTTAGTCATACGCTCGTAGTATTCATATTAGCCGTACAGATCAAATAATTGGTATGCTGCAATGTTACTAGTGGATGGTACTTTGTACCAAGGTCAGGTCCTCTGAACTGCAGTATTCATCCTGTGACTGACTGACTGACTGAAAGAGCCCCAGGAGAGGGCAGATGAGAGGCAGCAACTTATAAAGACATTTCTATGCCGAAAAACAACCGTACATGCACAAATAACTCCCCCATGTCTGTGCCAAAGAGGCTAAAAAGTCAAAAGGTCATGACCCTTAGTTGGCACATGCTCACTCTCATCTGCATTTGCTCTGGGGTCAGCTCCACTCGCCAGGGGAATGTATTCTGAAAGATGAAACACAGGTGAGCGTGTTGCCCTTGGATAAAGGTGCAAGTCACAAATGCGGAATACTGTTGAAGAGAAGGCCAGACACCACGTAATCAGATGTTTACTTAAATAGATAAGGGTGAGTGGATTTTTTTCAAACATTTTTTTTTTTTTTTTACGTTTGGAGAAAGTCAAACCAATGTCTACGGACCCGTAGACCCGTTTTGCATTTTGCTCAATATTAAATGACTTTACCAATGGATAGAGTAGCTTGCTTTAGAGTGGGCAAGCTATATACATGCATTGGATAGACAAGTTTAGTGTAGGGTGCGACATGTGGCAGAAATGTTGCCGGTGAGAAGAGCGCTGGTAATGAAGTGCTGGGCATCTTGTTGTTATGACATTATCTGAATTAGGCCCACATAATTATACTTACGGAGGAGCTTTGAATGTTTTTGAACTTCAGAGAGTTGGCTTAATTAACGTTGGACCAGAGCTGGCCTTTGATCATGACTCTCAGTTCCATTACATTACACATACAGTAATGCCTAGAGTTTGAGAGTTTCCCAATGTGAAAAGTGATAACTATAGTATCCTTAACTAGCATTGAAAAAGGGAATCCATTGTTCTCTAATTAAAAATGTCTCTCCCTAATTTCTGAATCATGCCTGTAATGTCAGTAGCAACAGTAGACTTTGCATGCTTCAGAGGGAGGGGGAAGGGCAGGTAGCCTACACACACACACTGGCAAAGATTTTCAGCTGGTAGGCAGGCAGACACTGGAATACATTTCTGAGTGTCAGTGAGGGCTTTGCATGTTGAATTTTTTGTGGGACTGTAAAAAAATGTTATTAAGGGGGATACCTAGTCAGTTGTCCAACTGACTGTATTCAACTGAAATGTGACTTCCACATTTAACCCAACCCCTCTGAATCAGAGAGGTGCAGGGGGCTGCCTTAACAGACGTCCACATCTTCAGCGCCTGGGGAACAGTCGGTTAACTGCCTTTGTCAGGGGCAGAACAACAGATTTTTACCTTGTCAGCTTGGGGATTTGATCCAGCAATCTTTCGGTTACTGGCCAAACGCTTTAACCACTAGGCTACCTGCCGCCCGGTTTCCATGCTTTTAAAATAACGGTTATGTTCCGGAACAGTATAAATCACTTTTGTTCTCGGTTCTGGTTCTATTTCTTGAAAAATATAGTTTATAAACAGAAAAGACTGTGCTCTGTTAAAACCAAAGCTCTTTAGAAGTGTGTGAATTGTTGGCTTAAGACAATAAAGGACTTGACAGAGGAAATGTAAAGTTATGCACTTATTTGCTGCAACATTTAGGCTACCACTTGTCAGTAATATTCAGACTTCTTCAAGGAGATGGCAAAATTAACGCTTGGCTGGAGAAAAACTGATGAAAAAAATCTATTGTAATATAAATCTATTCACGCATGAATAATCAAATGACATGTTGTGATGACACGGGGTGGAGAAGATGACAGCAACCACAAACACATTTCCATAAACACATTCCTGACAAAAATAGATTTCTTACATTTGGACATGTTGTTGACAGCCGTTTTCTTAGCACGTCTAACATTATGGGCTCGTAAAAGTGATAGATTGACAACATATGAATATTGTCTTGTTTGTTCATTATGTATCCATTTAGGGAGAAAATACTCAATTGTATTCATATGGTTTCACATCAAAAATAATTGGAATTGTCAAGCAAAACCAAATGTGGGAAGAGCAAGAAGATGCTGGGTTGGGATAGGCATGAGTACTACTCATTGACCTTATTAAATAAACTCTTTCTATTTAACCTTGCCTTTTCACATTCAGAATATAAAACCGCTGGTCTAGTGATACTATCATGAACAAGAGGCCATGCTCTCTCTCATCACCAATAATCTCTCGTGGACAGACTACGTAAACATAAATGGTACCGTAGCTCCGGAATGATACAAAGGGGTGCGTGCGATAACGAGCAGCATTAGTTCTGGTGCTTTGAACAAATCACGATTTCCCAGGTGTTAGCATCTTTTGAATTTCAGAAGGGCAGGGGATATTTTGACCCGTAGACCTGCCCTTTAACGTGCAAAGAGAGAGGTTGGAGCTCTTTGTTCCGGTTCCGATCATTGTTCTATCTCTTCTCTTAAGTATGGATCCAGAACTTAATCGAGCATCTGACCAATTACACAAGACTTTAGTTCTGGGTTAGCCGAGATTACATCACCAGCAACAAGTGGCAGGCGATCGCTCTCGAAAACGAATTAATTGACAAGACATGAAAGACAATAGCAGGAGAGAAAAGAGATAGAGATAGACATATACAGAATGGGGATAAAAGAGTAGACCTAAAGAATACAAAATAAAAAGAGAAAGAAAGATTGAGGGACAATGAGTATAGATAGGGTGGAATATAATGTATTTTTCATGACCAAGTACACCTCAAACTGGACCGCATCATTGCTTAGGGTCCAAAGAGTAGATTGCCACGTTCACTTAAACATAATACTATTGTTCTTCAAACAATGTTCAAATAAAGCTCTTTCTGTTACAGTAGCCAAATTACAGATTTAGCTCATCTTTGAGACACTTACTAAACCATGAGCCTTTTACGTAGTTCTGGATGAATCCACCTCATGTGAAGCACATCTGATTGACTGAGATGATTAGTAGGGGAATGAGAGCTGAAATGCCACCGGCTAATTGGCCACAGAGGGATGCTAGCGAGGAAATGCTGTCTCTGCTCTAATGTATCAGTAAACAAAGCCCTGACTCATCACTCACTGGGAGTGGAAGGGTGACTGTCCCCCGTCTAGTTGTTCGTTCAGACGCACACAGCCACACACTCACACAGACAGGCGACAAAGAGGCGCACACACACACACAGAGGGTTGGTGAGTAACGGATTACAAAAAACAGGTAACTTTAATCAGTTACGTTAACAGCAAAAAATATTGTAATCAGATTACAGATACTTTTAAAAACTAGATGATTACTATGAGGATTACTTTTACATTCAGAAAGGATGCTTGTGAAAAAAAATCTTTGACACTTCTCTGTTTTCTCAATGACATTCACATCAGCATTGAAAAAAAGGCGCTAGTTTAAGTTTGTTCCAGCTGAGCAAGTCTGACCACAAGTCAGAGACCACTATGATGACACACCGAATGTGTTTGATTGATCGCGGGAAAAGAGCAGGAATAGGCTTTTGTAGGCTACAGTCCAAGCTATGTCTTCCAATGGTGCAACTGCTGTCAGCACCCAAAGATTATCCAACTTGAATAAACGCTTGGAGGTAAGGATGACAGCAGTGGTGTAGTCTACGGCGATACGGATATCACTTATTATTGATTTCTACAGTACATAGCGCATTGATGTGAATCACACTGCTCCTCTCTCATTTAGCTATTTGCGCCTTATGGATTGTGGTTGTTGTGGATGGCTGTTCACAAATCTAAATGTGTATTTGAACCCAATAATGGTTGAACTCAAGAAGTTTAAGCTGCCGGTCAATCATTGTTTTAGAAACAAGTGGACAGCCAGCGAAAAATGCGCTCTTGCAACAGCTGCATAGTGCGGATCCAAGCCTATGGAATAAAAGTGAGGCTTTTATTGCTCAATCTAATTCATGCTGATAAAACAAAAAACATAGGCCTAATGGACACATGCTCAAACTTGCACAGTTTTCATAGACGTAAAGGGGCAATCTGTAGTTTCGACATAACTTTTTGGACGTATATATCCATTGATTCTTGAAGAACATAATTTACAAATCTGTCATGAGCTTAGTTCAACTGTCACACTCCATGAGAACTCAAAATATAAGCTTTTTTCCCCCCAATGTTTGTAAACATCTTAAATGTTCGCAAACACTGTATAGCCTCATAACATGGTTAAAGCAATCTTTTTTATATAATGGATGGTCAGTCCTTGCATCCATAGCTGTGTCTATTAATCTGAGAGTGGCTACATTTCTCCAGGCCCATCCCTCAGCTTTTTACCAAAACAGAGGCGGGGCGACTGTTTTGTTATTGTTTCATCTGTGGATTTGCCCTTAAAACAGCTGACTTTTATCAAGATAGCAGTGTCACCAACAAAAAGGTAAACAACAGGCCTATAGCAAATGCAGCATATGGCATTCATTTTCATATGTAAACAGCACTTTTCAGTAGTGCTCAAAGCATGTCATTCCATGACCGCAGCATTTATTTTTCAACTTGAATCAATGAGCCCAATCAGTCCTCCATGACAACAAAATAAACAACTGAGTAGGGCTGGTTAATAAATCCTTTGTTTTGGGGTCATGCTCAGGTAAAACAATTTGGCTAATCTATACTTCCATATTTCCAAGTCCTTTTCTTGAAGGTCAAGGGATATAACATTTATTGTAATGACTGGAATTCTGATAGACTTTGGTTTTTAATGTAAAGATATAATTTAATCATATTATTATATGTAGTAGAAAGCGGTGGGTTAGAAGAAGCCTACATAACCAACCCATAAAGTAAAATGTAACATCCATACGGCCAGCTATGTAAACGTTAACATTGATGTATCCTGCAATAGATGTTGTTCAATTGGTAACATACATTTTTGTCTTCTTCTAATGCCTCTTAAGGGGAAAGTAATCTAAATGTTACGGAATGTAATCAGATTACTTTACTGAGTTTGGGGTAATACAAAAATGATGTTACTGATTCCAATTTTGGACAGGTAACTAGTAACGGATTACATTTAGAAAGTAATCTACCGAAACCCTGCACACACACACATACATATACACAGTCTCCTCTGGAACTTGGCTCTCATCTGAGTCCTCATCAGGTAGAAGAACCTGTTGTACATGGTTTAAATCTGCTGTACATCTAAAAGGTCAGACTTTGTATAGAGGATTGTGATTGTTATACTCAGCCTGTAACCTCGCCACTGTGTTTTGGTGCTTCCTGACGAAATCCATATGGTTGCTAGCTGAGACACAGATCAGGAGTGTGTGTGTGTGTGTGTGGCTGTTAATGTTTCTTCTGCTGGTCGTCACCCTCTCTCCTTGTCTCTCTTTTCCCAATCAATTCAATTTAAAGGGCTTTATTGGCATTGGAAACACGTTTAAATTTGCCCGACGCAAGTGAAATTGATAATAAACAGAAGTGAAATAAACAATAAAAAATGAACAGTAAATATTACAGTCACAAAAGTTTGAAAAGAATAGAGACATTTCAAACGTCATATTATGGCTATGTACAGTGTTCTAATCTCATCCCCAGTCTCATCCTCCTCTCATCCCCCCCTCTCTCAAACACACACCTGCCAAGTCTAAGGTCATAGGCCAGCAGCGGATAGGCTTGTCAAACCAATGTTCCAGGGGTGAACAAGGTCCCCCTGCTCCCTCCGGTCAACCCCCCAACCCCTCGACCTTATCCTTCATCCTAACCCCTCATCCTCACCTCATCCCTGGACAGACGAGGTGCTGACAGACACATGGACACCCAAGGGGGGACGAGGCCACGATTTGTCTGGCAGATGTTGCTGTCCTCTGGGGTCCTAGCTCTGCCGGTGAGTCCTCGCTGGCCCGTGTCTCACCTAACGCACATACACAGAAACACACAGACACAAACAGACACACTTGACTGACCCATTTCTTTCCTAGTAGCCCTCCGCTAGTGGAGGCTGCTGAGGGTAGGACAACTCATAATAATGTCTGTAGCGGAACGAAAGGAATGGTATCAAACCATGTGTTTGATGTGTTTTATACCATTCCACTAATTCCGCTCCAGCCATTACCACGAGCCCGTCCTCCCCAATTAAGGTGCCACCAACCTCCTGTGCCCTCCATCACCCTGTTTGGCTGATTCTCTAGCCCTATGGATGACTTCTGGGCAAGTCCTGTACCTGAATAAAGAAAACTCAGACCTCTAGTCCTCTCCTAATATTCAACATTCTCACAGAGCAATGGGAACTAGGTGGTCTCTAGAGAAAGATAACCAGGACAGTCTGTGAAACACAGCGTAAAACAAATCTATTTCTGTTAGCCTGGGACTCATTGACTGAGGAGGGGCCTCTCTGTATTCATCACAATATTATCCATGTGTTTGTTGACTGACACTTGAAGGTAACCAAGCATGCTCTCGATCTGTGGATTTCTGCGGGCTCAGATTTACATTTTGATTTCCCAAAGTAAGCACAGTGTGTTTGGAAAGGGATGTAAACCAAAACGCTGCTGTCTGTCTGTCTGCTGGATCCATTTGTCCTATAGCCTCCGTTCAGTAGTTAAACAAAGTGTGTGAGACAGCCACTGCTGAGGGAGGAACTTCAAGGAGAGAGTGTGACTCAGTTAATGTACTGTGTTTCTGTCAGCGGAATGGGACAGAGGGATGGAGGATGTGGTTGATTTACACTGACATTTTTGTCCTTTAGGTGCGCCTTGTGCTGGGGACAATAAAAGGCCACTCACAAAACACAATCCCACATTTGAGGGAGCGTGCATGCTGACTACAGGAATATCCACCAGAGCTGTTGCCGGATAATTTAATGTTAATTTTTCTACCATAAGCCGCCTCCAACATCGTTTTAGAGAATTTGGCAGTACGTTCAACCGGCCTCACAACCGCCGACACACTTGTATTGCATCATGTGGGTGAGTGGTTGGCCGATGTCAACGTTGTGAACAGAGTGCCCCATGGTGGCGGTGGGGTTATGGTATGGGCAGGCATAAGATACGGACAATGAGCACAATTGCATTTTAATCGATTGGCAATTTGAATGCACAGAAATACCCTGATGGGACCCTGAGGCCCATTGTGAGGCTCATTTCTTTTAAAGTGTCTGTGACCAACAGATGCATATCTATCTGTATTCCCAGTCATGTGAAATCCATAGATTAGGCCCAAATGAATTTATTTCAATTGACTGGTTTCCTCATATGAACTGTAACTCAGTAAAATCTTTGATATTGTTGCATGTTGCTTTTATATTTTTGTTCAGTATATATATATAGCTCATTTTAAACTGGGTGGTTCCAACCCTGAATGCTGATTGGCTGACAGCCGTGGTATATCAGACCGTATACCATGGGTATGACAAAACATTTATTTTTACTGGTCTAATTATGTTGGTAACCAGTTTATAATAGCAATAAGGCACCTCAGGGGTTTGTGATACATGGCCAATATACCACGGCTAAAGCCTGTATCCAGAAACTCCGCGTTGCGTCGTACCTAAGAACAGCCCTTATCTGTGGTATATTGGCCATATACCACAACCCCTCGTGCCTTATTGCTTAATTCTCACCCCTTCTCTCCCTCCTCCCAGAATCCATAGTGTTGTCTGCTAATGAACAGGGCTTGACTTGGGCCGGAGCTGTCCGGAACGCTGTACTGGCACTTCTAATTTTTGTGGATTTTTTTACTGGCTCCTCTATAAAAACAAAGTAGCATATATCACTTGCCCAGATTCACACACTGAGGCAAAAAAGGTTGATCAAAGAGGAATGAAGGCAAGATCTTCATTTAATAGCAATAGTAGAGTGGGCATTTAATAGTAAAGTGGGCATTCATTTCCTGATTCCACTTTGTTCAAGTTTAGTAGTCGCTAGTCTGTGAATATGTGAGTGGCAGTAGGCTGTTGGGAGGTTGCGCAGATTGAAAATGTGCCAGCCTGAATGGCATGATGCACTGTGCCAAGTTGTCAAGTGAGGGTTTGTAAGGTCATGAAAAGTCATGGAAATGAGTTTCATAATTGTTGTGAATGTCATAAACGCATTTTTCAAATAGGATCAATCAATTAAAAAAACGACATGTCAGCCATTATTGGAAGGACCCTTCAGTGCGAGTGGGCCTCTTTTTTTCCCCGAGCAGAGAGAGCATTTCAGCAGCAGGTCTAAAATAATGACAGGCAGAATAACTAGATCACCAATTCAAAACATGACTTGTAGCAGTTATCACGCTAGTTAACTATAGCTAACTACGCATTCATTTCATTGTTGCCTTTCCACCGGCATTGTATAGCCTAAATAAATATGCACCGTCCCCTCTTTTAAACAGTAGCCATGTAATTGTAACAACGTAAAAAAATATTCTAATAGCCTAATTGACAAATAACTTGCTGTGCATAGATCTCCCCCGAAACATGGATATTTGCGCTTAATATATAAACATATCTGGTTAGATACAATACCTTTTTTTGAATTAGCCTACCTTATCCATTTGATCCCTGATTTATTGAATGAGGGAATACTTTTCTAAAGACAAAAGTATTAGGTTGTAATGTTGAAAAAGCCAAGCCTGCATACCCAGGAGCTCTCCAGATGGAGGATTGACCACATGCTGACAACATGTGACAAACAGTGCAGTTCTATGTGGGGGGCCTAAGTGCCTTGACAACGGCAGGAGACGGTCGGTCTACATGGGACAAAGCAGCTTTCCAATGTCAATAATACTTATTTTTTCATGTAGGCTAAAATAATAGTTACAAAAATTTGGTTAAAAGTCATGGAGAAGTCATGGAAAATTTTTTAATAAACCGTTAACAGTGAATAATCAGAGGTCTCTATAGCATAATGTCATTTGTGAATTTCGGTGAACATAGTCTAATGGACTGACTTCTTCCATCCCAAGTCAAGCACTGCTAATGAAGCCATTTATCCACATCAACTTCAGAGGAGAATAATATTTCCTGGTCTGACAAGAGAGATAATAGCAACTTTTACTACAGCATAAGCTGTCATTTTGATTAAGGCATAACTCAATGATGTTCATTACCAAGACAATATAATGCATTGTCAATAATAAACGACAATCTGCCTGGTTGACATTTGAAGCGTCAAACACTTCAAATGGGTTTGATTGATTCCCTTGGTTGATGCTTGTTCATTTCTCAAGACAATAGGATCCACTGTATATGGAATATAAAGTTGTAAAGGAATTGTCTCCAATCCTGTTCCCGGAGAGCAGTGCAGGTTTTTGGTCTAGCCTAGGAAAAAGTAGTGACAGACCTGATTTAGTGTTTCAAGGTATTGATGGTTAGGTGGTGAAAACAATCAATGGCTGGCACAATGGCATACTTTGTGGATTTCCATAACCATGGTTTGTGATCACTGGTATACATGGATCAACGTCAACATGAATTGGTCATTCAACTGTAATAGTAGTGGACACGGCCTATTATGGAGCGTTGTAAGTGCACCTGAGTTGCGTTTCTGGCAGACTGTTCTGGTTTTGCTGTGATTATAGAGAATGGCACTTTGTCAAAGCTGTTTACCATATTAGCCGGATTATGATCTCTTTAATCTGTCATGAAGCCTAACTTAATGATCAAAGCCAAACGCATCTCACAGACTGCCATGAAGACGAATGCACTTACGACAAACCTCCCTCCTCTTTCTTATTATTTATTTATACAATTATTTATTCATGTCTTGTTAAAAAAAAAATATATATACATTTTTAAACCTTTTGTTATTGTATTGCTAGATATTACTGCACTGTAGGAGTTAGGAACATAAGTATTTTGCTGCACCTGCAATAACATCTGCAAATCTGGGTACCCGACCAATAAACTTTGATTTGATTCCCAGAGCATGAATATGTATGACCAACATATCAGGAGTATCCCACTGATGTGCATTACCACTTTGCGTATTAATATTGAGAGAAGCTTCTTAAATCACATTATTCACAATGAAGTCACGTCATATAGAGCAGATTACATGTAGCTTACTGAGATAAATAGGCATATTTTGGTGAGGAACGGAGCCAGTGAATTCATTCAGGCTTATGGGCCTTTATTGTGAACCCCTACTGCTCTGTGAAATCTGCAGAAAATGTGTGTGTGTGTGTGTGTGTGTGTGTGTGTGTGTGAGAGAACCTAAGGGATAGTCACATCCAGAAAATGTGTGTGTGTGTGTGTGTGTGTGTGAGAGAGAGAACCTAAGGGATAGTCACATCCAGAAAATGTGTGTGTGTGTGAGAGAACCTAAGGGATAGTCACATCCAGAAAATGTGTGTGTGTGTGTGTGAGAGAACCTAAGGGATAGTCACATCCAGAAAATGTGTGTGTGTGTGTGTGTGTGTGTGTGTGTGTGTGTGTGTGTGTGTGTGTGTGTGTGTGTGTGTGTGTGTGTGTGTGTGTGTGTGTGTGTGTGTGTGAGAGAACCTAAGGGATAGTCACATCCAGAAAATGTGTGTGTGTGTGAGAGAACCTAAGGGATAGACACATCCAGAAAATGTGTGTGTGTGTGTGTGTGTGTGTGAGAGAACCTAAGGGATAGTCACATCCAGAAAATGCCATTGACTCCCATTATACCCTCAGAGCCCCATATACCCCATTACACCACAGAACAGATTAGCCCCTATGAAGACTAATGGATCCACAGAAACACAATAACTTATCGTTCTGCATGTCGAATTCCCTTTGAGTTATTTACCAGCCCACTCATTATTATGAAGGTAAAATGTATGGCTACAGGCCCACATTCCCGACTAACAAATCGTGGCCGAGCGACACGTAGCCGAACACTCACACAGAAACACATTAGCCATTATCCTATTTGCACAGCTGCAGAGAGCCATACATTACCTTTCCACTGACACACAGGGATATTATTTATAGTCTGTCATCGGGCCAGCCCTGTGTCTAACTCTCTCCTCTCTCCTGTGGTGGTGGTGGTAAGTCGGTACGGAAGGGATTGGAGAAACAGCCACATAGGTGTTTTAAAACAACTCAGTTCATCACAACACCTTTATAACAAGGGGTGGGATGGGAAGACGGGTTGAGTTTAGGGTAGGAGGTGTATGTGAATGCGTGTGTGGGTGGGGGGGTATGAGATTGTATGTTTTGTTCTAACTGGTACACACACACACACACACACACACAGAATCAACCACATGTGGTGCCCAAGCCCAGTCCAGCATGAGTGTTTACCTGGCTGACAGCTACATTCCCCACACTGTAGTGGTGCACCCATAGTAGAGACCCAAGAACAATCAGCTCTAATTTCCCACAGGTGTGAATGAGTGGGCAGTGTGGAGTATTTTAAAGGCATTTATGCTTTGGTTTGAGAGAGTCCTCAGCCAATGGTAGCCCTGGGGTTGCTAGAGAGGGTAAGAGCTGGTGAGGAAGGAGTAGATCCAGTAAATGTTGTAAGTGAACGTTTAGGAACCCAGTACTATGCTGTCCGGAATATATTCACTGACGGATCGAAGGACCCTAAAAAAGGGAGAACAGGTGCAGCTCTTAGTGTTCCTGAGTTACAGGTTGCAGTGACACAATGTCTGTATACACAATGGAGTTGCTGGCTATGCTCTCGGCTACAGAGTGGGTAGTCATCTGCTCTGACTCATGTGCAGCGCTATTGAGCTTAAATTCATTGTGTCACAGAGCAGACAAGATGTATTGTATACGATTTTGCGGTGCCTGTTTAGGGTGAGACCGATGAGGGTATTTGTGAGGTTCCTCTGGGTACCAGCTCATGTGGGAGTAGAGGGGAATGAGCAGGGTGGATGTTCTCGCCAAGCAGGCTCTCAAACGTGCTAGTGTTGCTATGGAAATGTCAATCAGTGGTTAAAAACAAAATGGTAAGAGTTTTGGAACAGGGGAAGAAAGGGAAGACACCTGTATAAGATCCAGGAGAAGTTGGGGGCAGGGAGGTCGTCGGGTCGAGAGAGAAGGGAAGAAAGTGTGATCAGAAGGCTGAGACTGGGACACAGAAGGCTCAACAGTACATTGGAATTGGTAGAAAAACATCCGACAGGGAGGTGTGATCAATGTCAGGAGGAGATGGAGACAGTGGAACACATGCTATTTCAGTGCCAGCAATATGGGAGCGATTGTTATTAGATTTGAGGAGTAATGGTGTTGACGAGCCAAGTATAAGTGAACTGCTGACAATCTTCAGGGGATGTATTGTTTAATTTTGTGTTTCGTTTCCTTAGGGAGATGAGAATAATGGGTAGGATTTAGATCTTCCCTGTCTCTGGTCCACACTCCAGTCCAGTTGGTGGTGGTAATGCCCCTTAAAGTTGTTGCCCCCCCCCCCAAAAAAACCACAGAATGGTTTGAGAGGTAACGTGCCGCTGTGCTGGGGTTGTGTGTGTACGGAGCTCTGTAGTCCAGGTATTTACACCCATTTTCTCTGTCGCATGTCGTAATGTGTGAAATGTTGTAATGTGAATGAATCCAGTGTTGTGTTTAGGGTATGCCAGGGTATCGCCTGATCCAGGACACGGCCGGACTACAGGCCTTAACTCCTCTCGCAACTAAAGTCCAATAGGAGGGATGGTGGACAGGGGGCCAGTCCAGGAGGCCATGTACAGCACTTGCAAAACATGTACAAATCACTTTTTCCTTTAGAGTATTCATATATACAGAAACATTGTTGTGTGTGTGATTTAATTGATTAGCTTTTCTATTGTTGAATTAACGGTGCTTCCCAGATTGTCGCCTACAGAAGCTCCAACAAAGTACTGTGAATTTCATTTAATCGGAGCTCTCGTTCCTCCACACTGATCTTGTGGATTGTCTGTTTCTCTCCCTCTAGTCGGCCAGCGCCCGCAGATGATCCGGCGCACACTGTGTCTTGGTAGGGCAAGCTGGGTTGACGTTCCCGTGCTCTATTCATTGCATACATTTTAGTGTGTTGGTGGGGGGTATTTTCTTACCAGGTGTTTTTGTAGTGATACGATTTCATGCATGTTCCAATATTTAAATGCTCTTTCCTTGTTGTAGTTTTGTTTTAGGAATTTGCATCCTTCCTCATTGGCTCTTTCTTTCTTTTGCCGCAGGTGCCTGTGGTCGGGGGTTGGGAGCAGGCTTAAGCTCCTCAGGGACGCAGTGCTGAGACTGTCTGGTGGTCGGCTAGACAGGATAGAGTATTTTATACGTATGAAACGGTCATCCGTTTCCTAACCCTTGTGAAACTATTTCAACGCTGTGATAAAACGGCCATTTTGCATTTTCTAAAACTGCCTCATCTGGTGATCTGGCCAGGCTTTAAAGGTTGAGGTCCTTCCCCTCAAGAAACAGAAGGTGGCGTAGTCTAGTCTACTTAGGCGGCGTTTACACAGACGGCCGAATTCTGATATTTTTCCACTAATTGGTCTTTTGACCAATCACATCAGATCTTTTCACTGCGGGTCTTTTTCAGAGCTGATCTGATTGGTTAGAAGACCAATTCGTGAAAAAGATCAGAATTGGGTTACTTTTGTAAAAAAAAACGCAGGCATAGTGGACCTATAAGGTTAGGTTACCACACACACAATGAGCGCTTCATCTGTGTGAAGGTGGAGGAGAGGAACGGCAGAGATTCGGTGAGCTATAACATGTCTGAGCCGTAACATGTGTGAGCTGTAACATGTGCATCTCGGGTTCGGCTGAGTCATTCATAGGGTGACTGTCTGAACACCTCCTAGAACTGGCCGACAGTGAGCAATGTGGTTGTGTGCGTGTAGGCCGACAGTGAACGATGCCTATGTAATGAGGTGATGATGGACACACCACACAGCGGGCCAAACCTGTGAGATGGTCAATTAATCTTGGCTGTGGAGACATGACTGGTGGACCTCACCTGGTTACTGAAATATGATTTCACACTGTATGGAAACCAATGTCTTATGTGAATGTCACAGTGAGAATTGTAGTTCGGGAATGTACTTTTGAAAACGATGTCAGCACATACACAACCACACACACAACTGCTGCTATCTATGCAACCACACATTTCTGGTAACATGCCACAATCACAAACTATCTGCCATGTTTAAGTCAAGCTTCACAATCTGCCTACTGTAATTAACAGTATGGTGAGATCAACACTCTGCCAAATGTGCCTCCACGTAGTGTCACTACAAGAACAATACCCAGTCCACCATTAGTCTCACATTCTCCGTCTCAAAGATCCATCAACTGCCAAACTACACCTGCATTTCTGACACCACAGAGGCACAAAGACGAGATTATAGGATCTCTTGATTGTTGATAGAGTGGTATGTGTGTCCTGTAAGCATGGGCTTGTGTGTAAATGTGTTTTTAGTTTGACTATCCTTGTGGGGACCAGAAGTCCTCACAAGGATAGCAAAACAAGTTCAAATTCAGACAAGTGGAGGACATTTCGCCGGTCCCCACAAGGAAAAAGGTTATTTTAGGGTTACGTTTAGGGTTAAGGTTAATGTGTGTGTGGCTGAGGGTACAGTAGGTGTGTCATTCCTCTGGCATCATAAGAGGCTACAGTATGAGAGGCGATGAGCGTTAAGAGAGGAGCGGGAGATGAATGTGGGGATTCAATTCAGCCAGAAGGCTGCAGCGTTGCTTCTGTCTGAGAGAGAGGATATTTTATTTACACATTATTGACACGTCATTACCCAAGCATGCCTCCTCCACCTCTGCCACTCTCTCTTACTACTGTGTGTGTGTGTGTGTGTGTGTGTGTGTGTGTGTGTGTGTGTGTGTGTGTGTGTGTGTGTACATGTTTTTTTACACACGTTTGTGCACATGTGTGTGTTTATATATCTGTGTGTCTTAGGGGAAAAGAGAACCATTAAGTCTACTCTCACTGTGTAATTCTGCAGTGTCATTCTCCATTTCTGCTTTCCTTTCATTGTGTAAACGACTGTTACTGGGACACTGTGGATGATTCATTCTGTTGTGCGGCGTTTCTAATCACCGTGCCTGGCCATTTTATGCGGTTTGTTAGAGGTGTTTTGTCAAATTGGATTAATTTCCTCCCTCAGTGTTCACCACTAATTATAAACACCAGAACAGATGGGACTTAAGCCCTTTCTAGAACATTCTGTACCTCTGCCAAGAAACTATGGCCACTTCTATTCCATAGCCAGTCTTCACTTGGCTGCGAATGTGAAGAGACCAGGAAAGGTACTGTACTGAATGCAGAATTATATACAGTGCCTTCAGAAAGTATTCAGACCCCTTGACTTTTTCCACATTTTGTTAAGTTACAGCCTTATTTTAAAATTGATTAAATAGTTTTTTTTCCCTTATCAATCGACACACAATGCCCCATAATGACAAAGCAAAAACAGGTTTTTAGAAATGTTTGCTAATTTATCAAAATAAAAACAACTGAAATATCACATTTACATAACTATTCAGACAATTTACTCACTACCTTGTTGAAGCACCAGACTTGAGTCTTCTTGGGTATGAAGCTACAGGCTTGGAACACCTGTATTTGAGGAGTTTCTCCCATTCTTCTCTGCAGATCTTCTCAAGCTCTATCAGGTTGGATGGGGAGTGTTGCTGCACAGCTATTGTCAGGTCTCTCCAGAGATGTTCAATCGGGTTCAAGTCCAGGTTCTGGCTGGGCCACTCAAGGACATTCAGAGGCTTGTCCCGAAGCCACTCCTGCATTGTCTTGGCTGTGTGCTTGTCCTGTTGGAAGGTGAACCTTAACCTCAGTCTGAGGTCCTGAGTGCTCTGGGATCAGGTTTTCATCAATGATCTCTCTGTACATTGCGCCGTTCATCTTTGCCTCGATCCTGACTAATTTCCTAGTCCCTGCCGCTGAAAAATATCGTCACAGCATGATGCTGCCACCACCATGCTTCACTGTTGGGATGGTGCCAGGTTTCCTCCAGACGTGACGCTTGGCATTCAGGTCAAAGTGTTCAATCTTGGTTTCATCAGACCAGAGAATCTTGTTTCTCATGGTCTGAGAGTAGTTAGGTGCCTTTTGGCAAACTCCAAGCGGGCTGTCATGTGCCTTTTACTGAGGAGTGGCTTCCATCTGGCCACTTTACCATAAAGGCCTGATTGGTGGAGTGCTGCAGAGATGGTTGTCCTTCTGGAAGTTTCTCCCATCTCCACAGAGGATCTTTAGAGCTCTGTCAGAGTGACCATCGGGTTCTAGGTCACCTCCCTGACCAATGCCCTTCTCCCCCGATTGCTCAGTTTGGCCAGGCGGCCAGCTCTAGGAAGAGTCTTGGTGGTTCCAAACTTCTTCCATTTAAGAATGATGGAGGATGTGTTCTTGGGGACTTTCAATACTGCAGAAATGTTTTGGTACCCTTCCCCAGATCTGTGCCTTGACAAAATCCTGTCTCGGTGCTTTATGGTCAATTTCTTCAACCTGGTTTTTGTGAGAACTTAAATAGACAGGTGTGTGCCTTTCCAAATCATGTCCAATCAATTGAATTTAACACAGGTGGATTCCAATCAAGTTCTAGAAACATCTCAAGGATGATCAATGGAAACAGGATGCACCTGAGCTCAATTTTGAGTCTCATAGCAAAGGGTCTGAATACTTATGTAAGTAAGGTATCTGTTTTTATTTTTAATACATTTGCAAAAATGTTTTTTTTTAAATGTTTTCGCTCTGTCATTATGGAGTATTGTGTGTAGTTTGCTTTGGAAAATGTGTTATTTAATCAATTTTAGAATGAGGCTGTAACGTAACCAAATGTGGAAAAAGTCGAAGGATCTGAATACTTTCCGAAAGCCCTGTATGCAACATACACTCACACAGATGCATACACAGAATCACATTCACACAATACTCTGTCTCTCTCTCTCTCTCTTTCTTACTCACACACACACACACACACACACACACACAATAATAATAAATAAATACCTCAACCTGCACAAGCTGGACTCTGATGATGATGTCAACCTTATTAGAAAGTTCTGATATTGTTTTGCTTTTATCTGCAAAAGAAACACAGTCATAGATCCAACATAATGATGTGCAGGAGGAAACACAGTCAATGTTTTCCAGTTGTCCAGTCTCAAACACTATCAAAACATCTCATGAAGAAAACAAAGACCTTATAACCATGGATATTTAAAGACAAAATATTTCATGAGAAATACTCACGTGAAATAGGATGGAAGGATGAGACCTCTCTCTTAAGGATGTTACCTATTGTGTTGTCTTAAGGGTAAAAAATGACCTGCCACTATGTTTAACAGCAGAGAAAACCACCTAAATGATATTTTGAAATTTGATGACTTTTCCTGGAGTGACCCCAACATTAGAAAAAGTGAAACATCGCCTTTGTTAATATTTCCATGAAAACTGTACACCACCAGGGTACAAAGATTGTCTTAGGGTCATTTTTTGACCCGGCAGTTAAAAAATAATTTACACGCCACAAAAACCACAAAGACACACACACACACACACACAATGAGAAATTGAGATTATGTGTGCAACTGATTGAACTCAGCCAGCAGCTCCTGAAGAGGAAGATCACCATGCCCGGCACAGATAGAAAGAACAAGCCTGAGCTCCCCCTGCACTCCTCGCAACAAGGGGGAGAGAAGCCTTCTCATCAAAGTTTGCCTTCACCCCACCACCACTCTAGTTTCTTACCTCCCAAAGAGGAACAAGAATGTGGTCCTCCTGGGCACACTGCACAAAATGGCTGAGATCAGTGATCGTGAGGACAGGAAGCCAGCCATCATCCTGGACTACAACCACAACAAAGAGGAGGGTGTTCCTGGAGCATCTGGGAAAGGCACTTGTAACCCCACACATTCAAAGAAGGGAGCGCCTGTGGTGGCATATTTCTGCTTTACCAAATGAAGAGAGTTACAAACCACACACCAGTCAGAGTTATACTTAAACTACATCTTTAATAATAATAAGCTTTGCAATAGCATTTGACTTTCAACAATTCACTATTTATAATGAACCGTTGAGAAGTACCACCAGAAAAGTACAAAGATCTTTTATAGCCAAGATACACCCCTCTCAACTTACACTGACGAACCACAGATCTTAATTAAGAACAGTTCACAAAGATTACGATTTGTATGAAAGATATATATAAAACATAGCAGACAGGTACTGCTGTGTCAACAGTTCTCATTGTAAAGACCAGTGTCTGGCCCCCTCACTCCAAAAGGGAACCGTCTCTCCCTGGTATGGCATAGAACAGAACCATTAGCTCATGTTATCTGGAATGCTCTTTAGGTTTTATCACCCAAAGATATCGTAAATCTCCTCTGTCAGTGCTATCTCATAGAGGCCCATCCTCAGTGGAACACACACACAATACTCTATTCTGTTGAATCTTACAAACATTATAACATAATCTTGCAATTTTCCACGACACGCCTCCCCCGCACAGAAGCCTCTGCAGCGCTTGTGAAAGCTGTTCAGGGTGCTGAATCTTGTCCTGATCCACCTGAGGCTGCAGCTGGGGCAGGCAAGAGGAGGAAATGCCAATTCTGCCCCCCAAAGAGGGACTGTAAAACAAATGCTATGTGCTGCACATGTGAGAAATACATCTGCAAAGTCCATGCACACACACACTTGCATACTGTCCTACATGTGCTAATTAGAGTTGATTGATTTATGTTCTTCACGCTTTTGTTTCGTATCTATTATCTTATTTTATTCTTACTTATTGTTGTTGTTTATACACCTTGTTGGTGGGGGCAATGGTTCAAAAATTGGGAGAAGACTAGTCTTTTGTAGTTGAATTCCTCATTGTACAGTATAAGAATATTTCACTATGTTGCCAAAAAAAGTTCAAGACTGTTATTGTTTCCCTTCAATAAAATGCATTCAAAACTACTTTCTGCATATTTCTGCTACTCTTAGGCTATACAAGTGCTATCTCTTGCTAAGAAAATGATGTTTACTCCCATACAGTACCTTTAGCAATAATAATAATAACAATAAACCTCTACTTTAGTAAAGAAAACAATCATGACGTGTGTTGTAATAAAAACAAGTGGTGTCCACTGATTAAATGCAGTCTTTCTGCATTGTGAAGAGGGAAAACCCAGAAATTCACAAAGTTAGTGATGAATGACAGGTTGTTTCTTCATGCAAAACAGATTTGGGGTTTAAAATTCAATTAAGCTGCTTTATTTTAGGGGTTTAGTGAAGGCGGGTCCTTTTTTACCCTTAGGACAAGGGGAGTATACAGAATGTTAAGACTACACAAGGGTTAAGACATGATTTTCTTACCGATAAGCTGCAAATTCAAACAAAAACAATCATGACATATGGCCGACCTATGGCCACACAATCTTCAGCAGCCAGGTCACCTGTGATACAAGTCAGTATTGGACATTGATCTATGTCTGAGGACGTCGGGAGATTACTTGGAAACCGGCCACGAGGGGCAACAGTGAGCGTTGTTACCTTCAAGTTGGCTACGTTTTTGCTAGGACATTGTGGATGGGCATAAGCATCTGCCTCTGGTGCCAAAGGTTGCATGTTTGAATCATATACCAAACCTTAACCCTTACCTTAACCATTCAGAGTTAGTGCCTAAACTTAATCTTAAACACTTTGAAATTTGACGTTCGGAACAAGTTAGAAATTTGACGTTTGAAAAACATGGATGAATGTCAAATTCTGACGTAAAACTGTGAGAGCTAGTTGATTTTTAGCCCCTGTTATCTGCTAACAACCATCCTTTGCTTTCCTTCCCTCTAATTTGCTTTTAAAAAGCTGTAAAGAACCGTGTGTGTGTGTGTGTGTGTGTGTGTGTGTGTGTGTGTGTGTGTGTGTGTGTGTGTGTGTGTGTGTGTGTGTGTGTGTGTAATTTCATTAATTGAGATCACACTGGTTATAGAAGATTGGGATTGAATTCATGCAATAAGTATGTGTTTCATGTTGCAAGCTTTGATGCATAAACATCATATTAAGAGGTGCTAGCTATGATCTGCATCATCATATAGAGTATTAGCTGTTATCTTCTGCAAAGCAGATGGTGGGTCCTCAGTCTTAAACAGTCTGCTATTGGCCAGTGGCCTTCTCTGGCCAGTGGTCATAAACCAGCCATATGCCGACCAGATTGGGACAGAGAGGGTGACTGTGTAGTATTTGGTGACACGAGGTTAAGATGAAACCCTCATATGTCCCAGATGGGGAGTTGGTGACATATGCTCATTTGAAGGAGACCCATCCTGTCAGTGAATGTGAAACGGACAAAAAGAGAGAAAGTACTAGCCTAGCGGTTAGAGCGTTGGGCCAGTAACCGAAAGGTCGTTGGTTTGAATACCTAGGCCGACATGGTGAAACATCTGGCAACGTGCTCCAGGTGCACCATACTTCATTGGCTAATCTTATAAAACAACACATTTGTGACCCGACACCTGGATTTGGTCTTATGTAGCAACATTTCAAATTGTGTTTTTTACATTGGATAAAAGTAGAGACTCAGAGCTACAAAATGGTATATCATACACTGCATTTTTTTTTAGGAACAATGGGAAAGTAATTCTGCTTTGAATATTGATAAACTTGGAAACTCACTTTTGAGAAAATGGCCTTTGAATAGTTTTGGTACCTAATGAAGAGCTCTTCTTTGTCTACACCCATTCAGCATCGTTCACACCCTCTTAAGCTTTAGCCCCACCCATCTCGTTTCGCTCTCGGAGCGCACACTTGACGCTCTGGCCGATGATTTGTTTACCTCTAGATAACATGAAAACAGCCTAACCAGCCCTGCTGGTAACAATTTCATCACGCTTTTTTGAACCTAGCTAGGTAAACAATGTGTAAGATCACACACGTCACGTAACGTCAGCTAATGAGCCAGCCAGCTAACGTTAGCTAGTTAAACAATAATGAAGGTTCCTCAACGTTACTACCCTGGATGAATCTGCTGGGAGCTAACCAACCAGGTTCAATGGTAGCTAACGAACATTTGGCTCTAACTAGCAAAGCAAACGATTCTGGGATACGAATAATAACGTCATACACATAACGTTAGCTAGGGAGCCAGCCAGCTAACGTTAGCTAGCTAGCTAACAGTACACATTAGCTTGAAATGAAACCACTTTCTGTCAAAATTAGAAACGTGTAATATCTGAAAATGTAGCTAGCTAGGCTATCTTATACATCATCATGCATGATGGACTCATCTCCCTGTCACGGATGGCATGCTACGGTTGCCCTTAGTTTGAAGATGTAATCCAGAGACAGGTGTTTTCTCCATCTCTTTAGCTATCATACCCTAATTCCACTGATTTCAAAACTTGATCCTCCAGAAAGTGGAGAGCAACACTTATGCAGCTCCACTACACAATACATTTTCTAAAAAGCCGCGTTCGACAGGATTACCAACAAAGACTGACCAGTTCAAACAGACAGAATCCTTCTATATTGCAGACCAATCCAAACTCCTCTCTCGGCATATCCAGCCCACTCATTATCTCAGCCAATTATGGCTAGTGGGAAGGTTGCTGACTTTTTCTGTGGATTAACCAACAAGGCTCGGAATTTAACAATTGCATTCATATTTACAGATGGCATACAAGTTTGTTATTAAGGCACATGAAAGTTCGCATGTTCCAGAAGCTATTTCTGACAAGGCATTTCTGACAAAAAATGTATTTTGATCAAAAAAAAAGAATAATAATCTAATGGCTCTCCTGTGAAGTCGTGACTTGCGACATACGCCTAATTTCCTGAAACGGGTCACATTTCGCTGCACCTATCTGGTGTACGTGACAAAAACAAAACAAATTAAGCCACAGCCATATTGCCCCAGCAATAACCATTTTCACACCACTGTGCTCACTCACCAATGGGGACCAGTGTATTAATAGATTCTGTCCAGAGTCTTCGGCAGGACATAACAGTAGAACTACCCTTAACGAACTGCAAATAGTTCCTCTTCTCACAAGGAAATGGACTCCTCTGCATCCTGACAGGTGAGGAGGAGGAGAGAAAAGGAGGGCAGTGGATGGTGAGAGAGAAAGAGGAAAGAGAGAGAAAGGGGTGAGCCTATACAAGGTGTCAGATTGGTTGAAATTGCTTGCTTACCCTTGTGGTGATGGGAAAAAAGGTGTATGTGTCTGTGTGTGTGTGTGTGTGTGTGTGTATATAATTGGAGTTAGGCCAGACAATTTCAGGGAGCTTCCTGAGAGATGGTAGTGAACAGGTGAGGTTGGATAGCCCTTACAATGACCTGTGTGTGTGTATGGTATTGGACAGGTAGGAGTGGGAGCGATCCTTGACAAGAGTTGGCAGAGAGCTGAAGTGACATTTCAGTTTGGATTGTGACGCTGAGCAAATCGCCTGGGCCAAGATGGATCTGTGTCTGCGATCGAACGAGACAACAAATCCTTCACTGGAGAAAGAAGCGAGATGTCCGTCCTCTATCTTTCCTCTGCTGAACAAATCCCCCTGTTTTATCAATATGATACAGGGTGAATCCTTTAGCTAAAGAGTGACTTTTGACAGTGAGACCATTTTTGATATTTACTAAATACTTTATCATCATTAAGATCTTTATCAGATGTAATATTTTTTTATAGTTGATATAATAATTTAATGCAATATTGTAATACAATGGGTTCTGTCAATAAAACCGACAATAATAATAACCAATAATGAAATAATTATAATCAGTAAACTCTTCAAGCTCTGTGTGTGTGTGTGTGGTGTGTGTGGTGTGTGTGTGTGTGTAAACTAGACATCACATTCTTTCTTCTACTGTCCTTGTTTCCTCTACTCCTTGTCTCTCCTTGAAAGTACATTGGAGCCCGAGGGGATGAACCTTCAGTCCTCTCCCCCAATGTGCTTTGAGAAGGAGGTGAGGAATGTCTCAAATGCATTTCCTTAATTCCTCATGTCCTCTCTCCGCACCTCCTTCTCAAAACCCATTGGATAAGAAGGTGAGATGGGAGGGACCTCTGACCTTCTCATCCCATGGGTTTGGAGAAGGAGACGAGGTGAGAGGATCCAACGAATCAATGCAATTGAGATTTTCCCAAGGACAGCGGAGGCAAGTATTTGACAGATATTAACATTTTTTGACAGTGCCAGACAGACTGACTGACTGACTGAGCTACCATAATACCCATGGCCTGTCCAGAAACAACCCCCAGCCCCTACTGCCCAGAGTCTGGACACTCGTGGAGATCTGAGAGGGATTGATGGGTGGTGACATGGTG
The DNA here is from genome assembly GCF_016432855.1 of Salvelinus namaycush. Classification (NCBI taxonomy): domain Eukaryota; kingdom Metazoa; phylum Chordata; class Actinopteri; order Salmoniformes; family Salmonidae; genus Salvelinus; species Salvelinus namaycush. The sequence continues at coordinate 37,158,321 of NC_052307.1, read as the reverse complement.
AGAGCGCCGCCTTTCCCTCTGATAGGCTTGGTGGAATTTTGGCGGTATTGCTTACACCTGTCCAATTCTCTCAGATCTCTACAACTGTCTAGGGGTTGGGGCTAGGGGTTGTTTCTGGACAGGACCCCACAACCCTTCGGGTGTGTGGTGGACTTTAGGCACGCCACTTGAGGCATTGTTTGGATGTTTAATTCCATTGCTATACACACATCGATTTGCACAGTTATAAGCTGGACACACCCAAGGCACCCTATCAGGCTGATTAGACAGGGTAGCTGGTGACCTGCTGTAAACAGTGAAATGATATATTTAGATGTCTACTATTCACACCCTTGCTTCATTCCAGCTAGTTAGATGTGCAACCACTGACTAACTATAGCTAGGGCATATCTCTAGTCTAGCAATAGATACTGCTGTTATGGCTGTATAGCACCATTGAATAAGATTACCAATGGTTAGCTAGGTAGCTAGGATATATCAGTCTAACCATTTACAGTAACAGCAGATCATTAATCACTAAATCACTAAATCACTAAATCTTATGCAGAAATGGAGAAATATTACCTTATCTTGGCACTGTGGCACAGTATGGGCAGCTATTAATCAATTATTAATAGATCATAGATTAATTAATGAATTAATAGAATGTTGAAAGTTGAAAGGGTGACCTACTTTGAAAGGACAGGAAGTGTTGGTTGTGCACTTGACCAGGCATTCTACATTTAACCCACCCACATTTGAACATTGTAATATCAAGTTGTTTTATACGCAAAATAAGTTTTTTTTTAAAACAGAATTTTCACATTCTCCATTGCTCTGTTTTAACTCGATCTAAATGTACATGGACCGCAATCTTACCTCAGGAATCTTGATTTAATGTTGTACACCAAGTAGGCTAATTATCTTGACTGCTGTAACAGACACCAAAATGTTCTGTCAATCCTCGAGATCAACATTAATTGCCGCACTTTGGCTGTTATTCAATCGCGTGCCGTATCACGCAAGCTCTTCATCACTTGAATGTCCTTCGGAAAATCCTTTCCTGAATCAGCTGATATTGCGTGATAATGTAACTAACAGCTAGATGTCAAACGTGCATGAAACTACTTTTATGTTTAATTATTAAAAACCCCGTTAATGACAGTATAGATTTTTGTTTTATTAAAGTTACTCTTTCTGTCAGAAGCTTTGGATTTTGCAATCACGTGCAATATTTTGGATATGTGTGCCCATAAAAGCTGTTCTCACATCTTAATTAACATAGGGAGATACAAAATGTAGCGAGGTAACAGTGCACTCACTTCTGACATCTCCAAACAAAAAAAGAGTCAGACAGCAATATCCAATAATTTCACAGGATCAAGGTCAATGTGTAATTCAATTGTGAAACGCAACATGACACAATAATATTTTTTATTTTTGTTACAGTTCATATAAGGAAATTGGTCAATTGAAATACATTTATTAGGCCCTAACCTATGGATTACACATGACTTGGAATACAGATCTGCATCTGTTGGTCACAGAGAAATACACTTTTTGTATGTATGGAACATTTCTAGGATCTTTTATTTCAGCTCATGAAACATGGGACCAACACTTTTACATGTTGCGTTTACATGTTGCGTTTTTACATGTTGCGTTTATATGTAACAGCTCCAAACAGATGCTCAGTGGTACCCTAGTTTATAGAAAGACCCATGTACGGTCTTGCTGTGTTCTGTTTGAGTGTTACAGCAACCAAAATCCTATTAAAAATAGTTTTCATGACCACAAAATTCAACCGACCTCAAAACATTTTGAGCGTGTACAGAAAGTGGGGTTATTACCATATATCATCATATTAAGATCTATATCAGATTGTCATAACCACAACATTCTTCTACCACAGCAATAGCTGCTGTGTTTTAAAACATATGCATGCTGTACTGATCTTCTCTTTAGAGAGTCTCCCACCGGGAGGTTTTTAGAAAACAGCTGGAGTTGACGAGAGCCATTGAAGACGGGAGCCCATCTCATGAGGCCGACATCCTCACAATGTAAACCCTCTGCACTAGACCACAAACAGACTCCTACAACTGAGCTGAAGAGCTCTAGTCAAGTGTACAGACATTGCAGTATAGTAGCTTGGAAACGTACTGTAAATGCACATACCAGACACATGCCCACAGTTAACTCACAGGTAAGTTTGCACCTATAGGCTCAATTCACCCATGCTGCAGTACTGAACACAACATATACTACCAGGTAGACTCCCCTTAGAGTTTGATGCTTCCAGTTTTCATAGTTTTGGCGAGATTAGATGTCACCGTAACGTCTCCGGTTAACAACTCACATTGATCCATGATACATGCTATACAACATGCAAACGCAGTACGTCTGAGAAGCGAGGCTCACTTGAAACAGCATACTTTTACGTTTCGAGGCTGTTTTCTCATCATCGAGAGTGTTGCAGAGACATAGATGCACAGAAATAAGCACATAATATCAAATATATATTAACAAATCATCTCAGTAATCCTAAAACGATGTAGAAAAATAGAAAAAAAATCCCCCTGCATACATTGAAACGTTCGGTATCGCATTTTAGGCTTGTAGTAAAAAGAGAAAAATCTTAAGTTGATCCAATTGCTGATACAACTACTTCAAATCATTTTAATTACGACAAACATGCACATTTGTTGCTGAGGTTGCAAGAATATCCTCCCACTATGAGGTGTGGCCAAAATGTATTTCAGATAGCATCCCATTATGAAATGTTGCAATTTTTTTCAGATAGGGTACTGATTCTATGCCATGACATTCTACATTAGGGATGATATAGTTGTATTGATCACGTCACTTGCTATATCACCATTTCATTGGACATTTGATGACATGTGCATCAGGCCACCAGACAGGCCCTTCCCAAAGCCACTGTTAACAATAGAGCTTGTAGTCCTAAAACCCGGAAATGAGATACAGTGGATTCGGAAAGTATTCAAACCCCTTGAATATTTCCACATTTTGTTACGTTACAGTCTTATTCTAAAATGGAATTAATGTTTTTTTCCCCTCATCAATCTACACACAATACCCCATAATGACATAGCAAAAACAGGTTGAGGAAATTTTCCTAATTCATAAAAATTAAGTGTTAATATCAAATTTACAATAGTATTCAGACCCTTTACTCAGTACTTTGAAGCATTTTTAGCTGTGATTACAGCCTCAAGTCTTCTTGGGTACGACGCTACAAACTTGGCACACCTGTATTTGGGGAGTTTCTACCATTCTTCTCTGCAGATCCTCTCAAGGTTTGTCAGGTTGGATAGGGAGCATCGCTGCACAGCTATTTCCAGGTCTCAAGAGATATTCGAGGCTCCAGAGAAACGCTCACTCCTGCGTTTTCTTGGCTATGTGCTTAGGATTGTTGTCCTGTTGGAAGATGAACTTTCGCCCCAGTCTGACGTCCTGAGCGCTCTGGAGCAGTTTTTCATCAAGGATCTTTCTGTACTTTGCTCCGTTCATCTTTCCCTCGATCCTGACTAATCTCCCAGTCCCTGCTACTGAAAACATCCCCACAGTATGATGCTGCCACCATCATACTTCACCGTTGGGATGGTGGGGGATTTTCTCCAGACGTGACGCTTGGCATTCTTGACTCTTGGTCTGAGAGTCCTTTAGGTGCCTTTTGGCAAACTCCAAGTGGGCTGTCGTGCCTTTTACTGAGGAGTGGCTTCCGTCTGGCCACTCTACCATAAATTCCTGATTGGTGGAGTTCTGCAGAGATGGTTGTCCTTCTGGAAGGTTCTCCCATCTCCACAGAGGAACTCTGGAGTTCTGTCAGAGTGACCATCTGATTCTTGGTCATCTCCCGGACCAAGGCCCTTCTCCCCCGATTGCTCAATTTGCCCTGGCGGCCAGCTCTAGGAAGAGTCTTGGTGGTTTCAAACTTCTTCCATTTAAGATTGATGGAGGCCATTGTGTTCTTGGGGACCTTCAATGCTGCAGAAATGTTTTGGTACCCTTCCCCAGATCTGTTTCTCGACACAATCCTGTCTCGAGCTCTACGGATAATTCCTTCGAACTCATGGCTTGGTTTTTGTTTTGACATGCACTGTCAACTGTGGGATCTTATATAGACTCATGTGTGCCCTTCGAAATCATGTGCAATCAATTGAATTTACCATAGGTGTACTCCAATCAAGTTGTAGAAACATTTCGAGGATGGTCAATGGAAACAGGATGCACCTGAGCTTAATTTCGAGTCTCATAGTAAAGGATCTGAATACTTATGTAAATAAGGTATTTCTGTTTTTTTATTTATAATACGTTTGCAAAAAATGTGTAAAAACCCGTTTTTGTGTAAAATGTGTAAAAACCCTTAGTCATTATGGGGTATGAGAATAAAATATATATTTGATCAATTTTAGAATAAGACTGTAACGTAGCAAAATGTGGGAAAAGGGGTCTGAATACTTTCCGAATGCACTGTACCTGGTTAGTTCAACTATTCCTATGGAAAAAGATGAATGGGGACAGAATAGGGTTGAGATAAATGCTGAAAATAAGTTCTGGGGTTAACACAGGCCTAGGAGATTTTATACTTTTTGTTCTATGAGATAATATCAGTCAGTTAACCTTATCTCTATGAATTTAGAAGCCTTTATGTGCTTTTTAAAAAATTACATAAATGATTTGAAATTCACAAAAAGCAACGTTAACTGATGAAGATTATTTAATAGAACAAAATGTTTAATTTCTCCTCTAAGCCTGTGTTTACCACAGAGCTTATTTTCGGCGTTTATCCAAAAACCCTACAAAAACTCCATAAATTTTCCTATAGGCTTTGTCCAACGATCCATGGCGGAGTTAGCACCTACAAAAAGATGCCATTACGGGTGGCGCACAATTGGCCCAGCATCGTCCAGGGAGGATTTGGCCGGCAGGGATGTTCTTGTCCCATCGCGCACTAGCGACTCCTATGGCGGTCCGGGAGCAATGCACACTGACACGGTTGCCAGGTGTACAGTGCTTCCTCCTACACATTTGTGCGGCTGGCTTCCGGGTTAAGCGAGCAGTGTGTCAAGAAGCAGTGTAGCTTGGCTGGGTTGTGTTTCGGAGAACGCACAACTCTCGACCTTCGCGTCTCCCGAGTCCGTACGGGAGTTGCAGCGATGGGACAAGACTGTCACTACCAATTGGATACCATGAAACTGGGGAGAAAAAGGGGTAAAAAAACGAAGAAGAAAAAACGCCATTACTATTGCTCTCTATATTGATTGAAAATGGACGACGAGGTGTCAGTGTAGTTTTGCTGTAACTCTCAGCCCAGAGGGTGACCTCACAGGTAACAGCACCAGCTGTTTCTCGATCTCCACATCACTGATAAGAGCCTGTCTCATTGGTTGTGGACCAGATGGAAAACTAGAGGCTGAACTGTTATTAAAACCCTGCTCCAGTCTCCTTTTCACCTCATTTAACACCTGATTCGCTTAACAAAATACATCTCAAATTGGTGGGGCTTCCTCTTTTGTTCTCTATTGCTCCCCTATTGTTCCTCAAGGCGGAGGCCTGTGAAATTTGAAGTTTGTCATGGTTTTTTGCAATTTTACACTATTTTGCTATATATATTTTTTAAAGTTTACCCTTTAGTGTGTGAACTTTACTGTATTTATATATTTGGGATATCCACTAAACAGCTACCTACTCCCTCCCTCTATCTATCTAGCTATCTAATAGAATTAGATATACAGTAGTCATATCACTGAATTGTACCTGTAGCACCTGACCACAACCAACAGATCCAACAGAGACCGTAGAGCTACTTAACATGGGGACCACGCAGATAGCAGCTGCATCAGCACTATGCTGTAGTGATTTAATTACAGCCCCCACATTAATGATAAGTGCCTCTCTCATGGGTGGAGATACTCACATTACATTACATCTGCACTGCTGTCTGAGCCTTCCTCTCAGGTCTAATGAACACAGCCTAAATGGAAGGGGAATGGGACCCTGCAGCTGCTTGCTACTTCAGGAGTAGGAGGGAGTTACCCTTACATCATGGCTAGTCAACTCTGGACTGGGAGTGCAGCAGGTAATGCAGGGTTTAGTTCTAACCAAGTAGCATACCTGACTCTACTATTGAAACAACTGAGCTAATTGATCATAATCAGTGATTGGCTGGATTTCGTCTACCTGCTCTGAACTCAAATATCAGGATTGCCTTTCCCTGAGGATACTGATCTAATGTCAGTTTGTCCTTTTCTGCCCTATTGGTTAAGGTTAGCACTTGTGAAAAAGGAAGCTGATCCTAGATATGTGTGCCTGTGGGCAACTTCTACTCAGAAGCAGCAACTTGTGCTGCTTCATTGGCATGCATTAGCTGTACCTTTACCTATAAACCTATAAGAGTATATTCCTTTGTGTACATAGGAAACAGGTGTACTCTTTATAAAGTTGTGCGGTGACTTTATCGCTTTACAGAATCTCTCCTGCATGTCATTCCTCTAGCCGGCACGAGATCGGAATCATCTGAGGTCAGGCCAGCAGGTAGTTCGGAACACCATCAGAAATCCGAGAGGTCCGAATGCACAGACAGATCTCCGATCCAAGATAACGTCCCTCTGAGACAGCACTCCAATGTTCCCTCCATTTCTCTCTCTCTCTCTCTCTCTCTCTCTCTCTCTTCCTTTTTCATCCCCCCTCAACCAAACTTTTTTAGAAGCACCACATTTCTCCTCTTAAATAGTGATATCTGACAAGATTGAAAAAAGGTGGGAAAAAGATAAAGGATAAAGGAGGTGGCCACCCATGCATGTCTGTGAGGTGTGGTTCTTTTGTGTGTCTGTGTGTGTCAAGGTTATTATAGTTTTAGTTTTTATTTCTAATAGTTTTTTTAAAAATTCAGTTTAGCTTCAGTTAGATTTCAGATCCACTTTACTAGTTTTTATTTAGTTAAAGTTTTATCAAACATTTCTATTTCGTTTTTATATTTCTTAGTTTCAGTTTTAATGTTAGTGACAGAAAGTAGTCTATGAATGGGAGGCTATGAGCCATTTACAGTGCATTCAGAAAGTGTTCCGACCCCTTGACATTTTCCACATTTTGTAACGTTACAGCCTTATTCTAAAATGTATTAAATAGTTTTTCACCCTCATCAATCTACACACAATACCCCATAATGACGAAGCAAAAACAGTTTACAATAGTATTCAGATCCTTTACTCAGTAATTTGTTGAAGCACCTTTGGCAGCGATTACAACCCCAAGTCTTCTTGGGTATGACGCTACAAGCTTGGCACACCAGTATTTGGGGAGTTTCCCCAATTAGTTTCTGCAGATCATCTCAAGCTCTGTCAGGTTGGAGGGGGAGAATCGCTGCACAGCTATTTTCAAGTCTCTCCAGAGATGTTCGATGGGGTTCAAGTCCGGGCTGTGTTCTTAGAATCGTTGTCCTGTTGGAAGGTGAACCTCAAATCAAATCAAATGTTATTTGTCACATACACATGGTTAGCAGATGTTAATGCGAGTGTAGCGAAATGCTTGTGCTTCTAGTTCCGACCGTGCAGTAATATCTAACAAGTAATCTAACAATTTCACAACAACTACCTTATACACACAGGTGTAAAGGAATGAATAAGAATATGTACATAAAAATATATATGGATGAGCGATTGCCGAACAGCATAGGCAAGATGCAGTAGATGGTATAGAGTACAGTATATACATATGAGATGAGTAGTGTAGGGTATGTAAACATTATAAAGTTGGATAGTTTAAAGTGACTAGTGATACATTTATTACATCCAATTTGTAATTATTAAAGTGGCTAGAGATTGAGTCAGTATGTTGGCAGCAGCCACTCAACGTTAGTGATGGCTGTTTAAAAGTCTGATGGCCTTGAGATAGAAACTGTTTTTCAGTCTCTCGTTCCCAGCTTTGATGCACCTGTACTGACCTCGCCTTCTGGATGATAGCGGGGTGAACAGGCAGTGGCTCGGGTGGCTGTTGTCCTTGATGATCTGTTTGGCCTTCCTGTGACATCGGGTGGTGTAGGTGTCCAGGGGAGCAGGTAGTTTGCCCCCGGTGATGCGTTGTGCACCCTACTCTGAGGCCCTAAGCCGTCTGGAGCAGGTTTTCATCAAGGATCTCTGTGTACTTTCCTCCGTTCATCTTTCCCTCAATCCTGACTAGTCTCCCAGTCCCTGCCGCTGAAAAATATCCCCACAGCATGATGCTGCCACAACCATGCTTCACCATGCCAGATGGTACCAGGTTTCCTCCAGACGTGACGCTTGGCATTCAGGCAAAAGAGTTCAGTCTTGGTTTCATAAGACCAGAGAATCTTGTTTCTCATGGTCTGAGAGTCCTTTCAATGCCTTTTGGCAAATTCCAAGCAGGTTGGCATGAGACTTTTATTACCATAAAGGCCTGATTGGTGGAGTGCTGCAGGGATGGTTGTCCTTCTGGAAGATTCTCCCATCTCCACAGAGGAACGCTGGAGCTCTGTCAGTGACCATCGGGTTCTTGGTCAGGGAGGTGACTAAGGCCCTTCTCCCCCGATTGCTCAGTTTGGCCTGGCGGCCAGCTCTAGGAAGAGTCTTGGTGGTTCCAAACTGTGGTTTATGTCCAATCAGTTGAATTTACCACAGGTTGACTCCAATCAAGTTGTAGAAACATCAAGGATGATCAATGGAAACAGGATGCACTCAATTTCAAGTCTCATAGCAAAGGGTCTGAATATTTATGTAAATAAGGTATTTCTGTTTTTAATTTTTGTCTAAAAACCTGTTTTAGCTTAGTCATTATGGGGTATTGTGTGTAGACTGATGAGGATTTTTATTTATTTAACTTCTCTGCGCTACAGATCCATTTAGCGGGATCATTTTCCTAAACAACCGCTGAATTGCAGGGTGCAAAATATTACTAAAATTTTTTATAAATCATGCAATCACAAGTGAAATATACCAAAACACAGCTTAGCTTGTTGTTAATCCACCTATCGTGTCAGATTTTGAAAATATGCTTTGCAGCGAAAGCAATCCAAGCTTTTGTGAGTGTATCAATCAATGCTAGAACAGCTAGCCCCAAATTAGCATGGTCACGAAAGTCAGAAAAGCAATAAAATTAATCGCTTACCTTTGATAATCTTCGGATGTTTGCACTCACGAGACTCCCAGTTACACAATAAATGTTATTTTTGTTCGATAAATATTACTTTTATAACAAAAAAACGCCATTTGGGTTGCGCGTTATGTTCAGAAAACCAAAGCCTCGTTCCGTTCGATGAAAATTCCAAAAAGTATCCGTAATGTTTGTAGAAACATATCAAATGTTTTTTATAATCAATCCTCAGGTTGTTTTTAACAAACATAATCGATAATATTTCAACCGGACCGTAACCTATTCAATAAAAGAGACAAAGAAAATGGAGAGCTACCCCTCTCGCGCGCAGGAACTAATCAAAGGACACCTGACTACTTTTGAAAAATCTCGCTCATTTTTCAAAATAAAAGCCTGAAACTATGTCTAAAGCCTGGTCAGCCTGAGGAAGCCATTGGAAAAGGAATCTGGTTGATACCCCTTTAAAATGGAAGAAAGAAGGGCAAGGAAACACAGATTAACATTTTTTTTGTTAGATTTCCTCAGGTTTTCGCCTGCAGAATCAGTTTTGTTATACTCACAGACAATATTTTGACAGTTTTGGAAACTTTGGAGTGTTTTCTATCCTAATCTGTAAATTATATGCATATTCTACGATCTGGACCTGAGAAATAGTCCGTTTACCTTGGGAAAGTTATTTAAAATAAAATAAAAAATCTGACCCCTAGCGTCAAGAGGTTAATCTATTTTAGAATAAGGATGTAAAGTAACAAAATGTGAAAAAAGTCAAGGGGTCTGAATACTGAATACTCCGAATGCAGTGGATGTGTTGCAGAGGTTTTGTGTTTTTGGGTATGTCACTTCTTGCCACTGTGGGGCAGTAATGCATAAGGTGATGGGTCAGGTCATCGGTTAGGTTAGGTTTAAAAGGTAGACTGAGTCAGATGACGTACAGTACCAGTCAAAGGTTTAGATGCCTGAAGTAAACAGTGGTAGTGGGTCAATGTCTGTAACAACCAAGAGTGTTGAAGCGTGGGGCTAAAGTTCTCGGCTGTTTGGGTCCCGTAGCTACCATGTTGTAGAAGTGTGAAAGGCACCTGTGCACATGTGTAGTTTTGCATCGTACTCATCTCAATGGACCCTTAAAACTTCTTATGGCTGCAATCCCGTTAACGGGATCGATATGACAACAGCCAGTGAAAGTGCAGGGCGCCAAATTCAAACAACAGAAATCTCATAATTAAAATTCCTCAAACATACAAGTATGTCATACCATTTTAAAGGTAATCGTGTTGTTAATCCCACCACAGTGTCTGATTTCAAAAAGGCTTTACAGCGAAAGCACCACAAACGATTATGTTAGGTCACCGCCAAATCACAGAAAAACACAGCCATTTTTCCAGCCAAAGACAGGAGTCACAAAAAGCAGAAATATAGATAAAATGAATCACTAACCTTTGATGATCTTCATCAGATGACACTCATAGGACTTCATGTTACACAATACATGTTTTGTTCGGTAAAGTTCATATTTATATCAAAACATCTCAGTATACATTGGCACGTTATGTTCAGTAGTTCCAAAAACATCCGGTGATTTTGCAGAGCCACATCAATTTCCAGAAATACTCATAATAAATGTTGATCAAAGTGTTATACATGGAATTCTCCTTAATGCAACCGCTGTGTCAGATTTCAAAAAAGCTTTACGGAAAAAGCAAACCATGCAATAATCTGAGGTCGGCGCTCAGAGCCCAATCAAGACAAAAATATATTGTGCAGTCAACAGAAGTCAGAAATAACATTATAAATATTCACTTACCTTTGATGATCTTCATCAGAATGCACTCCCAGGAATCCCAGTTCCACAATAAATGTTTGATTTGTTCGGTAATGTCCATCATTTATGTCCAAATAGCTACTTTTGTTAGCGTGTTTGGTAAACAAATCCAAAGTCACGAAGCGCTTTCACTAAAAGCAGATGATATGTCAAAAAGTTCCGTAACAGTCAGTAGAAACATGTCAAACGATGTATTGAATCAATCTTTAGGATGTTTTTAACATAAATCTTCAATAATGTTCCAACCGGAGAATTCCTTTGTCTTCAGAAATGCGATAGAACAGAGCTCGCTCTCACATGAACGCGCATGGTCAGCGCATGTCCAGCGCATGTTCAGGTCATGGTAGACCTTACTCAATCCCCTCTCATTCAGCCCCACTTCACAGTAGAAGCATCAGACAAGGTTCTAAAGACGGTTGACATCTAGTGGAAGCCTTAGGAAGTGCAAAATGACCCATATCCCACTGTATATTCGATAGGCGATGAGTTGAAAAACTACAAACCTCAGTTTTCCCACTTCCTGGTTGGATTTTTTCTCAGGTTTCTGCCTGCCATATGAGTTCTGTTATACTCACAGACATCATTCAAACAGTTTTAGAAACTTCAGAGTGTTGTCTATCCACATATACTAATAATATGCATATATTAGCAACTGGGACTGAGGAGCAGGCAGTTTACTCTGGGCACCTTTACATCCAAGCTACTCAATACTGCCCCTGCAGCCATAAGAAGCTTTAAGAGCGGATACATTTTGTCAAGTGGTCACTGCCTTTCAAAGTGTGTTGCATTCTGTGGATAAAAAGTGGACAAAACAGCATAAACTTAACAAAAATCCTGTGATCAAGGTTATGACGTTTAGACTGTGTGTCGCCTGCAAGTTTCTGCAGTTGCTCTTCACCAAATTCTTCCTGCAGTCATCGCCTGCATTGAGGGAGTCTCTATTGTCAGCCAATCATTAAGGAGTTTTGTTTGACCCACGCGAATGTGACCAAAGACATGACTGAAACAGGAACCAATTTGCCCTGATTTATGAATACAGTGGATATATACAAATAAATGTGATAATTGAGGCTCTCGCACTAATTTGATTGTGCAATGTATTGTTCTTAGATAAATATTTTTCCCCTTGACATGGTCAAATAACTCAAGCATATATTGGTAACTTTTTTTTCAAATTTGGCACACAGACACTAGAGGCCATGAGTTACTTGGTCAAAAAGAATGGCACTGAATGGCCTATAGATGGCACTGTTATAAGCAGTCTCACTTAAACCCTCACATCCTCATCTCATAACTTAGTTTGAGAAAAGCTAAGGGATTGGTTAAGAGATGGCTGAGTTGTTAAAAAAACAGAAAATCTTATTTTACTTGTCCTTTTAAATCCTTAGTAAATCCACTTCACAATGGCCTATCAACTCAAAACTTTTTAGGGTCATCATAGACATTACCAACTTTTTTGACAATGCACCGCTTATTGTACCGCAATCAAATTCTAGCATTTGATTGCAAGTATGCAGAGGGAGTCGAAAAGAGAACACAAAGGCGGCTCTTATATAAAACACCTGTCTTCGGATTAGATCTTCAAACTAAGGCAAACTATTTTTTAATATATATTTTTTTAAATCTTTAAGCCTGTAAGTAAGCATTTCACTGTTGTTTTCAGAGCACGTGACAAATAAACTTTGATTTGATTTGAACCATGGCATCTGTGACAGAGAGGGAGAAGCGTTCATCCATGTAAGAGAGTCTAGCTAGCTACATTTTCAGATATTATACGTTTTTAATTTTGTCAGAAAGCTGTTTACATTGCAAGTTAAGGCATACTGTTAACTAGTTAGTTAACATTCGCTGGCTGGCTTGCTAGCTAACATTGAACCTTGTTGGTTAGCTTTAGCTACCTGAAGATTCATGCATGGTAGTAACGTTATGAGTTGGGATTATGGTACATTATTTAGCTAGCCAACTACCACTATGCAATTAGCCATTTCACTGTACTGCTTACACCTTCTGTAGCCTGTGCATGTGACAAATAAACTTTGATTTTATTTGATGTAGTGTGTGTTTACCAGAGATGGTAATGTAAAGAACAACATTACCTGCACCAAAGTCAAATTAGAATATAAAGTTAGGCCAACAAGACAGTGTCCCCAAGTACTAAAATTCTCTGGTAGAATGCCCTGCACCATTTCAAATTGTGCTACATAAGAACGAATCAAGCCGGTCGGTCACATTTGGTATGCAAACCTTATGTATACTGTATGTCCTTAGAAGCTGTGTGAATATAAAGTCACTGCAACCTTATATGGCTGCAGAGGACCAGTTGGTGGCACTATAGATGTCATTGGCACCAGTGGCACCATAGGATACTAGTGCAATAACTATTGATCAAGTGGACTGTCTCATGAAAATGTATATTTGATTTTAATTATGCAATGTGAAATATATTGATCTGTATAATCACATACCGTTGCCTTATTATGTCGTCTGAACATAGTGAAAAGTGGATATTTTACTTGGTAAAATGAGAAACCTGAAGTCCTTCAACTTGCGCAGTCAGCATATTACAGCAATGAGAGTGTATTGAAGTATTTTGGAATGCTAACGTGGAGAGTACCAATTGAGATTTAAATCAACATGGCAATGCTTTCACTGATTACACATAAAGGAAGCTAGTTCCTACATGGAGTGCTTGCTTTGTTATCCTTTCTGTCATCTTGTGAACCCTGTTCATTATTATATTATGATTTGGGGGGTTAGATGTATATTTCAACATGATAAAGAAAACCTTTTTTAAGCAATGGCAACACTGCCATGAGGATCTGAGCTTTACTGTTGGAAAACCACATTAGTGTCAGACTTTCAACTGTCACAGATGCACCTCCCCCGTCTTCACTCCTCGACGTTTGCCTACAGTTGGTTGCTTTAGCCTTACCACTCAAACATGCCCAATCTTCGCGGTGCTGCTCCTGGCAACATCTTGTCGCTGAGTTTATCTTTGACTTTAATGTGACCTGCCTGATTCAGAAAATGTAAAATCCCATGAGGAAAAAAAAGCTTAAAAACCCTATTGAAAACTCCATTTGATTCATGATGTTTTTAATTTTCTTTAAGTTCTTTTTGGAGTCAAAGATAATGTTTTCAGTACAGTTTTTTTTTTTTAAAGGGTTTGTTAATAGTTTTTTCAGTTTATTTAATAGTTTTTTCATGATTAGTTTTCATTTTAGTTTCAGTTTACTATAATAAACTTGGTGTGTGTGTGTGTATGTGTTTGCCAGTGTTTGTCTCTCATTCTTTCCCTCTCTGATCCAGAGTTCATCTGCTGGTCACTGAGGTGAGAACAGCTCCAAGCCGTCAGTCATCCAGCTGGCCAACCAAAACCTCTTTACTTCCTGTGTCACTGGAACCTATTTAGGATTTATTTGGTATCCCTAATCTCTGCAGGCCAGTCAGGAATCACAGAGCTGGGACTCATGTATCTTTCCACCCTTTGGATAGGAATGGAGGAGTTGGAAAGAAAAGTGCCCAAAGGCTCAATCCTTCATGAATAACTTTCATGAAACTGCAGTGTACAAAATGCCTGATAAGACTTGCAATATATCCAAACAAAATGAACTTGCAGGTGAAAAAGTACTGCAACAGATGTCTGATTCAAATTAAATGAAATATATGTTTTACATATCCTGAGCAAACATACAGAGTCTACAAAACATTAGGAACATCTTCCTAATATTGAGTTGCATCCCCTTCAACAGCCTCAATTCGTCGGGGCATGGACTCTACACGGTGTCGAAAGCGTTCCACAGGGATGCTGGCCCATGTTGACTCCAATGCCTCCCACAGTTGTGTCAAGTTGGCTGGATATCCTTTGGGTGGTGGACCGTTCTTGATACACACGGGAAACAGTTGAGCATGAAAAACCCAGCAGCATTGAAATTCTTGACACACTCAAACCAGTATGCCTGGCACCTACTACCAAGCCCCATGTAAAGGCAATTCAATATTTTGTCTTTCCCACAACCACTGAATGGCACATATACACAACACGTCTCAATTGTCTCAAGGTTTAAAAATCCTTCTTTAACCCATCTCCTCCCCTTCATCTACACTGATTGAAGTGGAATTAACAGGTGACATCAATAAGGGAACATAGCATTCACCTAGTCACTCTATGTCATGGAAAGAGCAGGTGTTCCTAATGTTTTGTTCACTCAGTGTAGATCTAATCAAATCGTAGCGTAAAATGCTTACTTACAAGCCCTTAACCAACAATGCAGTTTTGACAAAATAAAGTTAAGAAAATATTTACGGAACCGAGTAAATGTGAGGTGGTACAGGTTCGTCAAGGTAATTGTACATGTAGGTAGGAGTAAAGTGACTATGCATAGATAATAAACAGCGAGTAATAAACAGCGAGTAGCAGCACTGTAGTCAGGGTGTCCACAAGCTGTCCACAATTTGTCGACAGCTGCACCTTGAAAAGAAAAAGCTAATATCCTTCAGATTCTTTAACACAGCGAGCCAATTACGTCAACAAACACTTGGACAACCTGCTGCAAATCTGACCTCATATTCGAAAACAGGCAGAGAGAGGGAGGGAGAGAAGAAACTGCATTTTTCCATTTTACTGGGGCAGTTTTAGAGGGGTTTCCACAAGCATGCATTACTCCAGTTAAAAGGGAAAGCCTGTCGAGTCATTACTGTCAAAGCTAATGCA
The DNA here is from genome assembly GCF_016432855.1 of Salvelinus namaycush. Lineage (NCBI taxonomy): Eukaryota > Metazoa > Chordata > Actinopteri > Salmoniformes > Salmonidae > Salvelinus > Salvelinus namaycush. The sequence goes on along the minus strand of NC_052307.1, from coordinate 37,142,677 downwards.
GAGAGATGAGGAGTAGGCCCAAAGAGGTAGGTACTCACTAATGAATGAACACACTGCTAAGTTCAACAATTACACTGCCATGTTAATGTAAGGATAACACACCGATTGTACTTAACCACCACTTAGCTTTCAGGAAGGGGCTTTCTTTAATTTAGTTACCCATTTCGGTTTGCATTCTTGGAAAGAAAGAAGAGAGCATTTACATGGCCATTGAACGTAAAGATAACAACAAATCACACTAGAAAGCCATTGCTTCAGTGATCGGTTTTCTTTCATTTAGTTGGTTGGGTTCTTATTCTTGGAGAGTAAAATGGGGAAAACATTTTAGGGAAACGGTCCTTAGACAGGTTTCCTATGGTCACTGTATTAATTTGAAAGAGAAGTTCACAGAGCTCTAAACTCAGAGGACGGAAAAATAAATGTTGGGACTGTGTAGGGCTCTGTATGTAGGTTCCCCCACATATCTTTCTTGGAGGTAAATAGGAAAGAGTGACAGGTTGGAATCAATGGCCCTTCTCAGTTCTCGCCCCACTTTCATTGTTTTTCCTACTAATAAATAACGAATGCCGGGAACTAGCCGAATAAAGTAGATCCACTCACCCAATACACGCTTCCAAGAATAATGTACTAACTCAGTTTGTACAGAAAGGTATGGCATTATCCAGTCCAAGCATCTTTTCTGAGGACCCAAGTTTTTATTTAGTCTGACATGTGGAATCAATGATGTGTTCTCCCCTCTATATAAATACACACTGGCAGACCAACTCATCAGGTAAGACAGACGAAGCACAACTTTGTGTTCTAATTAACTGTTGACCTGCCTGGAAAGAACAGAGAAAAACCTCCAATAAAACACCCCAGTGTTGTGCTGTGCTCTGTTCACATTTTAAGTCATTTTTTATTTCACCTACAGTGCCTTGGACGCGGTAATCAGATATGAAAAAAAAAAAACCATCTCCAGTTTTATTCCCTCATTACGCGACTGGAATTCTCTATCAATCCAGTAAAAAAAAAAGGCAGACTGCGTGAATTATTTAGGCTAGCCTTGTCTGTTGCTTGTTTTCTTCTAAGTATAAAGTACATGCTTAGCAATTTAGATGGTTGATTCTACCTTGAAGGAGTAATATTTCAGAAATAATTTCGATATATCCATGGTCTCTAGAAACACCCAGTGGCTTAGTATACTAATTATTACTATAATTAGGTGTTAATGTTGGCACACATTCACTCATTTTAATTTCATTAAGAGCTAAGTGACACAAAATACTAACTCACTTTCTGTCTTTCTGTCAGTCCATAGGCTTAGGCTCCATCATCATCATCATCATCAGTTTTACAGTTCCTGAAGCATCACCCAGGTGGGTGCTACACTTTGATAATGGATGATCCAGCCTACTTAGAGGAGGAAGAGACGACGTGCCCGATGAAGAGATCCGGGCCTGTCTTCCAGTATCTGACTGAAGTTTTCTCTCTGCCCGTCTGTATCATCGATGCTCCTTCAGCTCAAGCTACTGCTATTGACTGCCTTTCCAAACTACCTTGATACCTGAAGCTGCGGAAGACCATCAACCACGAAATACCAAATCCCTACATTTGTTTTAGTGTCAACCGCCAGGTGGAGTTCAAAAAATAATAATCTGTCTTATAAATATCTATCGGTAGCTAATCAAATACAATGCCATTATCCATGAGAAAGCTTTTGGGTGGCAACACATTCCTTCAGGGAAAATAACAGCTGTCTGGACATTTGGAGGTGGGCGTGGGGCTCACGAGCATTTCAAACTGTGATTGACATCTACATTACATTATAGTAGACACTCTTATCCAGAGCGACTTAAGTCGGTGAGTGAGTACATCCATTGAGTACTGGTCCCCCATGGGAATCAAATCCACAACCCAGGCATTGCAACTGCCATGCTCTACCAACTGAGCCACACGGGACACACAACCCAGTGTGTCCGCAAAAAAAAGCAGAGTCCTTCCATATATTTTCAATACATAAGCTTTCCATATGGGTGCTGCTTCTTACCTTATCATAATAATAAAAAACATCAGATGCAAGGATGCAAATAAGTTTTGTATTGCTAATGTTTTTGCTATTGTTGCCATTGTCAATTGTAATACAGGAAGTTGTAGCCTACACACAACAACAGCCGGACCAGCTAATTGCGGTAAAAAGTTCCAAAATGTATTTTTACTCTCGTGGATTTAGTCCCCTTGCTACAGTAGACAAACATTCTCATCCAGATCGGCGTCGAAAACAGTCAACCATTTTAGCAAGGACCAACTCTGAAAAACAAACTAAAACTTGATCGTTTCAAACTGGTGTAGATCGCCTGCCTAATGTCCTAAAAGAAAACTAACAACATCTACTTGTTGTCAAGAGTCTATCTATTCTCTTATTATCTTTACACCACTATGGTTTACTTCTGTTCTGGAAACTAGGTATTGACAAAGTAAATGAAAATAAAGCCAGGCTAGAATGACATGTTTACCTGTATAGCACGTATAACCTTTAACATCTTTATACATCTTTGATATACACTGAGTCTACAAAACATTAACACCACCTTCCTAATAATAAGTTGCACCCCCTACCCTTTCGCCCTCAGAACAGACTCAATTCGCCGGGGCATGGACTCTACAAGGTGTCGAAAGCGTTCCACAGGGATGCTGGCCCATTTTCACTCCAATGCTTCCCACAGCTGTGTCAAGTTGGCTGGATGTCCTTTGGGTGGTGGACCATTCTTGATACATATGGGAAACTGTTAAGCATGAAAAACCCTTCAGCGGTGCAGTTCTTGACACAAACTGGTGCGCCTTGCACCTACTACCCTGTTCAAAGGTACTTAAATATATTGTCTTGCTCATTCCCCCTCTGAATGGCACACATACACAATCCATGTCTCAAAACTTTAAAAATCATTATTTAACCTGTCTCCTCTCCTTCATCTACACTGATTGAAGAAGATTTAACAAGTGACATCAATAAGGAATCATAGCTTTCACCTGGTCATGGAAAGAACAGGTGTTCTTGTTTTGTACACTCAAGACTATGTACAGTGCATTCGGAAAGTATTCAGACCGCTTACCTTTTTTCACATTTTGTTATGTTACAGCCTTATTCTAATATTGATTAAATACAATTTTCCCTCAATCTACACACAATAATCCATAATGACAAAGTGCAAAAAGGTTTTTAAACATTTTTGTATAAAAAAAATTAAAAACGAAATACCTTATTTACATAAGTATTTGGACCCTTTGCTATAAGACTCGAAGTTGAGCTCAGGTGCATCCTGTTTCCATTGATCATCTGTGAGCTGTTTTTACAACTTGATTGGCGTTAACCTGTGGTAAATTAAATTGATTGGACATGATTTGGAAAGGCACACACGTCTATAGAAAGGTCCCACGGTTGACATTGCATGTCAGAGCAAAAATCAAGCCATGAGGTCGAAGGAATTGTCCGTAGAGCTCGAGACAGGATTGTGTCAAGGCACAGATCTGCGGAAGGGTACCAAAACATTCCTGCAGCATTGAAGGTCCCCAAGAACATAGTGGCCTCCATCATTCTTAAATGGAAGAAGTTTGGAACCTCCAAGACTCTTCCTAGAGCTGGCCGCCTGGTCAAACTGAGCAATCGGGGGAGAAGGGCCTTGGTCAGGGAGGTGACCAAGAAGCCGATGGTCACTCTGACAGAGCTCCAGAGTTCCTCTGTGGAGATGGGAGAACCTTCCAGAAGGACAACCATCTCTGCAGCACTCCACCAATCAGGCCTTTATGGTAGAGTGGCCAGACGGAAGCCACTCATTAGTAAAAGTCATGTGACAGCCCGCTTGGAGTTGGCCAAAAGGCAAACGGACTCTCAGACCATGAGAAACAAGATTCTCTGGTCTGATAAAACAAGATAAACACTTTGGCCTGAATGCCAAGTGTCACGTCTGGAGGAAACCTGGCACCATCCCTAGTGAAGCATGGTGGTGGCAGCATCATGTTTTTCAGCGGCAGGGACTGGGAGATTAGTCAGGATCGAGGCAAAGATAAACAGAGCAAAGTACTGAGAGATCCTTGATGAAAACCTGCTCCAGAGCGCGTAGGACCTCAGACTAGGGCGAAGGTTTACCTTCCAACACAATAGCGACCCTAAGCACAAAGCCAAGACAATGCAGGAGTGGCTTTGGGACAAGTTTCTGAATGTCATTGAGTGGCCCAGCCAGAGCCCGGACTTGAAACCGATCGAACATCTCTGGAGAGTCCTGAAAATAGCTGTGCAGCGATGCTCCCCACCCAACCTTACAGAGCTTGAGAGGATCTGCAAAGAAGAATTGTAGAAACTCCCCAAATACATCCCCAAAGACTCGAGGCTAATCTTTTTTTAATACATTTGCAACAATTTCTAAAAACCTGTTTTTGCTTTTTCATTATGGGGTATTGTGTGTAGATTAATGAGTTTAAAAAAAACATTTTAGAATAAGGCAGTAACGTAACAAAATGTGGAAAAAGTCAAGGGGTCTGAATACATTTCGAATACACTGTATACCCTTTTAAAGTAACACACTGGCCGAGTCCGAATACCCATATTTGCATTCTAAATAGTTTGAGTACTGTATGCGAAAAAAATCTAGTTTAATAATTTTTGATATTTTGAAAATCGAGTATACTTTAAATGCCCATATTTCATACTAATTCAGAATTTGACAACAGCTAATCAATTAGATATGGGGATGAGCTACCAAAATCAACAAATAGCGGGAAACAGAGCAATCATGCATGACACATTTTCAGTACGCGAAAATAGAATGTTTAATAGTATGCAACATTTTTTTAAATCTAGTATGGTTTAAACGGCAGGATATTATACTAAGTTCGGCTCTTCATCTAGTAGAATTCGATGCACACTTTCCCACAATGCATTGGAAGCGGTGGGCTGCGAATTATAGTCCCTAGTTCTCTTCAAGTAGCCAAACAAAACTAGGCTTCTTACAGTAATTAGGAAGACGCCCGAAATCTTCGGCAGTGTTGTTCAAAGGTTGGCTATGATCATGAGTACAGTACATGTTTTTGTTGTTGTTGTGAATTTCAGTTCTCTCACTGAACAGTGTTTGTTTTACCATTGGCCTTCGTCAGAGCTTTTAAAACCTAAATACTAAACCATCTTTTGTTTTCTGAATGTGTCAGAACCGGGGACTCGGGTGTTATTGATGTCATGTTAATCAGGAATTTTGATTTGAACATATGGATCGTTTCAGTTTTGTAGGCTAGGATGCATATTTCATTATTACATTTATGGATCAAGCCTCGGCAGTCATTCTGATCTCGTTCCCAATGATTAGTGCTTTAGTTTATTATGTTGCTGTCCAGCTGTTCTGAATTTGCGATACACCCGACTGTCCACTTTTTTTCTGTGCAATAGACCTTTTGATTTGTAACATTTTGGTGTGTGTACTAGGCTATTTGATTTCATTTATATATATGTTGCAGCACTTTGGTTTCACTAATAAATACGTTGAAATGGAACCAAATTATCTGTTTCTGTCTTCAGTCCTTTTTAAATAGGATAGATGGGCTATATGGTCTACTGTGGTATAGGTCGAATGTGATAGTCTGACTATAACCAGCCAATAGGCCTATAACTCCATGCTTATTCTATTCAGAGTTTTCATATAAATTAATTGAATTGGAAATGCGCTATTATCATGCTGGTTAATGCATTGCATGTCTATTGAATTTGTAAAAATCCACCTGAACTCGGCCCCGTCCGGCCCCACCTACTCAACCAATCAGGACCCTCTACTGTGTTGAGTCCTTGGCATACTGCAGACTTTTTACTAAACGGTACATGCTAAATAGTATGGGACGATGAGTAAATAGTACGTAGTTTAAGTAAGTAGTATGCTAGTATGGGTATTTGGATGTGTCACTACACTGGGCAAAAAGGTCAATGTCAGGGGATATCTTTATCTATATACAGTACCAGTCAAAAGTTTGGACACCTACTCATTCATGGGTTTTTCTTTACTTTTACTATTTTCTACATTGTAGAATAATAGTGAAGACATCAAAACTATGAAATAACACATATGGAATCATGTAGTAACCAAAAAAGTGTTAAACAAATTAAAATATATTTCATATCTGAGATTCTTCAAAGTAGCCACCCTTTGCCTTGATGACAGCTTTGCACAATCTTGGCATTCTCTTAATCAGCTTCACCTGGAATGCTTTTCCAACTGTCATGAAGGAGTACCCACATATGCTGAGCAGTTGTTGGCTGATTTTCCTTCACTCTGCGGTCCAAATCATCCCAAACCATCTCATTTGGGTTGAGTTCGGGTGATTGTGGAGTCCAGGTCATCTGATGCAGCACTCTCCTTCTTGGTCAAATAGCCCCTACACAGGTGTGTTAGGTCATTGTCCTGTTGAAAAACAAATGATAGTCCCACTAAGTGCAAACCAGATGGGACTCATCAGACCAAAGGACAGATTTCCACCAGTCTAATGTCCATTGTCTAATGTCCATTGTTTCATGGCCCAAGCAAGTCTCTTCTTATTATCGGTGTCCTTTAGTATTGGTTTCTTTGCAGCAATTCGACCATGAAGGCCCGATTCATGCAGTCTCCTCTGAACGGCTGATGTTGAGATGTGTCTGTTACTTGAACTCTGTGAAGCATTTACTTGGGCTGCAATTTCTGAGGCTGGTAACTCTAATGAACATATCCTCTGCAGCAGAGTTAGCTCTGGGTCTTCCTCTCCTGTGGCGGTCCTCATGAGCGCCAGTTTCATCATAGCGCTTGGTTTTTGCGACTGCACTTGAAGAAACTTTCAACGTTTTTGAAATGTTCCATATTGACTGACCTTCATGTCTTAAAGTAATGATGGACTGTCATTTCTCTTTGCTTATTTGAGCTTTTCTTGCCATAATATGGACTCGGTCTGTGACGTAGAATTCCGTCACTGGCCGCGGGCAGCATTTGGTTCTTTAACGCACGCACACATTCATCACTCCTCCCTGCTCCGTTATCAGATAAGTTAATGTGGGTCGACACACAAGTTAACTTCTCTGTCTTACTACATACATTTCACACTTATGTCAGTGTTCATATTTAATATATGCAATATTTATTATACTTATCGATGTTGTGGATGAGCGCGTTGTTTGTTTGTTTGTTTGTTTGTTCTGTTCCTCTCTCTCTCCATCTCTGTATGCTGGATAAGGACCCAAGCTAAGGGATTGGGCTGACTTTATAGTGCCTGTCCCAAATGGCTCATTAATGTAAATGGACTTATTGAAAGATACTGTCAGTAGTGATGTAATGTTGTAAATGTTATGTTGTGATATTGTTTAAAAAACGTGTTGCAATGTATATCCTTTAGTTAATGGAAAATGTAGGTTTGACTAGCTAATTGATTAATTAATTAGTGTAAATTGTTCTGAGGGGAGGGGCTAGCTCTACAAAAGGAGCCTCTCTTTCAGTTCATGGGGAGGCATTTTGGATTGAGCTGTGGATGGGGTAGCATTGTTTTTAGCTGGCCCATAAGGTATATGTTTGATGGCAGTACTGTTGTTTTTGTTCCGGAATCACTTTGTAAATTAACACCCTTGCACAGAAGAACTGTTGCAGCTCCGCCATCTTTTTATTTTGACAGAGGTTAGGTTTTTCAGTTTAGCCTTCTGGCCTACTCTACATGACATGGTATTTTACCACATCTTCTGTATACCACCCTTACCTTGTCACAACATAACTGATTGGCTCAAAAGCATTAAGAAGGAAAGAAATTCCTCAAATGAACTTTTAACAAGGCACACCTGTTAATTGAAATGCATTCCAGGTGACTATGTCATGAAGCTGGTTGAGAGAATGCCAAGAGTGTGCAAAGCGGTCATCAAGGCAAAGGGTGGCTACTTTGAGGAATCTCAAATATAAAATATATTTTGATTAGTTTAAGATATTTTTGGTTACTACATGATTCCATGTGTTATTTCATAGTTTTGAGATATTCACTATTATTCTACAATGTAGAAAATAGTACAAATAAAGAAAAACCCTTGAATGAGTAGATGTGTCCACACTTTTGACTGGTAGTGTATATCCAGATATCTAACATTTTATTAGATATAAGGAGTAGACATGCTCCACATATGCATGTCCTTAATGAGCTAGGATATTCTCAACAATTTCTACATGCATCCAATCCGGACCTCAGAAATCTCCCTGCTACCATATGCGTCCAGGGAGATATCTGGGATGAGATCTCTTCAAAACACGCCCCTGATGCGCATGCACCCGCTTACATATTTGTGGAATATTTTAACTCCAGAAAGGTTATGTGTCAACATGCTGAGCCTTTATACTTAGGCATGAACAAATCCACATACTTTCAGAAATGTATCATATCGGTAGTCATTACATGATCCGTATACCAAAAATGGATGATCGAAAATGGACTAAATCTGAGTCATGATCAATATCCAGCATCCAAATGATTTGACCTATTCAGGCATCGAAAATCATTGTGCTTTTTCACATGAAGGTGACATATCTGAGCATACATTTGCACCATATTGAAAGCAAACTGTCACATTTAATTCAAAGCACATCTCTGCTGTTTCTGTAAAAGAAAATGCAGCATAGCATATCCATAGCTCCAATCACAACACCTGTTTCTGTAAAAATGCAAATGATGCCAATCTTTGCAAAAAATATATTTTATTTATTTGACAGAAAATAAAAAAAGTTCCACACCCTCAATACCCCTGCCAACCTTGTTTATTATGGACGATGGATGCAATGGGTGCAGATTAGGTTGTCAGGGGCAGTCCCTCGAATTCCAGATCCAACATGGTGGTAGTGTTGGTCTGTGATCCACTCCAAACTGTCAATGCATAAATCGTGAATCGATATTGCAAGACAATATTGTAATTTCACTTTTTTTAAATGTATTTATTTAACCTTTATTTATCTAGGCAATAGATTTTTTTTAGTATTTTTTTTAAATTTGGCACTCTGCAATTCAGTGGTTGTTTACAAAAATGATCCCGTAAAAGGGATCCGTGCGCCAATTAAGAACAAATTCTTATTTTACAGTGACGGCCTACCCGGCCAAACCCGACCCTAACAACACTGGGCCAATTTTGCGCCACCCTATGGGATTCCCGATCACGGCCGGTTGTGATACAGCCTGGAACATAAACATACCACAAGGTAGCTTCTCTACCTGCTTCATTCACGATGAGAAAACAAACTGGAACAAGCTAGCTAGCCAAATACCTAGTTAGCTATCTTATATTAACCAGTAATACAAAATAAGCCAAAACATTTTAAAACGTTAGCTGTCATCTTGAACAGGGGGGTTAAAAAAAATCCCTGAAGAGAAGGAAATGTTATTTGTAAGCTAGCTATGCTACCAGTTAGCTTTTTCCCCCTATCAAGCCTAGCTAGCTAACGTAAACTCACCCCATTCCGTACAAATGTGCGTAACCGCGACATTCAAACGAGGCTACAAAGAAAACTAATGGGACTGTAGCGACTGTGTTGACTTCAAAATCGGGGGTGTGAACTAGGTTTCTATTCAAGCGTTGATCGACATGGTAATGGCTTTGTAGTATTGGAGAAAAGTTGAAAAAACTGACCCTCCGTTACATCTTGACGTGTCATGTCGTAACATACAGCACGCATAAAGCAACTATTTCTGTCTTACAATCTCTCTCCACAAGGTGTAGCACTTCTCTCATCGTTTAAAAACAAGAAATGGACAGTGACGGGGGTAAGGGGGGATACCTAGTCATTTTTTTCGTCATCATTGCATGCGATCATCATTCTCAAAGCCGCTGTTTACTTCTAAGATCACTTTAGCACCGCCCTAAAAACCCGATTCAAATTCGACACAAACCTTCAAATAGGTATGTAATGACACATTATATAAACTCTTTATAGTGTTTTATTTACATTTTAGAGGCGATAAGGTGATAAGTTGGACAGATCGAGAGAAAAAAGCCATTTTCCCACACGACATCTGTCCTTCTCACTATCACGCATTAGTTTCGCTTCCCCACCCGCCATTTTTAAAAAGACCCGACGGGGCTCATTGCCTGCTTGAATTATGCAGAAACGGGCAGTGTTTATGTCATGTAATCGATTTTGTTGGAAAGGGGAGAAATTGTGCTTTACAATGGTATTGACATTACAGTTGATCTGGAAGTATTACGTTTTTGGGGCGCTAAAATAAAGGCAATTGTACGGACCAAGGCGATGTACGAGTTTACGTTAGCCTTACTGGTTGCTGGCCAAATTAGCTAACGTTCTTGATTCTATTTACTAAGATAAATATAAAATTAGCTACCCCCTTTAGCGTTAACTTCTTTGAGGTATTTTCTGAACAGCTTCTCACTTCTTTGTTTCGCCAGTTGTCAGTTCGACCACACACCGTTTACAAACTCATTTGTGGCGCCCAAATAAAGACAGCAGGAAAGTGGTGATTCTTGTTGCTAGGCTACCAGTTACAGTGCTTTTAGCTTGCCGTTTGCGCGTTCCTTTATGCAGATGGTTTACAAAAAGTTTAGCTAGTGTTTGAAATAATATGGATATATGGATGTATTTGTTAAATGATTGAACATGTCCTCAAGAGTCAAATAAGCATAAATGTTCCTTATTTAGCAAAACAAAAAGCATATCAAGATCCTGATATGGACCTCAGTCAGGAGCATATGCATTGTATGTGCTGAGAAAATATACCACTTAGGCCAACTGTCAGTATTTGTCATCATATAGAGAAAATAAGTTGTCCACATAGGCCTCTCAGGATATCTATCTGGCCATACCGCGTATGATATCCAGAGGGAATCCAAAAATGATTTGTGCATGAAAGGAAAATATGGATTTCATATTTCACAAATTATTGAGCATGAGCTGAAAACTCAGAAATGCGTCAGAAATTGTCGTTATTTTCAGCATATCAAGATCAGGATATGGACCTCAGCCAAGAGAAGCATATCTGGAATCAATCTAGTTTATTATGCTGAGATAAACACAGATATGCGATGTATACAGTCAGTATTTGTCAACACGAAGAGAGATAATAGGATGTCGCATATCTCAGGATATTGAATGAGTCCATATCTGGCCATAGGAAATGTCCATGTGTGATATTCGGAGTAATGCCAATAGCATATATGTCTAAAAGACACATCGGGATTCAGAATTTGTCAGGATATGGTGCAAATCCACAAAAGTCTAAATATGCATTGAAAATGGTCTGTATTCTCTAGAATACTAAAAAACGTGTCATGTAAAGATATCCCCTGATATGGACACTTTTCGCCCAGTGCTATCTTTCTGCTGAACTTAAAAGCTACTGTAGGCCTAAATTCTTGGAATTATCTAGGGCCATGAACGGCAAAGTTGCCCTCAGAAAATGGACAATGACACACATGGACTGGAATTAAACAAACTACAACATTTTAAATGATAGCCATGGCAGGACTGGAAAATTTAGATAATGATGTTATCTCACTACAGCGTCGGCCCAAATGTGTTTATCTTTTCAAAATGACAATAGGAAGTGTGAAGTGAAGAGGAAACAAGAGTCATTATATCTTGCCACACTCTAGAAGGATAAGCCCTACAGTACATGCTAAACTCCCAGTGCAATACAACCTAATCTTATCTAAGACACCATTTGTACTGCTATCAAGTTACACCCCTAGTGCGCACACACACACACACACGTACACACACACACACAGTACATGCACAACTGCCTCCTCGCACACGCACACACACACACAAAGTGTTTTCTCTCCAGACAATTAGTCTGAGTGTAGGTTGTCTTTACCAGACGGCAGGCAGTTAGCATTGAAAGGTCAGACACTAGGTTGGGGTAACTTACTGCTGTTCCACCCATAGAGCCCATATATTTTCACAAACAATAGTTTCCATCTCCACTGAAGACATTCTGGGTCCATAAATGCAAACATTCGAAAAAGTGTCAACTTTTTCTCTATCTCAGTCAATAAAAATCTTTGACATAGTTGCACGTGATAAAATGCTACGTTAGTTGTTCCCATTATATAACCTGGCATATTTAGCCCTACCTGACCAGATGGCAGTGATTATTTCCTGTAACAAATTCCACATCTGCCTATCAAAGATCTATGACTTTATATCCACTAACCAATGGCATTTCTTCGTTTTTTACTATCACTTTGGCACTAATTTTGGAAACTTGATGTCATTTTTCAAAACTCTAGACACAAAACCCACAACCAATGATCAAAATGCAAATTTTTCAAAACTCTAACACTTTTTCCAATTGCTTGGATACAATACACATAAAGCTAAGATCATTTGTTCATTGAACTAAAATCACCTGTTCAAAATGACACAATTTAACATCAAAGTATTACCATTTCAAAATGCAATTCACACGACATCTGAGATGACTATCTATTCATTTCATTACAATGATCTAACTATCAATTGATACAACTGCTCAAAATGATAAGTGACTGTAGCATTACTCTTAATGCATAGTTTTATGGAAACTGACAAACAATATTCCATGTTTAGATCATGAAAGTTTCAGGATAACGAGATCCATTGACACCAATTACCGTGGAACATGAACCAATTGGACTACATTATCTATGGATGTAATATTTCATCATCATTCTTTATCAGACACTGTTTCTATGGTCCCATGTACCACTTTTCCAGACCATGTTTTCAGATTTGACATTACTGTACACTCACCGGCCACTTTATTAGGTACATATATATAGTACTGGGTAGGACCCCCTTTTGCCTCCACAACAGCCTGAATTATTTATGGTGTTGTACGTTAAGAGATGCCATTCTGCACACCACTGTTTTAAATAGCTGTTATTTGAGCATTTGTGACTTTTCTGTTAGCTTGAATGAGTCTGGACATTCTCCTCTGACCTCTCTCATTAACAAGGTGTTTTTGCCTACAGAAATTTCGCTCACTGAATGTGTTTTGTTTATTGCACCATTCTCTGTAAACTCTAGAGACTGTAGTGCGTAAAAATCCCAGGAGGGCTGCTGTTTCTGAGATGCTGGAATCAGCATGTGTGGCATCAACAATCATACCACGGTCAAAGTTGCTTAGATTACTCATCTAGCCTGTTCTAATGTTTGGTCGAACAACATCTAAAGCTCTCTACTCTATAGACTCTATATATTGAGTTGCAGGCAGCCACATATTTCGCTATTCGAATGTAACCTTCCTTGATGAGCAAAATCAGGTCTGTAGAGCTGATGGCATAACCTATGTCATTGTGTGGGATAATGTCGGGTTCCACCATGCTCAAATGGTGCAAGCATGGTTTCAGGCCCAACCACAATTTACCACCCTGTACTTACCCCAATACTCTCCTTTCCTTAACCCGATTGAGGATTTTTCTCCACATGGAGGTGGAAGGTATAGGATGCGCCCTCACGAACAAGCCGCCCATCTCCAGGCCATGGATAACGCATGCAATGACATCACGGCAGACCAGTGTCAGGCCTGGATTCGCCATGCCCGAAGATTCTTCCCAAGATGTTTGGCTAATGAAAACATCCATTGTGATGTGGATGAGAACCTATGGCCAAATCCACAAGACAGGGTTGAGGGAAATATAGAAGTACAGTAATCAATCCTTTGTTTTGCTTTTTACAGTAAGCCAGGTGAGGAACACTGCAGTTGACGTTTTACTGTAGTTTTTTTCTTTTTTTGTAGCTAATTATTTTTGCTTTGATTCAAAGAAACCTATGTTGTGATTTTATTGTATTTCATCATTAAATTTAATATTTTGTTCAACGATTCCACTGTGTCTGTAGTATTCTCTCTACTAGTCCTTTTACAGTGATGTATTTACGTGTAGTAGCATAATGAAACATGTGAAACACATATTTTGTACTACAATATTTAATGATTGTACGAACAACTACATAGTGAAACTATTGGTATCTTGTATGTGGGTGTGTGGGTGATCTAATGAATGTTCTTATGGTATTTCATGATAAATGAGTTATTTGAACCAATGATTCTGCAAGTGCAAGGTTTCTTTAAAGATATGAATGCACGATGCAATGTTTTGAACATTGGACAGCCTGTGTTACAAGTGATGACCGTTTTGAGTTTTGTGTCTAGAGTTTTGAAAAATGACCACAAGGTTCTGAAATTAGTGCCAAAGTGATTGTAAAAAACTGTAAATTAGGTCAACTTGGCCACCAGAGGGAAATTTTAAACCTCTGAATTCAAGGTTTACTTTTGTTCCACTTTGTCTGTCACAATTGTAATGTACCAATATTGCATGATGCATCCTTGACTAGGCTACTAGCTACTAACTTTAGACAAAATTTGAAAGGCACATTTTTGTATATATGACAAAATCCCAAATTTTTGGTTATCTGTTTTACATACTGTACATCCATGTGCTTTGACGGGGGGGGGGGGGTTTATCGTACATTATTTTAAAAAGTTGAAGAGCCTTAAGGTCTTATCAAAAAGCTGTCATGTACCTCCATTACAATTGCTACCAGGTGGCATACACCACTAAACCGGTTAACAGTAATTAATGTGGGTACAATAACCGTGGGTTTGAGGCCCCCTCGCATCAAGAGTCTGACTTTTCAACAACAATAAAAAAATCCCCGGACCAGCTAAAGGTCCCGAAGCTTCTGTGCATGTCTGGAATTCTCTTTGTATTGTAATGAAACAGCAGGGAGCAGGTCTCGAACCCTTGACCTTCTAGCCCGAGGTCCGGCGCACTATCAACTGTGCCGCAAAAGCATGCTCGAGCGGCAGAGTCGATTTCCGCGCTTATAAACCCAGGGTCGTTACAGTATATTTATTTAGCTGCTGATCATCTGTTACCCCTTCCTCCCTACGGAGATGATCGGACGTCTTTGTCTAGTGTAGCCTAGTCTACAAACATTGACGTGTTGTATAACAAACGTCTTTGTCTGTTGTAACAGTAGGCTATTGCTAACATAAACACAACAAACAGGAAGTCTATTTAGGCAAGCTATTTATAGGCAGCGTATCGAATACAAGCAAGACACAGACAGGCAGTCTAAATAGCAATTAAATGTCATTTGTTCATCGTCATTGCAAACATTGGCTAAGCAAGAGGCAGACAGGCCGTTCAAAGAAGTAGTGTTCTTTTTTCAGTAGCTCAGGCTACGATATGAAAAATAGCAGTAGGCACCTGGCCATCCAAAAAAAACTTGCGCCCTGTTAAACTCCGGCTACCGGCAACATGCTTCGGCTGCCCAGAGGTGGACACCTACTCTGATGAATTTCAATCATGTCCTGTTTATCAAATCGTGTGGGACTCAGGAACTCAGGCTATGATATGGCAGTATTATTAAAAAGATTAGATCATCACAAATGTAGGCTAAACGTGTAGTGAAAACACAGATTGTTTTGCCCCAATGCAATGTGTACACTGCTTCCCCCTTCTGCTACTGCAATATCCTTAGTTACAACAGACAGAGAATGTTGTAGCCTACATCCTAAAACAGCCTACAAACGATATGTATTTTTGGAATGTTCGTTCAAATAGCCGCAGGGTTTTTATCTCTGCTGCTCAGAAATATGAGGCAGAGACGTAGGCTACATCATCATGTTGATTAAGTTGGTTCAGGGTTCAGAAGAGGATGAGTAAAGAGAGAAAGGTGTAGGGAGGGGGAAGGTGAGCAGCAGCTACATAAAAAATCTAAGTAGAGAATCGCAGCGAAGACAGTACAGAATGAAGATAGGCAGAAACTGCTTCTCCAATACAAATCCCGATCACGCTTGTAAGCGATGTCATGGCGAAGTTGGCTAGTTAAACTCATGCGCTTAAACGTGTCATCGGGTCCGAAATGCACATGTGCAGGCGGTAAAATCAGAGGCACCTCTTCATATAAAGTTGTTTTGGATGAAAATGAAAACCTGTCAGTTTGCACATTCACGAGGTTAAAACCCTGGATGGTAGACCAGAGGATAGCTGTGGATAAATACATTATCCAGTAGGAGGTGCTGCCCAGCCTATAATTTTTTTCTGATAGTGCATATAATGTTTAAAAACTGTTGTTGTTTTAAAAGGTACAAATTCAACATATTTTATACAAGGTTTGTCTATGTAGAAATGTGGTTACCATGATGACATAATAAAAAGTAGATTATTTTTTTCAAATCCAATGTATTTTCCACGTAGATTCCATGTGACAATACGTTGACAAATTACGTTGAAACAACATTGATTCAACCACTTTGTGCCCAGTGGGATAATATTAAAAGTTGCAATTTTACGCATATTTTAGTACGTTTAATTGCAGAATTTGTTACAGGATATAATAATGTCCAGCTGGTGTAGTTAGCATAGGGCTGAATGTGCCAGGTTATCTGATGGGAAAAGCTAACATTTAGTGTTTGCGATTTTAATTGGTTGAGGCGAATTTTGAGACAGAGAAAAAGTTTAAGTTTAAACTTTTTCTAATGTTTGCAAGTATAGACCATCTCTCTACTCCTGTCACATATTTTACCACTATACTTAAACCATACGCCCTCTGTCTATCTCTTCCTCTCTCTCATTCACAAT
The DNA here is from genome assembly GCF_016432855.1 of Salvelinus namaycush. Classification (NCBI taxonomy): domain Eukaryota; kingdom Metazoa; phylum Chordata; class Actinopteri; order Salmoniformes; family Salmonidae; genus Salvelinus; species Salvelinus namaycush. The sequence continues at coordinate 37,126,086 of NC_052307.1, read as the reverse complement.
CTCTTTCTCAGTTTCTCTCTGTCTCTCATTCTTTCTTTCTCTCCATGTGCTTAATAATATATAATTCCACCATAATTCTGCACGTAACCTCAACAAGTATGGCTAGAGCAATTTCTTAGGCATGTACTGTAAATAAGAGACAATAAATGGCTGACCTCATCCTCATTTCCTACGATGGATTTCTACCAATTTAACCTTTGACAGGCAACCTAAAGGTTATCCAAAGGTCACAAACTTTTTCAATTAACTAGTTCACAAATATTTTTGATTATCCACTGTGGCACTATTAGATATCATAATGCTTTTAGAACTTGCTTATCTCACGTAAACTGAATCAAATACAACATAACTCAAATGTTATTATAAAATGTGTATTTAGAGGAGAAATACTGTACAGAAGTTAGTGACAATCCCTCTTTGTTTTGCATTTATCTCAGTCTGCCTGCCTGTCTTCCTCCCTTCAGACGTTATAGACACCAGATCCCACACTCCTCCCTGCATTCTTCCAACAACCTGATTATTTTTTTAAAGCTTTGATGAGTGACTGCTGATTTTAAAAGGGAAGAAAAAAAAGGGAGAATAAAGGGAGAAATTAAACCCATCAGAGCCGTTTATGGGTCTGACCTTTCCCTGCGCAGACCACACGCTTTATTATTCTCTTACTCCAGCTCAGGACTCATTAGGAACGCCTGGAACCCCATCTGACATGTGGAATTCCATATACTCAAGCAGACACATCTCCCTACAAAACACACACATGTGCACCCACACACATTCTGGGTTCTGAGACAGTTATTCGTTTGGCAAGCAGAATGGGGATGACATCACAAGGCAGGCAGCGGTAAACGGTCTTGATTAGTGGATGGCCTTGGTTGCCAAGACAGCCGATGTCAGTGTTGGTGGTCTGTAGTCCCCATCCGTAGCTGCGCCCGAGGGCCAGTTAGCTAAATATATACAGTTCTCTCTTCTCTACAGAGTTCCAGGCAGCATGTGTTTTACTGCTGAGGCCGATTAGGGTATTTGTGCTTGTTTGTTGTGTTTGTTTGAACAGAGGTATTTCTGCTCTCAAATCCTTGATACATGACAACCTTGTCTGGAGTACTTAGATGTGTATCATAAATATGTGTTCTATTAATATGTTTCTTTGATTCGCAGACTTTTTGACATTGGAACTGAAGTTCTACACTCGGCAAAAAAAAGAAACGCCCCTTTTTCAGGACCCTGTCTTTCAAAGAGAATTCGTAAAAATCGAAATAACTTCACAGATCTTCATTGTAAAGGGTTTAAACACTGTTTGTTCAATGAACCATGAACAATTAATGAACATGCACCTGTGGACCGGTCGTTAAGACACTAACAGTTTACAGACGGTAAGAAATTATGGTCACAGTTATGAAAATTTAGGACACTAAAGAGGCCTTTCTACTGTCTCTGAAAAACACCAAAAGAAAAATGCCCACGGTCCCTGCTCATCTGCGTGAACGTGCCTTTGGCATATGCTGCAAGGAGGCATGAGGACTGCAGATGTGGCCAGGGCAAAAAATTGAAATGTCCGTACTGTGAAATGCCTAAGATAGCGCTACAGGGAGACAGGACGGACAGCTGATCGTCCTCGCAGTGGCAGACCACGTGTAACAACACCTGCACAGGATCGGTGCATCCGAACAACACACCTGCGGGACAGGTACAGGATGGCAACAACAAGTGCCTGAGTTACACCAGGAATGCACAATCCATCCATCAGTGCTCAGGCTGTCCGCAATAGGCTGAGAGAGGCTGGACTGAGGGCTTCTAGGCCTGTTGTAAGGCAGGTCCTCATCAGACATCACCGGCAACAACGTTGCCTATGGGCACAAACCCACCATCGCTGGACCAGACAGGACTGGCAAAAAGTGCTCTTCACTGACGAGTCGCGGTTTTGTCTCACCAGGCGTGATGGTCGGATTTGCGTTTATCAGTGAAAGAATGAACGTTACATTGAGGCCTGTACTCTGGAGCAGGATCGATTTGGAGGTGGAGGGTCCGTCATGGTCTGGGGCGATGTGTCACAGCATCATCGGACTGAGCTTGTTGTCATTGCAGGCAATCTCAACACAACATCCTCCTCCCTCATGTGGTACCCTTCCTGCAGGCTCATCCTGACATGACCCTCCAATATGACAATGCCACCAGCCATACTGCTCGTTCTGTGCGTGATTTCCTGCGAGACAGGAATGTCAGTGTTCTGCCATGGCCAGCGAAGAGCCCATATCTCAATCCCATTGAGCATGTCTGGGACCTGTTGGATCAGAGGGTCAGGGCTAGGGCCATTCCCCCCAGAAATGTCCGGGAACTTGCAGGTGCCTTGGTGGAAGAGTGGGGTAACGTCTCACAGCAAGAACTGGCAAATCTGGTGCACTGCAGTACTTAATGCAGCTGGTGGCCACACCAGATACTGACTGTTACTTTTGATTTGACCCCCCTTTGTTCAGGGACACTTTATTCAATTTCTGTTAGTCACATGTCTGTGGAACTTGTTCAGTTTATGTCTCAGTTGTTGAATCTTATGTTCATACAAATATTTACACATGTTAAGTTTGCTGAAAATAAACGCAGTTGACAGTGAGAGGACGTTTCTTTTTTTGCTGAGTTTATACGGCATATGTGTTTGGCGCACAAGGAAGGAGGAGATGGGGAGAGGAGGGAATAGAAATCACTGTTGCCCAAATAGAAATCACGAGGAAGGGATATGTGTGGGTGGGACAGAGAGAAGAAAGAGCAGCGATAACACGGGTAGGTCTATCCATATCTTTTTAGATCGGGCGCTATTCTAATAATCTGTATTCAGGGCATGGTGGGGAACTGAGAGTGACTTGTCTGAGGTTCTGTGCTATTACTATAACCATCCAGGAAAACACCCAAATAGAGAGAGAGAGAGAGAGAGAGTGTATGTGTGTGTGTGCACACTAAGGTGCGGAGAGTCAGTGCGGGTGATCAGTTCAAGTGTTCAGCAGTCTGATGGCTTGTAGATAGAAACTGTCTCTGAGCCTGTTGGTATCAGACCTCAGGCTTCGATACCGTCTGCCCGACAGTAAGGGAGTGAACAGCTCGTGGCTGGCATGTGTGGGGTCCTTGATGACGCTGCGTTACTTCCTCAGGCACCGTTTCAAGTAGATGTCCTGGATGGGTGGGAACATGGCCCCAATGATATATTGGGCCATCTTCACCACCCTCTGGAGGGGGTTGCGGTTGTGGACGGAGCAATTCACTTGTGCTTTATTCCAGTGTGTGTGTGTGAGTATGTGTGTGTGTGTGTTTGTCTCTTTGACCAGGACCATGACATGAATCTAACTCGGAATGTGTCGGGCTAGAGAGGGACCCTACAAACTAAGGTGTCAGCACTGCAGCCGTTGGTCGAACCAACGGGGTCAGCACTTCTGTCACGTGTGTCACAAGCGACCACCATGGGTGACCAGCACTCAGCAGAAATGTCAGAGCCCTGAAAATGGTGGCACAGACTTTAGGAGAAAATCATTATAGGGAGAGGTCAGTTAGGACTGCAGCGCAGAGCTGATGGAAGACCTTGGGTGTCAGTCTTGACAGGTGCAACGTAGATTTGTTTTGCTAGTGTTGTCATTAGTGGGTTCTAGAGCTCAGCTTGTAAAGGTCTTTGTGGTAAATGTTTTGGTACACCTACTGGAGAGCTCTTCTTTGTCTACACCAATTCAGCATCTCTCTTAAGCCTTAGCTCCACCCATCTCTTTAAGCATTCACATGTGATGCCATGTGCTAAACAGAGTGAATAGTTTAGTAAACAACCAAAGATTTCAAGACTAAAAGTGGTAAATGTAGAAGCCTACAATAAGGAAAAACTATGCACTTTATCTAGTTTTATTGAAACAATTATTTCACCTTTATTTAACCAGGTAGGCCAGTTGAGAACAAGTTCTCATTTACAACTGCGACCTGGCCAAGATAAAGCAAAGCAGTGCGACAAAAACAACAATACAGAGTTACACATAAACAAACGTACAGTCAGTAACACAATAGAAACATCTATGTACAGTGTGTGCAAATGTAGAAGAGTAGGGAGGTAAGGCAGTAAATAGGCCATAGATGCAAAATAATTACAATTTAGCATTAACACTGGAGTGATAGATGTGCAGATGATGATGTGCAAGTAGAGATACTGGAGTGCAAAAGAGCAAGAGGATAAGTAACAATATGGGGATGAGGTAGTTGGGTGTGCTATTTACAGGTTGGCTGTGTACAGGTACAGTGATCGGTAAGCTGCTCTGACAGCTGAAGCTTAAAGTTAGAGAGGGAGATATAAGACGCTAGTCCTTGGCCTACAGTGCATTCAGAAAGTATTCAGACCCCTTGACTTTTCCACATTTTGTTACATTACAGCCTTATTGTAAAATTGCTTAAATAGTTTTCCCCCCTCATCAATATACACACAATACCCCATAATGTCAAAGCAAAAACATTTTGGGGGGAAATTTTTGCATTATCACATTTACATAAGTATTCAGACCCTTTACTCAGTACTTTGATGAAGCAGCTTTGGAAGTGATAACAGCCTCACGTTTTTTGGGGTAGAGGCTACAAGCTTGGCACACCTGTATTTGGGGAGTTTCTCCCCAGATCCTCTCAAGCTCTGTCAGGTTGGAAGGGGAGCGTCGCTGCACAGCTATTTTCAGGTCTCTCCAGAGATGTTAGATCGGGTTCAAGTCCGGACTCTGGCTGAGTCACTCAAGGACATTCATTAACTTGTCCCGAAGCCACTCCTGCGTTGTCTTGGCTGTGTGCTTAGGGTTGTTGATGTGTTGGAAGGTGAACCTTTGCCCCAGTCTGAGGTCCTGAGCGCTCTGGAGCAGGTTTTCATCAAGGATCTCTCTGTACCTTGCTCTGTTCATCTTTCCCTCTGTCCTGAATACTCTCCCAGTCCCTGCCTCTGAAAAACATCCGCACAGCATGATGATGCCACCATCATGCTTCACCATAGGGATGGTGTCAGGTTTCCTCCAGGCGTGACACTTGGCATTCGGGCCAAAGAGTTCAATCTTGGTTTCATCAGAAATGGTCTGAGGTGCCTTTTGGCAAACTCCAAGCAGTTTGTCATGTGCCTTTTAGGAGTGGATTCTGTCTGGCCACTCTACCATAAAGGCCTGATTGGTGGAGTCCTGCAGAGATGGTTGTCCTTCTAGAAGGTTCTCCCATCTCCACAGAGGAACTCTGGAGCTCTGTCAGAGTGACCATCGGTTTCTTGTTCACCTCCCTGACCAAGGCCCTTCTCCCCCGATTGCTCAGATTTGGTTTAAACTTCTTCCATTTAAGAATGATGGAGGCCAATGTGTTCTTGAAGACCTTCAATGCTGCATAAATGTTTTGGTACCCTTCCCCAGACCTGTGCCGTGACACAATCCTGTCTCAGAGCTCTACGGACAATTCCTTTTGCCTCATGGCTTGGATTTTTCTCCGACTTGCACTTTCAACTGCAGGACCTTATACAGACAGGTTTGTGCCTTTCCAAATCATGTCCAATCAATTGAATTTACCACAGGTGGACTCCAATCAAGTTGTAGAAACATCTCAAGGATGATCAATGGAAAAAGGATGCACCTGAGCTCAATTTCAAGTCTCATTGCAAAGGGTCTGAATGCTTATGTAAATATGGTATTTCTGTTTTCGATTTGTCATTATGGGGTATTTTGTGTAGATTGATTAGGAAAAACATTTATTTAATCCATTTTAGAATAAGGCTCTAATGTAACAATATGCGGAAAAGGGGAAGGAGTCTGAATACTTTACGAATACACTGTAGATGAATGAATGCTTTACGGCAGACTGGAACCATTTAACTCTGTTTTGTTTGTAGCTACATCTTGTTTGGCCAGCATTGTGTCAAGTCACACCGGTTCACACTGACCGTGGCATGTACAGAAAGTAGCCCATCACTTTTCCCAACTGATCTGTCAATAGCGCCTGCTAAATTCAGGGCATCAATATTGTTGAGAAAAGTAGCAAAATGTAATATCTTTCAAAAACGTCACTGTAGGAAGGACTATCAACACATACTGAGCAGCTCACGTTATAGACAGAAGCATGGTAAATGGCAGACCAATCCAAACTCATCTACCGGCATGTCCAGCCCATCCATTATCTCAGCCAATCATGGCCAGCGGGAAGGTTCCTGTCATTTTCCTTGGCTAAGCCTACGAGGCTCATAGTTTAACAATTGTATTCGTATTTACAGATGGAATACAAGTTTGTAAATAAGGCACATGAAAGTTCACATGTTCCAGAAGGCATTTCTACACAAAAATACATTTTGATAAAAAAATACATGTTTAAGTTCAAATGCCTCTCCTGTGAAGCAGTGACGTACGACATACGCCTAGTTCCCTGAAACAAGTCACAAATGAAAAACATCATACAGAATCATACAGAAGATGAATAGCAAATCGAGAGCTTGGGACTATGAGGATCTATCTGCATTTCTGTCCAAATTGTATATTGACAGCCTTGTTCTGTTCAATGTTCTCTACCTATATAGTATAGAATACAAGATACACCATTGAAACCATTGAGGGCTTGGAACTTAAAGCCAATTATCTCAAAATCATCTTTTTGCAGATAGAACCTTTTAGTCCCAAGCTCTCGAAAATCTCATGAAATGGAAAAGTGTTTTGTCTTTGCTTCAACAGCCAAACTGTGTACCCTTCGTCAACATGCCCCTTGCCCATTGCCGTACTCTGTTTCTGACGAACCACGAATGGAATCTAACAACTAACGTCGACAGGTTTCCAGGTGTTCTGCAAAAGAAGAGTCAGGCTGTGTATTTGCGTTGTTTTTTTTTTAGCTCACTCTGGCCTAGAACCTTACAGTAGAGTGGTTGGTAATGAATTAGTTTTAAAACAACCTGTCGAGTGTGCCAGAAATTCACCAGGACAAGAGGTGCACTGTTTGCCTCGGCGTGCAGTGGACGGGGGAGACAAATTGGCACTCTCGCCGGGCAAGGCCAGGGGGGCAAAGTGTACACGTTCCACTGCCATATTTCTAAATGCATGCAGCTGGCCTATCTCAGTTTTCAATCCCCATTCGAAATAAATACGCAATGAAACAGATGGAGATATGACTGGCTAAATTGGACTAGGCTGTCCAAATATTGTATCACCTCATGGAAGCTTTTAAAGGTCATTCAAACTATTTTAAATGTTGTTGTAGGCAAGTTTGCACTTGTACACACCCAAAATGCCCACGCACATACATGTGCACATACACACACTATCTGTACAATACTCTGTACTATTTTGGTGTAGTGAAACAATTTAATCTGATAGTCTCTATCTCTCGCTACAGTTGTTGTCAGTCGACCCTGCAATGCCCACTCAAGTAAAAGGTCAGGAGTAGAACGATATCTATCTCTTACTTGGGCCAAGAAATTGCTGTTTCCCCAAGCATAGAACAAGTTACATGGAAAGAAAAAATAGCTGTAGTTTAGAATCAAAATGAAAATTATTGTAGAGTTCTTAGTAGACCAATGGTTCAGGTGGTAAACTGACATACCATATAGCTATTTAGCTAATGATTTTATCAAAAGCAACTTCCAGTAGAGTGAATACATACAGTGTTCATATTATTTGTGACGACAGCGGGATACAAACCTACGGCCCTGGCGTTGCTAGCACCACACTTAACACCAACTGAACACATTCAGCAAAAGCCACAAAATACACAAATGGTTTTCTGAAAATAAGTAAATACCACAGGAGTCCTCTTACATTTGGGAACTTCACAGTGCTATTGATCAAACAACCATGAAAAGGGAGGCTCTCTCCCTCAGTTATGCACATCAACAACTAATACTAGCCAGAGCGAAATTAGCTCAAATCTAACGAGGAAACGCTATCTAGATAAACCCTCTCAAACTTTTTAACCAAGTTAACCATCAACATTTCACTGATAAACGATGGGGAATAGTAGCCTGCTTGTCCTTCTGCAGCTTGCCTGCTAATGCATGCTTGACCCAACCCACCATAGGGCACTCTGTTCACATCAGTAGAGTGTCAACTGATGTCACACGACGCCCATACACGTGGTCTATGGTTGTGAGGCCGATTGGACATACTGCCAAATTCTATACAATTATGTCTAATGGCAATTTATAGCAGAGAAATTAACATTAAATTCTGTAGCAACAGCTCTGGTGGACATTCCTGCAGTCAGCATACCAATTGCATGCTAGCTAACCAAATGACACCTGCATCTGTAGCTGTAGCCACTGAAAAACGATATGAGGGGGAAAAGTCAGTAACTCACCTACTCCTCCAGTGACATGACAACACGGCAGGTCTAAATCAGTAATCCAGATCAGAGTCCGAAAGGTCCAGAACGGCAGGCAGTCTCGGGGCCACCCAACAGCTAGCTAGCTAGCTAACGTTGGGCTCCGTGTTTTTAGCTTGCTAAATAAATAGCTAGCTACATAAATAGATACACTTGCCCAGAGGTGTCAAACTCAATCAGCACATCAACCATATTGAAAAAACATAACGAATTCGCAGGCCAGACATATCCTTTTTTTAATTTATTTTTTTACAAAAAAACTGCAACCCAAACTGGCCCAAAAAAATATGGCCCTTTATAATGTCAACTATTAAAACAAAAGTAATATTATATTTGTTCAGCCTTTGCTGCTATGCTTGCAGACGTGCATAATATGTTGCAAACCTAATCAAAAAGTAAGTTATAATTTCAATATACAAAAACGTAGCTACTGTATAGGTTGTTGAAACATTTAAACTTAAAACGTGTTTTTCATTTTATTGCACTGCATGGATCAACAGTGCGGTTGAATGCAGCATTGCTGTATGGTAAACTCAAAATGAAGCTATTGTAGTTGAGTAGCCAACCTAGGCTACTGCTCAAATGTTGCTCTAATAGGCCTAAATATTTCTATGTTGAATTGTGTTTTGCTTTTTGTTTATTAATTGTCAAAGTCACTGCAACATTTTTGTAGCCTAGCTAGGACTGTGGCATGCGTCTGTACACTTTCACTCTGCTGCACGCTGTAAATGGGACACACGAAAGTAATACAATTGAAGTTAAATTCGCCAATGCCATCACATCAGGCTGTAATTTCCTAAAGTAGATGATTCAACTGTTGACTCATTGATACTCGCTTGTGTGTACTATTCGACCCACAGGCCTTGTGTTTAACACATGTGCGCTAGCCTATTAACCACGTTATGACTGACTTGTGATCATTGCCCTTGCTAGTTTGATTGTATTGACATTCCCAGCCTGAGTTACAAGTCGTCCGTTTTTGTTAAAAATATTGAGTCATTGAAACTGAAACGGTGCATCCCGAATGGGTTGTGACAGCAAACAATGCACCAGGCGAGCTGGGATTTACAGCCAATGTACACTGGCGGGGAAGGCAGAAGGGCGGATACACCCTGCAGCCAGGGAGTCCTCGATGTAGGTCTCCGGACCTGACCGAGAGTACAGTCGTCCCCGGAGCGGTGTGGTGCCTGGGAGAAGGGCGATCCCGCAGTTTATAGGGTCGGTGCGGTGGGAGTGAAGTGGCCCGGGCCTTACTGAAAACCTCCTGGAGGTCCTTGGACTCCGCGGGAATGGTGGAGAGGTCCGGCGCAACTTCCGAGCCCACAGGAAGACGTCCCAGGGCAGGCTACGCTGACTTCATACAATGGGCGTGGCAGAACGGGCTCCAGCCCATGATGGCACCAGCAGTCCAGTCTATGAGGGATTGTGTCACCAAGAGAATCCTAATACCACAGGATCCTGAGGAGACTTAATTAGTATGAATTGGATTGCCTCGCTCTGGTTCTCTGACACTCATAGGTTGATTGGAGTGGTATTGTGGGTGACCCGGCCTATAGAGCGCCCGCCCAGCGCTCTAACGTCCATGGGAATGGAGAGGGGCTGAGTGGGGATGCCCAGCTCGGACACCAGGGAACTTGTCGAATAACGATTCCGGGTTCCAGCAACTCTCAGCTGCAAATGAGCAGAAATCCACTGCATAGTCTGCCACACTGCGGGAGTCTTGTCGAAGCTGGAGTAACTTCCAGGCAGCCTTTCTCCCGGACCATGGAGAATCGAAAACCTTTATCTCCACAAACTCCTCCAGACTGAAGCATACCACCGACTGTTGTTCCCACACGACCGTAGCCCAGGTGAGAGCCATCCCGGACATCAGCGTGATGAGATACACTATCTTCGAGCGGTTTGAGGGGAAGGAGGAGGGCTGCAGCTCAATGATGAGAGAACACTGCGTGGGAAATGCCCTACAGGTTCCCGACTCTCCAGCAAAGCGTTTCGGGGGAGGTAAGTGGGGTTCCCGGGAAACTGGGGTGGCTGGGGAGGCAGCGCTGCTAACAGACGGTTTACTGAGGGGCTGGGAGGTTACCGTCATGGTAGGCTGCCTGACAGATAACCCGCGGAATTGCTCCAGCAATGTGTACAACGAGCGGTCATGGTGTTCAGCCAAGGTCTGGAACCCTTCTATAAGACCACGTAGCAAGTCCTCGTGCCTTCCAATGGTGGCTCCTTGGGAGGAGACGGCGTTGCAAAGCTGGTCCGAGTCTGCTGGTTCCGCACTGGCCAGTTCGTACTGTCAAGGCGCAGGAGAAGACCCAGATGCAGACAGTTTCGAGGTAACAGAAGTTTATTACAAAAACAGTGGGGTAGGCAAACGACAGGTCAAGGGCAGGCATAGGTCCGTAATCAGAGCAGAGTCCGAAAGGTACAGAATGGCAGGCAGGCTCAGGGTCAGGGCAGGCAGAATGGTCAAACCCGGGAAAACTAGAAAACAGGAACTAGAGAAAGACAGGAGCAAGGAAAAAATGCTGGTAGGCTTGACGCCACAAAACGAACTGGCCAACTCGGAATTGTAAGTTGGGAACTCAGGCCTCATTCTAGAGCTACGACCTGAAGATCACTGACGTCATCATGATTCGACCTTGTTTTTTCCGAGTTCCCAGTTGTCTTGAAAACACCATAAATCCAGAGAATGCCAGACTTTGATGACAAAGTTTGATGACAAAATTTGCCCACGAAGGACTGCCTCGACACCTTCCTGTTGAAGTGAACACAGTACAACAAGGTAAGTCCAAAATGTCTTGTATGCTGCTGTATAAGGATGTAATATGCCAGGGAGATATGTATACTGTAGCTAAGAAAGGAATACTAAGTGTATGTTGTGTAGTAAGCTGTTAGTAGCACATGTGCCTCACCCTAATAATTTGGTCTATTTTCCCCTCTTAATTTTGCAAACTGTTCTGACTTGGTGGTGCACATGTAGCCTATAACCTGTTTTAGAGAAATGTAATTATTGAAAATTGTAAGAGCTTTCATTGTCTGCTTATATGCCCCCTTCATTTATCCTATGGTTCTGACTTGGTGTACAGGGAGAACATTGTAAGAACGGCCCATGTTTGGAATTCCGTCGTTGTACATTTCAAAAGTGCTGAACAAATAGTTATATTGACTACGTCCGTTCTAGCTCGCTCATTAATGTCTTAACCGAAATTACGGATTGCCTCTTATAAACTTGTCGTCCCCTTATGCCATAGTTTGTACATCTCAATTCCCAGTAGAAAGCACATTTGTTAAAGCAAGTCAGCCATATCCGCTATGTTTACTTTAAAGGCAGTAAATTAGGCTGAATGAACTGTTTCACTGCCAGACAAGGCTCTGCTGATAGCCAGGTGTAGCGATGGTAAGGTGTTGGGACTGCTGTTGGGACAGCTTTATGTAGGCCCTAACAGTTTTTGGGCACCGTTTGGCACCGTTATAGTGCAATTAATGTATTGTTTAGTGTTGTGTGTGTGGGGTGTGGGGGGGGGGGGGTTTGCACCACCAAGATTTACAGTGCTTTCGGAAAGTACTTTTCCCACATTTTAATACATTACAGCCTTATTCTAAAATGGATTAAATAATTTTTTTCACCAATCTACACACAATATGCCATATTGATAAAGCGAAAACAGCTTTGTAGAGATTTTTTGCAAATGTGTAAAAAAAAACTACTTCTTTACATAACTACTCAGACCCTTTGCTATGAGACTCGAAATTGAGCCAAGATTTACAGTGCTTTCGGAAAGTACTTTTCCCACATTTTATTACATTACAGCCTTATTCTAAAATTGATTAAATAATTTTTTTCACCAATCTACACACAATATGCCATATTGATAAAGCAAAAACAGCTTTGTAGAGATTTTTTGCAAATGTGTAAAAAAAAAACTACTTCTTTACATAACTACTCTGACCCTTTGCTATGAGACTCGAAATTGAGCTCAGTTGAAACCTGTTTCCATTGATCATCCTTGAAATGTTTCTACAACTTGATTGGAGTCCACCTATGGTAAATTCAATTGATTGGACATGATTTGGAAAGGCACACACCTGTCTATATAAGGTCCCACCATTGACAGAGCATGTCAGAGCAAAAACCAAGCCATGAGATCGAATGAATTTCCCGTAGAGCTCCGAGATTGTGTCGAGGCACAGATCTGGGGAAGGGTACCAAAACATTTCTGCTGCATTGAAGGTCCCCAAGAACACATTGGCCTCCATCATTCTTAAATGGAAGAAGTTTGAACCACCAAGACTCTTCCTAGAGCTGGCCGACTGGCCAAACTGAGCAATAGGAGCAGAATGGCCTTTGTCAGGGAGGTGACCAAGAAGCCGATGGTCACTCTGACAGAGCTCCAAGGTTCCTCAGAGAAACAAGATTCTCTGGTCTGATGAAACCAAGATTGAACTCTTTGGCCTGAATGCCAAGCGACACATCTGGAGGAAACCTTACATCTTCCTTACGGTGAAGCATGGTAGTGGCTGCATCATGCTGTGGGGATGTTTCTCAGCGGCAAGGACTAGGAGAGTAGTCAGGATCAAGGCAAAGATGAATGGCCCTGATACTCTACAAAGAGCAATGAGAAAGTGAATTGAAGCCGGGGTAAGTTAATCAAAAACAAGCCAAATCACAGAAAAAGCGTCTGGAACCGACTATAAAATTCCATTTACATAAAACATTTAGATTGACTTCAGAAAGAGGAAAATTCTCCTTTACTTCAAAAATGAGGTTGGTTGGTCGTATAAGCAAATGTATAGCAACCCAAAAATTGAGTGTTTAAATCTCATCATGGACAACTAGCATTTTGTCCAATTACCAGCTTTGCATCGACTTACTACTTTTTAGCTACTTTGCAACTACTTAGCATGTTCGCTAACCCTTCCCCTAACGCTAACCTTTAACATATCTCCTAACCTTAACCCTTTCACCTCACTCCTAACCGTAACCCCTAGCCTAGCTAACGTTAGCCACCTAGCTAACATTAGCATTAGACACCTAGCTAACATTAGTTACAACAAATTGGAATTGGTAACATATCCTACGTATCCTACGTATTGCATTCATAACATAGTTTACAATTGAAATTCATAACATATCATACAACTGCAATTCGTAACATACCATATGAATTGTAATTCATAACATATGTGAAATGGATGATGGACATCCACAAATTGATACTTACACATACAAAACTATCCATACAGAATAATACGAAATGCTATGAGATTAGGTTGCCGCCTGTAGTAGCACACAGTCAAAAGAAAAGGAAATGGATTTTAACTACGTGATTAAATGAGTCTGTTTTCAACAAATCGACTGTTTTAGAGTATTGTATTTTAACCAAGCAAGATAAATAAACGTGAAATCACTATTGAGTAAATGACCAAAATCATTTTGGAAGGAAGGATTCAAGAAATTTAAATGGTCTGTCAAAGTCGATGGGTAATTCTCAAAATGCATACAACGGAAATTGGAGCACGGGAGGGTCGGTGTACGATTCCAAATAAAAGTATGCGAAATGGAGCATGGAGGGCACTTCTCAAAATGCAAACTCCGTTTGTACATATTTTGAAGCATGCATTGATGCAAGCTTCAACGGAAAGTATGCAAAGAAATATGACGCAAACACGTAAAAAATGTGATAACATTTCTTTAAATCAATGGCGGCCGTTATTTGAGCTGAAGCAAGAGAAAATACACTCAGACTTAAGAATGAAATGTTTTATATTCACATCTCATATGTTGCCCAACGACAATATTTGATAGGTTAATAAATACAGTCCCCGATACCAGTATAAAACATTTATGGAAGTACAGTATATATGGAGACTGTGTACTGACAAAAATTAGATACAGGTTAGATACAAGTAAAAAATAAAAATGTTCCCTGGTCTTATATCTCAGAAATAGGACACTTCCTTTTAATTTTTTTTTTTTGGGGGGGGGGGGGGGGGGGGGGGGGGGGACTATGTTGTTCCATGTAGTGAATCTGTTATTCAATGCGTATGTATAGGCTAATAGCATAAAGGCCCACATTTTTTTGATACTTCAAGTGGTCTGAAAATTCTAAATCAAATAGCAAAAAGAATAAAAGAGGCAGACAAGTGACAGTGACTGTGGTGGTGTGTACTACTGTGTGGGTCTTGCTAGAACAAAGGAGGGATCAGCTCTCAGACTCAAGGAAGAGGTCGTTGCCCTCACCTGTGAGAGGCACGCTATCCCTACGGCAGGATTTACTAAATTCAATGAACATCTTGTGAAAACCAACCCGTCAATATTTAAGATTGGAACACAGAAACCTTGATATTTTTTGGTACAGTTGTCATTAATTTATTTTCACATGGCAATCATAGACTAAATCCATCATTCTGATGTGTGGAATATAGTGGAGGTGGTTGCTGTGTGGGTGGGAGATTCTGCCTGTCACTTGTTCTCAACAGGCACCCAGTCTCAGAAGGGGGACTTGAAGGAGACTGCAAAGTCCAGGCACTGCTGTTCGCTTTGTTCAGAGTATTTGCAGTGCTAGTGTTTTTAGTTCATCTGTGTCTCTCACATATTATGTGCCCAGTATTATAGAGCAAGACAACTTTCTTAGCAGATAATGACAACCATAGCTGTAGATGATGTAATGACAACAGTAGCTGCAGGTGATGTAATGAAAAGTTGGAGGGTGGTTGGTAATGGAGGACATTAGGTGGATCCACGTCTGTGTGTTTGGCAGAAACCCCTAGGTCATGGAGAACAGAAGCAGAGTTGAAGGGAACAGGGTAGGAGACAGACGTAAACAAGCAAACACACAGGTTACACTTTACTGTGAGAACATTTGATGGATTAACGCAGAGATATGTACTTTTCAACACTTCTGGAAGGTGTAGCCTACCTCAAGCTGGTCCCCCTCCGACTCAGAGCACAGAGAATCAGACTGATCCGAACTCACTGGTTCTGGTAGATGGGATACCTCCCGGGGGGCTCGGACAGTCGATGGTCCTAAAGTCATTTGGAGAGGTAAATTGAAGAGGTAAATTTTTATAAGTTTAGCATAACAACCATTTCTTGCTTTCTCAAATGTCAACCAAAGCTTAACGTACTTTGTCATTTGGGCTTCACTGAAGTGTAGGGCGTCAATGCTTCCAGTGGTAGACCGTCCAACTGCTCCAACTGTAGAAGATAGTTGGCTTCCTAGGGTTACCATAAGAAAAATATCAGTGTTAGGGAAACTTAAACTAGCTTCAGGTTATTTTGTGTGCAAATGCAAATAGTTATTATATGACATTTTTTATATTCACTTTAACAGATGGTGACCACAGCTAGGAGCAGCGAGGTTTCCAAGGTCTCTGCCTTCCTTTCGTCCTTCTTCCAAACCAAGTAATTCGCCCGGATGTCGTAGCACTTGGTCCCCTTCTTGACTCTGCTCCGGTAGCTCTCCTCCTGTTTCTCCTGCGCCTTGTCCATGTTCAGTCTCACCTTGTTTGATGACAGGAACACATGCAATTATATTTCATATTACAAATACATTTCTTACATAGCTCTTGGAGGTCCAGAAAATAAGTAAACAATGGACAATCATTTTTACATGGTCAAAGACCTCCACATCCTTCTCAGTCCGTGTCTGAAGGTCATTCTTGAAGGCGTTCTGATCTGGTTCGACAATTTCCACCACATCAGGTGGGGTTTCAGTGATCTGAAAGATCGTTATGCAAAAATAGCAATAGACAAACACTAAGTCAATCACTAGGGTCTGGTTGGTCCATTCACCAAACCTGGAGGAGGGGGTAGGAAAGCGATATCTATTGACAATGTAAGATATTGAAATATATCTGATTATCTACCATGGAAAAACAAAAACAGATTGTAACAAAATAAATCAAACAAACCATTGGTGACAGAATATAACCTTTGACATCCGTACCTTGTTCCAGGGTTAATGTGCTCGGTCACTCAAGATGACCTCAGGAGAACCGTGGGTGTTGAAGATGTCCACCATATCCTTGGAGGTGGTCTCACTAGTTTTGTAGCATAAAAAACAAAAATAGATTTTTGGTTCCAAGCACCCTTTTTAATGGGTTACAGATGGGTATTTAGAGTTAAGCGCGTTCTCTTCCTTTACTGAACTTAAATGAGTATTGCCTACATCCACTTGGTAAAGTGATCGGTTGCCGTCAGACACCAGCTGTTGCCTTTCCTGGATTTCGTGAATGGGCCGATGAGGTCCATCCCTAACATTTAAAACAATAGAGAGAAGATTACTTTATTCTTACCCGTATCTGCGTCATACAGTATGCAGACTTTCATATTTGTAAGGATACTGACACACACACATTCTATAATATTGAACTCTGCTGTGAACAAATAAAGCAACCATTACAAAGCAACTTATCAGGGCAAAATTTGAATTGGGACACTTACCGTCCATGTGCCATGGTGAAACAACTTTGATGGGCTTCAACTCCGGCGCCACAGTCTTCACCCTCTCAAACTTCTGGCAGGCTAGACAGGTACTTACCTTTAAGCAAAAAGTGACACATTGAAACATTGTGTGCTCTCTGATATGACATTCATTGAAATCATAATAATTTCACGTATAATAGAATGTGATTGATAAACAAAAGGTTATTTCACTTACCCAGCTGTCCACCTCCTTGACAATTCCCTGTCAGAAGAAGCGTAGGTTGATTTTGGCAATCAGGCGCTTCACTGAATTGGCCAGCAAGCGTCACAGTCAGCACGGCCTCCTTCTCCTCCTTAGCAAAAATCACCCTCTTGTGTGGTTGGCCATCCTTCCCCCGTAGGTAGATATGATTACCTAACAAGTTGGAAGAGATGTTGAAATACTCAAGTCTAAGTACATTTGCACTGCTGTCTTTCCCTCTGTTTCTCTCTCCCTGTCTGTCTTCCACCCTCTT
Organism: Salvelinus namaycush; assembly: GCF_016432855.1. Classification (NCBI taxonomy): domain Eukaryota; kingdom Metazoa; phylum Chordata; class Actinopteri; order Salmoniformes; family Salmonidae; genus Salvelinus; species Salvelinus namaycush. The sequence continues at coordinate 37,108,818 of NC_052307.1, read as the reverse complement.
CCCACCTCTCTCTTTCATCCCTTCTCAATCCCCCCCCCCCCCCCCCCCCCCCACCCTCTCTGTCTGTCTGGTGAAGACACCTAGTTAAGGGCATTTGGAATTACCATCATTGCTTACACCTATCCATTTGATTGATCAGGTTTAACTTATAGCTAGACACCTCAACATATACAGTAACTATATCAGTGGAGGCTGCTGAGGGAAGGACGGCTCATAATAATGGCTGGAATGGAGTCAATTGAATGGTATCAACCACGTGTTTGATAGATTCCATTTACTCCCTTCCAGACATTATCAGCCATCCTCCCCTCAGCAGCCTCCACTGAACATTATGTATAGCTAGCAACTAGCTAGCGTTAGATGGAAAATGGTTGTACGTAACTTTTATCAGATAACTGGACGGCTTTAGTTAACTCCTTAACGTTACACTGAATTGTGACTTTCTCTGAAATGTTGCGCCTCTTGTCGAGATCAGTGGTGTCTTCAGAACACGTCGCCTGGTTGGAAAGGTGAAAGATCTCAAGAGATGCCATTGAAGTGCAAGCTACATACAAACAGAAAGCTGCAATAACCCGTTACAGTAGCCTGCTAGTAGAGGGGGACACTATTTTGCATGACAGGCCCCTAGAAACGAGTTTGGGAAAGCCTTCCCTGCAATACTGCCCAGGGACACAGTGATTTATGGCAAAGTGGCGGATTGTGGGCATGCGCCTGTCACAGAGAAACGCAAACACCAGCTGGTTGACAGAGTGCTGGGCCATCTCTATGCACTTGATGTCCTTCTCCCACCGGAACATTCAACTCCTCCACTGTGTGACGTCAGAGTAGACCACCATTGTCCCAGGGAACATTTGGATGGACTACCTCCAAATCAGCCGGCATCTGACGCACCAGGGCTGTCCCCTTTGTGTGCCCCAAGTCGTTTCCACCGAGGTGGATGACTATGATAAAGTACATTCACACCTCGGTGAGAGAGAATATTTCAGAACCCTTCCATTGAGAACAGCTCATCCATATTTTGCACTCCTGTAGTCCTCTAGCAAGTTACATTGTGTAATCGCATAGTAAATATTTGCTTCCGTCTGTTTCCCTGCCCTTGACAATTTGATTATGAGCTGGGATCTTATCAATACACTCAATTAAAAACGCACAACATTGTGAAGGTTCATAAGGAGAGCATGTGCTAAGGTGTATGTTGTATAATAATGTTGCAAAATCACCTTCCAGCGTAAAAAACACAGGTAATAAAATATAAAGTTAAGTGAGAATTGGCATTGGTCTGAAGGTGAAAAAAGAGGAAATTCACATGACCATCACAATGCCTATTCCATCCATGCTCTACCAGCACACCGCTTTGACCTACAGTAGCTATGTCAATATTGTACTTCAAACTATGTTTAGGCAGGTTGCTTAGGATTCAAACCTTCTCAAATAGCCTAATTTATACTCTTCACAGACATAATGGACTTCAATGTCCTGCTATTCAAATTATGTATACATCTCTCATTTGGCTGTATGTATTTTTAGTTATAGGCCTATTGTAAATGTGTATTATTGTTGCGTCGCCATCTTGATTGCAAAAATAAAAGTACAAACCTTACTTTAAGCTACACATTTTGACACTGGTAATGAACTGTCCATTGATCAGCACAGCAATTGATAACACAGGACCATGTTTGAAACAAGTGGTTCTGAGCTTAAATCAATTGGACACAGGTAAGCTAACAATTAAAGAATCAGGAATGCAGACAGGCTCTGAGCTACTGTGTCCAACATGCCACCACCTCTTGTTATGTTGGGCACCTACTTAACAAAAAAGGACATATGTTTTTGTAAAATAAAGGTTTAAGGAAATACAGGCATGCACCACATTACTACAAGACAAAACAGCTCAATCAAGCCTGGTGGTCTTATAAGTAGAAAAGCAAAGTGTGTATTAATATATTTTTTTTTTAAAGCATGAAAAGGTAACGTAATGGGATAATATCTTACTGTGGGGTGTGAAGAATCCAATACTGTAACTTGTATGCGGTACAAATCACATTATTGTGGAAGCACCTCCTCTATCAGGAATCAAGGTAAGACCCAAGTGCAGACTGTGAAGTAACGATGTTTAGTGTGACCATAGGGGTAGGAAAACAACAAGTCAAGGCAGGGGTCGACAATCCAGAGGAGAGGCCAAGGTACAGGACAGCCGGCAGTCTCAGGGTAAGGTCAGGCAGAGGTCGGTAATCCAGAGGTGGAGCAAAGGTACAGGACGGCAGGCAGGCTCAGAGACAGGCAGGTAACAGGGTCAGGACAGGCAAAGGTCAAAAACCAGGAGGACAAGGGAAAAAGAGCGACTAGGTACAAACAGGAGCTGAGCCAAACCGCTGACAGGCTTGAACAAACAAGACAAACTGTCAACAGACAGATAGAAAACACAGGTATAAATACACAGGGGATAATGGGGAAGATGAGCGACACCTGGAGGGGGGTGGAGACAATCACAAGGACAAGCGAAACAGATCAGGGCGTGACACCTCTCAGCATATGAATTAGGCTGTTTGAGAAGGTTTGAATCCTGCCTACACATAGTTTGAAGTACAAATCCAACATAGCTACTGTAGTAGGTGAACGCTGTGTGCTGGAGAACCTTGGTAGAGCATGGATGGAATAGGCATTGTGGTGCTCATGTGAATTTCCTTTATTTTTCAGCTTCAGACCAATGCCTATTCTCACTTAAAACAAAGTGTTTTGTTTTTAATGGTCTGTGGCGCCTGCCGGTGTTCTGTTCTACCTGATAATTAATTACACCCACCTGGTGTCCCAGATCTAAATCAAACCCTGATTAGGGGGGAACAATGAAAAATGCAGTGGAACTGGCTTTGAGGTCTAGAGTTGGGTATGAGGGGTCTATGTGTTCTGGGGGATTATAGCTATCCACCGGGTTATGCACCTTTCACTGTAAGAGAAGACCTGTGGAACCCCCGCCCCCCCCCCCCCCCCCCCCCCCCCCCCCCCCCCCCCCCCCCCCAAGCAGAAAGAGACACAACCATAAATAAGCAACAAATTAAAGAAGGGAAAAATCAATGCAGGGACATTAGACCTTTCATTAGGAGCCTTAAGGGGCCGTCCTCCCTCTAAATGTGCTGAGAAGTTTGGCGCTGTGCTGATTCATAGAGTGCTGTGCTGCAGCAGCGTGTGTGTGTGCGTGTGTCTGTTGTGTGTGTGTAAGAGACTCATAAACCCCAGCGCCCCAAATAACACACACTGCTGAACTGAGGACTGAGTCATTATTTCAGACACCAGGTTTAAGTGCCAGATACGACCAGCATTTTTAAAGGGTTTAATCGCCCCAAAAGGCTGGGTCATTTTATTACAGATAAAGTCACTTAATTGTATTCAGGTTTTTTCCCATAAGACATTTGTGTCCATTGTATTGCTTTAGACTATAAGAGTATTGTTGATATATTTGCATTATCCGGTGAGTAAAGTAAATGTTTAAAAGTCATAGCTGGAGGTAGTAGTGTCGTCCTCAAATATCTCAGCGAAGTACCTAACAGGTAACATATAAACTACTAAAAAACCTGTTGCCAAACATACAGTATACCAAACCCTGACAGCAACATTTGCATAATGTTGATATGCAAGATCTGCCTCCCCCAAAAATGTTCACCAGGGCTTTGGCTGGATATTTCTTCCTGTATAGCATTAAACGTACAAACAGAAGTAAAGAACTAAAACCCAGCAAGGTAATGCAGTCCTGAGGGACTTACGGTGCAGAAACACACAAACACACACCACACACACACACACACACACACACACACACACACACACACACACACACACACACACACACACACACACACACGCACACACACACACGCACACACACACACACACACACATAATTGTGTTTGTTTACCATTTGGTAGCATGGGCGAGGAGTGAAGCAGCTGATATCAGTTCACACCTGCTACTGTTATTTATATGAGTGCATTGGTCCTCCTTCGTTTTCGATGACCAACCAAACTATTGAGTACCCTAGCAGCTCTTCCCTTCCTTCTTTTTTTCTACCGGTAATTTATAGGGTTTGATTTCAAAGTCACACCCAAAATGTCTGTCTTTAGATATGGAACATTGGCGGTGCTTTCCATTCTGTCAAGGGCATTATGGGAAGGATGCATTCACACAGGCAGAAAATTCCCTTTGAAATGAGTTATAACCTGCAAAACGCCATGAATCACTTCTTAACTTGTCCCGTTCACTTATCTCTTCTCTCTCTCTTTCTCCCTCTCTGTGTGCCTCTCTGTCTTTCTATTCCTCACCCGTACACACACACACACACACACACACACACACACACACACACACACACACACACACACACACACACACACACACACACACACACACACACACACACACACACACACACACACCCGCACACACGCACACACGCACACACACACTCTTAAGCATCTCTATCCAAAACCAAACTATCCTAAAGCAAGCCCACTCACTACTCAACCTGTCATAATTAACTTAATCTATGAGTTCTATAATTGCCATGGGGTCGTTTCATTGTTTTCATGCCGTGGCAAATATGGGGAGAAAGTCTATTTCTGAGAAACAGGGAGATTGTGTATAACGTATCTGCATGGTCACATATCTGAGAAATTGAATAAGTTGTTAGGAGAATTGGCAACCAGTCTTTGAGAAGGAAAGAGAGCGACTCTTTATTTCCCCCTTCCTATAGACATTATATACCTCTGCGTGTTGTGCGGGTTATTTAAAACTATTATTTTTTAAAGGGTTGCTGCAATTGCTATTTATGGACATGGAGGCTGTAATTGCTTCCTTCAGCTCTCATCATGACTGTAATCACCACACCTCAACCATTCATATCAGCCATGAATATAGATCAGACTCCTCAAGTACCGGCCTAATTGGAAAAGAGCATGACGTGGCCAAGACTGCCTGAGAGGGAAAAAGAGAAATGTAGCCATAGTAGATTTACCTGCGGTCCAGGGACCTCCATTCCTTCGTCATTATTTCTCATGCTACAATGAAATGCAAACCCATTTGGGTAGTTCAGTAAAAAATAATTAGTCTAACGTGGCTGTTTAACGTGGCTCTGTCATTACGTGGCGAACACGCAAAACAGACTGAGGTGAGACCGTTGTTTTCGTTGCTCTGTGATTGGCTGATCCAAAGCCTCGATGACAGACTGACACAGTCACGGGCGTAGGTCTGTAAGATGAAGGCTTTTTTTCTTCTTCTGCATTTTATTCACCTTCCATTTTATTTCAAAAGTTGCTCAATATCCCTTGCAGGTTATTCTTCAATACATGTACGAGGTCTCATTCCATTCCATTTTGGTTATAATTATCCCAATATTGTGGCTTCTCTTATGTAATTTCTCCTTGGTGTTGCTGATAGTTTTATATACTGTGGTGCCTTTGGTATCTCTAATTGCCTATAATTACCACTAATCTTCTCTTTAAGCTTTGTGACTTGTGGATTAATGAATTGATGTGCTGCCATAAATATGTGACATGCATACTAATTGAAAACATGCTGCAGGGATCCCCCTATAATGACTATATTTTCAAACTAATCTATTGTAAAGTTTACACGAGTGATCATCATGGCATTATCATGTCCTTATTTCAATAAATGCTGGCCTATTGTCAATGATAATGTATATCAAAATGCATAATAGTTATTATTTTGATGATTTTTACGATATTGAGGTAGGCTGCTCATCTTTGTTTCTAATCTTTGTTTAAAGTCCTGGGCTGAGTGTCTTAGTCTGTAATGAAGAATGAGCACACAGAGGATTAATCAGGAAAGGTAACTCAGACAGCCAAACAAAACCAGTCAAAAGCACAATTTATGAAGCTGTACAGACACAGTTTTATGTGCAACGCTATTAATATCATGAAGAAAATTCAGCAAACTTTTATTTGCCCTTTAACGAGGCAAGAAAACAACTGGGATTTTACTGCACAAACAGAATAAAGGCTACTTTGGAAAACGTAGCCCTTCAGTTGGCCAGCAGGCGTTGGATATATGATCAAGTCGCTGACGGCAGACGTGGTTAAACAAAGGGGAAGTTAATTAATTAACATTCATAGTAGAGTTTGACTCGGTGCGCTGGACGTCGTCGCGGACTGATGATTGAGTTATGACAGAGGCTCCACTTAACCTCTCCGCTGAGCTAGCAGTCATATCCCTAATTAATATACACACTTATTACTTGTAGTAGAAAGCCCTGTATTTCACTGTGTTTATTTATTCGAGTGGGCACTGGAAGACTGTTTGTCAGTCTCCAAAGCCCCCGAAACCTGAAGCGAAAGCAAAGTTGTTGATACAGTCAATCATTCTGCTCCTACCCTTGCATATTTCTTTTGTCAAGTAATGGTCTCCAATCGATTGCCCACAAATGACTGCTAAATGAGGCTGTTATGCTAGTGTGAGAAGTACTGTAGGAACACTCAACATTTCATTTTAGAGGCAGAAATTCTAATTGGCATGAAATATTAGGTTTTACATTCAACTGCAGACCTGGCAGAGTCGTTCCACTTGATGGCTTCTATGATGAACAGAACATTGATTGCCATTATTCTTCCCCCGGGACTCTAAAGCACCTCGGAGAACCACTTCACAGTTGAAGAAGAGGGACTTAAAAGAAATTGCAGCCACTAGTGTCAGCGTAATAGGCCTTTTACAAAAACCCAGGTCTGAAAAGTGGAGATTGCTGTCAATGAAAGATTGGGAATGGGGTTTGAAAGTGCTATGAGACTTATGATTGACTCAATTTGAGGTTGATACATTATCTGGCTCTTTTCAGTCTTTGAATATCATATGCTATTGTGGTAAAGTATTGCATGTAAAATTACAAAAATACAACAGAAGTTGGGAGAATAATTATTTTGTACCTGTTGTGAATGCTTAGATTTGAAATGTGTGTTGTTATTATTTATTTCATTACCTTAGTTTACAGTATATGGAAGATACCAAGCCTGTCATGCAATTTTATGAACTTTTGTTGAGTTAAATATATACTTTAAACACCCCACCAACCAGGCTCTATCTTTGAGCTCATCCAACCACTAATCAATCACTTGTCTAACTTCCGAGTGTTGTGTTCTTGCATGGAAACTTCAGGAAGAAGTCAGCAACTTTGGTGGCTTGGCAGTAACACATTAAGCTGCAGAGTCTGGTCACGTCCTTATCCAAAACCATGAGGTCTGATGCCTCTTCCAGATGTAGAGCTGACTGGGAGACCCAACACCAGATAAGGGTCAAGCAGAGAATCTCATCGATCAACTTCAGGACCAGACTGACTGCCAGGTCAAAGTGTGTGTGTGTGTGTGTGTGTGTGTGTGTGTGTGTGTGTGTGTGTGTGTGTGTGTGTGTGTGTGTGTGTGTGTGTGTGTGTGTGTGTGTGTGTGTGTGTGTGTGTGTGTGTGTGTATGTGTGTGTGCGCGCATGCATGTGTGTGTGTGCCAGCCTTTGAAATGAAACAGCTGAGGTCCCACCACTTCACCTCCACCCACCATGTAATGGCTGCAAAATCTCAGCTCAAGCAGGTACATAATGTATAGGAAGGTCTGTTCCAGAAAATATTAATAAAATAATAAACAAGTTCATCTTTATCCTAACAATTCCAAAATGTACAACTTTGAATGCAATTTCTCATTCAAACAGTCACATTTCTATTGTGACTAAATACAGTACATCACGCTAGTATTTATTTTCAACGTCCGACATTTCCTGGCTAACTAAAACACAATTAAAACAATCAAAATGTTTCATTGTCCCTTTCGTAAAGATAAACCATGTTCCAAGTAAGTTTGCTGTTTTCAATTAGTGCTTTTAGGGCCCTCTGCCCTGGTCCGTCTCATCCATCTATTGTATTCCATTAAGTCCCTTTATCTCTGCACGCTGGGCACAAAAAGTTCAAAGCTTTTAGCATTTTAGAGCATTATTAAATGTGTTCTACATGCCGTTTTACCAATGATCGCTCTAATGCATCCTTGACATCCATCAGCAGTGTATATAATTACAGTCCCTTTATATCAGTTGGACATTTAAGCTGCCTTTTTTTTTTAAACTCCTGTATTCAAGCACAGATATATTACGTCTGGTGTCTAACCGAAAACATGTTTCCCGAAGCGGTCAAGTAAAGTAGTATCAAATGAATTTGAAAAGTTATTCTTTCTCTGGGACTTACCCCGGTGGGATAGGAGAAGTATGTGACCCTACGTTGAATCAGCAGGCGCTTCTGGAGCGTGTTTTTCTAGTGTTCTCTTATCTGCTGGCCAGAATAAAAAAATGTAGATAAAACTGCGGGTTCTAAAATCCAGAGTAATGTTGCGGCTGTCCTCAGATAGATATCAGTGGGAACATGTTTGTAGTTAAGTCTGAACAGGATGCGGTGGATTGAAGGCCACTCTCTCCATGCAAATACTAGAAGGAGCCATGATTTAAACAGTTACTCATTTTTTTGAGGGAGGAATAACACGGAGAACCAAACATGTAGGTCCGTGGTCATTTAACCGTGGAAATATTGGAAGAGGATATCTGTAAGAAATGTATCACGAGCCAATTTACTGGAGCTTATGAGATGTTATCCTCTATTGTTTTTTGGATGTAGTATTGACGGAAAAAGTTTCGGTCATGTGGAAACATTGCGTTGTGCGGACACGTCTGTGAGAAAGTTCATGGCGTTATGAAACTTTGAAAATGTAGAAGGGTCCTACACGAATTCCCATGACTTGCATTTGAAAGAAAGTACGACTGGACATTTTTGCGCTCTCAGAATGTATACGTGACACTGTAAAATAACTGTAGGCTATAGGGCAAGGTCAGAGATAAAGGGAGAGAACACGAGAGAGAATAAGAGACAAAGAAAGGGAGAGAGGGGTTGAGAGAGACAGAGAGACAAGGAATACTTTCTCCTACCTCTAGGGGGAGACATAATGTGGGAAACCTCACCCTGTCTCCTCCCTCCTCCTTCACAACACCCCAGTCGAAAAACAACCATTACTCAGTCTGCTCCCTGTTCAGATGTTTATGCCAACAGTGGTGTGAGTCTTAACTCAATCTCAGGTCTGTGGGAGAATGTGTGATCAGAGTGAGGGCAGAGCCACTGGCTGCCCCCATCGCCTCAAACCAGAATGGATGATTAGGAACTGCAATAAAACAGTGACATATCACTGCTAGCAATGGAAAAGTATCGTAATGTCAATGAGGTGATGTTGACGTTTTGCTGTTGTACTTTTTAGAGTTCTATTGCTTTGTTGTTTACCTCTGGAAGGTCTGTCGTTAGTTGCTAATATTTTCTGTGTGTGTGTGTGTGTGTGTGTGTGTGTGTGTGTGTGTGTGTGTGTGTGTGTGTGTGTGTGTGTGTGTGTGTGTGTGTGTGTGTGTGTGTGTGTGTGTGTGGGGGGGGGAACTGTTGTGCTTGTACGGTATGTCCTCGTGAGCATACAGGTTACTTGGGTTCTCAAGTTCGTGTTATTTTGTATATTCGTGTGTGTTTCTTTCTGTATCTGTGTGTTTCGTGCATGTGTGTGTTGCCATCCTGGGAAAATAAATGACATCCACCCCACTCATATGTTTTTGATTAAAAAATCTTCCTGGTCTCTCTCCACTCGTCCTCAGCCACTAACCAGCTCCAGGTTTAGCCTCAACAGCCTCCCATTTTAACATGCAGGCTCTAATCACAGCCAGCCGCACGGGCTCTACACACACACACACTTACCACACACACACACACACACACCACCCATACACACATCACTGATATGGCTTCAATTGTCTATTTAAGTTGCAAAAATGATAATAGAATTCTACTGTGACCAATAAAATGTGTTGCCTATAGGGTGGTTTTTGAATGTATAATGCTTTATATTTGAGTAAAAGTTGCCTGCATGAAGATGAATTATGCTGATAGTTTTTTTTGTGCATCACAAGGTGATTTACAAGACATGGCCCTGAGGTGGTAGAGAAAACATAGGTCTTACTTTGTTCTCAGCTGTCACTGTGTGGAGAGAGGTTTGGAACGCTCTGGGTGGGTCCGGACTGGAAGGAAATGTACAGTATGTTTTCCATCTAAAGCGGAGAGCTGTGTGTAAGACCTCTTAGTCACGCCATTTATGTGTGCACTACAAACCACTCATCATTTATTAGAAGCTGACCAAATTATAAACAAATGGCAGCGATGATTAAGTCCATTGAATCACCACTGTGTTTTTACTCTGTGAAAATGTCCAATGCCTGAACTTGAAGAGCTAATGTCCCTCTCTCTCTCTCTCCACTGACACTCTCACACAAAACCCACACACATTCACATAAACTGCATACGCACACACACACACACACACACACTTTCACACTCATCATATGCTGCTGCTACTCTGTTCTTTATTCTTACTCTTAATATGATCTATTATCTATGCCTACCCACAGGGCAAAAACTGGTTGAATCAACGTTGTTTCCATGTCATTTAAACAAATAAATTCAATGTGATGACGTTTAATCAACGTGGATAACAAATTGAATTTGCAACAAGTCATAAACTGAAGGGAATTTTGTATTTTTTTTCACCCAACTTTTAAACTAAATCTAATGACATGGTGACATGTTTTGTTGATTTCATGTTGAATTCCTGTTAGCTGACAACTCAGCCAAATATAAATCAAAACTAGACGTTGAAATTACGTCTGTGCCCAGTGGGTAGTCACTTTACCCTGCCTTTATGTACATATCTACCTCAAATACCTCATACCGCTCAGCACATTGATCTGGTACTGGTACTTCCTGTTTATAGCTTCATTCCTTTTTATTTTATTCCTATTGTGTTACTATTTTCATTTTGTATTATTATTTTTTAACTCTGCATCGTTGGGAAGGGCTCGTAAGCAAGTATTTCACGGTAAAGTCTACACAACTTGTATTCAGAGCATGTGACAAATAAAATGTGATTTAGATTACATTTGACCCCTTCCCACCCTGTTCATTAAAGAGATTATGCTGGGAAGTATGCACTGTCAATTGTCTGATGCAGAGGCCCATCTACCTACTGTAGTTGGCAGATCTAGAAGCCAAGGTAAAAAAGGAGCAGGCTGCAGGCATGAGATCTTATCATCCCTGCAGTGGAGCACCTGGACCTCAGAGCCATTACCACCCACACACACCTATGCATGCATTCACACACACACACACACACACACACACACACACACGCACACACACGCACACGCACACGCACACACTGCCATCCACCATCCACACACTACTGCCAGAGTGACTGACAGGCCAATTCAGACCCATGGCCTTCGCTAACAAAGACTGAGTGAGTGGGTGACTGTGTGTGTGTGTGTGTGTGTGTGTGTGTGTGTGTGTGTGTGTGTGTGTGTGTGTGTGTGTGTGTGTGTGTGTGTGTGTGTGTGTGTGTGTGTGTGTGTGTGGGTGTGTGTGTGTGTGTGTGTGTGTGTGCGCCTGTGTGCGCTTGTGTGTGTGTGTGTGCTTGAGAGAGCGAGGTACAGACAGAGAGAGAGAGAGATGCTGTCCACAAACGTCCATTTTCTCTAAGTATGTTTTGCTTAAACTGGCAACATTCAATTTGGCAATGTTGTGTTCTGCAATCTCGTCAATGAAGCATAATTAAATTGAATTGAATACAGAGAGAGTGATCACAGTGAGAATGATATAAGTAGTTCTCACATATAGTGTGCACATCATTTCCAAGAGACAGGTCATTTTCTGCTCTTTATTTAACAGCTTTTCACAGCCAATCCCATGGGTCAAAGCTTAGCTCTCAGCACACAAACGACCATCTCTAGTTTACAGCACTATACTGTAGCAGCATAACATTTCCAGCAGATGCCGAGAAAACAATCAAACTGTTTATTTTACAGACTGATACAAATCATTAATCTATCGATCAATTGGTCAATCAACCAATTGATGTACAGTATCGATCGATCAATCAAACAATCAGTCAGTCGGTCTCTGTCCATGGCTCTGAACTCCTGTTCAACGCTGCCAATTTGCATGGCTATGCTGGTTTGCATAAATGCTTGCAGCTGTCACGTTCCTGACCTGTTTTCTGTTGTTTTTGTATGTGTTTAGTTGGTCAGGGCGTGAGTTGGGGTGGGTAGTCTATGTTATGTGTTTCTATGTTGGGTTAATGTGTTGCCTGATATGGTTCTCAATTAGAGGCAGGTGTTTGACGTTTCCTCTGATTGAGAACCATATTAAGGTAGGCTGTTCTCACTGTTTGTTGGTGGGTGAATGTTCCTGTGTCTGTGTCTACCACACGGGACTGTTTCGTTTGTTCGTTCGTTTGGCTAGTCTTTCCTGTTCGTGCGTTCTTCGTGTCTATGTAAGTTCTCAAGTTCAGGTCTGTCTACGTCGTTTTGTTGTTTTGTATTCTATTCAAGTGTATTTCGTGTCAGTGTTCGTCTTGTTAATAAATTCTTTATGTCTGCATACCTCGCTGCGTGTTGGTCCGATCCATGCTCCTCCTCATCCGAGGAGGAGGAATATGACGAACGTTACAGCAGCTGTATTAAGGTGAAAGCCTTTCAACATCCAGGCCTGTTTTAGTATACATATATGCATGCTAATTACACTTTCATGTTCATGTTTCGATTATTAAAGTCAGGCTACATTGTGATCAGTCTATTGTGACCAGTCTCATCTTTCCAAAAGATAGGCCTACATGTATGTCAGAGAAATTATGCCGTTTTTCTGTGTTTTTTTGAGTCCTTGACAAGTTGTCGTTCCAAAATACTTTCAAAAAATAAATATCACCTTCTAAAAGATAATCTTACAAAATGTATGTGTAGTATTATGTATATGTAGTACTTTGGATCTGTAGAATTATGCATTTGTAGTATTATGTATCTGTTGGAGAGATGATTGATTAAGCACATCCCTTGATATTTCACTCTACGTTGAATCTGAAACACATTTACTCCCCATAGGCCTACTTCAAATCCGACATAAAAATGTGACTATAGACACATTTTCAGGGCCAAATTCGAAATAGAAATGTAACTCTCATTCCGCAATACAAGTCTCCCGCTGAGATAGTTGCGTGATAAACATGGACATCAAACCCTGCACATGTATCTCCTTCAGCTCTCAGAGCTCTGCCAGCGCAGACTCTAGTAGAGATCCAATATTCCCACTGCAACGGAGAAAAAGGTAAAAGAACAAGAACAAGAAGCAGAAGCAGGCAGCCACCTTAGGGTGAGGCTAACAGTTAGATGACCAGGGTGACTGGGCCTCTGAGGCAGATCTGAAACAGGGCCATTCAGGTAGCTACTACGGTATAAAAACACTGAGTAAGGACCAGTAACGCAGCATAGTGAAAACGTTGTTCTATACAGACAGCAGCTGAAATGAAGGGCCATGTTTTATGGTTATCGTTTTTCTTATTAACTTTTTCCTACAAGCCCATTTTTCCTTTAAGTCATTGTTATTTATGAGTGGTTTTATTAGTGTAGTGTTTGTAGAGTGCATTTGAAGTAAAGAGATGCCGAGAAAGATGTGTTTGATCTGTTAGTTGAATTATAATAATGAAGATTTTAGGGAGTGGTTTCAGCACTGAGGAGAAGTTGCTTTGCTATAGTCATTAAAAAGGCATTATCGTGCATTGAATGGAGTTTAAATGGAGAACTTTTCATTAATAATGTAAGGGAAAGTGCTTGTCTCTGTGTATGTTTTGTGTTTGTGCGTGCGTGTGTGTGTGTGTGTGTCTCTGTGTGTGTGTGGTGTCTGTCTGTCTGTCTGTGTGTGTGTGTGTGTGTCCATAAGAGTGTCTATCTTTGTCTGTGTGTGTGTATGTGTGTCTGTGTGTGTGTATGTGTGTCTGTGTGTCTGTGGTGTCTGTCTGTGTGTGCGTCCATAAGAGTGTCTGTCTGTCTGTCTGTCTGTCTGTCTGTCTGTCTGTCTGTCTGTCTGTCTGTCTGTCTGTCTGTCTGTCTGTCTGTCTGTCTGTCTGTCTGTCTGTCTGTCTGTCTGTCTGTCTGTCTGTCTGTCTGTCTGTCTGTCTGTCTGTCTGTCTGTCTGTCTGTCTGTCTGTCTGTGTGTGTGTGTGCATCCGTGTTTCTTTGACTTTCTTCTCCCAAGGCCTATTGTTCTGTTGAGTCTGTCTGAGCCTCTGCAGAGAGAAGGGAATCATCTGAGTTATCACAGCTCAATGTGAAACAGCCGCGTGCACACACACACACATCCACACACACACCAACACACACTCCTCTCCCACTGCTTCATCATTGCTAGCCTGCAAAGTAGTGATTTCCCTTCCTAAGCTTTTAGCCTTCACATCTGGGATGGGGGTGAGAGAGCTTTAGCTGTTTATGTATGGGTAGTCTTTATGGGGTGGCAAGAGTAACCTCCTCACATCACTGCATTCATCATTCGGATTGTTTCATCCTTCTGAGATTCTAACTTGGAACCCCTTCATTTTCATAGTTCTATACTTAGAACCCCATTCGGTGGCTCTGTGTTTTGGCTAGGACAGAAGTGTCAGGGGTAAATCCGAGCATGACTTTCCCTTACCACAATTTGAAGGTGACTTGTTACTGTGCATGAATGTTGTAAACAGAGAACCACTCTCTTGAGTTCCCTCAATTGTTCCCTATGCTGGATAAGAATAGAACACATACAGTCAGGTCCATAATCTTTGGCACCCTTCAGCAAAAAAAATAAATATTACAAATATAGAGCAATATTGTATGCAAAAAATATTTTATTCTAATACAAATGCTCAGAGAAAAATATTTTTGTTTAACAAGTAATATTTTTTTCTCAAAAATAAAAATAGCAAGCAAAATAGCCCAATAGATTCACCACCAAATTGTAAAGTAGGTATGGGGTTCTTTTCTGCTTATGCATCCTTATTTCAACGTCAAACCCACCACTCGTCTGCATGGCCAAAGAGTTCTATTTTCATGTAATCCAACAAATGTAAACACTTTGAGTTTGCTAAACTGCATTGGCACTTGGATTGGAACCGGAGCTATGGTCAGATGACATGAAAATAGAGCTCTTTGGCCATGCAGACGAGTGGTGGGCGTCGACATAAGGATGCATATGCAGAAAATAACCCCATACCTACTGTCAAATATGGATCTTTGATGTTTTGGGGCTATTTTGTTTCCACTGATCCTGGGGCATCATGAACTTTACCCAGTACCAGGACATTTTAGCCAAAAACCTGGTAGCCTCTGCCAGGAGGCTGAAACTTGGTCTCAAGTGGATCTTCCCGCAAGACAATAACACCAAAAACATCAAAATCCACAAAGTAATGGTTCATTGACCACAAAAATCTACATTTTGCAATGGCCATCACTTGCATTGAAAACCTGTGGGTTGAATTGAAGAGGGCAGTCCATAAGCGCAGACGAAGGTTATAAAGGATCTGGAAGTATTCTGTATGGAGGAATGGTCTAAGATCCCTCCCCATGTGTTCCCCAATCTCACAGAACATTTTAGAAAAAGGCTCAGTGCCATTATCCTCACAAGGTGACGTATTGAGGTTTTGAAAAAAAGAGCGCCGATGATTTTGACCCCAATCTTTTTGAATGAAAAAATATCTTTGTCTGAGCAATTGTATTAGTATAAAGTAATAAAATTTTCCCTTTTTTTTTGTTGCATACGATATAACTCTGTATTTGTATTATTTATTTGATACAGTCTTTTTTTGCTCATCTTTATCAAGGGGTACCAATAATTCTGGATGTAATTGTACGTCTACTGAACTGAAAACATTTTATCTGTTGAAACATCAGGTAAGCATTTGTTTCATTTTGTGCACCTCTTGGACTGATTTGTATGTAGCGTTCAGTGTATTCATTACATGGGTGCCTGATCTGGAGCAAGAACAATGACCCTATTGTTTCCTTCACCGCTGATTCAAATCAGAGGAATTTCTGGCTGCCGTTATTGATGTGGGTGCGTACATGTGTGTGTGTGATCCACCTCTCTGTAATCTTACCACTCAGCGCAGCACATAAAAACCAAGAGAGCGCAGATATAACAGTGTTCAATGCACACTAAGGGAGTACTGAACACAAATAAGTATTACTCCAACTTGAATAATGATATTGTTCTTGGCACACAGAATCCCATATCTTTACAGATGTCTGTCTGTATGGAATAAAGAGGTAATGGCAGAAGGAAAAGATAAATGTTCTCAGCAAAGACTGGATTTAGGACATTTCGGAAAAACTTATCGTGACCGGAAAGTTAGAAAAGCGATAATGCTTTAAGGGATAGGCAGGAAATGAAAAAAGCTTAGACTGTACGTGTCATTCAAGCCACTAGAATGTAATCAATGTTTGTTGTGTGAGTGTTAAAGGAGAATGGATTTAGTTACTATTGTATTCAAAAGAGATGCAAAAAGCCTGCAACATTTTTATTTTACAATCCAAAGTTTATGGCTTCTAATTAACTATTTACCGGGAAACGATGGCTGCTTTCTGCTACTTAGAAATCATTCAAGAAAAACGAGCCACTACCTGGTGCATAGTTGTCAGGTAGCACAAGTTTCAATGAATCCCAAAGAAACAAAATAGCAATTATTGTGTTATTACCATTTTACATTGTAATTCATACAGAAATTCCAGGTATACACAGGATTGTAAGAGAACGTGTAGGAAACCATGTTTGCTATACCCCATATGGTCATGTGTTATGTGATACTGTATGTACTGTAGAATTAGTTTACTACATCCTCCTAAACATTGATCTGATTTAGTACAGGAAACAGAATCATTGGTTGTTTATTTGGTCTTCATGGGAGCATGAGGCGGTTGCTTATATGTTGGTACGGTAAGTCATTCTGCGTTTCCAACACAAGTATATTCCTCCGTCTGACTTCTATTAAAAGGCATCGTTTGATTATGGCATGATGGTCCCATTATCATGACCTAAACATTTGTAGCATTAAAACCCGGATTTTGTTCTCCTATGCTCTTTTTGAGCCTCCACAGCCTCTGTAGCGGCCTCTGGACGCTGCCTCTGTCAGCCATAAATCTGGGCCATAACCAGTGTTATTGAGGTGGTGTGATTATTACTCATCTGTAACACCATCAACAATTTGTTCCCCCTGACACTTCCTGGTCAGTGATGCCAGAACTGATTACTCGCTGTGTCAGAGTCGATAAGAAACTCACTCTGCTAAAAATCACCTCAGCTCAAAATGAATCTCTTCATTTTACACAATCACTTTACCACAGACGTTCACACCCATAAAGCTCATTTAGTTCTAGATTCTATCAATACAGTGGCAAATTTAGGGAAAAGTCATTCGTGGGGCTGGAGTCAAGAAGCGAGAAGACCTGGAAATCCAACATGCCACTGACGGTAACGACGAGTGTCAGGGATTTAGTAGAGTCATCTAGTGCCGGATTGTACCAGCGTCACAACACCATTATAACAACACCCTCAAGAGAAGAACAAATTAATACATGCGGCTACTTATATTGTGTTATTGATTGTGTCAAAGCGAGGCAACACTTCCCTGGACTGTGCTTTATAGAATAGCTTCAACCCAGGCACTGATCCATTACCATTGACACAGAGTAATTAATAAGAACCTTCATATAGAATATTGACGTCAGTGATGTACTGTACTGGATGATTCGTGCTGTGCGCATGTTCTCATTGATTGTTGATTACAGCTGTAGACAATGACAAAAGACTTCATCCATCACCCACGCATAATGAGTTTCTATTGCAGACTCAATCCTGATCTAGCTCACTCAAATGGGCTGTCTTTGAGAGAAACAAAGATTGAAAAGGCAATCATGGGTTATTATGTGACTCCTGTGAGATTGGAAAGGGGCATGGGGGAGGTGTAGGCTGTAGTTGCAGGGAACCTTCCATTGCCTAAGGCTACGGTCTTGCCGATACTCTCTGTCTCACCCTCAGGCCAAGTGCCGGATCAATGCTGTAGCGTTTTATCACATGGTGGATAAGACTAATGTGTATCTGTTAGGCCCAGACAGGATTCCTGGGGAGAGGTATGCATGTAAACTAATAAGTTGTGCTACCTATCGTTGTCACGGCGATTACCATCTCCACTGGACATTGATCTCAGCAGGAGAAGGAGGAAGTAAAACAACGACAACAAAAACAACATGGCAGCTTACTTGGGCGATCCAGCAATCAAGCTTTTTCAAAGGAAATTCAGCTCTTTTACTGCGGCTAAGGAGCCTCTTGACGATACCATACGTTGAATTACATCTATTTTGTTTTGTCAAGTGGAAGTCAAGCCCAGCATGGAAATTGGGAATTATTCACAGCTGTTTTTGCTCTGGATGTTTTGGCCCCTGTCTCAGTGTGTGATGCAGGAGCTGGGCTGTGTCCAGTGTCCTGACAGCTAATGATAACAGCACAGAGTGGCCCTTGGCCCCCAAGGACCGTTTCTACAACCAGATGTGTTTTGACGGCACTAATGAACATTTGTCTGGTAAATGTGATATGCTGGACTTGATGGCTGGACAAGATTGTGGGTTTTATCCCATAGAGACCATTAAAGGCACTAGGAGAGGTGATCGATACATACCACAAGTGACAAACAGCATCATCTTTATCGATGAGACAAGGGTTGAACCCGAAAAAGGCTGCTCTCAATGGATATTGGAACTGGCTTTGTTATAATCACATTTGAAATCCCCCCCCCCCCTCCTCAAACAACACTCGCAGATATATATTAAAGGTCCTACACCAAACGACAGCTTTAATAATGTAGTAATGCAGTAGGTCAACTATATTTCCGTTACATGTCCAAGCCTAGTTATGTTAAACAACATCAGTGTATATTTTGAACAATGTATTAGCCTTGACAGTTTTCTTATCTCATCTCTATCCCTGAAATAATATACTTTAAACTCTGCTACTCGTCACAAGAGCCTTTAGCTGTACATGGACAGTAACATGGAAAGCGGAGATAAAGAGCTGGATTGTCGAATCAAATGAGCTTCACATGTATTGCAGTAGAAACACAACAGGCCGACTGCAATGAATAGCCCATTCCGCAAGGCTGGCTCTGGAGACTGAAGGGTCATACACGACTCTGAAGTCTAGAACAACAGAGAAGAATCTCTCATATTGTGTCTCTGGGTAAAAATTCAAGTTGAAATATGTAACTTTCTGGGCTATCTGACGAAATTCAAATAGAAATGTTAGCTATAGATCTGTCATTCTCATTGAAAGTAAATCTAAGAAGTGGTAGATCTGTTCTATGTGTGATATTTCTATGCTTCCCATTCAGTTTTGTTTTTGAGTATTTTACTTTCGGTTTTGTACCCCAGCTTCAAACAGCTGAAAATATTAAAAAATATATATATTTCACAGCGGTTTAGATGGTGCAATGATTATCTGCGCTCCACTTCCTGGTTTTGTCTCAAACTGAAATTAGGTGATATATTTGAATTTTAGCAACCAGGAAATGGCAGAGCAATTTCTGCATTGTGCACCTTTAACATTTCTAATTTCTCTGGCATTTAGCAGGCAGCCCCAAAGGCCAATGCAGATCTCTCAGGCAATGACTTAACTCTTCAGTAATATACAGTAAATGCTGACAACCAACCAAAAATAATAATAAAATTGCTCCCTCTCCAGTTACAGTTTCTTCAGGCTCCCAGAGAGAGGGAGGGAGAGAGAGAGAGAGAGAAGCTGTCCAAGAACACATCACAAATTCTTCTCTCTTCTCCTTCCTCTCCGTTTTGACCGAGTGGGGTGGCCGCCTCTTATTACGAGCAATTTAAAGAGGATCCTTTTCCCTTTCATTCCTTTATTGTAATTGTTTAAGTATCAGAGCTCACATCAGGGTACTGCCAGGGTGAAGGAAGCCTCTTTTGTTGCAAAGGAGGAAAGAGCGTAGCGATTGTTCTTGTTTTTAGTGGTCACATCTTACACAAGTTAACCTCTTTAATTAAGAGTACTTAGCTGTGTGGGCCAGGACGGGGCAGGAAGCGACAGTTGACTCCCTGCCAAGCTGGATCAGGTTTCTCGGCTGCCGATGCTCCAAGCCAGCGCTGAATGGGAGTCTGGCTTGTCAGCAGATGCTGGGCTCAGGGATCTGTGTCTGTCTGCTGAGCTACAAGACCTTCTTTCCTCCAACAAGAGAGGGAAGGAAAAAAGAAAAGAAGATGGAGGGAGGAACTTGTTTAGTCTTCTCTGAAACTGAATCCTTGGCGTAGTCAATCAGTATTTTCTGGCCCAACGACGGCATTAATATGGTATTGTCCTCTATGGGGACATCATCAGTTACTGAGCAGTTTATCAAGAATATTCTGAAGAATATGAGAGATGGCCTTGACACAGACTCCAAGAAAAATCATATGATTTAAATATTTTAGTACTCCCTGTTTCGATATGCTGTTGAGACATTATAAATGCTTACAGAGAATTAATGAGAACACGTTAAAATATAAATTCAATGTCATGGTTGGAGACATACTTATGTCGAAATAATATCAGTTACGTTATTGTCAAATCGCAAAAAATGATTCAACACATTCACAAAAAAACAACAGACGAATGGAAGAGGAATGTTTTGCATCTCTCATAAGTTCCACATAATGAATCACAGTTCTGAGGCATCGGTTCTGGCAAAAACCAGATCCAGCCTAGTGCTTTCGCATGGTAACTTCATCCAGCATTCAGCCCTAAATGAATACATACGTCATGTGGTTTAGATATATCTGTATTAGTTTCAGCAGAGCTCCAAGAAAGACGCCTCTAATTTCAGTTTTTGATTTTGTAACTATGCTTTATCCTTGTGGCAACACAGAATGTTCTAGGGGACAACCCCATAATCTTCATATACATTGATATGTTTACCAGTCATAGAGGGAGGAGGGACGATGACTTGCACGTGAAACTTTCCACCATGAAAAAATATATGCTCTTTATGCTCTTTATACTCAAATACTCTTTGTTTGACAGAGAAGATTAAAATGCTTTTAGATGTGAGTTGTGTCGGCGGTTTTAGTGTATTCTGTTTTAGGGTAGATTTCATCAGTACAGTCAGTGACAAACAATGTGCTCACTGCAAAGTTCTCAGTCATCTTTAAAATAGAGCTGCATCATCATTTACTCCGTGTTTAAGGCCCCTTCCATGATATTTGCAGCTGTTTTTAAACATTCAAATCAATAATTAATACCCATTGATTCATAAAGAGTATCACTTGTTACATGCTCTTAGCAATGAGACCGGTTCCTAACAGGCGGCTACTGAAAGACTGAAACACCCCCATATAGAGTTTCCCTGTCATGAAGTTCAACATAGACGCGAAAGGGGTCTTTTAAAGTTCAAAGTTATTGGGTGTCCCATGGGGTTAACCTGAGAGGACTGATAGACCCTTTTTGTCTACAGGATTCCAAAAGTAATCCCTTTCCCCTCACCTGCCCATTTAAAATGCAATGACCGAAATAACACAATTGTATCTGTTGCAATTGAGGCTTTATCTATAATGAAATCTGAACTGAACCGGTATTTCTGGGGGTAGAAATTATAGTGTGCCGCAAGTAACACCTGGAAATAGCACCTGCAGACGTCACATAGCATTATTTAGTGTTTCCTTTCGAGCATATTTTAGAGATCTGAGGGAGATTGGAGAAGAAATCAGAGACTGTGTCTAATTGACTATTTCTTTGATCTGGGATCAATCTCCACCATGAACTGTGGTTTGGTTAAAGGGGGGGGGGGGGGGGGGGGGAAATGGGGAAAGATGGTAACCCCATTTCCCAAGTTTATCACAAGGTTCAAGAGCGCATGGCCTGTGTTCAGTCTTTCCCCATATGGTCTAAGTCTGTCTGCATTGTCGACTGCTCGTACGCACGCACGCACGCAGACAAACAGACAACCACACACAAACAAATACATACACACACACACAAACAAACTGGGATTCACCCCCGAGACCGCCAGAGCTAAATGTTTCACCCCTCCTCACCTCTCCCATATTAACATCCGACCACATCCAACTCAACACAGATGTCGTCCCTCCTTCATCGGACGCTGGGACTAACTCGCCCCTCCATTCGTGTCTAGAGGTGACCGATGTGACTCGCACAAACACAACCATTGACGACAATAGAGAGATGCAAGCGATGTGCTAATAATCAACCTCTAGGAACAGCATAGCAGAACACCACTTACATCAGATAAACCACTGTTGTTGTGTTCGGTTCAGGTCTAACCTACTGACAGCAGCGTTTTACATATTGAGCTGTTTAGCAGCAGCAGCAGGGGCCTCCTTTCAATGTTAAAGCATTGTGAATCTGTGAGCCTGCTCAAGCACTCAGTCTCAGCTGTTCTGGGAATTCTAACCCCGCCTGTGGCTCGTTATTTGCCATCCATCGTTGTGCACAGTGTTGGTAAAGTAGGGGTATAGCTTTAAAACAACAAAGTGCATCGTGGGTAACGTAGTAAGTTCACTTTTTTGATGCAATTGTGGTGGTGGCGGAGAGGTAGCCAAACTGTGAGCCACGCTCTTTATGCTCCGTTAGTCCTCTATTTTAGTTTGTCATTCAGACTACCTCACATGGTGTGCAAGTTTAATAAATGTCAACTACTTCGTTGGAATTCCAGACTAACTCGTCATTAGCAGTGCATAAGATCCACAAAGGCCCTGGAGCTAGCAAGTAAAGGCTCCCCTGAGCCGTCCCAACTACGGTCTGGAGGCGAAGCAGGAAAGGTATCAACAGCCTTCCATATTTAGATCCACGTCAATTTAATCTTTAAAAATGTTCCATGCAAAGGAGCAACAGACCACATTCTCTGACTGAGGCTGGATGGCTGACACAGCTGCCTCTGCTGACTTCCTCTCCTCTCCGCCATTATCCATAGCCCCTAGATGTGGAAATTGGACACAGGCTGCAGGCTAGTTCCACCTCTGTACTGAGTAGGTGTTAGGGGACATTGTCCATGGCAGAGCTGTAGCTTTTGTACTGATTTAGTGTTTATTTTACAGTTTAGAGCAAGGGATTGAAATTTTATAGTGTCATTGAAAGCTTGGTATTTTGACATTTTGGCGCATTGGGCTACAGTAAAGGCAGAATAGCATGGGTTTCTGAAAACCACATTGTTTATAATGTGTTGCATATTGATAATACATCTTGACAATATTCTTACAGCGAATTGATATTATGAAAATATAAAATGTATTATGATATAAGTGTAGCAACGACAGTTCTAGGTGTAAACACTGTATCGAACTAAAATATGAAAATGCCGGGTCATTCATTTCCTCAGCAGCGGATTTCTGTTTTATATCTCTAGAGTCATGAACAGAGTGCAGAGGGTTAAACAGCCACATGACATCAGTAAGGTAAGTACAAACCTTCCTCAATAGGAGCTGTGTCAAATGTAGTCTGAATATATTGCACTATATTGTACTATATTGTAATCTGAAAGAATATCAAATTGTCCCACGATTAATTGATGTACATTAAAACCAACTACAAGGGTCAAGCATAGCTTTTAATCATCATTTCATATTTTCCCGCACACTTACCAAATCGTAGAGGAATGTGATTGTTTCGTAAATGTATGGAGACCCACGGCAGAGGTTTTGGGTTTGGCTATATGCGGCAGTAAGGAAGCTAGTGCTCTCACATCTTGGCAGTGCGGCTGTCTGGGCTGCATTCCAGAGGGCCCAGAAATGCTCCAAAATTCCCAAAGTCGATTCTTCATCCACTGGTTTACACACTGCATTAACAGTCCAGACGGATCTGGTTAAATCAAAAGAGGCAGACTAATATGATGATTATACAAGCGTTTAATGGGCTTGCTGATAGAAATTGTTCGCAATATATACGCATGTTGAAGAAAATGGAAGCTGGGAAAAAATGGCGTCCGTTTCATATTCAACATCGTCATTAGTTGGGGGCAAATTGATTCATGTGGCTTCATGGGAAATTGGTTCCCTTAAACAACTGCCTGACAAACCTGCAATTTGCCACCAAATGGTGCTTCTTGTGTCAAATGTTGCGCCTTTTCCTCTCCATCAGCACAATTAGAATATGTTATATAAATGTATTATATTTTTTCACCAGTCCAGAACCATCCTGAATTTGCAATGAAGCACTGATTGTATTAAAACAATGGTGAGGCCATTATGAAGAGACAAATGTTCTATGATACATCGTTATCAAATATTATGAGTTATCTCATGCAATACATAGTATTTGGTGTTTCACATAATGATTTGATTAGGTATATCAATATTCTAGCCTAGGGGAAATCAAGGGGCCTCGAGTAGTTCCATAGTTCCGTAGTTCTAGTGCCCGTGGACAAGCAGGTGGCTAGAGGCAGGGCCATGGAGTGTTACAGGAAGGTTCCCATGTGTTCCAGTGACCCAAAGACCCTGTCCTGCTGCTATGCCCCAACACCATGCCCCTGTAGGGAATGACTCAGAGCTGACCTCTGGGATGTACAGGCCAAGGAGGAAGGAAACTCAACATATTGCTTGATTCCTTAGGCAATCCATGTTACACGTACTGTATGTGATGTCATGGTTGAAAACCATGCACCCAGCTTCCAATCTCATCCCAGGTATCTTGTACAAACAGGTTTTATCTCAATGACACTAACACTGTTACAGTGGCTAAAAGTTCAACATAAAATAAACAGTATCCGGGTTTCCTTAAGTTTGTGCCAATGACCTTCCAATGTTGGATCCTCGATGAGCTCCTTGGGGAGTTGTCAAACAGAGTGCAGTGTTCACTAGGACAGGTGATTTACCTGAGGACAGATGATAGCCGTATTGTCTCCACTGACTCCTCCGTTTGAAAAGTCCTCTGGATTCAGTAGCGGCCGCCCCCGCTGCTTTGATACAGTTGCCTAGATACAGAGTCCACCTGGACTAGCATATGGTCACAGCATGCTGCTCTTCATGTGAGACATCCATACTGCCAAAACGCTCTCTTTCTCTCTCCTTTTCTATTTTTCTGTATTTATCTCACATACCCTTTTTCTCTCTGCTCCACACTCACACTATATCTCCCTCTCCCCTTTCTCTCACTGATTTAATTGTTTATAAGGAACGTCACAGGGTGAAGTGCATAGTTGCAAGACTTATTAATAAGAAACACATACCTTATCCCAGAGGCCTCCATAATCCTGATTAACACGGAAATATTGAATTAGCGATATGCCAGCTGCAAGATATCAGTTTTAATATGTGTTATTGTTATTCTTCATGTTATTGATCCTTATAAACTGGGTGGTTTGAGCCCTAAATGCTGATTGGCTGAAAGCTGTGGTATATCAGACCGCTATACGAGTATGACAAAACATTTATTTGTACTGCTCTAATTACGTTGGTAACCAGTTGATAATAGCAATAAGGCACCTCAAGGGTTTGTGGCATATGGCCAATATACCACGGCTAAGGGCTGTATACAGGCGTTGCATCGTGCATAAGAACAGCCCTTAGCCGTGTATATATTGGCCATATACCATTGCTTAATTATTGTTTAATTATACAATACTGACCTATGATTCTAGGTGATGTATTTACTTTTTACACTGTAATTAATACAGGTATGGACAATGTTGAAAGGAGTTCATCCCTAGCATAGGCTACATATGTAGGCTATCTGCTATACAGTAGCATCACGGCCTTCAAGCAACACAGGCAAAATGAGCAGAAACTCCACACAGTCTCTCTTATGGAAGTCGATGCACTTCAACATCTCCTGGATGTCTAAATTCTGTCACTAATGAGGGCTGGCCTCGCTGAATCCAACACTAATCGTTTTAACAGCCACTCTGAGAATAGACACGAGGGCCAGCCATTGTTACAGCCGCAGCCTGTGAAAACCACACTGACAGGAAGACAAGTGGCCGCTGAGAGGAGTTATACACAACATGATGGATGGGTCATAACTACTAACTGACGGGAGAGGAAGTCAGAAAAGAAAAAAAACACCTACACTGTATCTACAACTACCAATCTCTGAGAGATGCTTTGGTACAGCACAGGATGTAAAGACATCAACAGATGTCTAGGAAATGGCCACAGCCACTGTACGGTACAGTGGTGATTTCTAAAGCTGCAAATCTTGCAATTGGGGTTTTCTATCAGTACAGTACAGCACAGTAACATTCAATTGTCATCAAAATCATGACCTATTGAAGAGATCATTTCTTCCTAAAGGATGATAAGAAACATAGAAAGCCAGTGACCCTAGAGGGGAGTGTCATGGTACACACAGAGCCACTGTACATGCTTCTATATAATATCACTCACTCTGACTATTTATGGGGGATAACAGAACCTCCAAATACATCGGCCTGCTTAGTCTTTATGCTTTGTTTGAACATAAAGGTAACAGGTAAAGTAAGAAAGTTAGTAAAAGGCCCTGAAACTCTAGTAACAGAAAGGTTTTCAGAGATAGATTTTTTTAAAGGAGAAATGGTCTTACATTTGACACGCTTTTCTTTTAATTATCCTCTAGTATGTTTTGAACTAATTGTTTGTCAATATTCACACCTAAAAAAGGCATTATCTTTAAGTGAACATCTGTCATTCTTCTAATGTGGAAAATAGCATTTCAAAGAACATTTGTTTTGCAAAGAAGTAGAACATCTGCTTTATCTTAACACAGACAGAAATAAGATTGAATTATTAATTGTTCAATAAAAACATCATTTGTTTGATGTGAAAAATAACAATAAACCAGATTGTATGTCCTCATAAAGTTTTTAAGTCATGAGTTAGACAGAATGTTCTTCATTAAAGTGAAAATATCTACAAAGTGTGTTAATTAATCCTGTCAGTCAACATTATTCAAGTAAACATACTTATACAAATTAAAGACAGACAAAATTAAAGGGGGAATAACGGCACATTTTGAAAACATGTTCTATGTTCCTAAACCCCTCTGACTAATTGTTGGAGTCTGTCAAAGTGCACACCTCTCTCACTCAGGGAAAGGGAGGTAGAGCTAGAACGAGAGCAATGTCACAGGGTTATACAGCCCCCCCCCCCCCCCCCCCCTCACTGCAGCGCTAGATAGAACTTTATGGAATAATGAAAATAATAAACTTTCTG
This sequence comes from Salvelinus namaycush, assembly GCF_016432855.1. Lineage (NCBI taxonomy): Eukaryota > Metazoa > Chordata > Actinopteri > Salmoniformes > Salmonidae > Salvelinus > Salvelinus namaycush. Next base: position 37,081,731 of record NC_052307.1, on the reverse strand, counting down.
TCACAGCGAACATACTCAATTTGGGAAGCTCAATCAATTGTGAGATATGGTATATACTTCTTTATGTGATCAATTTAGCCCGAGGGTTCGCAATTTTACCTTTTCTGAGATCTCTGCCAAGCAAGGAATAAAGAGCGGCTGATGACAGTAAGTGAATCAACTTAAAGGGGAATAACAGCTCATTTAAAAAAAAATGTCTGTTCCTAAACCCCTCTGACTCATTGCTTACTGCTCATGCAGCAACACACACGCGAGGGGAATCCTAATAAAAACAACACATCGCCTTTTACTATATTGTCAGAAGCAACATCAGACCTCGGTAGTAGCCTATTTAATTCTTTCAATGGAAACCAATCAGGAAATGCTGTGCTCTAAAGATGATATCGTAGCCACACAAATACAATAGAAGATAACTGTCGATCTGATCAGAAACACTGAGCTCACAACGTTTATCTCTTAAATGATGTCGCTGGTGTATTTTGTTTGAATTTCGGGGATATATTGCGCAATAGGCTATAACGTTTTTACCAGTTCCGAGTCCATCCAGGCTCGAGTCCCATGAGCGAAACAACACACAACAAACAGGCTGAAGCAAAGTTTCACCAACATTTTAGATCAGAAAATCTCTCTCTACCTTTCTGTCATTTAAACCATCCATCCGAATCAAACAATTCTATGTGTCTGCCTTTTGTCTTTGTAAACTTTCACGTAGCCTATTCCATGATCTGGGGTAATCCAATGAGCAACACTGCAGCTGATGATTGCAGTGATCATCATTCATCGCATATGCTATTTAAATCAATGCACGAATTTCAATGAGTAGGGTATTTGATGCAAGGGTATTTGATGGAAACATAAGAATACTTTACCATTTAATAAAATTTGCCGACATGATCACATTATTTTGATCAAACAAAATCCCCTACATCGGGGTTCTAAAACTTTTTCAGCCTGGGACCCAAGCTTATGAAAACACGAAACTATACGTAAATAGCGGTACATTTCATTGCCCTTATGCCAGCCTAAAACAAACGCAATAAAGACAAATAACAACGAAATGAAATATAAATAGCTATTCATGTTTATTTTTCCCCCATTAAAAACACGGTCGAGGTTGGAACTGCTGCTGTTAAAATACAATACATACTTTTCATTCTGAACTGGAATCAACTGGTTGATCACATCACACAGATCTGAACCAGGAAACACACACAAAGCCCTAATGAAATGTGTGTGGCTGGTTGAAGCTTCAACAAGCAGGTCTATTCTGGGCTCCGTTTTTGACAGTGCAACCCTGAGGTCATACTCAGCATGGCGTCTGTTTCTGTATTTGTTTTTAAAGTATGTCAGAGTTGAGATCCCTGACTCATAGGTATGTGGTGCCAAACTGGATCAGAACATCTACTGTTCTCTCAGTCAGGCAGGATAACACTTCCTGCTGTAGATGAGTTCCAGAACTGTGAGTGTGTTTTCCTCAAAAATCATCTTGCTTCAATCAGTTTATTCCAGTTCCGAATAGATTTTTTCACTTATATTTTAATAGCAATAGTTCCAACCGAGACTTGTTTTCAACAATAATTTCTAGAGTAAAATGTACAGTAGGCCTAATCATGTTTAATATTCATATGTACTGTTACTTAGGGTTGCACTATCAGTAGTTAGCTAGCTTGCTTTGGCTAACTTTAGCTAGCTAGCTATTAGCTGTGTATAAGGGGGTTGTTTGAAAGAGAAACACATCTACTACTATGAGAGAGTACTCCCTTATTTCTGCTGATCATCACCTGTTATAAAATGACAACAATGCCTTGCTAGCTGACTTACTTTTCCACTGTCAAAGCACTGTTTCCTGAAGCGTTCTGCCCTGTTCAGAAAGAACTCCCTGGGTTCACTGTCATGCTCAGTGTTGCCAGGTCCAGCAAACATTTCTAGCCCAATGATCTCTGAAAACCTGCACATAAGACCTGAAAACTAGCCCCCCAAAAGATTTCGCAGCAAGAGAGGAGTTGCCACATTTATCCATGAAACCCTTTTTCCATAACGTTATCGAGTGAATTAACGAATAACTACGTATTTTTTAACCACGCAGGCAAAGAAGCTAAATTTGTTTTTCCATCAAAGTAATCATTCTTGCAAGTTTTGAAGAATATGTTGCAAGACAAAATATAAATCGCCCTTAAAATCTCCAGATCATTTTCTATCCATTGATGTTGATTTAACTTGTTTTGACTGCTATGATTAAACAATAAGGCCCTAGGAGGTGTGGTGTATTGCCAATATAACACGGCTAAGGGCTGTTCTTAAGCACGACACAACACAGTGCCTGGACACAGCCCTTAGCTGTGGTATATTGGCCATATACCACAAAACCCTGAGGAGCATTATTGCTATTATAAACTGGTTAACAATGTAATTAGAATAGTAAAAAGTATTCTTTTTTTGTCATTCCCAGCATTCAGGGCTCAAGTGGAGCCCTGAATGCTGATTGGCTGACAGCTATATTAGGCCGTATACCACGTATATGACAAAACATGTATTTTTACTGCTCTAATTACGTTGGTAACCAATTTATAATAGCAATAATGCACCTTGGGGGTTTGTGATACATGGCCAATATACCACGGCTAAGGGCTGTGTCCAGGCACTCTGCGTTGCGTTGTGCTTAAGAAAAGCCCTTAGCCATGGTATATTGGCCATATACCACACCTCCTCTGGCCTTATTGCTTAAATACATTTGCATAACTATAGATAAGAGTTTGAGTGATGAAAGTTGGACAGACGATCTCAATCTCTGTGCAAGAAACACTTGGATGAACTTCAAAAAACAACTGTTAGGTTAATTTCTGGCAATTGTGCCAGATGTTAATTAAGACAACAAACCGTTATGAATGGCCTATTTGCGAGATTTACTTATTTCAATAGGCATTGGCTAGGCATACTGACTAACATCTGGGTTTAAAATTGTAATTCAACATTGCCATGGTTTGCTGAGCTAGATGCAGCTAGCCTAAAGCCCCCGAAAAGGCCAACATGTAATTTCAGAGCGAATTTATCTAAAGAGCTCTAGTGTGGCAAGAGTTATTTTAAATGATTTGTAGTCGCTATTGAAATTCCATGGCGGGCGCGGTGCAATTTTGACCCACGACATCGTTTTCAAAGTTCCCAATTTTGCGAGAAAACCGCATTATTTCTCAAAGTTTGTATGAAACTAAGAGAGAGAAACTCATCGCTGTATTTGCGTTTCACAGCGATTGAGCTCAATCAAAACTAAGGCAGCGGCGAGTGGGAATGACAAATCATTGGCTGAACGACAGCGCTGCAGCGTTTGGGTCGCGGAGTGATCTTCAAGAAAACTGCCAAACTGACACCGCTAAGCAGAGAGCGCACTGAACACAGAGCGCACTGAACACAGAGCGCTGTTGCTCTTGGCCAAAAATATTCCAGTAATTCATGAAATAATGATACATTGACTCTAACACGTCGCGACCCACTATTAACAGGTCCACGACCCACTTTGGGTCGCGACCCATACTTTAAGAAAAGCCGCCCTACATCATTTTGTAAATGATTGTCATTAGGGTACGGATTTGAAAATGTAAATGTAGATAATAAATGTAAATAAATCATATTTGAACTACCCCAAAGAAAAATTGGACAATGAGCATAAAACACATTTTGATAGATGCATGCATCAGTACCTAGGCTAGAAATCGTATCTGCAACAACAACAAAAAAATCCAAGGATTTGTTCGCTGTCAGCTGGCTACAGTAGGAAAGTTACAATGTAATTAAACATTTGTTACATAAATGAGCCTTTTAGCCCATATGTGTCGTCCTAGGAAGTGGACGTTATGTTGCACACTCAGTAGTCTTTCCCGCTCATTTTAGTAAATATATTTTGCTGTAATGATCTGATCACACCATATAAAGAGGGATGTGGCCTACAGTCAGAGAGGGAAGATGGACAATGTTTATTGGCAAGTGAAATTATGTCCAATAGGGATTCAAGGTAAAAATGTGAGGCAGGATTAAGTCAGCTCCTTTCATCCTTGCTTGGCAGAGATCTCAGAAAAGGTTAAATTGTGAACCAGCGACCCAAATTTATGACTTAAAATGTATTTGCCATATCTCACCATCGATTGGGCTTCCCGAAATGTTGTATTTTTTTCTATGACAGAACGACGATTTTTTTCTCGATTTGCGTTATTCCACAAAGTTTTCTCTAGCGCTGCAGTGAGTGGGGGCTGTATAACCCTGTGACATTGCTCTGTCTCTACCTCGCTCTCTCTGAGAAAGAGAGGTTCGCACTTTGACAGACAGTCCAACAATGAGTCGAGCGGTTTAGGAACATTTGCTGTTATTCCCCGTTAAGTTGACTCACTTAATGTCATCTTTTTATATACTATATTCAAGCGCACTATCATGTACCCATGTCTCATATGGTACTGTTAAGCAAATGTCAACCACGGTCATTTCAAGGTCTATGCCCTCAGTCACATTCTGACAACGCAAACATGGACAAGATGGTCCCAGTTTCTAGAGGAGAGACAGAGAGGAATGTAGATCTAACTACTGCCCGAATTCAATCAATTAAAGATACAAGACAACCACACTGTATTACAGATGGCCCAACTCAACAATGGTAGTCTTAAAAAATCTAATCAATATCTAACTTTTGGGGGAAGTTTCCGGGTAGATTGAAACCATTGAAAGAAAAGGTTTTCTTTGACACGAGACACCACACTGTCTGATTAGTCAAACAGACTCCGAGGCAGTGTTGGAATTCTCTTGTTCTGTCCATCAGTGGTGTGAGTCGGGCCAAAGGGAGTGGTGAGTGACTATGGCCTCTGGGGTCACTATTCCATATGGTGACCTCTCTGGTAACCATTGTAACCCCGGGGGATGGGGTGGCTCAGAGGGTAGATACAAACACCTGTAACCTCGACACAGTCACCTCTGTCAAAACTAACAGCGGTCATCTGTCTGATACTCAGACACGCACGCAGACACACGACCATTCAAACACACACGCACCCACATAGACAAACAGTTGAAGTCAGAAGTTTACATACACCTGAGCCAAATACATTTAAACTCAGTTTTTCACAATTCCTGACATTTAATCCTAGAAAAAATCCCCTGTCTTAGGTCAGTTAGGATCACCACTTTATTTTAAGAATGTGAAATGTCAGAATAATAGTAGAGAGAATTACTTATTTCAGCTTTTATTTCTTTCATCACATTCCCAGTGGGTCAGAAGTTTAAACACACTCAATTAGTATTTGGTAGCATAGCCTTTAAATTGTTTACCTTGTGTCAAATGTTTCGGGTAGCCTTCTACAAGCTTCCCACAATAAGTTGGGTGAATTTTGTCCCATTCCTCCTGACAGAGCTGGTGTAACTGAGTCAGGTTTGTAGGCCGCCTTGCTCACACACGCTTTTTCGGTTCTGCCCACAAATGTTCTATAGGATAGAGGTCAGGGCTTTGTGATGGCCACTCCAATACCTTGACTTTGTTGTCCTTAAGCCATTTTGCCACAACTTTGGAAGTATGCTTGGGGTCATTGTCCATTTGGAAGACCCATTTGCGACCAAGCTTTAACTTCCTGACTGATGTCTTGAGATGTTGCTTCAATATATCCACATAATTTTGCTGCCTCATGATGCCATCTATTTTGTGAAGTGCACCAGCCCCTCCTGCAGCAAAGCACCCCCACAACATGATGCTGCCACCCCCGTGCTTCATGGTTGGGATGGTGTTCTTCGGCTTGCAAGCATCCCCCTTTTTCCTCCAAACATAATGATGGTCATTATGGCCAAACAGTTCTATTTTTGTTTCATCAGACCAGAGGACATTTCTCCAAAAAGTGCAATCTTTGTCCCCATGTGCAGTTGCAAACCGTAGTCTGGCTTTTTTATGGCGGTTTTGGAGCAGTGGCTTCTTCCTTGTTGAGCAGCCTTTCAGGTTATGCCGATATAGGACTCTTTTTTCTGTGGATAGAGATACTTTTGTACCTGTTTCCTCCAGCATCTTCACAAGGTCCTTTGCTGTTGTTCTGGGATTGATTTTCACTTTTCGCACCAAAGTACGTTCATCTCTAGGAGACAGAACACGTCTCCTTCCTGAGCGGTATGATGGCTGCGTGGTCCCATGGTGTTTATACTTGCGTACTATTGTTTGTACAGATGAACGTGGTACCTTCAGGCATTTGGAAATTGCTCCCAAGGATGAACCAGACTTGTGGAGGTATACAATATTTTTTTCTGAGGTCTTGGCTGATTTATTTTGATTTTCCCATGATGTCAAGCAAAAAGGCACTGAGTTTGAAGGTAGGCCTTGAAATACATCCACAGGTACAACTCCAATTGACTCAAATGATGTCAATTAGCCTGTCAGAAGTTTCTAAAGCCATGACATAATTTTCTGGAATTTTCCAAGCTGTTTAAAGCCACAGTCAACTTAGTGTACATAAACTTCTGACTTACTGGAATTGTGATACAGTGAATTATAAGTGAACTAATCTGTCTGTAAACAATTGTTGTAAAAATGACTTGTGTCATGCACAAAGTAGATGTCCTAACCGACTTACCAAAACTATAGTTTGATAACAAGACATTTGTGGAGTAGTTGAAAAACGAGTTTTAATGACTCCAACCTAAGTGTATGTAAACTTCTCGACTTCAACTGTACAATACACAGATGTAAGTCATTTTGAGCTTGTGTTACTTCATCTGACTCTCTACATGTCTTTTTGCACTTCCCAAACCAAAAAGGTATTCCCAAACATTAGGCTGAAGGAAGTTGCAACCTATGAAACTCCCCAAATGAATAAAACATAACCAAGTCTGAATCATTTAACCGATTCACTATCAAATCTCGTCTGGCCCAGCTTTGAATAATGGAGACGGGTCCCATAGTAAAGGTCACAGGAAATTACCTTTCATTTTGAGCTTTAATGCATTTTCCTTGGTGTGATACACTTCTCTCTCTCTTTCTGTGTGTGTGTCCGAGTGTGTGTGTGTGTGTTTGTGTGAGCGTATGTGTGTGTGATGAGAGTGTCTGTGCATTTCATGACTCCATCTGTACAGTGCAGTTCAACACTTTTGGTAATGAATTAGCATCTACCATAATGGGGACTGTGTTATCAATATCTAGAAAAAGTGACATTCCATGTGCATATTCCCCTAGCCTAGTAGGATCATGTGTGGGTCACATGTTAATGCTTTATATCACTATTACTCAGTGTTCCCTGTTAGCCAGGCAATCACATTATAACCCTCTACTATGCATCCTTCACAAACTGCAACAACAGCCTTTGCACTCAATTAAACAATCAATAGCTAAAATTAGAACTGCTGCAATTAGCTAATTACACAAGCACAGTGATTAGGCTGTGAAACAAACACGGTGACGTGACTTGGACCAGGCGTGGGAGTCATCTATGTCACAAGTGAATAACTCACCATTCACTCAGCGTATCTATTCGGACGGGCCCGCCGCCCATGACAGTTTATCTGATACCTAGAATAGGTGTCACATATGAGCTACTTGCAGCCTGGAATAGGAATCCCAGTCTGGAGTAGATGTCATATACAGACAGTGATGATCTGTAATAATATTGACACACACCTATGGGTTATGGAGAAAGCAGGGTGTCTGAAAGAGATGGCTGGTCCAATAGCAGTGCCCTGAGGTGTCTCTCTGTTAGTGGTTAGTGATGGTGTGGTGGTGAGGAAACGCCATTCAGCAGTCCCACCAGCAGGTGTCTGATAGGTCATTTGGAGCAAATTTATTTGCAGTGGTGCAGGGTTATAGTTCACTCCTGGACATGTTGTAAAAGTGTCACTGAGCCAGATTGCCTTGACAGTTTCTGGTAGGAGGAAAAGAAAGAGGGAGAGGGAGAGAGAGAGAGAGAAAGAGAGATTGCCTCCGGTCATGTCACGCCCTGATCTGTTTCACCTGTTCCTGTGATTGTCTCCACCCCCTCCAGGTGTCGCCTATTTTCCCCAGTGTATTTAGCCCTGTGTTTCCTGTCTCTCTGTGCCAGTTTGTCTTGCATGTTTAGTCAAGTCAACCAGTGTATTTTTCCTGCACTCCTTTTGCTATTCTCTTTTTTTCTAGTCCTCCCGGTTTTGACCCTTGCCTGTTTCTGGACTCTGTACCCGCCTGCCTTGACCACGAGCCTGTCTGCGACTCTGTACCTCCTGGACTCTGATCTGGTTTTGACCTTTTTGCCTGTCCATGACCATTCTCTTGCCTACCCCTTTGGATTATTAAACATTGTAAGACTCCAACCATCTGCCTCCTGTGTCTGCATCTGGGTCTCGCCTTGTGCCTTGATAGATCAAGATTGAGGCTGCCTGGCAAAACCCTGTAGCTTAGTAGGACTGTGTAAAATATGCATTTACCACCGGTGGTGTATCGGGAAATTCTTTCCCGACTGACTTCTCACAGGTCTGGAGAATAAAAGAGGTGCTAACTCCACACCACAGCAGGGCCAGGCATGCCTCTAGTCATGGCTGAGGTGAGTTGAACAGAAAAACACTACTGGGCCTCAGTTTCCCAACAGTTAGTATAGTCAAAAACTGAAGATATCCAAACATTGTGATATAGGATTTGATTATAGCGTTAACCTTTTAGGTGTTGGGAAATTGTTTTATATTTTACACTATGTTCACAATTTGGATCCATAACCTCTGTATGAATTAATTGAATACTGTTGTTTTTTAAGAACGTTATACTCTAGCCAACCAGTAGCATTAGCACAATCTATTTGAGCCAATGACAAATCAAGTGAAATCAAATGTTATGTCACATGCGCCGAATATCGAATACCTTCAAATACTTACAAGCCCTTAACCAACAATGCAGTTAAGAAAATATACGAAATAAACTAAAGTAAAAAATTAAATGTAACACAAAATAACGAGGCTATACCGGTACCGAATCGATGTGCGGGGGTACAGGTTAGTCGAGGTAATTTGAACATGTAGGTAGGGGTAAAGTGACTATACATAGATTAGGTTTTTTTTCAATTGCTAACAAGCATTGGTCAATACTGAAGCCACTTTTTCAAAACTCTTCGGTCTGCAATACCAACATGCATCTTGGCCAAACAGTTAATCTCACTCCAACTCACTGAAACCACCAAAACACTTCATGTCTCAATAAGCTTGTTCGTGTCACGTTCTGACCTTAGTTCCTTTTTTATGTCTTTATTTTAGTTTGGTCAGGGCGTGAGTTGGGGTGGGCATTCTATGTTTTTCTATGTTTTGTTCTGTATGTTATATTTCTATGTGTTTGGCCTAGTATGGTTCTCAATCAGAGGCAGGTGTCAGTCATTGTCTCTGATTGGGAGCCATATTTAGGTAGCCTGTTTTTCATTGTGTTTTGTGGGTGATTGTTTCCGTTTCAGTGTTTGCACAATTCGGGACTGTATCGGTTTTCATTTGATTCTCTTGTTTTTTGTATTCATTCTCGATTAAACATTTATTATGGATACGTACCACGCTGCAGTTTGGTCCTCTCCTTCCACCAACGAAAGCCGTTACAGTTCGACCATAACACTGACAACAATTCTCACTCAGAAAGCATACATAACACACGGACCTAAAAAAAGCAATAACAGGGAGCATTACATAAATTAACTTCTCTTTGAAGTTTGAATGATTTTTCACAAATCAGTATTTCATTATAGAATAAGAACACTTTCCCTTTGACTGTACTAAAGTATATGTAACAAGAATGAATCAGAAATGCAGCAATTCAATAGCCTTTATTTGATCTATATCTTTGCATATAGTAATTTACTTGTGAAAAATAGTTTAAACAAATTCCTGACATTCCAGGGCTGCAATAATAGTTACGGGGGAAAAAGTATACAGTAGTACAATCACTCGTACTGTGAGGGTTCTAGTTCTCCCTCTCTCCTGCATTTGGCCACAAGTTCTCATCATCACATCATATGTCTTCTCTGGCGATGCATCTTGGAAAGTATCTTCTGGAATGTCTAATTCAACCCTGGCAGTCTTCAGGAGAAGTGTCTCCACACCCCGCATTCATGGCATCCAGTAAGGACATCTGGTCATGTGGATGGTGGTCATAAACCTTCCACCTCCACGCAGAGAAAAACTCCTCTATGGGGTTTAGGAAGGGGGAGTATGGAGGCAGGAATAATACTGACATCCTGGGATGTGCAGTAAACCAGTCTGTGACTGCAGCAGAGTGGTGGAATGCCACATTATCCCACAAAACAACAAAGGTAGGGGAGTTTCTTGCCCCTCTCTCCTCCGCTGGCACGAATATGCAGGTCATCCAGAAAATAAATGAGCCTCTCTGTATTGTAAGAGTGGTTTGTGTAACAGAAAACCATCATTGGACAGTGCTGCACACGTTGTGATGTTAGCTCCTCTCTGGCCTGGGACATTGACGTTTGCGCTCTGTTCAATCACATTTCTTCCCCTGCGACGTGTTTTCGCCGGGTTGAAGCCAGGTTCATCCACAAAGATGAATGTATGTGCAGTTTGCCTGGCTTCCATCTCCATTACTCAAATACAGTAAATCCACAGTTTTACAGTACTTTACATTATGCATAGCTGTGTATGTACCCTGGTTTGGTTATTGAACAGACATTTTACCTGGACATATTGATACCGGAGTTCTTTCACACGTTCACCGTTTCTCTCAAAAGGGTAAAACTGCTTCATCCTTATTTTATGTTTCTCTAGGACTCTGGCAATTGTCCTTGTGCTGACCATATTCACATTCCCAAAAGTGATATTGTCTGTCCCGAATCTCCCACAGTTTTATTGCATTGTTGCCAATTACCATGTCAACAATGGCAATTTCATGCGCATCTGATAATATTCTGCCTCTCCCTCCTGTGGGAGGCAACCTTTGGATCCTACTGAAAAACACAAAACAATCAATACATTTCAAAATGTCAGTACATGTAATAATGTGAACATACTGTATTGTACTGTAATATTTAGTTCAATTATCACTGAAGGATGCACATCGTACCTGTTGTTTTACCGGGAAATGCGTACTATTCGTGCAACTGTTGAAAGCTGCAGATTTGGTTGCACCCTTAAACCGGCCTCTCTCAAAAGAGAGACCATGGTTTACAACATGGTCAATAATTGTGGCCCTTATCTCATCAGAGACCACAGCTCTTGGTCTTCCTCTCCTTTGTCCTCCACGCATTCTCCCTCTCCCTACCACTCTTCTTTCCCCACCAACCTGTCTTCCTTGATCCATGTTTCCAAACTAAATCATTCCCAAGCCGTCCTATTTTGTCTGTTTGGTAACGAGACTAAAAACAGGATACTTGGGTGGGCTTTCAGCTGAAATTGTAATCAGCTGTGTTTGGAATGATAAAATATTCTGCTGAGATTTTCTATATGTTTCAATCTGGTTACTGCAGAAATGCACGACATTTGCCATCATTCTGTTTTGAATGTGTTTTTAACAGTTTTGGAAGCAGTGTGTTAGCATTTGAAAACCTGCTGCAATTGTAGAGTTTTGCAGGTGGGAGTATGAATGAGAAAATAGTTAATTTAATGGAGTTCGGAGAATGTGGTCATTGAATGCGTTTTGTGTGAAAACAAGGGGAAATGATTCACAGTTTGGTCCACATACACTACTGTTTCGCTGACTGTGTGAAGAGTTTTGAAAATGTGACATCAGTTTTGACCAATGAATGTTAGCAATTGAAAAAGCGAGTAGCAGCAGTGTACAAACAGGAGGGGGAAGGGGGGAGGTCAGACCAGTGTCTGCATTCTATGTCTTTTTCTCCCCTTTCTCCTTTCTTTTCTCCTTGTTGGGTTGTTCTGTCAGTTTCAGCAAGCCTCCGTCACATGTATGGTCGTTACCGCTCTCCTTCAATATTCATCTGTTCTCTTCACAGTCCACGTAACAGGACAGCATTCTGCTGAGTGGCCAATACAGGACTGCCTCTCCAATTAGGCTCCATGAGAGACCTTTTAGACCATGCAAGTGAAAAGCAGTGGCTCGGGAACAAAACGGAGTAAAATACCTGGTAGCTGAAGCAGTGTGTGTGTGCGTGCAAGTGTGTGTGGCGTGTTTGCGTGCGCGTGTGTTAATGAGTGCTTTAATTTGGTTATACCCAGGAGATGTCTGGATATGCATGATGTTACTTGAGTCCATTCATTTGGCAGTGGAATAAAAACAGAACTATAATTCAGAATCAAGCTGTTCCACGGCAGACTTATGCTCCTACCGGGCCCGCCCCAACTCCTGAGAGAACCGAGATTGTAATCAAACCCAAATGTGGTTCCTTCTAATCTGATACAGGTTACCATGACGACGCTGGTACACAAACACTCCCGTACACACGCACACCAATGTTTCATTATCTCTGAGTAGGTGATGAACGAGAGCACACAACTCAGAAATGTTCTCAGAACTTTCATTCTCATATAAGGGACCTCAGTTTGCATCAAAGGGAGGAGGTGAGTTCAGCTCTTTTATAGTATGAAACACATTGAGACTTAGGACAATAGGAAAAAGTACTACTCAAATGTAATCCACTTAGTTCTCTGTGGAATTATGGGAATCTCAAGACCCAGAACATGGTACCGGCAGTAAAAACAGCAGGCCACTTCCTCCTCTATATCTCACTACACTAAACAAACTTGAAGCTGTACAGTAGCTGCAGCAGGAGGCCTTCAACATTAAAAGAACAATTTATCATCCATGCGATTTGAGAACTTCACTGAGTGGAACAGAGCAGTGGAGGAAGCTCACTGGACTTTCACACACCATTGCCTTTCTCTCTCTTTCTCTCCCTCATTTTTTTATTGTTAGCACGCTATGATCGGCGGGATCTATAGTTTAAAAAAATATCTTCTAGAGTTCATATATTTTCATTATACCATTTCGGAGCCTATGTATAGGGCCACGTTGTAATAGTTATTTGGTCTTTGCACACTGGATTCTGTATGTCTGTGTTTTCTGAAGTGCTTCCAGTCCTTCATCAACTTATTCAGATAGACAAACATGAAAAACAGACACCACTTTATGCATTTATGTTTTTATACAGTCTGGAATAGAATCCAACTCATTCATTATATTCATACGTTGTAGCTTTTGGGTATTCCATCAGCACTGTAGATGCCATTCCACAATCAAATAGCAGACAGAAGTCTAGTCTGTATTTGCCATAGTATGTTAAGCTTGTCTTGAGGCACTTTCTTAATTCTTTGGTTTGTTTCCCAAAGTTATGTAGGACAAATAGGAAAAACGCACACACACTCACACACATATACATACACCAGGCGAGGAAACTAACCATCTGGTTTCTTTTCCACCCTGTGTTCTGATTTACACTGTGGGGTAGGGCTGAAACCTAAGCCTGACGTTACACAGTGGGCCACTCCGATCAGGGTCTCCATCTCGTGTTTATGGACCGGCACTACCAGCTGTTAAGCACTTCCACCTGAACCATGGTCATTTCCTGTGAAAGCGGAAGTAGCCCATGTACTGACCCCAGAGTATGGAGGTGGTGCGTTACACTCAAACTGTCAACTCTTGACGTATTTAAACAATAAAGAGGTGAAAGCTGTCTGTTTGAGATATTTCCTGCTTGAAATGATTACCCATCCACACTACTTTAATTTAGTGTGACTTTACTCCCTTTATGACCCCATGCAGTTAATATGGTCCAACTCAGTGTTAACATAATTGGAATAGAATAACAATTTCATGGTCAACGCGGTATCCCAATGAAAAGAGAGTCATACAAGCAAAATGGCAAATATCAATGTATTCCTTTCATTTTGTTTTTCTATGGCTTTCTGGATACATGCTGTTGTAGGTCATGCTGTCATACATTTTTGACATATCTCTATTTTTGGAAATTAGAGTCTTATTAACTATTCCAGCCACGCACCAAACGTAACTAATTAACATCTACAGTTTTTGGGTACCTCATCACATTTCCCTCTGCTACTCATCGGGAGCTTTAATGAATCAGCGAATGTTTCGCTTTTGGAAAAAAACAACAACAGCAATCACGTCTTTCTCCTCACCCAGCAACTTAACAATCACGTCTTTCTCCTCACCCAGCAACTTAACAATCACGTCTTTCTCCTCACCCAGCAACTTAACAATCTCGTCTTTCTCCTCACCCGGCAACTTAACAATCACGTCTTTCTCCTCACCCAGCAACTTAACAATCACGTCTTTCTCCTCACCCGGCAACTTAACAATCACATCTTTCTCCTCACCCGGCAACTTAACAATCACATCTTTCTCCTCACCCAGCAACTTAACAATCACGTCTTTCTCCTCACCCGGCAACTTAACAATCACGTCTTTCTCCTCACCCGGCAACTTAACAATCACATCTTTCTCCTCACCCGGCAACTTAACAATCACATCTTTCTCCTCACCCAGCAACTTAACAATCACGTCTTTCTCCTCACCCGGCAACTTAACAATCACGTCTTTCTCCTCACCCAGCAACTTAACAATCACATCTTTCTCCTCACCCGGCAACTTAACAATCACGTCTTTCTCCTCACCCAGCAACTTAACAATCACGTCTTTCTCCTCACCCAGCAACTTAACAATCACGTCTTTCTCCTCACCCAGCAACTTAACAATCACGTCTTTCTCCTCACCCGGCAACTTAACAATCACGTCTTTCTCCTCACCCGGCAACTTAACAATCACGTCTTTCTCCTCACCCAGCAACTTAACAATCATGTCTTTCTCCTCACCCGGCAACTTAACAATCATGTCTTTCTCCTCACCCGGCAACTTAACAATCACGTCTTTCTCCTCACCCAGCAACTTAACAATCATGTCTTTCTCCTCACCCGGCAACTTAACAATCACGTCTTTCTCCTCACCCAGCAACTTAACAATCACGAAGGTCAACAAAAGTGCAGTTTTTTGGCATCCACAAGACAATTGATCTCCATCTCCCAAAACAGTTGGCATCAACCCTGGTGTATTATGCATGGACATGCAATGTAAACACCTTTCCTGGTTTTCTTGGAGCGCAGTTGGATAGAAATCCACTTCCGTTCATTGTATTAAAACTCCTAGAACTCTGGTTGGTAACCTGAAGCAACACTGGAGGGGGAAAAAAATGATCTCCAAGATTAATAATGGTAGTTATTGGTTGCTAGGTAACCCCTCATTGTGGAGCTCCTCACTGCCCGAATGCTCCACTCGAGACCAATCAAAGAACCTTGCTCTGGTTGGTCGATTCAAAAGCACTTCCACTTACCTCCAGATTGGCCGTGCATGATCTTTCTGTTTCCAAAACAATCCTCTGAAAAAAGAAAGAGAGAAGGGAAGAGAGAAAAAAAGTTGGCACGGTGAGACGTATTTCCTAAATGTATGCACATACAGTATATTGCACATGAACGAGACAATGTAATTGGTGCATTGTGCTCGAAACTTCACGTGAGCATGTTCCCTTGAACGAATTTGATTAGACGAATATGAAATTAATTACACGGAGAGAAATCTTCATTTCAAATGCATTGTGCTGTCTGGCTCCTGCTAGGTCTGATGCGCCACAGGCAATACTAGGAAGGTAAGTGAGGCCTGGTTTTGTTGGATAAACCGCTTGGATTATGATTCTGCACGTACTTTAAATCAATGACAACTCCAACTCCAGCCACTGATCTGAAATTACAATTAGTAGTGTATGTTTATGGAAAGTAGCACTGTCTCTTTTCCAAGATGCTAGAAGCAGTAGCATATATATTGAAGGTCAGAAACACAAGCTGTGCAGTAAACTGGAGTCAGACGGTAAACCCAGACAAACTGTCTTGCACGTCGATTCCATATGGTCAACATAACAGCGATGCAATCAATCACAACATGTGATGCGATTTTACAAATAACATTTACTGCAAATGTGATGCTGATCTACATGCCATTGCCCTAGAGGTGTATCAAGACAACTAAACCGGCTGAAATGAAAGCCTCATGTTCTGCTGTGACGATTGATGTCTTCTGTGTCAAATGGTGATGCTGTAATTGCTTGGATTTTGGTTGGGCATGCAGCTACACACATTTAGGCCTGGACAATAGGTGCATTAATTCAACACTGAAGATTAAGATGACAAAAGTTTGAATATTAATATTAAGCATGCAATATTCCCCTTTCTTGAAGTACCACTTCTTTGACATTAATTCTCCCCTCCCTTTCGAATTGGACATGAGTAATATATTCATGCTTGTGATACTGACACGTAGCCCAGACGTATTGCGTCTTTATTTTCAATTATATGTGACATTTGTCCATTTAAAAAAAAAAGATTCTACTCTCATTCTGTATGCCTCGATGACTCCGTGTTCGCCAGTATCAAATTAACTTGTTACTTGCACCTGTTGTGCCTGTGACGCACAGGTGTGTCTTCTCTTTAAGTCTCTATTTGACTGCTTTGTACAGCGCTGATGAAGGCATGGAAGCCAAAAAGTATGCTCCTTTTGTTTTGCATGCTTTCAAGGATGAATTAAATTAAAGTATAATTTTTGTATCTATCCCTCCTTGTTTTTTTCTCTCTCTCAATTTTATGCTTTGATTACGAGTACCTTTGGAAATCTTTTTTTTTGTTATCTTACGCACCATTCATTCTAGCCTGAGTACAGTCCCTCATACTGGCTTTCGACATTACTTCAAGGAAGGAACTAAACCGACCTTTGACCCTAAGGTTATACACTAAAGTCTTCATACGAAAAGACGGAGGGAGAGAGACAGAGAGAGAGAGAGAGAGAGAATATGGAGATGAAGGAGCAAGGGACATAACAAGAGAAATAAAGAAAAAGAGAGAGAATGGAAAAGAGGATGTGGAGAGTGTAAATCTGTCTGTGAGCGTGTACACTCCTCCATAATGGAAATGGGAAAATGCATTTTCATGATTCATGGCGGCTATTTCCGCTTAGGGTCTGCAAATCATTAGAACGCTAGACGTCATATTTCTGTGGTCTAAACGACAGTTCAAAAGCAAATCTGGTGGAGAGAGACAGAGAAAGAGCTGGGGGAGGAGAGAGAGACAGAAAAAGAGAGAGAGAGAGAGAGAGAGAGATGATGCTGGCTGAAGATGCAGTGGGCACAGGGATGGAGCTAAACTTGTCCCCAGGCTCCTGTTTGGTAGCCAACAGATACAGCGTACCACTGACAACCACATAACCACTGACAACCACAGGCTGTTTAGAGGGTCTTAAAGTAAGAAACAGAGATAGGTGTATTTAGGTCCAGGGCCTCACAGTAATAGTTTGGGTTTAGTGCCATAATTTGGTTAGGGCCTGTGTTGAGACTGAGTATTATTTTACGTCAACGTTGTATTTCAGTACATGTCAGTCTGTTGTGAAACTATGTTGTGGTCACCTCCTGTGAGTTGGATTTGGACTCCCCCTGGGTTGCCACATCAGCATAGAGGATGTCTTCTGAAGACTGTACCAAGTGAAGTTTTGGCAAAGTCATGGGAACAGAGAAACTCATATTTTTACACAGACATGTATGCACACAGACAGCCAGGCATGTACACACACACACACACAGACAAAATATTTGCCTCTCCTTATTATCCGTCTCTGCAAATATTTCAAATGTACTTCTGAAAGTCCTGCGCCGCAGTCCTGAAAACGTAGAAATATAAGGTTAATTACTAGTGTAACGCAATCACCGGGTTTATGATGAGCATTTGCATATTTCATCAAAGTTTAGCGACTCTCATTAGACGGTATAATGAGGCTTGCATGACACTTTTTAAACCTTCTACATTTAAGTTGTGATAGACACCTATTAAAATCAAACTAGGGGTTTCCTGTGCTATCCAGCCATTAGTATTTGTGTCTGCGTGGATGGTGTCTAATTGAGCCATGATTGGCCCTGCAGAGCAGAGAAGACAGACTCGGTTAGCCCTTAATATGCTCATTCCATCAAATGAAGAGGAACATAAATCAGAGTTTTGTCAAAGTGTTCACTCTGTTATGATTAGTGTGAATGAGGGAGAGGTTCTGAGAGGAGACTTTCATTTAACATGGTCAAATGTCATTATTTTCTCATATGTCATATTGTGACAAGGTTAGGAGGTCATTCAAGTACAATACGGTGCAAGAAGATGCACATAGAACTATGGCCGTCTCATGAAAAAGACCTACGTTTGGGAATGACTATTTAGGCAGAAATCAACATTTTGCCATAATGCTCAAGAGGCTCTAGACCTTTCAGATAGAAAGAATAGGTGGTATAAATAAGATAGCGTGGTAAAGTTGCCGGGTTTTAGGTATAAAAGGGATATATGAGAACTCTCTAAATCTAGTCTGACACCGGAATGTTCTTGTACCTTGGCTGTGAAAAGGCGATTCATTCTCGCCTTCTGACAATCCCCCAGGAGGTAAAAGGAGACAATGGCGAACTACTTCACCAAAGATGTCGATGAAAATAAGTCTTCTAATAGCTTAGATTTGACACACATTCTTCCTTCAAGAAGAATGATTGAGTGGTTGAAAAGAGAAATAACTATGTGAGACATGGATATAGTTGACATAAACTAGAAGGTATGTAGTAACCAAAAAAAGTGTTAAACAAATCAAAATATACTTTATATTTGAGAGTATTCAAATAGCCACCGTTTGCCTTGATGACAGCTTTGCACACTTGGCATTCTCTCAACCAGCTCCATGAGGTAGTCACCTGGAATGCATTTCAATGAACAGGTGTGCCTTCTTAAAAGTGAATTTGTCAAATTTCTTTATTTCTTAATGCGTTTGAGCCAATCAGTTGTGTTGTGACAAGGTAGCGGGTATACAGAAGATGGTATTTTACCAAATAGGGCTAAGTCCATATTATGGCAATAACAGATAAGCAAAGAGAAACGACCGTCCATCATTACTTTAAGACATGAAGGTAAGTCAATAAATCAAATCAAATCAAATCAAATTTTATTTGTCACATACACATGGTTAGCAGATGTTAATGCGAGTGTAGCGAAATGCTTGTGCTTCTAGTTCCGACAATGCAGTAATAACCAACAAGTAATCTAACCTAACAATTCCACAACTACTACCTTATACACACAAGTGTAAAGGGATAAAGAATATGTACATAAAGATATATGAATGAGTGATGGTACAGAACGGCATAGGCAAGATGCAGTAGATGGTATAGAGTACAGTATATACATATGAGATGAGTAATGTAGGGTATGTAAACATAAAGTGGCATAGTTTAAAGTGGCTAGTGATACATGTATTACATAGAGATGGCAAGATGCAGTAGATGATATAGAGTACAGTATATACATATACATATGAGATGAGTAATGTAGGGTATGTAAACATTATATTAAGTGGCATTGTTTAAAGTGGCTAATAGTACATTTTTACATAATTTCCATCAATTCCCATTATTAAAGTGGCTGGAGTTGAGTCAGTATGTTGGCAGCGGCCGCTAAATGTTAGTGGTGGCTGTTTAACAGTCTGATGGCCTTGAGATAGAAGCTGTTTTTCAGTCTCTCGGTCCCTGCTTTGATGCACCTGTACTGACCTCGCCTTCTGGATGATAGCGGGGTGAACAGGCAGTGGCTTGGGTGGTTGTTGTCCTTGATGATCTTTATGGCCTTCCTGTGACATCGGGTGGTGTAGGTGTCCTGGAGGGCAGGTAGTTTGCCCCCGGTGATGCGTTGTGCAGACCTCACTACCCTCTGGAGAGCCTTACGGTTGTGGGCGGAGCAGTTGCCGTACCAGGCGGTGATACAGCCCGACAGGATGCTCTCGATTGTGCATCTGTAGAAGTTTGTGAGTGCTTTTGGTGACAAGCCGAATTTCTTCAGCCTCCTGAGGTTGAAGAGGCGCTGCTGCGCCTTCTTCACAACGCTGTCTGTGTGGGTGGACCAATTCAGTTTGTCCGTGATGTGTACACCGAGGAACTTAAAACTTTCCACTTTCTCCACTACTGACCCGTCGATGTGGATAGGGGGGTGCTCCCTCTGCTGTTTCCTGAAGTCCACAATCATCTCCTTTGTTTTGTTGACGTTGAGTGTGAGGTTATTTTCCTGACACCACACTCCGAGGGCCCTCACCTCCTCCCTGTAGGCCGTCTCGTCGTTGTTGGTAATCAAGCCTACCACTGTAGTGTCATCCGCAAACTTGATGATTGAGTTGGAGGCGTGCATGGCCACGCAGTCGTGGGTGAACAGGGAGTACAGGAGAGGGCTCAGAACGCACCCTTGTGGGGCCCCAGTGTTGAGGATCAGCGGGGTGGAGATGTTGTTACCTACCCTCACCACCTGGGGGGCGGCCCGTCAGGAAGTCCAGGACCCAGTTGCACAGGGCGGGGTCGAGACCCAGGGTCTTGAGCTTGATGACGAGTTTGGAGGGTACTATGGTGTTAAATGCTGAGCTGTAGTCGATGAACAGCATTCTAACATAAGTATTCCTCTTGTCCAGATGGGTTAGGGCAGTGTGCAGTGTGGTTGCGATTGCGTCGTCTGTGGACCTATTGGGTCGGTAAGCAAATTGGAGTGGGTCTAGGGTGTCCGGTAGGGTGGAGGTGATATGGTCCTTGACTAGTCTCTCAAAGCACTTCATGATGACGGAAGTGAGTGCTACGGGGCGGTAGTCGTTTAGCTCAGTTACCTTAGCTTTCTTGGGAACAGGAACAATGGTTGCCCTCTTGAAGCATGTGGGAACAGCAGACTGGGATAAGGATTGATTGAATATGTCCGTAAACACACCAGCCAGCTGGTCTGCGCATGCTCTGAGGACGCGGCTGGGAATGCCGTCTGGGCCTGCAGCCTTGCGAGGGTTAACACGTTTAAATGTTTTACTCACCTCGGCTGCAGTGAAGGAGAGCCCGCAGGTTTTGGTAGCGGGCCGTGTCAGTGGCACTGTATTGTCCTCAAAGCGAGCAAAAAAGTTATTAAGCCTGTCTGGGAGCAAGGCATCCTGGTCCGCGACAGGGCTGGTTTTCTTTTTGTAATCCGGGATTGACTGTAGACCCTGCCACATACCTCTTGTGTCTGAGCTGTTGAATTGCGACTCAATTTTGTCTCTGTACTGGGACTTAGCTAGTTTGATTGCCTTGCGGAGAGAATAGCTACACTGTTTGTATTCGGTCATGTTTCCGGTCACCTTGCTCTGGTTAAAAGCAGTGGTTCGCGCTTTCAGTTTCACGCGAATGCTGCCGTCAATCCACGGTTTCTGGTTTGGGAATGTTTTAATCGTTGCTGTGGGTACGACATCGTCAATGCACTTTCTAATGAACTCGCTCACCGAATCAGCATATTCGTCAATGTTGTTGTTGGACGCAATGCGGAACATATTCCAATCCGCGTGATCGAAGCAGTCTTGAAGCGTGGAATCAGATTGGTCGGACCAGCGTTGAACAGACCTGAGCGAGGGAGCTTGTTGTTTTAGTTTCTGTTTGTAGGCTGGAAGCAACAAAATGGAGTCGTGGTCAGCTTTTCCGAAAGGAGGGCGGGGGAGGGCCTTATATGCGTCGCGGAAGTTAGTATAACAATGATCCAAGGTTTTACCAGCCCTGGTAGCACAATCGATATGCTGATAGAATTTAGGGAGTTTTGTTTTCAGATTGGCCTTGTTAAAATCCCCAGCTACGATGAATGCAGCCTCAGGGTGTGTGGTTTCCAGTTTACAAAGAGTCAGATGAAGTTCGTTCAGGGCCATCGTTGTGTCTGCTTGGGGGGGAATATATACGGCTGTGATTATAATCGAAGAGAATTCCCTTGGTAGATAATGTGGTCGACATTTGATTGTGAGGAGTTCTAGATCAGGTGAACAGAATGACTTGAGTTCCTGTATGTTGTTATGATCACACCACGTCTCGTTAATCATAAGGCATACCCCCCCGCCCCTCTTCTTACCAGAAAGATGTATGTTTCTGTCGGCGCGATGCGTGAAGAAACCAGCTGGCTGCACCGACTCCGTTAGCGTCTCTTGAGTTAGCCATGTTTCCGTGAAGCAGAGAACGTTACAATCTCTGATGTCCCTCTGGAATGTTACCCGTGCTCGGATTTCATCAACCTTATTGTCAAGAGACTGGACATTGGCGAGTAGTATGCTAGGGAGTGGAGCGCGATGTGCCCGTCTCCGAAGCCTGACCAGGAGACCGCTACGTTTGCCCCTTTTACGGCGTCGCATAGGGTCGCCGGCTGGGATCAGATCCATTGTATTGGGTGGAAGGCAAAACACTGGATCCGTTTCGGGAAAGTCATATTCCTGGTTGGAACGATGGTGAGTTGACGTTGCTCTTATATTCAGTAGTTCCTCCCGACTGTATGTAATGAAACCTAAGATTACCTGGGGTACCAATGTAAGGAATAACACATAAAAAAACAAAATACTGCATATTTTCCAAGGAACGCGAAGCGAGGCGGCCATCTTGGTCGGCGCCGGAAGATACAACAATACAGAACATTTCAAGAACTTTGAAAGTTTCTTCAAGTGCAGTTGCAAAAACCGTCAAGCGCTATGATAAAACTGTCTCTCATGAGGACCACCACAGGAATGGAAGACCTAGAGATACCTCTGCTGCAGAGGATAAGTTCATTAGCGTTATCAGCCTCAGAAATTGCAGCCCAAATACATTTTTCACAGAGTTCAAGTAACAGACACTTCTCAACATCAACTGTTCAGAGGAGACTGTGTGAAGCAGGCCTTCATGGTCGAATTGCTGCAAAGAAACCACTTCTAAAGGACACCAATAATAAGAAGAGACTTGCTTGGGCCAAGAAACTCGAGCAATAGACATTAGACCGGTGGAAATTTGTCCTTTGTTCTGGAGTCCAAATTGGAGATTTTTGGTTCCAACCGGCGTGTCATTGCGAGACGCGTGTGGGTGAACGGATGATCTCCCACCGTGAAGCATGGAGGAGGATGTGTTATGGTGTAGGGGTGCTTTGCTGGTGACACTGTCTGTGATTTATCTAGAATTCAAGGCACACTTAATCAGCATGGCTACCACAGCATTCTGCAGCGATACGCCATTCCATCTGGTTTGGGCTTGGTGTGACTATCATTTGTTTTTCAACAGGACAATGACCCAACACACCTCCAGGCTGTGGAAGGGCTATTTTACCAATAATTAAAGTGATGGATTGCTGCATCAGATGACCTGGCCTCCACAATCCCCCGACCTCAACCAAATTGAGATGGTTTGGGATGAGTCATACAGCAGATTGATGGAAAAGCAGCCAACAAGTGCTCAGCATGTGTGGGAACTCCTTCAAGTCGGTTGGAAAAGCATTCCAGGTGAAGCTGGTTGAGAGAATGCCAAGAGTGTGCAAAGTTGTCATCAAGGCAAATGGTGGCTATTTGAAGAATCTCAAATATTAAATATATTTTGATTTGTTTAACACTTTTTTGTTTACTACATGATTCCATATGTGTTATTTCATAGCTTTGTTGTCTTCCCTGTTAGTCTACAATGTAGAAAATAGTAAAAAACAAAGAAAAACCCTTGAATGAGTAGGTGTTCTAAAACTTTTGACCGGTAGTGTACTTTTCTTAAAATTCTCCCTGAACTTAAAAGTCCTGAAAAAAGTAGTAGAGATAACCAAATGCTTAGTTCAGGGAACTACACTATATATATAAAAAGTATGTGTACACCCCTTCACATTAGTGGATTCAGATATTTCAGCCACACCCTTTGCTGACAGGTGTATAAAACCGAGCACACCGCCATGCAATCTCCATAGACAAACATTGTCAGTAGAATGGCCTTACTGAAGTGTTCAGTGACTCTCAACATGGCACCGTCATAGCTTCAGGCCGTTTCCACTTTCCACATCCTATGACGGTGCCAAGTTGAAGAAATTCGGCTTGTCACCAAAAGCACTCACAAACTTCTACAGATGCACAATCGAGAGCATCCTGTCGGGGTGTATCACCGCCTGGTACGGCAACTGCTCCGCCCACAACCGTAAGGCTCTCCAGAGGGTAGTGAGGTCTGCACAACGCATCACCGGGGGCAAACTACCTGCCCTCCAGGACACCTACACCACCCGATGTCATAGGAAGGCCATAAAGATCATCAAGGACAACAACCACCCGAGCCACTGCCTGTTCACCCCGCTATCATCCAGAAGGCGAGGTCAGTACAGGTGCATCAAAGCAGGGACCGAGAGACTGAAAAACAGCTTCTATCTCAAGGCCATCAGACTGTTAAACAGCCACCACTAACATTTAGTGGCCGCTGCCAACATACTGACTCAACTCCAGCCACTTTAATAATGGGAATTGATGGAAATGTATGTAAAAATGTATCACTAGCCACTTTAAACAATGCCACTTAATATAATGTTTACATACCCTACATTACTCATCTCATATGTATATACTGTACTCTATATCATCTATTGCATCTTGCCATCTTTATGTAATACATGTATCACTAGCCACTTTAAACTATGCCACTTGATATACCCAACATTACTCATCTCATATGTATATACTGTACTCTATACCATCTACTGCATCTTGCCTATGCCTTTCTGTACCATCACTCATTCATATATCTTTATGTACATATTCTTTATCACTTTACACTTGTGTGTATAAGGTAGTAGTTGTGGAATTGTTAGGTTAGATTACTCGTTGGTTATTACTGCATTGTCGGAACTAGAAGCACAAGCATTTCGCTACACTCGCATTAACATCTGCTAACCATGTGTATGTAACAAATAAAATTTGATTTGATTTGATTTGAAGTTGAGAGTCACTGAACTCTTCAGTGAGGCCACCTTTCCAACAAGTCAGTTTGTCAAATTTCTGTACAGCTAGAGCTGCCCCGGTCAACTGTTAGTGCTGTTATTTTGCAAAAGTGGAAACATCTAGGAGCAACAATGGCCACACAAGCTCACAGAACGGGACCGCCAATTGCTGAAGTGCGTAAAAATCATCTGTCCTGCACAGAGCCCTGACCTCAACCCCAATTGAACACCTTTGGGATAAATTAGACCGCCAACGGCCAGCCAGGCCTAATCGCCCAGCATCAGTGCCCGTCCTCCCAAATGCTCTTGTGGCTGAATGGAAGCAAGTCCCCGCAGAAATGTTCCATCATATAGTGGAAAGCCTTCCCAGAATAGTTGAGGCTGTTATAGCAGCAAAGGGGGGACCAACTCCATATTAATGCCCATGACTTTGGAATGAGATGTTCAACGAGCACGTGTCCACATACTTTTGGTCATGTAGTGTATATACCCTTTAGGGGGAATAATATTTTTTCCATATCCATCTGTACACATATTAATCAGATGTGTTTACACACACCACACAATGCATCCCTCAGCGTCCTGTGCTTAGTTACTGAACCCGATACATTCTTAAATCAACTGGTGCTTTGATTCAATGTGGAGTTAATTCCCACAACTCCCTGTCATTTGTTAACTAAAGAGGCCAAATGAAAGCGATGGAACACAGCATGCAGACACAGGCAGAGTAATATTGCAGTACTACAGTATACTGTATGTGTGTATGTTGCTGATTACTTTTACCAGTAGTAAATTACAAACATCTGATATGGGACTACAACAATCAACAAGTGCTGTTTTTCGAAAGCGAAAACATTCAAACACAATCACAAAATGTTATGATGAACCCTGTCCTATGTTCCAGTGTCTGCCTTCTCTTTTATTCAGTAGCACAACCAGTCTCATCTGGTCCGGACTGTTTACCTTCTCTGGTTGGTAAAAACGATCCTCCTACTCTCGGCCTCTTTTCTCAAGGAGACTCTTGACTCCTTGTGTGGCTCTTCTCAGTGATTGCTCTCTCACTGTTGGTGCCTGTGGCCTCAGACTTCCAGGTAAGTGTGTGTGTGTTACTATGTGTGTGTTACTATATGTGTGGTTTCAAAAAAAATTGAGTTATTAAGCATGCATCTCACGTCTGGAATCGGAAATATCTGAATATTCTACACTTATTTCATTAATGCATATTAAAGCTTTCACTCCTCTTCCAAAGGACTGCTATCCATTGAGCCCAGGGTGTTATGTTGAGGCGTAGAAAATAGTATTACATAAAATAAGAGCAGCCCACGCAACGATACCCTGCGTGGGGCTGAGAAATGATCACTGCCGAAGCACGTCACACTTAGAAAAACGAAAATCACCCTTTTATGCAGAATACATTTATTTGTCTGGGGGGAAAAGAATTAGGCCTGACAAGTACTCAAGCACTTTCAGTTTGTGTGTGTGTGTGTGTGCCTGCATGACACAGTCACACACTCTCTAAGGCAGTCACATAGACACACACACACACACGCCGTGCACACATATTCTCTCTCTCTCTGTCTCTCTCTCTGTCTGTCTCTCTGTCTGTCCCTTCAAGGGCCCAGAGACAGCCAAATGTGCTCCATGAACATGACCTCATTGGGTATGCACAAGCTTCACTCTTCTGCATTGTTACATTCGTTATCATCATCCTCTTAGATTCTTAGAAATAAATGGAAACGGCCTGAAAAGCGTAAAACGCATCAACTTAAGTACTGGGGACAAAGCAGCTTGCTCTAATCATCCAGTTGTCATGTGGTCATCCATTTCCCTTCTTTTGTTGTTTCACCTGTTGCTAAATTCAAATATGTCCACTAATACGGGCCTATTACTAAAAATGATTAATCCCAGAGGCACTCAGCTCAACCTTTACTGTAGTGCTAGCTAGAAATGCATGTCACGGCTTCTCTCTGTGTCTCTCTGTTTAGATTCTGTTAACATATTCATTTAAGTTTCTGTAGTATTCATATTGTCTTATTCACCAGCCATGGTTTGAGCTTGACCAGCCTGTCTGGTACTTACATCATCTTAAAATGGCATCATCTTTCATTGTGGTTTGGTGCTCAGCTTGGATGAGCAGAAGACTGGCTGCGACAGGTAGGTGTGTGTGTGTGTGTGTGTGTGTGTGTGTGTGTGTGTGTGTGTGTGTGTGTGTGTGTGTGTGTGTGTGTGTGTGTGTGTGTGTGTGTGTGTGTGTGTGTGTGTGTGTGTGGTGTGGTGTGGTGTGGTGTGGTGTGGTGTGGTGTGTGTGGTGTGGTGTGTGTGCGCTATCCACATCTACCCTGCACAGATGGCACAAATATGGAAGCCGGCAAGATAATTCTTCCAACCCTACAGGGGGAAAGACAGAGCGATGCACAAATTAGACTTTTTAATGAAGGACAATGAGGATGAGACACAGCTGTCTAATCCCATCTACCTAAAGCATGTGTAATACAAGGCTACATATAGAGACAAGCCAGATCCAACCAACAGCATACAGAAATGTCCACTTCCATTCCATAGCACCTGCCCTAAGCTTGCTATGCATAGGTGTCAGTTAGTGGAATTCACGTTTCTGTATAGAGGCATTGCATGCTCTGTACTGAATGTGTATATGTATAAAATATAAGTAATACAGCACTGGCTGCCAGCCACAGCCATATCGCTTTTCACATCACACACACGCACGCAAATTATGTTGCAGAGTTATGTTCGCATAAGAAACCAGTGTAAATAATTGTAATCTTGTCCTTCATATGAGTTATATTATCCCCTCCTCCATTAGCTCCTCGGTTGGGGAATCCCCTCCCACACCACTTGAGAGCTAATGTTGGTTGATTCTTGTGGTTTGATGAATTTTGTCGACAATCCTCCTGAGTTGTCCTGCATGCTGCTTTGACTACAGAATAGGATACAGCATAATGACTGAATAAAAGGAAAGTGCCTAATAATGAATGGGATGGCTAATGAGTTGGTACACATTGCATTTGATTGTGTTCCCCGCATTGGTTCATTAGCCAAAGTCCCACATGACCGTTTTACTCCATTGGTAGCTACATTATGGCAAAGAATACCAGTCAAGCACATTTTAGGGCTCATTTAAACAGTACGTGAAGGACCTGAGCCAAACGTTAGCATTTTTAATGATAAACGCATGGCTCCATTTTATTCTCTACGACTGTGCATTACTTAAACGTAATCACATTTATGGGTTCATAAATATCTTTATATTGTAGTTACTCTTTTCTCAAGTGCTGATCGTCCATGACGGACTTTGATGATGTTCTGATATTCCAGGTCTTGGATTTCACACGCACGAGCATACACACAAACCGTTCAAAACAATAGCCAATGTTTCTCTTTCAGAAAGGGGCCTGGGACTAAGTATCGCCTGTTTTTTGGGGGGAAAGGTGCAAATTGAAGCAGCAGTCTCCTCCTGCTCTGGTGTAGCACTCAGTTTGATCTAATGAGAGAGAGGAGAGGCAGAACCGTGTGAGCCTGCTCCGCTTTAGTTTGGGCCTGGGATCAGAGTTGACCCCACAGTCCCCTGTCACGTTTAATTAAAGCTTTGATTCAGCAAGCCGGACAACCTGGCTGCCTCACTGGGCTGGTGGCTCGCCGTTCGCCATAGAGTTAGCAAGCGGTGCTCGGTTTTGAAAGATAGCAGACGCGCAGCAGCTCTGGGTTTTGGACCAAATGTCTTTCTTGGCCCTGGTGACAGAGGCCCGTAATATTCAGCACATTTTCTACACGGCTAATATCTGCTGGACAGCCTCGGTGCCAGTAAAAATACACTCGTTTCCAGCCCTTAGGGCTGGTTAGCATCCAGCTCTAACTGACAATTTATGGAAAAATATGGGGGGAGGGAAGGGGAAAAAGATCTCATTCCTTCTCTAAGTGTGACGTTCATTTGAATCCCACGGAAAGATACCATACAGCTTTTCAGTGTCGTAAATCACAGGGGGAAGAAAAAAAATCTGAGTGGGTTATCTCAACGTTTCAGGGCCTTCTACCATTATAGTCACTTAGAGCACCATATCAATCATAGATAGTCTTTCGCAGAAAGAAAACAAGCACATATATTGTCTGTGTGTGATAAACTGAAAAGTCCTGAAATGTTGGAAGCAAACCCAACCTTGTGGTATGTCTTCTCCAACATGTTGGCTGGATGTTCTGTTGTCTCTGTATCTCCACCCTGACCTAGATAAAAAATACAATAAGGCCCAGATGTGTGGGCCGCACTGTGGCAGTGTACCTCTCTGGCTACAATATTGAATATGAGCAAACAATCAGAATGGACAATTCACCTCCAGTCTGTTTCTCAAGTTTTCTAATAGACGCTGGATCACAATGTCATCTTTGGTTCTCTCTGTGTCAATATACCATCGTAGACTATTACAGTGAATGTGGGTTTTTCCTTCTTCAGTATATACCTGTTGAATCCAGCACCCAAAGCCCAAATACTTTTTATGACTACAAACTTCTGAGTCGACCACGGCAATTCCTCATTCTATGAACACACCAACGTAGACACTTTCCCCACAAAATGTTCACTTATCACATGTCGTAATGTGTGCAGTGTAACTGGTAGTTACCAGATGTGTTGAATTTTCAAACGTCATTGCTAGAATCTATATGTTATTAGCACACAATGTCCGGGAAATGCCTGATGAATCCCCGCTGAAGCTGAAACAGGTCTGTATAATAAACCAGTACCTATAGTTTCCTTTCTTTTCAAAAGATGGATGTGTTTTGAGGAGCAGCCAGACTCCCAGGCCTATTGGTAGGCCTGCTCTGTCTCAGTGTCCATTTTACCTCAAGTTGCTGGAAATCCCCCATCTTGTTGAAAGGCATCCTTCACTGGCACTCAGCAGCCATTTCAGAGAGACTTGTAATTCACCCGAGACTGAACACGACGGAGGTCTCAATCTTTCAGGCGCTGTAAAAAAAAAAACGACTGACGTTTTCTGGCAAGTGAATACTCAGACAGGAAAGATGTTGATGCCGAGACCCAGGAAAGTGTAGGTGTGGATTAGAGCCATCAGTTTTGAAACTGTGCAGTCTGTGTGGGTGGGTTGTCAATATTTGCCCATGCTAAAGTCGACATTAGGACGAAACAATAATTAAAACAGCACAGTCCAATTTCCATTAATACGTCAACTTGTACTTTGCCACATACTACCATCTTATTTTAGTTTGAAAGGGCAAAATAAATATTTAATGGTACCGTATTCTTCCTTATAATGATATTGACCTATGTACTTGATAGCATGACGGAGTATGTAATAATGTGCTTGTGTGTTTTGGAATCATTTATTGATAATATATCTAACATTCAGAAATGTCTTTCCTACCTGTTGTTCATGGGCTATGATAAATGGTATTGTATGGTGATAATACATGATTCTAGCTCCATTCCCTTTCACAGTTGCCCTCGATTATCCCAAAATGATATGGCCGGTAGTATGTGATAGTATGGTTGTACATGAATAATCAACTAAATAAGGAAGCCGTGTTGATGTGGGAAACAACAAAAAGATTCAAATCTGCACTTGGCTATTCTTATAGCGAATATCAGGCATTTGTTCAATGTCTTCTTTCCTCTCATAACCGGTTTGTTATTCATACATACTGTCATACCCCAGAGATACATTTTGTCTCTGTGTCTACCCCTGTTTCACTTCTAGCACTGCATGACAGGAGTGGGATATTCCATTTCCTCTTCCTAATCTGTCCTGAACACTAGCTTCCCGCGGCTACACATGTTTACCTTTATGAAGTTTTATAACCGGTCACACACACACCTCAGCTCACTATCAGTGATATCGTGTGACAGTGCTACAGGCCTTAGCCCACATCACACACTGAAACTGTGAAATGTTATTATTTAGTTCCTTACCAGTGGTCTGTAACGGTATGAAGGACGATGGTGCGAACCTTCCACTTCTTCGACGACCATAAAAATACATTTGGCCAGCTGAAGCAAGTCACACCATTTTTCTTCAGGAAATTCGTTCAGTTCTCTCTTACTGCGTTGACCAACTATACAAAGCCCTTTCACTGTGTACACGCACCAGGCACCAGTGAAATTCAATGTTTTTCAAACAACACTTTGGTGTTGATACCACTTGTGCCACTGGTTGAAGATGAAAATCATGATTATATTTTGGTCTATATTTTGTGTGTGATCTTTCTGAGCGAAACTCCAAATGAAAGCCGTTAGCTACTCATCAACATTAGCATTTAACCTGAGATCTTGTAATGGTTACTTCCATACATGGCCATGGGTAACATCTGTTTGGCAGGAGTTAAATGTCCCTGACTAACTGTGTGGACTGTATGCCCTGAGGACAGGCCCTGTGTAATGTCTGTGGAAGTAAAAGCACACTGGCACAATTACTTAAACGATTAAGGTTTGTTTCGGCTTACACTACAACCGTGACTAAATGAATGGATAGGAAAAGCAAAGAGGGTGGGGTTAATGAACTAACAGGAAATTACACTAACCCCAAACCATCGCCCAAGATTATCTAATGACTAGTTGCTCACAAATTAGGTGACAAAGAGGAAGAAAGAGGGGACACATGACAAATTGTACTCAGTGCTGTGAAATGTTGTGTGAAATAAAAACAGGCATTCTGTAACTGCATATAGATATCAGTTGTGAACTTAAAGGGCATTCCTGTAGGCAATTGCTCCCAATTACATGTTTGTCAGTGGACAACACATACAGGCACGCACACATTGCTGAAATATATCTGGTTCTCACACGGATATGGCCTCGCCTTGTGCTCTGGTTCTCACACGGATATGGCCTCACCTTGTGCTCTGGTTCTCACACGGATATGGCCTCGCCTTGTGCTCTGGTTCTCACACGGATATGGCCTCGCCTTGTGCTCTGGTTCTCACACGGATATGGCCTCACCTTGTGCTCTGGTTCTCACACGGATATGGCCTCGCCTTGTGCTCTGGTTCTCACACGGATATGGCCTCGCCTTGTGCTCTGGTTCTCACACGGATATGGCCTCACCTTGTGCTCTGGTTCTCACACGGATATGGCCTCGCCTTGTGCTCTGGTTCTCACACGGATATGGCCTCGCCTTGTGCTCTGGTTCTCACACGGATATGGCCTCACCTTGTGCTCTGGTTCTCACACGGATATGGCCTCGCCTTGTGCTCTGGTTCTCACACGGATATGGCCTCACCTTGTGCTCTGGTTCTCACACGGATATGGCCTCGCCTTGTGCTCTGGTTCTCACACGGATATGGCCTCACCTTGTGCTCTGGTTCTCACACGGATATGGCCTCGCCTTGTGCTCTGGTTCTCACACGGATATGGCCTCACCTTGTGCTCTGGTTCTCACACGGATATGGCCTCGGGTTCACAATAATGAAAACAGGGTGCTAGTTGCAGGATACATTTCAAGTGCATCATTTAAACGTGTGGAACTGGATCCAGGGGAACGTACAGCGAGGAAGTACAGCGCTTAGGCATCTCCTGCAGAGCCTAGTGAAATAGAACCGTGGAAAACCTCTCATTTATATTTGCACATGCAATTTTTCCAAAGGTATTTTGACTTTGTTTTGGGCTTGATAATGACTTGTAAAAATTGTGTTCACTTGACAAAAAGAAACAAATAGAACAGGTCAGTATTTTTCACTAAGGGATGGATCGACGTTTACAGAATGGGGTTCCTGGAGGAAAATGGGGGAGGGTCATGATTTTTCAATTTCAGTCAAGGTGAGGGTTTAGTACTTTCTAAATCTAGTGCAGGGGAGGGTCATGTAATTTGTAATTGATAACATTTCTATACTTCTCAGTGTTTTAGAATTACTTGCTTATTAGGCAATATATTGATGTGTGCCCGATGTCACCCCTCATCTCTGATTCTCCACTGGGTGTGCAATATCAAGTGTGCCTATAGGCTATTTAGTCTGGTCTCAATCAAATGATCCATAGCCTATAGGCTATTTTGTGTGGTCTCAATCAAATGATCCATAGCTTATAGGTTACAAAGTGCATGCTCGGAGAAGCACAGAGCAAAGTTATATTTCTAAGAAGAAGTACTTCCTTCCGGAGTCTTTGCGCTGCTCAGATGGTGTAAATAAAACTAGGCTGCATTGCACACTGCAATGGATATTCCAACCCTGGAATATTCCAGCCCCGGCCTGCTCTGCTCTTCCTGGTCAAAACTTTTTTTGTGTGCTGCCTAACCAATGGCTGTCCTGTGTAGGCCTACCGTGACAGTTCAGGATGTGAGTCAAATAATTCCATTTTTTTGTTTGTTGATTAGGCCTATTCTAAAATATGCGATATCTTGCTCACGGACAAGCCTACAGCCTATGTTTTGTTCTGTTTGAGAAGGAGGACCGGAGGTCAACTTTAATAGCTTGCTACTACTATAATTGATTTGAATAAGAACAATATTTGTCTTGCCCATGAGGTATTTATCAGAGTTATTGACCTCACAATAAGCCAGATTGTGGAGCTGAAAGTTGAAGTAGCATCCGCAGGCAACAATCAATCAGAAATGGACAGCTCATGGTGCTGAAATTAGGCAAATTCGAGTAGCCTAGGCATAATTCATTTCGACCGTCTTCATTTGAATTTACTAACAACAAGAAGCCTTTATGTTGGAGCCTATTTCGTCCTATTTAAGAAATAAGAGGTAGGCCTACCTGTTTGACAGATGTAATTAGGCTATAGGCTGCTATATCCACAGATTTGACTGCCAATTCCTTCAACCACCATGCACTCTTTAAATAGCCTACCTCTGTTTCAGTGAAGGACTGTTAAGTGAAAACGAAGACGAATGGAGGAGGTATAAGAGGGTATGCCGTAGGCCCACTTTTATTAAAGAAAATGGCAAAAGCACAGGCCTACCCATTGTTAGTTTAAGATTTTTTGGAAAATAAAACATCTGATTATATAAAGTGATCTATAACAGAGCTTTGGTCCGGTATGCTTTATGCTAGAACCAAGCTGTAAAATACCCGGGAAAGACTCAATCTTTCGGGAATCCGATGCATATGGGGATATTATTGTTTAGTTTATTTGATATTGAGGCTGATTTACAACCTTCTATAGCTGAGGACACAAAATATTTACTTTGCTTGGGAAGTCATCTGATTCTGTCACAATAAATTGATTAAGCTATTCAATTTCTGAACAATAGAAGATGTTCAAACCCAGACAGCTTTTAGGGAAACACTTGTGACCTTCTCTCGTTGGGTTAAACCACTGAAGAATAGTTGTCACGCCCTGACCATAGAGAGCTGTTTATTCTCTATGTTGGTTGGGGCGTGATAGTGACTAGGGTGGGTCATCTAGGTGATTAATGGTTTATGTTGGCCTGGTATGCTTCCCAATCAGAGACAGCTGTTTATCGTTGTCTCTGATTGGGGATCATATTTAGGTAGCCATTTTCCCTATTTGTGTTTGTGGGATCTTGTCTAAAGATAGTTGCCTGTGTGCACACCAGTAGCTTCACGTTTCATTCAGTATTTTGTTGTTTTTGTTCGGGGGTTCATTTAAATAAAATGAAATGTACACCTACCACACTGCACCTTGGTCCAATCCTTACGATGATCGTGACAGAAGATCCCACCACCAAAGGACCAAGCAGCGTGGCCAGGAGGAGCAGGGATCCTGGGCTCAGGAGAAAAGAGAGTGGAGGACATCATGGACATGGGAGGAGATTATGGCAGGGGACAAGACCCTGCAATGGAAGCAGGCGGAGGCAGCGAAGGAGGATCAACGACGACTCCGGGAGTCACAACCACGACGGAGGCCCGAGAGTCAGTCCACATTTTTGGGGGAGGGGGCCACACAGAGTGGTCGGCGGAGCCGAGGGGTGAACCAGAGCCAGTCAGGGAGTCGAGTGAGGAGCTCGATGCAAGATTCCGGAGAGAGGTGCTGGCGTTGAGAGCGCTGCAGAGCGGGCGTGCTGAGGAGCGTGACACTAGTCCGGTGTCATGTTTCACGCATCAGGCCTCCAGTGCGCCTCCACAGTCCAGTACGTCCTGTGCCTCTTCCCCGCACTCGCCCTGAGGTGCGTGTCATCAGCCCGGTGCCACCTGTACCGGTCCCACACATCAGGTCTCCAGAGCGCCTCCACAGTCCAGTACGTCCTGTGCCTCTTCCCCGCACTCGCCCTGAGGTGCGTGTCTCCAGTGCGCCCCCACAGTCCAGAGCTTCCGGCGACAGTCCCCAGTCCGGAGCTTCCGGCGACAGACCCCAGTCCGGAGCTTCCGGCGACAGTCCCCAGTCCGGAGCTTCCGGCGATGTTTCGCAGTCCGGAACCTCCGGAGACGGCCCGCGGTCCGGAACCTCCTGAGACGGCCCGCGGTCCGGAACCTCCTGAGACGGCCCGCGGTCCGGAACCTCCTGAGACGGCCGGAGGTCCGGAACCTCCTGAGACGGCCGGAGGTCCGGAACCTCCTGAGACGGTCGGAGGTCCGGAGCCTTCAGCAGGGGTTCTCAGTCCAGAGCCTCCAGCGACGGTCGGCGGTCCAGAGCCTCTAGCGGCAGTCAGCGGTCCAGAGCCTCCAGCGACAGTCGGCGGTTCAGAGCCTCCAGCGACAGTCGGCGGTCCAGAGCCTCCAGCGACAGTCGGCAATCCAGAGCCTTCAGCAGGGGTTGACTGGTGTTTTGCGGGTACTATTTAATGAAGCTGCCAGTTGAGGACTTGTGAGGCATCTGTTTCTCAAACTAGACACTCTCATGTACTTGTCCTCTTGCTCAGTTGTGCACCGGGACCTCCCACGCTTTCTATTCTGGTTAGAGCCAGTTTGCGCTGTTCTGTGAAGGGAGTAGTACCAAGTGTTGTACGAGATCCTCAGTTTCTCGCATGGAATAGCCTTCATTTCTCAGAACAAGAATAGACAGAAAATCTTTATAAAGGTTATTTTTTCTCTGACCTGCAAATACAATGATACATTCATGCAATGCTTTTACTATAAAGGGCATCTTTCCACCCCTACTCTTGCACATGATGGTCTAAAAACCCACAACCTTCTGGCCCACAGCCCTGTGCGCTATCCAAATACCAGAGTTGCCATGTAATGCTTACAGGACAAAGAACAGTTTCTAAAATGGAATATCTAAGGGTCTGGTCTGTCCAAGAAGTGAGGGTAAACGTTAGGCATGTTCTCTGCTATCCACTTTATGTGTCACGCCCTGATCTGTTTCACCTGTCTTTGTGATTGTATCCACCCACCTCCAGGTGTCACCCATTTTCCCCATTAGTCCCCGGGTATTTATTCCGGTGTTCTCTGTTTGTCTGTTGCCAGTTCGTCTTGTCTTGTCAAGTCAACCAGTGTGTTTTCCCGTGCTCTTGCTTTTTCTTATGTCTCTTTTGCTAGTCCTCCCGGTTTTGACCCTTGCCTGCCTTGACTCTGAACCCGCCTGCCTGACCATAATGCCTGCCCTGACCTCGAGCCTGCATGCCACTCTGTACTTCCTGGACTCTGACCTTGTTTATGATCTTTTACCTATCCACGACCATTCTCTTGCCTGCCCCTCGGATTATAATAAATATAAGAGACTCGAACATCTGCCTCCCATGTCTGCATCTGGGTCTCGCCCTGTCTCCTTATATTATGTTTTTATTATTATTTTGGTCCAGGGGAGGGCAACTTTTTTTTCAAGTGTTCAGGAATCGTTTATGTAAAATATATTTTGCCACAGGAAGGGATATCCAAGAGGTAAAATGGCGCCGGAAGAAATGGCAGCAGTTTTAAGGGCGCCTAACCAATAGTGCTATTATGTGGGGGGGTTTCTCGTTATTTGTAACTTATTTTGTACATAATGTTTCTGCCACCGTATCTTACGGCAAAAAAGAGCTTCTGGATATCAGGACAGCGATCACTCACCTCGGATTAGACAAAGATTTTTCTTCAACAAGCAGGAAGCACAGGATATACTGCGAACACCCGACAAGGCCGACATCCCCGTTATTGGCAAGAGAAAGAGATGCAGGTACAGAAGACACAGAGCGGGGTGCCTCATAAGAATCCGGAGAAGGCGAGTGGGAAAGCTGCCGTTACCATCAATATTATTCGCCAACGTACAATCATTGGACAATAAATTAGAGGAGGTACGATCACGAATATCCTACCAACGGACATCAAAAACTGTAACATCTTATGTTTCACGGAATCATGGGCTGAATGATGACATGGATATTCAGCTAGCAGGATATACGCTGCATCGGCTAGATAGAACAGCACACTCCGGTAATACGAGGGGGGGGCGGTCTGTACATATTTGTAAACAACAGCTAGTGCATGAAATCTAAGGAAGTCTCTAGATTTAGCTTGCCTGAGGTAGAGTATCTTATGATAAACTGCAGACCACACTATTTGCCAAGAGAGTTTTCATCTATACTTTTCATGGCTGTTTATTTACCACCACAGATGGACGCCTGTACTATGACCGCACTCAGTCAGCTGTATAAGGAAATAAGCAAACAGGAAACCGCTCAACCAGAGGCGGCGCTCCTAGTGGCCTGAGACTTTAATGCAGGGAAACTTAAATCAGTTTTACCTAATTTCTATCAACATGCGCAACCAGAGGGAAATAAATTCTAGATCACCTGTACACCACACACAGAGACATGTACAAAGCTCTCCCTCGCCCTCCATTTGGCAAATCTGACCATAATTCCATCCTCCTGATTCCTGCTTACAAGCAAAAATTAAAGCAGGAAGCACCAGTGACTCGTTATATAAAAAAAGTGGTCAGATGAAGCAGATGCTAAATTGCAATGAGGAGTACACCACGTCAGTCACTGGCTTTATCAATAAGTGCATCGATGACGTCATCCCCACAGTGACTGTACGTACATACCCCAAACCAGAAGCCATGGATTACAGGCAACATCCTCACTGAGCTAAAGGGTAGAGCTGCCGCTTTTAACGTGTGGGACTCTAACCAGAAGCTTATAAAAAGTCCTGCTATGCCCTCTGACGAACCATCAAACAGGCAAGCACCAATACAGGGCTAAGATTGAATCGTACTGCACCGGCTCCGACGCTCGTCTTATTTGACAGGGCTTGCAAACTATTACAGACTACAAAGGAAAGCACAGCCACGAGCTGCCCAGTGACACGAGCCTACCAGACGAGTTAAATCTTAAATCAATCACTTCTATGCTCGCTTCGAGGCAAGCAACACTGAGGCATGCATGAGAGCATCAGCTGTTCCGGGCGACTGTGTGATCACACTCTCCGTAGCCGACGTGAGTAAGACCTTTAAACAGGTCAACATTCACTCGGCTGTGGGGCCAGACGGATTACCAGGATGTGTGCTACGGGCATGTGCTGACCAACTGGCAGGTGTCTTCACTGACATTTTCAACATGTCCCTGATTGAGTCTGTAATACCAACATGTTTCAAGCAGACCACCATAGTCCCTGTGCCCAAGAACACTAAGGTAACCTGCCTCAATGACTACCGACCCGAAGCACTCACGTCCGTAGCCATGAAGTGCTTTGAAAGGCTGGTAATGGCTCACATCAACACCATTATCCCAGAAACCCTAGACTCACTTCAATTTGCGTACCACCCAAACAGATCCACAGATGATGCAATCTCTATTGCACTCCACACTGCCGTTTCCTACCTGGACAAAAGGAACACCTATGTGAGAATGCTGTTCATTGACTACAGCTCAGCGTTCAAGACCATAGTACCCTCAAAGCACATCACTAAGCAAAGGATCCTGGGATTATATAAGGATATGCTTTCCCATGCATTTAAATGAAACATTAAACGACTCCACCAATGCAACAGACATAAGGTTCAATATGTATATTATCACATTTTCAATGTACCACATCAAAAGAAATGAAAATAATAAACCCCAATGATTTTTCACAACACAGGTCCAAATGACTTGGAAGCTTGCTTAAACCCGTTGGCGAGCGTTGGAGCTAAAAAAAAAAAATTACGATACACATAAAGTCCCGAAGCACCCCAACGTTGTGGTTACTCACTACTCGTAGATATTTCCTCAGCGAAGTATAACAGTTCCGTGCAGGTGTCCTCACAAATTACACAGCAAGCACAGCTATCAATGCAGACAGTACTCCTTAGCAGCAACAGATATCCCATGGAAACATGAACTCGTTAATCTTCCACAAGCAATTCTCTCCATGTCTTGCACAATGCTAGGCTAACTTCGAGGCTGTCAAATAACTCCACGATGAGACGGTAGCGTCAGTCTCTACTAAGTCTTTCTTAACAAAATAATAATAATAATAATAATAATAATACTCTCTTATAAAATCAAATCTGTATTTCCCTTCAAAACTCAGTAGATATGGGTTTTGTTCAATTTTTATCGTCTTCTTTCATAGTTTTTCTTCACCAACACTGATGTCTCTCCGTCGCTCTTTCAACGTCTCTTTTTTCAATGTCTCCTTTCCCCAGGCCTCCTGTTAACCAGGTCAACTCTCCCATTGGCCACAGCTTAACAAGCTACCTTATTGGTTAAAACGTAAACTAAAAAGTAAACCAACCTATTCACTTGTAAAATAAATGCATTAACCACATTACAATTCAGGACCAATTCGATCACCTTTTAAATCTAATACCAATTAATTATAACAAATAAACTCAATACTTGGTTTTAACAAGGGTATTACACTCTCCCCCCACCAAAAACAGGCATGTCCTCATGACTTGTAAACACACAAGTGAAATGTAATAAGTAACAAGTAAACGTGTCAACTCTCAAATCTGTCTACAACCTACTGCTGAGACAAACCTTGTTAGATAATTGAAAAGCAGATACATTTGTGTTTCCCTTATCCGATTCACTTGTATAGTGTGGAACAATATCTGACAACTGGGGCTATACTTGGAACTCCAGGTTTATCAAAGATAAGTAGTACAGGAGCTTACTTTACTCTCTGAGATCTTCTTATCCCTGGTCCTTTTATTTCCTCCGAAGTTTCCACCTCTCCTTGAACTTCTCGTTCCTCTTCAATTGAGTTAGATGCCTCATTATCATCTGCTTCAACTCCCGTTGCGACTTCAGCCTCTTGACTGAACTCTATTACTTCTACAACTTGGTCTGCTCTTTCAGGTTCCCCTGTCATTTGATTCCAGACTATGTCTAGGTCCAAGATAAACGGTTCCGACATCTCTTCCACTTTTCGGCTTCTACAGTTTATATTAGGCACTTCATACCATACTACAATGTCCTCATCTTCTGAGTCAAAATCGTTCTCATCTTCTGGATTCTTAACCTCTTCAACTTTCTCATCATTCCGATGAGTGCAGTTTACAGGCAACTTTTCATTTCCCTTTCTCTTCCTCCTTCTTCGCAGGGTCCTTCTACTAGGAGTTGGTTCTATGGTAACCTCAGGTTCTAGGTGCACTTTCTGCCCCAGTGGTAGCAGGTGATTCTGATGAAGAATCTTAATGGGTCCATCTCCACTTTCAGGCTTCAAACGGAACACAGGTAAGTTTGACATATGACTTTTCACCACATATGGTGTAGAGGCCCAGCGATCTGCCAACTTATGTTTTCCTTGCAGTCTTAGATTCCGTATGTCTCTGTCTCCAGGCATAAGTAGGGTGTAGCAAATCTTCTTATCATTGCACTGTTTGTTTTCATGGTTTTGCTTTCCAGCAGTGCTCTCAGTAAGCAGCTTGTAACTGTTTCTTCCTATCAGATACATACTTGAGGTAAGTTCTCTCTGAAGAGCTATCACTCGAGACTCCAAAACAGATATCAACGGGCAATCTAGCTTCACGTCCAAACATCAAAGAATATGGCGAGTAGCCAGTCGCTTCATTCCGAGTAGTTATACGAGAGCACTAGATAGCCAATATATTGACTCACATTTGTTCGTGTAGGATCAAGAGTTCCAAGCATGTTCAACAAGGTTCGGTTGAATCTCTCGGGTTGCGGATCTCCCTGAGGATGATATGGTATTGTCCTTGACTTCTCCACTCCAAGCATATTCAGTAGCTTACGGATGAGTCGACTTTCAAAATCTCTACCTTGATCACTATGCATCCTCTTGGGTAGACCATAATGGATGAAGTACCTCTCACACAATACTTTGGCAACAGTGGATGCTTTCTGATCCTTCGTAGGAAACGCTTGAGCGCATCTTGTGTAGTGATCTGTAATGACCAGGACATTCTCTGTGTTACTTGAGTCAGACTCAATGGATAGGAAATCCATACACACAAGGTCCATAGGTCCATCACTTTGCATATGACCAAGATGAGCAACTATCTTTGGAAGTGTTTTCCTCTGTACAGTACACAGCAAGCACAGGACTTACAGTACTCTTCTACTTCCATCTTCATGCGTGGCCAGCAGAACCGGTCTCTGACAAGTCCATACGTCTTGTTAAATCCTAAATGACCTGAGTCATCATGCAGCGACTTGAGAACCATAGTTCTGAACTTCTCTGGCAGTAGTAACTGAGCACGACGAGTCTCGTTTGGCGGATGTGTGATCCTGTACATAACTCCATCTTCCATCTTTAGCTTATCCCACTCTCTCAGGAGCAAAGAGATGAGTGAGAGTTTGGTCTTTGTCATCCTGGTAATATCATGTTTATTAACTTCTCTGCGCTACGGATCCCTTTTACGGGATCATTTTCCGAAACAACTCACGAGACTCCCAGTTACACAATAAATGTTCTTTTTGTTCGATAAATATTACTTTTATAACAAAAAAACGCCATTTGGGTTGCGCGTTATGTTGAGAAAACTACAGCCTCGTTCCGGTCCTGAAAGGTAGAACAAAATTCCCGTATCAGATTAAAAAATATTACAAAAAATATTTATAATCATGCAATCACAAGTGAAATATACCAAAACACAGCTTAGCTTGTTGTTAATCCACCTATCGTGTCAGATTTTGAAAATATACTTTACAGCGAAAGAAATCCAAGCTTTTGTGAGTGTAGCAATCAATGCTAGAACAGTTAGCCTTATATTAGCTTGGTTAGCTTGGTCACGAAAGTCAGAAAAGCAATAAAATGAATCGCTTACCTTAGATAATCTTCGGATGTTTGCAGTCACGAGACTCCCAGTTACACAGCAAATGTTCTTTTTGTTAGATAAATATTACTTTTATCACAAAAAAACGCTATTTGGGTTGCGCGTTATATTCAGAAAACCAAAGCCTTGTTCCGTTCGACAAATTCCAAAAAGTATCCGTAATGGTCGTAGAAACATGTCAAATGTTTTTTATAATCAATCCTCAGGTTGTTTTTAACAAACATAATCGATAATATTTCAACCGGACCATAACCAATTCATTAAGAGACAACGGAAAATGGAGAGCTCCTCTCGTGCGCGCAGGAACTATTCGGAGGACACCTGACTAGTTTTGAAAAATCTCGTTCATTTTTTCAAAATAAAAGCCTGAAACTATGTCTAAAGCCTGGTCACAGCCTGAGGAAGCCATTGGAAAAGGAATCTGGTTGATACCCCTTTAAATGGAAGAAAGACGGTCCAGGAAACAGATTATTTTTTTTAAATATCACTTCCTGGTTATATTTTCTCAGGTTTTCGTCTGTAGAATACGTTTTGTTATACTCACAGACAATATTTTGACAGTTTTGGAAACTTTGGAGTGTTTTCTATCCTAATCTTTTTATAACTTCTTATGGCTGCAAGCCCGATGTCGGTACACTTATGACAACAGCCAGCTCAAGTGCAGGGCGCGAAATTCAAAATATATTTTTTAGAAATATTTAACTTTCACACATTAACAAGTCCAATACAGCAAATGAAAGATAAACATCTTGTGAATCCAGCCAACATGTCCGATTTTTAAAATGTTTTACAGCGAAAACACCACGTATATTTATGTTAGCTCACCACCAAATACAAAAAAGGACAGACATTTTTCACAGCACAGGTAGCATGCACAAAACCA
The DNA here is from genome assembly GCF_016432855.1 of Salvelinus namaycush. NCBI lineage: Eukaryota > Metazoa > Chordata > Actinopteri > Salmoniformes > Salmonidae > Salvelinus > Salvelinus namaycush. The sequence goes on along the minus strand of NC_052307.1, from coordinate 37,039,057 downwards.
ACCTAACTAACCAAGAACCAACCAAACTAACCAAGAAACAACTTCATCAGATGACAGTCTTATAACATGTTATACAATAAATCTATGTTTTGTTCGAAAAATTTGCATATTTGGGGTATAAATCAGTTTTACATTGCAGCTACCATCACAGTTACCGTCACAAATAGCACCGAAGCAGCCAGAGTAATTACAGACACCAACGTGAAATACCTAAATACTCATCATAAAACATTTCTGAAAAATACATGGTGTACAGCAAATGAAAGACAAGCATCTTGTGAATCCAGCCAATATTTCCGATTTCTTAAGTGTTTTACAGCGAAAACACAATATAGCATTATATTAGCTTACCACAATAGCCAGAAACACAAGCCATTTACCAGCAGCAAAAGTTAGCGATCGTAACAAACCAGCAAAAGATATATCATTTTTGACTAACCTTGATAAGCTTCATCAGATGACAGTCCTATAACATCAGGTTATACATACACTTATGTTTTGTTCGAAAATGTGCATATTTAGAGCTGAAATAAGTGGTTATACATTGTGCTAACGTAGCATCTTTTTCCCAGAACGTCCGGATATTTTTCTGACACTCACATATTCTGACCAAATAACTATTCATAAACATTACAAAAAAATACATGTTGTATAGGAAATGATAGATACACTAGTTCTTAATGCAATCGCCGTGTTAGAATTCTAAAAATAACTTCATTACGACATCCAGCTTACGTTATAGCGAAAGAGTGCCCAAAATCTGGGCGCAAACTATTAGTAAACATGTTCCGACAGATATATGAAATAGCATCATAAAATGGGTCCTACTTTTGATGATCTTCCATCAGAATGTTGTACAAGGGGTCCTTTGTCGGGAACAATCATTGTTTGGTTTTAGAATGGCATTTTTCCCTCTTGAATTAGCAAGCACACTAGCGAAGTGGCGCGAAGCTCTCCATCGTCAACAACCGCAGACAACGCAACACGCCTAACGTCCCGAAAAAATGTCAATAATCTAATAAAACTATATTGAAAAAACATACTTTGCGATGATATTGTCACATTTATCAAATAAAATCAAAGCAGGAGATATTAGCCGTCTATAACGACAGCTTTTCAGAAGGCAATACCCGGTCCCTTCTCGCGCGTTCCAGAAAACCGGAAATTGGGGTCACGTCATGCCAAGAGCTCTTATTCGACCTCAGATCAAGATATACACTCCATTTCTTCTCTCACTGCCTGTTGACATCTAGTGGAAGGCGTATGAAGTGCATGTATACTAATACATATCAAGCACATTTATAGGCAGGCCCTAGAACAGAGCATCGATTTCAGATTTGCCACTTCCTGTCAGGAAGTTTGCTGCAAAATGAGTTCTGTTTTACTCACAGATATAATTCAAACGGTTTTAGAAACTAGAGAGTGTTTTCTATCCAATAGTAATAATAATATGCATATTGTACGAGCAAGAATTGAGTACGAGGCCGTTTGAAATGGGCACCTTTTATCCAGGCTACTCAATACTGCCCCTGCAGCCCAAAGAAGTTAAATTATATGCATATTCTACGATCTGGGCCAGAGAAAATGTCCGTTTACCTTGGGAACGATATTTTAAGAAAATAAAAAATTCTGACCCCATAGCGCTAAGAAATTAAGAGCAACCCACATCTCTCCTAAGCAAGAGTCTTCTTGTTGAAATGCAGAAAGTTCCATAGTGTTAAATCTGGGCATGTGAGACGTCAGCATGCTCAGGTTACAGTATGCTTGAGGCACAGCATGAATAGAGGCTCCCAACTGATCAATCACTTCACTAGATGATCCAGGAGTTACTCTAACAACATTAGACATCTGGCACATGGCTCTGACACCAGATGCAGGAATGTCTCGCCAATCTTGTTCCACTGCAGAATGCTGATGAGAGCGGCGAGATATATGCCAATGCTCTATGTTCTGCCTGCCGGGCCTGTACTTGAGACTAAAGTCATAGGTAGACAACGCAGCTAGCCAACGATGACCAGTGGCATCCAGTTTTGCGGACGTGAGGACATACGTCAATGGGTTGTTATCTGTTCTAACCTCAAACTTGACCCCATACAGGTAATCATGTAGTTTATCAACCACAGCCCACTCTAACTTGTGAGCTGGGTAGTTGTGTTGCCCATCGGAATTTGATAGTATCTGCTTCTGAGATCTAACACACTGAACCATTTGCTCCCACTCAAACATGTCAGAGCATCCTCCACACATGGGACTGTGTACTGGTCTAAAACAGTGCGCTTGTTGAGGGTCCTGTAATCAACACACATGTGTATGGTGCCATTATGTTTCCTCACCACCACAATAGGAGCTGCACAGGTGCTTCTCGACTCAGATATGATCCCAGAACTTTTCAAGTTATTAAGAGCCTTCCTCACATCTTCAACATCAGCTGGGGCCAGGCGGCGAGATCTCTCCCAAAACGGTTTGTCTTCTGTAACTCTGATGGTGTGGTGAGTACTATTTGAACAACCCTCATGTGTTGAGAACCCTTCTTTCCATTCCATCATCTTTTCACATAACCTCTTCTTCCATCCCTCAGGCACTGGAGAATCTCCAAAGTTGAATGAAGAAGAGATCCGTTTCTCAGATGAATCCTGCCTACTTTTCAATGGAACACCCGGAGCAACATCTACAGGAAACAGATGAGCAATTGGCGTACCTCGTTTCAGGATGATCTCCTTTGCCGAGACATTCCTGACAGAAAGGGTGAATCTTCTAGACGACACAAATGCAACCGTCTGGATTTCAGGCCTCACTAGTAGTTCTTCAGGCCTCTCTACCAGAAGAGTTTGAGTAGAAGTTATCCCAGGAAACTTTGGAATTCCAGTAACTCTCGCCTGCCCACCAGGTGGCAGGGTGACAGGTATTGTCTGTGCGAACCAGACCGTTCCTCTCTTCTTGTCATCATCAGCTGAGCTTTCTCTCATCCTCCCATATGCCTCCTTCATAGGATGAACTTATAGTGTGCTAAGGAAACCTTCACCTTCCTTTTTCTCTGCAAGCAGTCATAAGTCTCTTCACTACAGATGTATTTGTGCCGACCAGAATAGACATGTCACCTTTCATGGCCAGATCTGGACATACCAACACAGTGCTTCCATGGTCTCTGCTACACCCACAACTGATCCTGAGAACAAATAGCCATCATATGGATACTGATCAGAGCTAAGGCCCCATATCTCAAAGTTTCCTATAGGAATCAATGGCAAATGCATCAGGTATTTGTCATAAAAGGATCTGTAAAGTAGAGTAATCTGAGAACCACTATCTAGTAAAGCTTTAGCATAGATATCTTCAATCTGTACAGGAACGACAGAACTTGGACCAACTAAACCTGTAGGTCATATGTCTTTCATGTCTTCATACTTGTAGCACTTTGTGGAACGTATCTTCACCGGGAAGTCAGGCCGCTCCTTTACTGGGTCCCTCTATAGTTTCCCATATTTCTTTTTATCAGGCGTGTGTTGACTTTCCTCAAGTTCTCTTCACCTTCACAGTTTCTCTTGAAATGGCCATCTTCTCCACATCCATAACAGAACACTCCGGGTTTGCTGTCGACGTGTGTCTGTTCTTGTGATGGATTTACTCCCTTCTTTTTGCTTTTAAATGCCACATCTGACCTTTGTGTGTCAGAATGAGCTGCTGTGACGTTAGCAGACACGATACGTGTCATTTCAGTTTTTAAACCTTTCAGCTCTTTTATCAGCACTTCTATCTCGGTATTAGCGTCTTCGGAAACTGTAGCAACAGGAGCCACAGCCGATGACTTCACAACACTCTTCGTTGTGTTCCTGTCTTGAATCATGTCCTCCGCCTCCCTTACTTCTTGCAGCAGCTCAGTAAAGGTTGGTGGATCACGCAGTTTATAGGTCGTGCGAATACGAAGCGCAACCATGTCATGTGAGGATGCACCTCTCGCTACTTGGCCAATGCGTGTGCGATTAATCTCTGACAGCTCAACGCCTCCTTTTCGATACACAGCATGCAGCAATTTGTAAAGTCTCAACAGGTAAGCTGAAAGCTTCTCTCCTTCACTTTGGAATGTGTTTCTGAACCTTACCATGTGATCAGGTGCACTTTCGGTGGTACCGAATGCTGTTTCTTGAGCCTTCATGTGTTTGATCGCTGTTGCATGGGGGTTGCCTGTCTTGAAGGACCTCACAATGTCAGCAGCAGGCCCTTTTAAGACTTTCTATTAGTCTCTGTTTTTTCACATTGTCAGTGCACTGCCATTCCTCTAGAAAATGGGTGGTTTGCTCAGCCCATAGCTTACGGTAACTCTCAGATGGCACTGTGTTGCATTTCTCTACCAGTGAACTTATGTCAGTAACCAGTTCAGTGTTGAGGTCAGCCCCAGAGGGACTTACCAGGCCTTTAACATCAGCTACAGTCTTCCCTTCATGTCTCAGAAAGGATAATAGCTTCGCCTGAAAATCTTCACCCGCTCTCTCAACAGGAGATGTGACTTGTGAAACTACATGTACAGGCCAGGGACCCGACTCTCCAGGTATCCCAACAACCCTTGGAACAACTATTTCGTTAAGGTTATTTGATATCTCTACCAAAACATACTGCTTTTTATCAGCTGAATAAGACCAACCATGCTGTCTAATTTTACCATAAGCCTTAACCTAAGTCAGCGTTTCCAGCAGAACCTCATCAGACACATCCTCTGTAACACTGCTAAGGACAAATGCATGATTAGTAGCTAGTTGTTTCTCTCCACACCAGGTAATAATCTCTTCAACATCCATGTTGTAAGTCTATGCCTGTACAGCAATGTCAGAAAGAAATCCAAAATGTCAATTCAAAATGTTCAAATGGTGAGTCAGTGTCGAATCTTAGTATAGATGTCAGCATTGAAAACAGTGAGAGAAACAAATTACACCATAGTCATTTCTGAAAATATCCATAAACAGTAACACAAACCCAGACGAGCCCCCAAAAATGTAATCCTCTCACCAGGCTCAAATTTAACTCTCATGATATTACCTTACTTAGAATACATCAACAGCATTGGATATTAGGTGAGAAGGGCATCTCCAATAAGAATCTCTATTGTAAACGCACTAGGGTGAGGACAACTAGGGTATTAACTTCAGATAGAATGATTATATAATTTTTGTTATTATATAAGGATATGCTTTCCCATGCATTTAAATGAAACTGAAACATTAAATGACTCCACCAATGCAGCAGACATAATGTTCAATATTGTAGCGACCCGCACATACAGCTGTGTGTTATGTGTTAGGCTAGGAGGTGTTGTGTTGTACTTACCAGTACCCAGTGTTCGCGGGGTCCGACATGCCAATCAACCTGCTATCTGCCAATCACGGGAATGCCTGGAATGTTCTGATGCCGGGGCATCCTGGCGGTTGGCGGAGTGGCGTGGAGGGGGGTTGGGCAGGGGGATGGAGCATTGGAAGTTAAGACCAGGTTTAGCCTTTGTTCTCTCTCTTACGTCTGGCCTTCACAAGAGAAGGTCACGGTTGGATTGTGGGTTCTCTCTCATTTATTTGGCGTGGGCTACGGCCAATCAGTAGCCTGTGTAAAGTTGGGTTAATAAACCGTCAATTCGTAAACTCAATCCTCTGTCTGGACAATTGTTCCTTTATGATCTAGTCAGGTCATTACAATATGTATATTATCACATTTTCAATGTACCACATCAAAAGAAATTAAAATAATAAACCCCAATGATTTTTCACAACACAGGTCCAAATTACTTGCAAGCTTGCTTAAACCCGTTGGCGAGCGTTGGAGATTTTAAAAAATGACGACACACATAAAGTCCCGAAGCACCCCAACGTTGTGGTTACTCACTACTCGTAGATATTTCCTCAGCGAAGTATAACAGTTCCGTGCAGGTGTCCTCACAAATTCCACAGCAAGCACAGCTATCAATGCAGACAGTACTCCATAGCAGCAACAGATATCCCATGGAAACATGAACTCGTTAATCTTCCACAAGCAATTCTCTCCATGTCTTGCACAATGCTAGGCTAACCTCGAGGCTGTCAAATAACTCCACGATGAGACGGTAGCGTCAGTCTCTACTAAGTCTTTCTTAACAAAATAATAATACTGTCTTATAATATAAAATCTGTATTTCCCTTCAAAACTCGATAGATATGTTTTCTATTTTTATTGTCTTTTTTCATAGTTTTTCTTCACCAACACTGATAACGTTTCTCCTTCTCTTTTTTCAATGTCTCTTTTTCCCAGGCCTCCTGTTAACCAGGTCAACTCTCCCATTGGCCACAGGTTAACAAGCTACCTTATTGGTCAAAACTTAAACTTAAAAGTAAACCAACCTATTCACTTGTACATTAAATAAATATTTCTTCAAAGGAAATGCATTAACGACATTACAATTCAGGAGCAATTCGATCACCTTTTAAATCTAATACCAATTAATTATAACAAATAAACTCAATACTTGGTTTTAACAAGGGTATTACATGTGGAAGGGTACCAACAAATGTCTGCAGCATTGGAGGTCCCCAAGAACACAGTGGCCTCCATAATTGTTAAATGGAAGAAGCTTTGAACCACCAAGACTCTTCCTACAGCTGGCCGCCCAACCAAACTGAGCAATAGGGGGAGAAGGGTCTTGTTTGGGGAGGTGACCAAGAACCTGATGGTCACTCTAACAGAGCTCTAGAGTTCCTCTGTGGAGATGGGAAAACCTTCCAGAAGGACAACCATCTCTGCAGCTCTCCACCAATCAGGCCTTTAGGTAGAGTGGCCAGACGGAAGCCACTCCTCATTAAAAGGCACATGACAGCCCACTTGGAGTTTGCCAAAAGGCACCTAAAGACTCTCAGACCATGAGAAACAAGACTCTCTGGTCTGATGAAACCAAAATCTAACTCTTTGGCCTGAATTCCAAGCATCACCTCTGGAGGAAACCTGGCACCATCCCTAAGGTGAAGCATGGTGGTGGCAGCATCATGCTGTGAGGATGTTTTTCAGTGGCAGGGACTGGGAGATTAGTCGGGATCGAGGGAAAGATGAACTCAGCAAAGTACATAGAGATCCTTGATGGAAACCTGCTTCAGAGCGCTCGGGACCTCAGACTGGGGCGAAGGTTCACCTTCCAACAGGACAATGACCCTAAGCACACAGCCAAGATAATGCAGGAGTGGCTTCGGGACGTCTTTGAATGTCCTTGAGTGGCCCAGCCAGAGCCCAGACTTGAACCCGATTGAACATCTGGAGCAACGCTCAGCTGTGGAGCAACGCTCCTCATCCAATGTGATAGAGCTTAAGAGCATCTGCAGAGAAGTATGGGAGAAACTCCCCAAATACAGGTGTGCCACGCTTGTAGATTCATACCCAAGAAGACTCAATGCTGTAATCACTGCCAAAGGTGCTTCAACAATGTACTGAGTAAAGGGTCTGAATACTTATGTAAATGTAATATATATATATAATTTTTTTCATTTTATACATTTGCAAAAATGTCTAAAACCAGTTTTTGCTTTTTCATTATGGGCTATTGTGTGTAGATTGATGACGGGGAAATAACCATTTAATCAATTTTCGAACAAGGCTGTAACGTAACAAAATGTGGAAAAAAGTCAAGGGGCTTGAATACTTTCAGAAGGCACTGTAATTAGTAATAAAGAAAAGACATGAAACACACAGTAAGTGTGTATCTAACTGTGTCTCTTACAGTTGACTACCCACCTTCCCTTTGACTCTGTGGATGTGCAGAGCCCCGGTTTGATTTTGGGGGGAAGGATGCAGAGTGAAATTCATTAAGCGGTCACCGTCTCCTGTTACAGTTGGCAGCTCTGGAAATTAGAGAGCAGTTAATGACCTGCTAAGCAGGCCTGCTCCTGCTGTACGCATGCCCTGCCTGGCCCAGCAAACTGCAGCCGTAGACACAATCAAAGCCAAAGGCTTCTAAGACAAGGAGGGAGAAAAGGGGGGAGGGGAGGGAGAGAGGCCCAGTGCAGTCAAAAACGTGATTTTCCTGTGCATTATGTGTAAAGTGCCTCCGGAAAGTATTCAGATCACTTGACTTTTTCCATATTTTGTTAGGTTACATTCTTATTCTAAAATTGATTAAATCGTTTTTTCCCCCTCATCAATATACACATAATACCCCATAATGACAAAGCAAAAACAGGATGAGATTTTTTTGCTATTTTATAAAAAACAGAAAACTGAAATATCACATTTACATAAGTATTCAACCCCTTTACCCAGTACTTTCTTGAAGCACCTTTGGCAGTGATTACAGCCTTGAGTCTTCTTGGGTATGACGCTACAAGCTTGGCGCACCTGACATCGCAAGGATGATCAATGGAAACAGGATGCACCTGAGCTCAATTTCGAGTCTCATAGCAAAGAGTCTGAATATTTATGTGAATAAGGTATTTCTAAACACCTGTTTTCGCTTTGTCATTATGGGGTATTGGGTGTAGATTGCTGGGGATTTTTATATATTTTATCCATTTTTGAATAAGGCTGTAACGTAACAAAATGTGGAAAAAGTCAAGGCGTCTGAATACTTAACGAACGCACTGTATTTTCACACTATGAGGTTGGAATAATACTGTGAAAGTGTGAATATTATGATGATGCCCCCTTGTAAGAGCTTGTTTGAAAAGACTGCCTGAAATGTCTGCCTGTTTTGGTGGGATGGAGTTTTGGCCTGGCTGGTGACATAAGTTAATAAACCAATAAGAAAGAGAGTTCCAAACCTCTCTGCCAATTACAGTTCGTTTTCACTTTTCTCCTCCCCACTCAGACCACTCCCAGACAGTCCAAGCTAAATTTTGCTTGAGAAATTGCTCTTTGCTAAGAAGCTATTTTTGCTTGTTTTGTGACCATTTTAATTGAAAAAAATCAAAATAAGGTATTTAATTGCTACCCAGAAAGGATTTGATACTGAGAGAAAAGCAGCTGCATTGGACCTTTAAACCAAGGGCAACCATATGGATCTTCCCTAGCCTCAAGGGGGCATAACAGACCAAACTGACTATGCCACACTATGGTTTTACCACACACCCCTGGGGGAAATTAAACGTATTCACATTCTAACAACAGTAGTCTCTATTTTCACATAGGGCCAAATAGAACCACCCGAGCCTCTGCCTGTTCACACCGCTATCATCCAGAAGGCGAGGTCAGTACAGGTGCATCAAAGCTGGGACCAAGAGACTGGAAAACAGGCCATCTCAAGGCCATCAGACTGTTAAATAGCCATCACTAGGCGGCTTCCACCCGGTTACATAACCCTGCACCTTAGAGGCTGCTGCCCTATATACATAGACTTGGATTCACTGGCCACTTTAATAATGAAACACTAGTCACTTTAATAATGTTTAGATATTTTTTGCTTTACTCATTTCATATGTATTTACTGTATTTCGTCTATGCCACTCTGACATTGCTCATCTTAATATTTATATATATTCCTTAATTCCATTATTTTACTTTTAGGTTTGTGTGTATTGTGTGTATTGTTGTGAATTGTTAGATATTACTGCACTGTTGGAGCTAGAAACACAAGCATTTTGCTACACCCGCAATAACATCTGCTAAACATGTGTATGTGACCAATACAATTTGATTTGATTTGAAATACTATATTGATATGTACATTTGTGTGCGTGACACTAGAAGTCTCCCATGAAAGTCTAAGATGTGTGTGTGTATCTCAAGAAGAACACCCATTTTTAGTTGCGAAACATTGACAAATATGTGATTCAATGAAGACGCATATCTGTTTATGGTTGCAACACAGACAAGTGGGTATATCAAGTAAGGATTTAGCCCTTCACCCCCTAAGTGTTAAAAGCTGTAAATGAGCCACAACCTAGGGTGTAGTACATTTTCATGCCTCCACAGACTTGGTGGGTTAATCAATGTTTGTGTGTGTGTGTGTGTGTGTGTGTGTGTGTGTGTGTGTGTGTGTGTGTGTGTGTGTGTGTGTGTGTGTGTGTGTGTGTGTGTGTGTGTGTGTGTGTGTGTGCGTGTGTGCGTGTGCGTGTGCGAGAGAGAGAGAGAGGAGCACCACACACAGCACTGTGATTTATATTGCAACCCCACTCATAGATTTATGATGAATGGAATTAATCTACTTCTAATCTGTTACAGATCTAGCAGGAGAAAATAATGAAAAGTGATCATGTGAGTGTGGCGAGCCAACCGCATCAATTAACACGGGGTCTGCTGACGGCAGCCTTTGTGCCCGTGACAGATGTAGTACTCCTCGTTTGGGCCTGGGTGTTCGCTATACGTGGAGAAATTTGGCGAGGCGTGATAGCCTTCAACAATGCATGACACAAGAAGACTGATAAGGTGGGGTAGGGAGTTGAGGGAGACAGAGACAGACATACGGACAGAGGGAAAGAAAGAGAGACAGACAGAGAGCTGAGCTCAATCATGTTCGATTGCAGTGATGATAACTCCTGAAAGTCATTTGATTAATTTAGGCCATCAGAGATTAGGTTTTGATTTACTGACTTGTGTGTCAAAGGTCAAATAGGGGGTGCTTATATTTGTCCAGTTTCACTGCATGTACATGTGTGAGATGTGAATTGGAAATGTGTTTTTTGCATATCCCAACTCCACCTGAGAGTGGGGTCACAGCCACGGATCAGCCATTATTGATGCAGACCGTGGAGCAATTAGGGTTAGGGCAGATCGACATCATTTTCACCTTGTCGGCTCGGGGATTCAAACTAGCAACCTTTCGGTTACTGGCACAACACTCTAACCGCTAGGCTACCTCTCTCTGTCTGTGTCTGTGTCTGTGTCTGTGTCTGTGTCTGTGTCTGTGTCTGTGTGTGTGTGTGTGTGTGTGTGTGTGTGTGTGTGTGTGTGTGTGTGTGTGTGTGTGTGTGTGTGTGTGTGTGTGTGTGTGTGTGTGCGCGTGCTATCCACATCTACCCTGCACAGATGGCACAAATATGGAAGCACAACACTCTAACCGCTAGGCTACCTGTGTGCGCATGTAGAGACGCATTTGCACTTGCTGTATTCTGGTGTTAACCTACAGCATGATTACATATCAAACCCCAAGGATATGGAATCTTACATCCTCAATGGATGAAATATCTCTTCTGCACACATTCTTGTCTTATCTCGTATGGACAATGTGTAATGTATCGCCAGTACATGTAATTGGCCTATTGATAATGACTGATTCAGTGCCACCAAATACAGAACTAGCGTTCTCTTCACTGTAAGAAAAACAAACTGGTTTGGCATCATTTGTAACCCACAAGAAGTTACAACTCCAAAAAGGAGAACACCTACTCCTAGCAATAAAGGCAATAAAAAGAGCAAGCTATCTGTCCCCCTGCTTGGCAGTCCTGTAACTCTGTCCTGGTGATATATTCAGTGCAGTGATGTGATTGTAAAACCCCATCTCATCCACCCCGCCAGACCCCATAAAAAGGCTGTGTGTCGCTGGCAATACTGATGTGAAGCTATTGCCTTGAGCGCAGCACAGCCAGGTGAATGGCCCAGAAAGACTGTGTGTGTGTATGATCACATTCAGATCCCAGGGATTCTACAGCCTACTTCTGACAGTGGGGATAGAATACAGACATATCCTGGAATTGCGCCAATGGAATTCTATGAATATAGCCTGTAGACGTGACAATAGCGATGACAAAAATATAATGCATAAATTCACTCCTCTGTCAATCCTCCACAGAGGGAAAGAAAATACAGTGATAGTGTATGAATTTGTTTTGATTTTATTTGATAGGGGCCAGACATTCTGAGCACAAAGATAGATGTCATGACTGAAATCATAATAAGGGGAGGACTTCGCTCCACGTCCTTGAGCTGCCTCTGTCAAACTGCACACCAGGGGCACAAAAAAAGGAAAAGAATGTGAGAATGACAAAGCCGGAGGAAAGAACCAAAGTCTGCAGTCAGACTGTTTGTAATCTGTGCAGAGAGAGAGAGAGAGAGAGAGAGAAGAATTGAGAGTGAACGAGGGAGAGAAAAAGAGAGACAAGGCACTGAAAATGGGGAGGTACTGAAAATTCTAAATGTTCTCCCTCATAAAAACTCAACAGACCTCAATTAGCTGAGCACTTAACGGAGCCGGAAAGAAACACAGAGAGAGAGTGGCTGCCTAACAGCAGCTGAAGTGCTTCATCCGAGGAGACATTAGGGGCAAATTAATTACATTTGATGGTAAAACATGAGAATGTATTGTACAGGCCTTTGAAAAGGGGAACCAGGTTGTATTTGGAAGGCCGTGATGCTTAATTTAAGGCGTGATGAGGGCTCTGAAAGCTTTCCCAGTGACACGGCGAGCCGATTCCATTGTGGAGACAGGAGTTCCATAATCAAACCTACATTACTGCCATGGAAACTGAGGAAGAAAATAAAAAACAAACTTAATTGTTGACAATCTTGTGAAGAGGGAAAAAAATCAAGGGAATGGAATAAGTATTGTGAATGAACTGTGTATTATCAGACGGTAAAGACTGTTTTGTGGTCCGTAGAAGGAAAGCTCTCCCCCTAAAAGGGCTTATTATCCACATTTAGACACATAACTTTCCTACTGACTGACAGAGAGGACTGGTTTGGATGGGACACACACACACACACACACAGCAGAAGGAAACAAACACTTAATTATCTGAGATTAGCAGGGTGGTCAAACATAGCGGCTGGAAACTTTCTCTACTTCTGATGTAGGAGTGTGTGTGTGTGTGTGTGTGTGTGTGTGTGTGTGTGTGTGTGTGTGTGTGTGTGTGTGTGTGTGTGTGTGTGTGTGTGTGTGTGTGTGTGTGTGTGTGTGTGTGTGTGTGTGTGTGTGGGTGTGTGTGTGTGTAGGTGTGTGTGTGTGTGTGTGTGTAGGTGTATGTGTGTGTGTGAGTGAGTGTGTGTCAATCCCTCAAATCATTGCCTGGTTTCTCACCCCACAACGTAGCTGCCAAGCGTTGCTGGTTTGGGTTATTTTGTTTTTTTGAAGTTCAAGTGGAAGGGTTTAAAAGCCTCAGACATTTTGCTTCTGTTGGAGAATGTGGATCTGTGAGTTTTCTAGTGTGTTCTGGAAATGTTGTTCTGATGTGTGACCTTATGCACACAGGTCTTAAAGGGATAGTGTGAGATTCTGGCAATTAAGTTTTTCTACTTATAGAGAGTATACCATTTTTTATGTGACTGCGTGCAGCATGCTAGCCTTACCGGTAGACTTCCAGTCATTGCGCTAACGCTAGTTAGCATTGGCTTGTGAATCTACCTTCAACTTCCTTCAAACGGCGCAGAGACATACAAATGATATCCATGAGTTAATCTAACTCTGGGTAAGTTGATTACCTGAATCTCGCACTATCCCTTTAAGGATTCTGGCAACAACAGGTACAGCAAAACCCAGTAACATGGAAATATGGCCATGTGGTAACCCTAAGCCTAACCCTATTAAGGTGTGTAGTAATTGAACCTTTTGTTTTTTGAAAACAATTTCTCGTTGATATGAAAGTTAAGTTCCAAATGTTTCCAAAACCGTATCACAAGCGAGGCGTATTGACGTTTAGACATCGCTTCCGTGCATTTGCACGGTACATGTTTAGCATTACCGTCTATGAATGGGCTAGTCATTTGCTAGGCTGCTACTGTACCACAGATTCAAATTTGCTTCCTGTTCGCACTGTCAAACAGGAAGTGTTGTCGTCACCTGGTATAAGTCCTGGAACCCCTATTAACAAGATGTCATCATTTTTTCAGCATTCTGTTGTTGATAATTCGTTTTACTTGAGACAGGAGAACAAGAGGAGACATATGACAAGGTGTATAATTGTATAATAAGGCAGATTTATTCAAGTGTAAAAATATTAGGCAAAGCGTGCAGCACGGCTCTTTCTGTCTGATTTGTATGAAATCGTCCGGAAAAGAGGCTAGTTTCAACAGTTGTACAGTTTTATATAGACAACAAGCAAAGTAGGTTGATCTGGAAGTCTGGCCTTCCGATTGGTCGATCTGGGTCTTGGGTAGTCCTGAACAGGCCTGGTGTCCACGTTCCATTGGTTCCTGAGATAGTTCTTTGTCTTGAGCTCCAACCCTGAGTTGTGTGTGTGTGTGTGATTGTCATGGGGGAGGGGAGTTGTGGGTGTCGTGTATATTTCAAAAGCATCCATCCATATGTCCAAGAGAAAGAGGGGGTGTGGGCATATTGTGTCAACTATAGCTAATGTTGAGAAGTTGTTAAAACAAGTTACCAATATCCAATACAATTTCTTACAAATCCCCCTCTTCACGTCTCACAAGAGACGTGACATAAAAGTATAAAAAGACAAAACTAAAGGATAAAATTTGTCAGAAGACAAATTTTTAATTCCCTCTCTTCACGTCTCACAAGAGACGTGACATAAAAGTATAAAAAGACAAAACTAAAGGATAAAATTTGTCAGAAGACAAATTTTTAATTCCCTCTCTTCACGTCTCACAAGAGACGTGACATAAAAGTATCTTAGTCCTCGAATAGATAAACAGGTCCAGCTTCCCCATCATCAAGCAATGGGAACATTTGGGCCCTTTCCTGAATAGGGTCTATGGCGGCAGTTATAACACGGCTAGCAAGCGTCCGCGCACATGGAATGCAACAGCATCCACAAAGTACAAGAATGCCTGCAAATACGGAAATAGATACTAGGATAGAAGAAACCAGCGTCTTATATTTACCAAAAGCATCCATCCATGAGTCCCACATAGAAGTGTCCACTCCAGAATGCTGTTTCATCTTACCATTAAGGGTACGAAGTCCCTCCAATGCTACAGTCAGACTCCCATCCGTAGCTGTGTTATTGGGAATGAAAGTACAACACTGTTCACCAAACATTGCACAGACCCCCCCCCCGTTCAGCCAATAACATATCAACCGCGATTCTATTTTGAAATGCCATCAGGGATGTGGCTGCCAATTGTCCATGGACCGCCTCGAAGCCTTGTTGAGTCCAATTGCCCAGTTTCTGGACATTAAAATGAATGTAGTTAATTCTGTCCACATTTTTATTAACTGTACACCACCAACAAAATGATGATTCAAAACCCGCGGCTACTTGGTCAACCAATTTATACTCATCTGGTACCCCCCTGGGGACACCAATTGCATCAAGGTAAGTTGGGTCCCCAGCGGAGGGGCCCACCGTGCGCTTGGTCCTGATAGGCCAAATTTCAGGACCCAGGGCTTGTATACGGGTGAGAAGATCTTGGACGCCTATGGGGTAAACAGAGATGGGCAACAGAAGAGTTACAAGTGCACAGGTACCAGTGGCATTGTGGGGAAGTCTGTCCAACAGACTAGTTCCCCCACACCACCACCACACATCAGCTCTAGACACTGGTTTAAAGATTGCCGTGAGCATGTGAGTGTACGAGCACCAACTAACAGGGAGCTTACCCAATAATGTCCCTCCACCTGTCATGGTTATGCATGTGAAGTTACCTCTAACCACACTGGAGGAGAATAACGGTTTCTTGACCACCGTAGTGACTACCGGGTAAACAGCGTCCCACTGTGAACACTCTTCAGGTGGGTTGTCTTTGCCCATAAGGGGCATTAGACAGTCTCCGCTAATTGCGGCTGGGACTATACGGAGCAATGGCCTAGCTCCCATACAAACGACGCAGCTTTGCAGGGTCATATTAGCTGCTTGTTCAGTCAATAGGAGCCAATTGTTAGAGAACCCTGAGATCCCGGTGGCAGTGAGAATGATATCATCAGGGGTGGTAGGAGTGGTGACCATATTAATAGGACCCCAATCACCTTTCCCCCTAGATGTTAAAACAGTAAACCGGTCAGAAATAGCAGAGGGCTGAGTCTGCTGTGTAATGCAGATTTTTAATGGCCAATAGAGTAGATCCTTGCTAGACTCTACCTGAGGTGCTAGTATAAAATCCTGACAACCCGTCCCAGTACCTGGTCGGATAATTAGTGATAAACCCCAATTACGCAATTTAGTCCTAGTCAGTGACAATCTTTTCCGCCAGATAAGAACTGCTTGCCCTGATGAATAACTGGACCAGTCAGGACCAGTCTCAGCGACCAGGCTCTTCCATGACCACTCCTGAAACCCCCCTCTTGTCATATACCAGTTAAATCTGGTGTACTCCAATGCATGCCCTCCCAGGCCATTCCTAGCTTTTCCCAATAACCCCCAAGACAGTGTAATGGTGGTGGTTACATTAACGGGTACACATAAGGTGGTGCTTCTAACCTCTGTTGGAGTGCAGGGTTGGTCTTTGGTTGTAGTGCTTCTTTTGTGTATGGCAGAACTGGTGAGATCGAGGGTAATGTTAGACGTGTCATTAGTGGTTGTAAGATGTGAGAGGGGTGGATGTGTGAGCTGTTGTATGAGCCATGTGAGAGTTCCTAGGGACACTCCAGTAATGATTATGAAAATAACAAACAAGGGACCTGAAATTCCCATTCTTTCCCAGGGAGTGAGATATCCCGGTCCTAAGTGAATAGCCTTAGTTCGTGGAAACTGGGGCTGACGTCCCATTTTCACCAACTAAGGTTTGTTTGTTTGGAGTCGAATTGAGATTGGCCAAATCGGCCCTGACTTCAGTCAGAGTTCTGGAAGGAGTTGGGGCTGGTGTACAATGTGTAAGGTGATGCCAAGGTGCGCCCGATTTACCTTTGACCTGGACTGAGTGTGAAGTAACCTCCTTCACTTCGTACGGTCCAGTCCACCTGGGTTCTAGCCACTTTCTCTTGTGGACTTTCACCCTTACCCAGTCACCAACTTTTACCTTCAGTGATGCCGGATCTCCCGTCAGCTCCCCCTGCTGGACCTTGTGAATCTGTTTGGAGAGAGCTGCAGAAAGTTCCGTCAGTTTTCTCACATATTCAGACATTACAATTTGTTGTACATCAAGGGGGGGCATATGACCTCCCTCCCTCGGTGGACCAGGCATGACCCTCCCAGTCATTATCTCATGAGGAGAGAGATGGGTGCCTGCACCTGGCGAGGCTCTCATGGCCATCAATGCCAGGGGCAGGGCTTCAACCCATGTCAACTTCGAACCTGCACATACCTTAGCTATCTTAGCCTTAAGGGTCTGATTTGAGCGTTCCACGAGGCCCTGCGATTGGGGCTTATACACTGACCCAAATTTGTGTACAATGCCAAATCTTTCCTCCACCTGTCTCAGGTGTTTGTTACTGAAGTGGGATCCATTGTCGGATCTGATTTGCCTGGGGACTCCATACCTTGGTATGAGTTCGGTTTGCAACCACTTAATGACCGATTTTGCATCCTCCCTTGCTGTTGGTATTGCCTCAACCCATTTAGAGAACCTGTCTACCATAACTAACAGGTACCTTTTCCCATTTGTCACATTGTCTTGCCCCATATCTGTGTAATCTATGCTGATGTCCTGAAAACAAGCATTTGGGACTGGGTATGAACCCATGGGCGTTTGATATGGTTTCTTTGGATTGTGGCTACCACAAATGCTACACTCGTCACAAAACAAATCTGTCATGTCTTTCATGTGGGGGTGCCACCAGATGTGGGACACCTTCTGTAAAGTTTTCAGTTTGCCTTCGTGTGTGGGCCCATGAGCTTCTCGTAATAGTTCTGGACAGAGGTTTGCAGGGGCCACTAGTCTGCCATCATGGCATCTCCACAGTTCATCAGGTCCTTTGGTGGCCCCTTTCTGTCCCCATACTGAGTGTTCATAGGGTCCTGCTGAAAACTGGAGTTCTTTTATGTGTTGCCCTGTGAGCTCAGTCCGAGCTGGTTGAATCTGAAGTATCATTTGTCTCGGGGTGTATCCACCAGCTTTCTTGGCTGCTTTGTCAGCTGCATCATTTCCCTCGCTGACTCTGTTTTTCAGTTGTTGATGTCCTTTACACTTCATGATGGCCACCTTCTTAGGTAGTGAGACTGATTTAATCAGTTTTTCCATCTGTGTCTTGTGTTTGATTGGCATGTTTCCTGTGGTGGTGAAGTTGCGTCTAACCCATTGTGGTCCATCAGTATGGACTGCTCCATGAGCATACGCTGAGTCGGTGTAGATGTTTACAGTCTTTCCTTCAGCTCTTTCCAGAGCTTGTGTCAACCCTATGATTTCAGCTAACTGGGCTGATGCAGGTTGTGTGATAATGGCCGATTCCAAAGTCACATGTGATCTATCCGGGAGCTGCTGCACCACTGCGTATGCTGCTATGTTCCCTTCCTCTCCTCTATAGCAGCATCCATCTGTGTATAACCATAGGTCCGGGTTGGTGAGTGGTTCGTTCCCCAGGTCAGGTCTCAATTTCAGTTCTTGTGCAGCTCTTTCTGCACAGGAGTGGGGTAGACCTTCTTCAGCATTGAGTGCGTCTGCCATGTTTTTGTCAGTGTTGACAAATGTGATGTGTGATTGTGTGCATTTATTCTGGATTTTCTTTTTTCTTTCAACGCTGAACGTGAATTCTTTGCTCATCAGATATGCTGCAACCCCATGGTGGGTGTGTATTTCCAATGGATGGCACATTACCAAATGGGCTGTTTTTTCAATAGCTTTTGCCACTGCAGCTACATACCTGGAACATGTGATTTGTCCTACTTCGATGTGGTCCAATTTGGAGGAGTGATACATCAACACTCTTCTCTCCCCCTCTTGTTTCTGAAAAAGGATGGATGATGTGAATCCTTCCTTTTCAGAAACATCCAGATGGAATTTGTTTTTGTAGTCAGGTGATGTCAATGCTGCTGCCACTGAGAGATCTGTTTTCAAGAGTGCAAAAGCCTTTGATGCTTCCGTGGTCCATGTCAATGACGAGTGTAGGTTCCTTGGTCCCGCCTCTCGCACTATTTCTCTCAGTGGCTCAGTTCTGGCAGTGTAGTCTGGGATGTGTGTTCGGCTGTACCCTGTCAAACCAAGGAAAGACAACATTCCCGACACCGTGATGGGGCGTGGATGATGAAGTATAGAGTCTCTGTGGGTTTTGGAGAGTCCTGCTCCTTCTCCCGAGATTTCTCTGCCAAGGAAAAGGACAGTTCTGCGACAGGACTGGACTTTGCTCATTTTGACTTTGTATCCTTTGACAGCCAGGAAGTCCAGTAATGTTTTTGTCATCTGTAGACAGAGATCAGAAGTGGGAGCCCCCAACAAAAGGTCATCTACATATTGGATCAGTATCACACCTTCTGGGATTTCCAACTCTGCCAGGTGTGTTTTAAGGATGTGATTGAAAATTCCGGGAGAACACCTGTAACCCTGTGGAAGAACAAAATAAGTGTACTGTTGATGTTCATACGTGAAAGCAAAGAGTGGCTGAGAGACTTCATCAAGTGGGATGCTGAAGAAAGCATTAGCCAGATCCACCACCGTGAAGTATTGGTGTTTTGGAGACAGATTGCTCAGAGTGATGTGAGGGTCAGGGACAGGTAGGTCTATAAGTGCAGTAACGTCATTTACTGCTCGGAAGTCTTGAACCATCCGGTATGTTTCTCCTCCGGCTTTCAGCACTGGTAGGATCGGCGTGTTCCATGGAGATACAGTTCGATAGATAACCTGTGCTTTCAGTAACCCATCAATGGTCGGTTCGATCCCCATGATCTGTTCGGGTTTCAAACGGTATTGAGTTCGGTAGATAGGTATTTGATCTGGGTTCAGTAGGGTGATGGTGACCGGTGTCACCTGTAATTGGCCCACATCAAAAGGGGTGTGAGTCCATAACCTTTCATCTATGGTGGAGATCAATGCTTTGGTAGATGGGTGGTCGGTGTATGGCTTACCATGGTGTCTTGGCAGGGTCAGTCGTTCTGGAAGACAGTGTTCTTCAGTGTCAACAGTCATGAACCTCCACATGTTTTCAGTGGTGGCCTTGTGTATTCCCGGTGTTTGGGTGGGTTCCCACTGAAGTTTGGATGCTCGTCTGATCATAGGGCCCAGGCTCCTTGCTTCAAAACCGTTTCCCACCGCTAGTGTAACATGGGGAGCTGACTCCTCCCCTAGTAAGTACCAGGATTTCAAATGAGGTGGTAGGATGACTGGTGCTGCCACCCCCTCTTGTCCACACACAATGGTGCAACATCTGATGGATGGCGTTAGGTGCATCATGTTCTCATCCCAGTCATCAATGTATGTGTTCACGTCATTGTCTGTCACATTCAATGTACAGTGAATCTCAGCTTGTGGGGTCTTGTATGGGTGTAATGCATAGATCTGTGATTTCAGTTGATTGAACTTAAACTGGACCTCCGGAGTCCCATGACCTGTCTCAATGCATTTTAGCCAATAGATTTCTTGTGTTGCTGACAACACAGGGGTTGGGATAATAGGTAACATCAGTACACTGACGGGGTGGGCAGGTGTTGAGGGAATAGGATCAATGGAGACCTCCACACCCTTCTCAGTGAGGTATATTGAACATTTTAGTTTGCACAGTAGGTCCCTTCCTAGGAGGTTAATTGGACAATTTGGACAGTATAGGAACTGATGCTTCAAATTGGAAGGGCCCCATGAAAAAAGCAATGGAATGGTCTTGTTTTGTGCTTCGGGTGTTCCTGATACCCCCACCACCTGTATTGTTTCCGAAGAGAGTGGTTGACGAGATCTTATGGCAGAATACGTACATCCTGTATCTACCAAAAATTGGTGGGTCACTCCCTCCACCTCACACATGATAGTTGGTTCGGTGTGTAGTGGAAAATGTTGACCCCCATTCTCGTTCTGTGGTGGTGGGCAGCTTCAGGACCATGGGGCATATTCATCTGACATGCCCTGGAAAAGAGGAGGTGGTTGCTGATTTGGGTCTGGGTTTGGGTGATTATATGCAGGTTGAGGGCCCGCACGTGGTTGGTACATCTGTGGCCGGACTCCTCCACGTCCTCTTGGGTTGGTTTGTCGTGCCCGATTGGTCATCCAGTAATGTTGGGTCGGTGTCAATGGGTATGGGCACTGACGTGCCATATGTCCAGTTTGTTTACAATTGTAGCAGTTCATTGGTCGTGCTTGACCTGTCCCCCAGGGTGATGGGTATCGTGGTTGTTGTCCCCATGTTGAAGGATAGCCTTGTTGTGTTGGTTGATAGTATGGTGGGATGTCCATGGGTAATGGCTGATCCAGGAGTTGTGATGGTAGGTTAGGTCCCTGTGGGGTTGACATGGGGGGTTGTTGTTGCTGTATCATTTGTGAAACCGTTTTTTTAATGATTTGTGAGATGTCTGGTTGATCTTCAGCCACCATCTGTTTCTTGGGTTTTTCTCCTTTCTGGGCCTCTTTCAATTGTAGTTTCAAAAGTTGTACCTGTAGGGACTGGACTTGTGTTTCAGCCCCTCCCTTATCCTTATTGTATTGGGTGATGTGGTGATGCACATGGGAATTGAACTGAGCCTGGGGAAGTGCCATTAACCCCACCGTGGCCCTAAGTTTAGTTCGGACCTCAATTGGAGTGCCGCTCACCACCATCTCCTTCCACATGCTGACCGTGGTGCCAGTATGGTCATATGGTTCTTCATGAACAGTTCTCCATGTGGTCTTCGCTCTGTCTAAGTAGGCTGCCGGTTGTTCCCCTGGATTGATGGTAAATGATGAAAGGGTTGCATGGTTTCGTTCTGTGGGATATGCCCTTCTCAACACTGCCCACAATTCCGCTCGGAAGTCTTCCTGGGCCAGTGCAGCCGGGGCTGTGGCAAGATCTGCCTCTCTTATCAGAGCACTCATGGTGGTATGGTCTGTTGCTCTAGCCAGAAGGGCCCTCATGTCACCTAGACAGAGCCGTAGGCCTGATGTCAGTGTTTGCAGTTGAAGGAGCCATGCAGAGGCACCCCCATGCAGGCTGGGTAATTGTCCCATCAAAGTGGTAAGGTCTGTTATTTTCCAGGGTTGGTATTCTTCATGCCCTCCGTCTGGAGTGGGTCTCAACGGCATCTGCATCTCCGACCCTCCTCGTCCTCCATGTTGGGGATCCCAGTCTGCCCTGGACGAGACTCCCCTGCTGTTCTGTTCCCTGAGACGAACGGACTGTCTAATAGGTTCGACCAAATCCGTCACCTTCCCCATCATTACCCCTTTTATATGGTACGAGCCCTCTCCACGTTCAGCATCTTCTATCATAGATCTGGCCAGTGCCAGTGACTCCCTGAGGTCTCGCTCCACCTCCTCTTCATCTTGTCCTGTTTTATTCTCACCTTCATCGTCCTTGTTGTGGTTCCTTCTTAATGAGGCCCCAGAGGAACATTGTCCTGGTGACGACCATGACCCTTCAGAGACTATTTGACTATCCCCCTGTGTTCTGTTTCTGAACCAGTCTGGGTTTGGAGTGGAAGAAAACTGAATCAGCTCTCTGTCTTCTCTCTTCAAAGGGCCTGGTTGAGACCCATTACCCCCCTCTTGTGGGTTGGTTGGTAGAGACCCACCGTGTCCCTGTAGTGAGGCAGGGTTCGAACCCCCCCCACGTCCCTGTGTGTATGCTCTATCCCTTTCCTCCCTGTCTCGATGATCAGGCCTCTCTTCACACACGAGTTGCCCTTCTTGGATCCCCAAAGTCATGCTTCCTTTTAGGTGTCCTTCATGCACCACAAACACCGGTGCCTGTACCACAGCAGGGGTCAAAAAAGGGTTTTGAGGGAGGTGAGTGAATGGATTTTGAAAATAGGGAGGTGGTGCTTTTTTCTCTCCCTGTGGCAGTTCTGGGTATAGATGGGTGGGGGCCGATGGGGTTGCTGTGGTGGTAGGTGGGGCATCATTATTGTTGGGCCTGCCCTCTTTGGTATCAGTTGGTGCTCCAGTGACCACCCCCATCATGTCAGGTTTTCTGTAGGGGAGTGCCCTTCTGATCTCTTCAATCGCCCACAATCCTATTTTCATCTCAGCCTCTGCCTTTTCCCTTTGCTTTGTTCCTTCCTTTCTAAATAAGTGACTCTTATTCTTATCAACTTCACATTCTATCCCTTGCTTCACTGCTTCCTCCAATTCTTTCTCCATAGTGAGGAGTTGCCCTTTTGATGGGGCGACTCCACTAAGGAAACCTGTTTGCGTCCATTTCAGCCTCACTTCTTCCCAAATTCTTTTAACGGGTTTGTAATGTAATCTCCCGCCTGCTCTGTCTTTCATTCTCTGATCTAAATATTCGTTGAATTTGTGTTTGGGGACGATAGTCGTGGTCATTTTGTCGTTAAGCTATGTCTGGGTCTATTATTATCTTTGTATACTTTAGCCCGTCACTGATCGAAACCAGCGATGTATTTTTTTTTTCTCTAACCCCCCCCGTCTCGTGTCCGACCCGCGTGGACAAAGAATTTTATTGCCGTGTATTCGATGAATTATTTTCGTTTTCCAACAATATTTCAGCTATATCTTTTTGAAACAATATACGAATATATTCACGCGCTCCTGATATAATTGGAATGACAGTTTTAGGTACTTATAATAAAAATATTATTGCTTTTCGCTTATTCAATTAATTAAATACTTTGGCAAAATATTTCAGAAGTTTCCTTTTGGAAGAACATACTAATGAATTCAAGCGCTCCTGATATAATTGGAATGGCAATTATAAGATCTTTTATTCGAAAGATATTATTACTTTTAACTTTTTCGATTAATTTGAACTTTTTTTTTTTTTTCTTTTTTTTTTTTTCGATTAATTAAATACTTTGCCAAAACATTTAAGAAATTTCCTTTGGGGACAATATACTAGTATATTCTAGCGCTTCTAAAATAATTGTCAAATTAATTCTAACCCTTAAGGATTTACCACCAGCACGAGAGAGAAAAATCAGGTCAACTTCTCAACAGAAAATAACTGCTTCACAGTAGACTCGGCGGTCTCTTCAACACAGCCTCAACTTAGCATATGGCTAATTAGTAGCAATCGGTCTCGTGGAACGTTCAATCACTCACATTAATTTGGAGAGTTTCAGGTTTAAATACCATTACTCCTATTTCAAGCTTAGATTTATCACCGATGCTCCTAGTTGAAGAATATTTCGACTAGTCCCAGATTACTAATGCAACTTGAATCCCAATACGCCAAGCTTAGATTTATCACCGATGCTCCTAGTGGGGTGCCATGTCCACTAACCCCAGATTACTAATTCGACTTGAACAGATCACATTACATTTCAACACTTCATCATTACATTTCAACACTTCATCAAGCTTAGGTTTATCCCCGATACTCCTAGTTGAAGAACAATTCAACTAGTTCCAGATTACTAATACAACTTGATTTTATACTTCGCAAATATCTTTACACAATGCCTTAGATTCTACACATAAATTTAACACAATTCACACTCACCGAAGTACTCCTGATCATAATTTAGATATTGGCTATAATACAATATACAGATTTTGATTAAACAGGCATCTGCTCACCTTTTTAGTTTCGAGCTCTTTTGATCAGTTTCCTGGGTGGGTTGAATCGCGATTCTCCTTCAAAAAAGGTCACCTCTCCTTCTGGAATCTTTCTCCCTCTCGTCTCCTGTCCGATCAATTTTCTATTGGGCCGAATTCAAAGCTGTCTTAACCATCCTCTGCTACCAAGTTTCTGTTGATAATTCGTTTTACTTGAGACAGGAGAACAAGAGGAGACATATGACAAGGTGTATAATTGTATAATAAGGCAGATTTATTCAAGTGTAAAAATATTAGGCAAAGCGTGCAGCACGGCTCTTTCTGTCTGATTTGTATGAAATCGTCCGGAAAAGAGGCTAGTTTCAACAGTTGTACAGTTTTATATAGACAACAAGCAAAGTAGGTTGATCTGGAAGTCTGGCCTTCCGATTGGTCGATCTGGGTCTTGGGTAGTCCTGAACAGGCCTGGTGTCCACGTTCCATTGGTTCCTGAGATAGTTCTTTGTCTTGAGCTCCAACCCTGAGTTGTGTGTGTGTGTGTGATTGTCATGGGGGAGGGGAGTTGTGGGTGTCGTGTATATTTCAAAAGCATCCATCCATATGTCCAAGAGAAAGAGGGGGTGTGGGCATATTGTGTCAACTATAGCTAATGTTGAGAAGTTGTTAAAACAAGTTACCAATATCCAATACAATTTCTTACACTGTTCAAAAAATATAGCGTTCATATATTGATCAAGGTTTTGTTGAGTAGATTGACTCAACTTCTTCAGTCCAAGAGCAATGTTGTTTTGGACTAAACTCAGAAATCGGCTAACCATTTCTCTCTTAATAAGACTGGCTTCGGACTAATACACCAATCTCCATATCCCTAAAAGACTGTACTGTATTCGTTGTATCTCTCTCAGTCCAGTCTCTCTAGTTTAGCTGAACCATCGATACACTTCATTGAGGGCCTTACCAGTCCTTTCTATGCCCGTTTCACTGGAAATGTAGCATACTTAATGGGTATTATTCAAAGAATAAAGGGTTACAGTTCCTCTAAGTGCCTAGGATAGAAATAAATGAACTGAAAATGCTATTATCCCAGAAGAAGAGATTAAAACGCTTTAAAGCTATTAGGCCCCTAAATAAAGGGAAACAACTTTTATATGCCTTTATTTCAAGCTGTATGCATTTGGTAATGGCGCACATAACCTGATCATTTCTCTGTAATCCTGTAAGGATTAGAGTTCTTTTTGAGACTCGACTGTTTGTGATTATGCCCCACGCAGTTGCTCAGACGAGAGCATGTGTTTAAACACTTTACTGAGAATTTCCATCGGTGCTCTGCGGCTTCCAAGATGAACTGCATTCTGGCTTATTTTTAATGGTGCCCAATAAAAATCCACAGTATGGTATTTATCTGAAATGGTGGTGGTAGTGTTTGTGTGATGTATGCCACCTAACTGGGTTCTGTTTAAGGGAGATTCCAGAATAAACCTTTGCTGAGCGTTGATAGAATGCCCAAAAATGTCCCTAGGTGGCCTTAGACTTATCACTCGATGGTGGGCTCATACGCAAGCTCTCTCTCCTTCTTTCTCTCTCTCTCTCTCTCTATCTTCATCTCTCTCCCTATCCCTGTCTTCATCTCTCTCCCTCCCACACTCGCTCCCAGAAAAACATTCCTAATTTGCAGCCATCGATTCAGTAATAACCACATGATTTCTGTATTGTTAACAGAAAAATCAAAGCTTTTTAATGAAGCAGACATGTGATGTAAGTGTGATCAATACTGGCTAGACAATGGTTTCACTGATAATCCTAAAACTGGACAGCTTTAATGTTTATTGGGGACAATAATATTGGAGGCTCGTTTGCCATTTCGAGCTTAAAAGCAACTGTAAATTAGAAGTACACAAGGCCATCAAGTAGAGTCATTGTTAATTCTCGGAAGGGCTGTAGACTTAGAGGCAAAGTTCCCCTATGTCTCTGTAATTCGAGCAGTTAATAAAGAAATGGAAAGAAATCTTTTTATTTTTTCACTTTTAGAAAGAACTTGGTAATTTAATATGGCTATGGGAGGTAGAATAAAGAGAAATCAATAGTTGTATTATTCAGGGAAGAGAGGATATAAGTCATCCAACCTCAGGGACCGATGCCAGATATTACCACAGAAAGCATATTGACTTTATCAAACAATAAGCACTGGCCTCCACAAACAGGCCTGAATAACAACCTGACTGTATTTGTGTGCTTCTGGTCACTGTATACATGGTAGCAGGCATCCTTTCACACAGCCTTGTGGTTGTCCCTGTTCCCATTCTCTCTCTTTCCCTTACTATCTCTCTCTCATTGTGAATCACTGATACGTCAAATGGTAAATATACTTTACACACACCGAGCAAAGCCTATATCATCCTGTTGTACGGCATTGTTGATGTAGTAGCCTATGGCCCTTTCAGGGTGTCTGTAAACCAACAAAGACCAGACATTATGTTCAGGCTTCTCTACAGTAACCACAATAAGCTTTGTTCAATTTCCCTAGAAACCGAGGGTCAAATTGACTCCATTACACTACAGTACACAGACTCACACTCTAACACTTCTGTTACAGAGCAGACGGTTATTGGATTTGTTTGTGATGCATTTCAGCGACGAAGGTGAGAGATAAATCAGTGTGTGACACAGGCCTTGACATTGTGCTGAGAATTTGATTAATACACTGTTCATGTAATGCTACACCAGAAGCCCATGTGTGCTACACTGTGTCGGGAGAGAGAGGGAAAACGTGTTTTTGCTGCTATTGTATGATTTTAAAAGTTGAAACCCCCCCCCCCCCCCCCCCCCTCAAAAAAAACAGTAAATCTGTTTATTCTTTGTGTTGAATAACCTGATTGCCTCAGGTCAATGCGAGCAAGCGTGTGTGCACGTGTGTTGGCCCAGCGTCGTCCGGGTTTGGCCGGGGTAGGCCGTCATTGTAAATAAGAATTTGTTCTTAACTGACTTGCCTAGTTAAATAAAAAGGTCAAATAAAATGTGTGTGTGGCTCACAAATAAAGATTGGGGCTTTATCTTTGTAATCTTTTCATGCTGGGCAACACCTCTCTGTGGGTTAGTGGTGTTGGCCTTCCATTACTGCTCTTTACTCTGTTTTTATCTGGAATTACTAGCTAAACCCATCTAGGAGTGGCTGTCTGCATCTTAAAGCATGGACACAGAAACACACAGACACACGCAGACACAGACACACGCAAAACACACACCCAAGCACATACACACGAGCATACACACAAAGCAAGGCGCACACAAAGATGTACACACATGCATACACGCAAACACACACTCTGCGTGCATGTGTGTGCATGTGTGTGCATGTCTGTGAATGTGTGTGTATGCCTGTGTGTGTGTGTGTGCCCTGCTGTATGTGTGCGTTGTGTGCATGTGTGTGTGTGTCTGCGTGTGTGTGTGTCTGTGTGTGACTGTGTCCATGCTTTAAGATGACACACACAAACACACACACTTCACCCAGCATTCCAGGTGGGCTAGCTAATTTAATGTTCTGTGTGTAGCTGCTTGATTGTCCTTTGTCCTTGACTCCATTCCTGGTGGCCATTCCCTACACGCAGACACACAGGCAAGCACGCACGCCTGAATCCAAGCGCACACACACACACACCACTACATTCCAGGGGGCCTTGACATATTTACAACAGCATTCAGGAGAGTCATGTCAGCCCTGTAAATGAAAACTACAGGAGGACCAACACATGGTCACAAGATCCAGGAACCTGACCGGCTTCAACATTGAATCGAATTAATTCATAAACCAATCAATCAATCAATGAATCAGACACACACAACGCAACATGACAGTAATGACACAGAGGCAGAATCGTATGGCTAGAACGAATAATCTTTCATTTATAAAATGGTGTTTCGTTAGGTTTACAGCTCATTAGCTCTTCTTCTCCTGAATTGAGGCTGATGTCATAGATGGTATTTGATTCTTCAGATGCAATCTCAGTGTTCTTCTTTTAGGTTATGAACGTCCATAACCCTCCTGTATTTAGTAGAAACGCAGTCTATTTCAAGAGGTAGATAAGCTCTGTAGAAACTCTAAAAGCTGGAGTTGTGTTGGTGCAGGTGTATTTGGCAGGTTGATCCTGTCAACAGCCGGATTTGCTTTGTCTTCAGAGGGGTAAAACTTACATCCTGATACTGTACTCTCACAATCACTTGTCTACAATCTAGTTCAGCTCGCGTACGCTCTTAGATAAAAGGTGTGATGTAAAACCTAAAAGGTTTATTCTGCTGTACCCATGGGAGAACCCCTTTACCTGTAACCAAAAAGGGTTCTCCCATAGGGAAAGACGAAGAACCCTTTTGGAACCATTTTCTTTCTTAGAGCGTGGACCATATTGATGGCACATGAAAGCAGCTCTGATTTGTCATGAATGCTGTCAAAAGTTGTGATATTGGATGTTCTTCCAGTGCCAGATGTTGAGTGACCGGCTTCCATTGTCCTCTGAGATGTAAAGACCATAAGAGGAGACAAAGTCAAAGGCTGCATCACGTGTCTTTAAATGGCCTCTTCGCCTGGTTTCCTCTACTTGTTGTTTGTGTCTGATTCAAACCAGTTCATTCACACCAGTGCAAATGCAGGAAAGGAGACAAGGAGAGGAAATCCCTGTAGACTATTGAGATGCACCCTGGGTGGTCTGTCTCTGGTTTTAACAGCAAAATAAGTGCACTAACCATATGACAGTTTTCCCAAATGGTGGTCATGACCAACTGATGCCTGCTAGCCAATGGTTCTTGGGTAGTGGTGAAAGCCTGGGTTGTGGTTGGAAACATGCTTTTTCTATTTGGAGGGTCAAAGGAGAACTCTAAAGACTTTGGGTGGATTAAGGAACCAGTGGTGATGGGGTTTAAAAATTGTATTTAGGTAATGAGGAATGGGATTGTGAGGGTACATTCATTCCATTTAGTATTTTTTCCCATTCAATGTATCCTAACGCTGAGTTAAAGATGAACATATTTGTTGCATAATGAGCGAATTGTCAGAAGCACAAATTCTTGTGAAATGAGGTGCAGTTATGCAGTTACAAAAAAAAGTGTTTTGACTGGAATTACAATTAACCATACATAAAAATATTGCTTTCAGCATGAAGATCTTCCAGGTAGTAACCCATTTCTCGTTTTTCCCTCAGGCCTGCTTAGCCTCTCATCTCTCGCTCTCGCTCTCATTCTCTCACTCGGTCTCTCTGTCTCTCTTAGATGGGTAAGGAATAATTTAATACATTTTTAATTCAGGGTGTAAAACAACAAAATGTGGAATAAGTAAATACACTAATAAATACACTACCGTATACAGTGCTTTCAGAAAGTATGTTTGCAAATGTATTTAAAATCAAATACAGAAATACAGTATCTAATTTACATCATTATTCACACACATCAATACATGTTAGAATCACTTTTGGGTGCGATTACATGATGATTATTATTTTATACCAAGAGTGTGCAAAGCTGTCATCAAGGCAAAGGGTGGCTACTTTGAAGAATCAAAAAGTTTGATTTGTTTAACACTTTTTTGTTATTTCATAGTTTTGATGTCTTCACTTTTATTCTACAATGTAGAAAACAGTAAAAATAAAGAAAAACCCTGGATGAGTAGGTGTGTCCAAATGTTTGACTGGTACTGTACAAATATATATATATATATATATATATATATATATATATATATATATATATATATATATATATATATACAGTATATTTATATATATACAGTATATTTATATAAACTCATCAAAAAAAGAAACGTCCTCTCACTGTCAACTGCATTTATTTTCAACAAACTTAATATGTGCAAATATTTGTATGAACATAGCAAAATTCAACAACTGAGACATAAACTGAAATAGTTCCACAGACATGTGACAAACAGAAATTGAATAATGTGTCCCTGAACAAAGGGGGGGTCAAAATCAAAAGTAACAGTCAGTATCTGGTGTGGCCACCAGCTGCATTAAGTACTGCAGTGCATCTCCTCCTCATGGACTGCACCAGATTTGCCAGTTCTTGCTGTGAGATGCTACACCACTCTTACACCAAGGCACCTGCAAGTTCCCGGACATTTCTGGGGGGAATGGCCCTAGCCCTCACCCTCCGATCCAACAGG
The DNA here is from genome assembly GCF_016432855.1 of Salvelinus namaycush. NCBI lineage: Eukaryota > Metazoa > Chordata > Actinopteri > Salmoniformes > Salmonidae > Salvelinus > Salvelinus namaycush. The sequence continues at coordinate 37,008,564 of NC_052307.1, read as the reverse complement.
TCCCAGACATGCTCAATGGGATTGAGATCCGGGCTCTTCGCTGGCCATGGCAGAACACTGACATTCCTGTCTTGCAGGAAATCACGCACAGAACGAGCAGTATGGCTGGTGGCATTGTCATGCTGGAGGGTCATGTCAGGATGAGCCTGCAGGAAGGGTACTACATAAGGGAGGAGGATGTCTTCCCTGTAACGCACAGCGTTGCGATGGCCTGCAATGACAACAAGCTCAGTCCGATGATGCTGTGACACATCGCCCCAGACCATGACGGACCCTCCACCTCAAAATCGATCTCGCTCCAGAGTACAGGCCTCGGTGTAACGCTCATTCCTTCGACAAAAAATGTGAATCTGACCATCACCCCTGGTGAGACAAAACCGCAACTCGTCAGTGAAGAGCACCTTTTGCCAGTCCTGTCTGGTCCAGCGACGGTGGGTTTGTGCCCATAGGCGATGTTGTTGCCGGTGATGTCTGGTGAGGACCTGCCTTACAACAGACCTACAAGCCCTCAGTCCAGCCTATTGCTGTCACGCCCTGACCGTAGATTGCTTTGTATGTTTCTATTTTTAGTTTGGTCAGGGTGTGATGTGGGTGGGTATTCTATGTTGTAGGTCTAGGTTTTCCTTTTCTATGTGTTTGGCCTGGTATGGTTCTCAATCAGAGGCAGCTGTCTATCGTTGTCGCTGATTGATTATTTTCTGTTTAGTGTTTTTCGTCACCTTACAGGACTGTTCGTTTGTCGTTTTTGTTGTTTTGTTTAGTGTTCAGTTGTTTTATTAAAAATATGAACACTTACCACGCTGCACCTTGGTCCTCCTCTCCTTCTGCCGACGACTATCGTGACAAATGCGTACAGTCTGAGCACTGATGGAGAGATAGTGCGTTCCTGGTGTAACTCGGGCAGTTGTTGTTGCCATCCTGTACCTGTCCCGCAGGTGTGATGTTCGGATGTACCAATCCTGTGCAGGTGTTGTTACACGTGGTCTGCCACTGCAAGGACGATCAGCTGTCCGTCCTGTCTCCCTGTAGCGCTGTCTTAGGCGTCTCACAGTACGGACATTGCAATTTATTGCCCTGGCCACATCTGCAGTCCTCATGCCCCCTTGCAGCATGCCTAAGGCACATTCACGTATATGAGCAGGGAACCTGGGCATCTTTCTTTAGGTGTTTTTCAGAGTCAGTAGAAAGGTCTCTTTAGTGTCCTAAGTTTTCATAACTGGGACCTTAATTGTCTACCGTCTGTAAGCTGTTAGTGTCTTAACGACCGTTCCACAGGTGCATGTTCATTAATTGTTTATGGTTCATTGAACAAGCATGGGAAACCGTGTTTAAACCCTTTACAATGAAGATCTGTGAAGTTATTTGGATTTTTACGAATTATCTTTGAAAGACAGGGTCCTGAAAATGGGATGTTTCTTTTTTTGCTGAGTTTATATATACAGTTGTAGTTGGAAGATTAGGTTGGAGTCATTGAAACCTGTTTTTCAACCACTTCATCATTTTATTGTTAACAAACTATAGTTTTGGCAAGTCGGTTGGGACATCTACTTTGTGCACGACACAAGTCATTTAAAAAAAAATTGTTTACAGATTATTTCACTTATAATTCAATGTATCACAATTCCAGTGGGTCAGAAGTTTACATACACTAAGTTGACTGTGCCTTTACACAGCTTGGACAATTCCAGAAATGATGTCATGGCTTTTGAAGCTTCTGATTGGCTAATTGACATCATTTGAGTCAATTGGAGGTGTACCTGTGGATGTATTTCAAGGCCTACCTTCAAACTCAGTCTCTTTGCTTGACATAATGGGAAATCAAAAGAAATCAGCCAAGACCTCAGAAAAAAATTGTAGACCTTCACAAGTCTGGTTCATCCTTGGGAGCAATTTCCATATGCCTGAAGGTACCACGTTCATCTGTACAAACAATAGTACGCAAGTATAAACACCATGGGACCATGCAGCCGTCATACCGCTCAGCAAGAAGATACGTTCTGTCTCCTAGAGATGAACGTACTTTGGTGCGAAAAGTGCAAATCAATCCCAGAACAACAGCAAAGGACCTTGTGAAGATGCTTGAGGAAGCAGGTACAAAAGTATCTATATCCACAGTAAAACGAGTCCTATATCGACATAACCTGAAAGGCCGCTCAGCAAGGAAAACCGCCATAAAAAAGCCAGACTACAGTTTGCAACTGCACATGGGGACAAAGATCGTACTTTTTGGAGAAATGTCCTCTGGTCTGATGAAACAAAAACAGAACTGTTTGGCCATAATGACCATCGTTATGTTTGGAGGAAAAAGGGGGAAGCTTGCAAGCCGGAGAACACCATCCCAACTGTGAAGCACGGGGATGGCAGCATCATGTTGTGGGGTGCTTTGCTGCAGGAGGGACTGGTGCACTTCACAAAATAGATGGCATCATGAGGGAGGAAAATTATGTGGATATATTGAAGCAACATCTCAAGACATCAGTCAGGAAGTTAAAGCTTGGTCGCAAATGGATCTTCCAAATGGACAATGACCCCAAGAATACTTCCAAAGTTGTGGCAAAATGGCTTAAGGACAACAAAGTCAAAGTATTTGAGTGGCCATCACAAAGCCCTGACCTCAATCCTATAGAAAGTTTGTGGGCAGAACTGAACAAGCGTGTGCGAGCAAGGAGGCCTACAAACCTGACTCAGTTACACCAGCTGTGTCAGGAAGAATGGTCAAAAATTCACTCAACTTATTGTGGGAACCCAAGTTAAACAATTTAAAGGCAATGCTACCAAATACTAATTGAGTGTATGTAAACTTCTGACCCACTGGGAATGTGATGAATGAAATAAAAGCTGAAATAAATGATTCTCTCTACTATTATTCTGACATTTCACATTCTTAAAATGAAGTTGTGATCCTAACTGACCTAAGACAGGGAATTTTTACTAGGATTAAATGTCATGAATTGTGAAAAAACTGAGTTTAAATGTATTTAGCTAAGGTGTATGTAAACTTCTGACTTCAACTGTACACCGCTTATGGCTGGAGCCGCCCCGGTACACTGCGTGCACAAAATATTAGGAACACCTGCTCTTTCCATGACATAGACTGACCAGGTGAATCCAGGTGAAAGATATGAGCCCTTATTGATGTCACATGTTAAATCCACTTCAATCAGTGTAGATGAAGTGTGAGGAGACAGGTTAATGAAGGATGTTTAAGCCTTGAGTCAATTGACACGTGGTGCTGCCTTGCTATGTTATTTTCTTAGGTCTCTCTTTATGTAGTGTTGTGTTGTCTCTCTTGTCGTGATGTGTGCTTTGTCCTATATTTATAATTTTATTTTTTATTTTTAATCCAAGCCCCTGTCCCCGCAGGAGGCCTTTTGCCTTTTGGTAGGCCATCATTTTAAATAATAATTTGATCCTAGCTGACTTGCCTAGTTAAATAAAGGTTAAATAAATAAAAAATAAAGACGGATTGTGTATGTGTGCTATTCAGAGGGTGAATGGGCAAGAGAAAAGATTTAAGTGCCTTTGAATGAGGTACTAGCTGCCAGGCGCACCGGGTTCAGTGTGTCAAGAACTGCAACGTTGCTGGGTTTTTCATGCTCAACAGTTTCCCGTTTGTATCAAAAATGGTCTACCACCCAAAGGACATCCAGCCAACTTGCCACAACTGTGGGAAGCATTGGAGTCAACATGGGCCAGCCTCCCTGTAGAATACTTTCAACACCTTGTAGAGTCCATGCCCCGATGAATTGAGGCTGTTTTGAGGGCAAAAGGGGGTGCAACTCAATATTAGGAAGGTGTTCCTAATGTTTTGTACACCCAGTCTATGTAACCATACAGAACGTAACATATCATACTAATTTCAGTGTTCTGGATTTTCGTTTACTACTTTACGTCTAATCTATCAGACCTTTTGAGTTGATGTGCTTTACACACACACACACACACACACACACACACACACACACACACACACACACACACACACACACACACACACACACACACACACACACACACACACACACACACACACAATATGCAAAACTCCTTTCATACCTGCAGTCCACCACCTGGCCTGGACCAGAGCGTCTGTCAGATATAATCTGTTCACCTGTGCATCCACTTTCTCTCTCTGCTTCTTTCCTGTGGAGATCTACTGCCGCCAACTCATACACACAAAGAAGAGTTTACTCACAGATTGCAAATGAAAATGGCCACAAACCCACTGTGGGATAGAGATACTATTCTACATACTTTGCTTTCAACAACGGTTATAGGAGTCATATTTTTTTATCAGAAATAATTATTCAACTCCGAGATGCTTTAGTATAGCATAACAGGCGGTCATGCTAATGAAACCTGTCATGCTCTACTAAACCCAGATTCGACAGTGTAAATCATGCAATTTGATGCTATAATTGTTCTGTTTCATCAATGTTGAGTCTAGACACTTAGTACTGATAATTTAATTCCCACAAACATTTTGGACGAGGTGTTAAAAACAGATATTTAGTCATTAAAGCAGGGGAAATTAATGTGTTTTCCACCTAAAGCTGTTCTCTCTGCTTGTGTTATAAATTTTTTACATTTATCAAACCATGTAAAATATTTGTTATTTTAAAATATCCATCACCAAGGCCCAGTACAAGATAAGTACGTACCTACCTACTGCTAGATGAGACTAGACATCCCACCTCTTTACATGCTGTTATCAGTCAGGTGAACTCATGTATTCAGTAAACACACTTCACAGTGACATTTGATGTCCAGGCAAACATGGAAGTGAACATTTGAATTGTGACCTTTGGCCCTGACCTTCAGGGGGACCCCCAGAGGCGAACACACTCACACGCTTAGCAACCAGACCACACCAAACCAGATCCAACAGAAAGGTGAAAGTTCAAATTAGGTGCCACTCATGTAGTGGGAGAGGAATTTAAATAGATAGGGGGCTTGGGGGATTTGAGCGACATGGAGGGGTGTGGGGTGGGTTGTGGATGAGATTGCAGCCTTGTGACACAGTAGAGAAATCCATGAGAGAGAGAGAGAGAGAGAGAGAGAGAGAGAGAGAGAGAGAGAGAGAGAGAGAGAGAGAGAGAGAGAGAGAGAGAGACATTTGCATGGTCTTTGGGAATATTACACTGCCAGAGGCTTGTTCAGTACAACTGAGAGGGAAACGATTGCTATTTTACTTCTGGTCTTCTCTCCACTGCATATTCAAGATAAATAAATTAAGGACTGTGGTGTATTAAAACATTTTCTCATTAGATCTGTATTTTTATTCTCAATGTATTTTATATTATCCACCATTTATACTATCATTATTTTATATAGCAGCATTAGATTAACTATTTATAATTGTAGAGAATGAGTCAGAAGAATGGAGAGATCCGAACCAAGCAGGCAGGTAATTGTATCGTCCTAACCGACTTTTTCTCATTTTAGATAAAATACGACGTTACTGACAACAAGGGAAGATAATCCATCTGACTACATATTTGGTGAAATTGAAGTTTCAAAGGAAATGGGAAGTAAGAGCTGAGTGAAATATCGCCATGGGAGAAAAGTAATAATTCAATTAAGTCAGATTAAAATGAAGAGTCAGATTAAAGTTATGACAGGCTTTATGAATAATTCAGCTGGCATTTATTTCCCAGGAAGTCAGCTGTAAAATATATTATTCTTGCCGAGGTCCCCCTTCTCCCGTATACTCTACATTTAATCTTCACCAATATTGATGGATAGCATTATAAAATAAACTAATTAAATCTGAAAAGCAAAATGAATTGTGTCGATATTTCATCCCCTCTGTCTGCATCATTACAGAGCAAGACCCAGACAATTTTTCACCATCAAAATATTAAAAGCATAAATCAAAGGTCATAGGAGGAGAAAAAATACTATATAGGCTTGAAAGTTATTGTTTTAACAGAATGACAAAATCATTAGAATCAAATTTATGACCCAGGGTGGCAGTCCTTTATATTATCTAGTGTTGGTACGTCACTGTAATATCCCATGGCTCTCACTCGCTCTCATCCACTCAGTGGTGCTGTGGCAGAAACTAATCCCATTTCAATCCTCCTCTTACTGTAACTGGAGGGCTCTGTTTAAGGAGATGGGCCTCCTTCCCTCTGGCCACATTGGCAAATTGGTATTCCGGAATTCCCACAGCCATATCCCACAAATTCCACTCATCCGTTATCGTGGGAGGTAGCTGGCTAGATCTGGATTTGATGGATACTTTTTTGTTACATAAAAAAAGGGTTTTATGGTGCAAAAATGGCACACGTTTTAACTGTGTTCTTATGGTTAGTTGTGAAATGTTTGTTGAACATCATTTCCTGTGTCTCTGTGAAGACTGTCATGGAGTGGTAAATGGGGAAAAGAGGGGTAATGTACAGTGCATTCGAAAAGTATTTAGACCCCTTCCCTTTTTCCACATTTTGGTACACTGAAAAAGATGTTTCATCAATCTACACACAATACCCCATAATGACAAAGCGATACATTTTTTTTGGGGGGGGGGCAAATTTATATATATTTTTAAACAGAAATACCTTATTTAGATACGTTTTCAGACCCTTTCCTATGAGGCTTGAAATTGAGCTCAGGTGCATCCTGTTTCCATTGATCATCCTTAAGTTGATTGGAGTCCAACTGTGGTAAATTCTATTGAGTGGACATGATTTGGAAAGGCACACACCTGTCTATATAAGGTCCCACAATTGACAGTGCATGTCAGAGCAAAAACCAAGCCATGAGTTCGAAGGAATTGTCTGTAGAGCTCTGAGGCAGGGTTATGTCGATGCACAGATCTGGGGAAGGGTACCAACACATTTCTGCAGCATTGAAGATCCCCAAGAACACAGTTGCCTCCATCATTTTTAAATGGAAGAAGTTTGGAACCATCAAGACTCTTCTTAGAGCTGGCCAAACTGAGCAATCAGGGGAGAAGGGCCTTGGTCAGGGAGGTGACCAAGTACCCGATGGTCACTGACAGAGCTCCGGAGTGCCTCTGTGGAGATGGGAGAACCTTCCAGAATGACAACCATCTCTGGAGCACTTCACCAATCAGGCCTTTAGGTAGAGTGGCCAGACGGAAGCCACTCCTCAGTAAATGGCACATGACAGCCCGCTTGGAGTTTAACTTCTTTGGGCTGCAGGGGCAGTATTGAGTAGCTCTGATTAAGGGTGCCCATTTCAAACGGCCTCGTACTCAATTCTTGCTCGTACAATATGCATATTATTGGATAGAAAACACTCTCTAGTTTCTATAGCCGTTGGAATTTTGTCTCTGAGTGAAACACAGCTCCTTCTACAGCACTTTTCCTGACAGGGAGTCAGATTTCAGAAATCTTGGCCCCTGATCTGGGGTCGGTTTTAAGGTCCCTGTAAATGCTATGAGGATACAAACACTGCTTACGTCTTCCCCTGGATGTCAGTACGTGGTGACGCTTTGAATGGAGTCGATTGCGCAATCATGGCCTGTATAAAACAAGAAATACCGGAAGTACCGTTCTTTTCCTGCTGCGCCTGACGCACGATGTACGTTGGACCTGCTCTCTTTCCAAGCTTGGGTTTAGCCAGTAATATTTCGCCGGTCATGTTTTTACTCGTTAGAGGTGTTAAAAACATCATAAGGTAGTTAATTTAAACCGTTTTATAGCAATTTATATCCGTTTAGTGCGATTTTGAGGCAGTTCTATGTGATGCTCTTTGAAGCTTTGGGCACGTTTCGGGGTCCCGGTCGAACGTTAGTGGGCATTTCGACGGACAGAGGACATCTTTCGACCAAAAGAAGATTAGACCCAAGAAAGGATACATTGCCCAAGATTCTGATGGAAGATCACCTCACAGTAAGAAATATTTAATATGATAAATCGTTGTTCTGTCGAAAAATTTTAAACGCATATTCCGCCATTTTGTTTGGTATAGCTTCGCTTGGCGAACCCTGTATTGCACAGTAAGGATAATTTTAGAAATGTAATTCAGCGATTGCATTAAGAACTAATTTGTCTTTCGATTCCTGTCAACCCTGTATTTTTTAGTCAAGTATATGATTAGCTATTGATTAAACTAGATCACTCTGAAAGATGGCGACCGACATTTTCAGGCTTGGTTTGCTACTATTTTCATTGTATAACCACGTTTTTTTATGGCTAAATATGCACATTTTCGAACAAACTCTATATGTATGTTGTAATATGATGTTACAGGAGTGTCATCGGAAGAATTCTGAGAAGGTTAGTGAAAAAATTAATATATTTTGGCGATGATAACGATATCGCTCTCTTTGGCTTGAATTCATGCTGGGGTAACGTTTGCATATGTGGTATGCTAATATAACGATTTATTGTGTTTTCGCTGTAAAACACTTAGAACATCTGAAATATTGTCTGAATTCACAAGATCTGTGTCTTTCCATTGCTGTGAGCTGTATATTTTTATGAAATGTTTTATGATGAGTAAATTGGTAAAACACGTTGCTCTCTGTAGTAATTCTAGTCGAGTTGTGATGGTGGGTGCAATTGTAAACTATGATTTCTACCTGAAATATGCACATTTTTCTAACAAAACCTATCCTATACAATAAATATGTTATCAGACTGTCATCTGATGAGGTTTTTTCTTGGTTAGTGGCTATCAATATCTTTATTTGGCAGAATTGGTGATAGCTAGTGGTGGAGAGAAAAAATGGTGGACAAAGAAAAATGGTGTATTTTGCTAACGTGGTTAGCTAATAGATTTACATATTGTGTCTTCCCTGTAAAACATTTTAAAAAACAGAAATGATGGGTTTATTCACAAGATCTGTATCTTTCATCTGGTGTCTTGGACTTGTGATTTAATGATATTTAGATGCTACTATTTAATTGTGACGCTATGCTAGCGATGCTAATCAGTGTGGGGGGGGTGGGGGGATGTTGTCATAGGTGTACCGATATCGGGCTTGCAGCCATAACAGGTTAACAAAAGGACCCTAAAGGACTCTCAGACCAAGATTCTCTGGTCTGATGAATCCAAGATTGAACTCTTTGGCCTGAATGCCAAGCGTCACATCTGGAGGAAACCTGGCACCATCCCTAAAGTGAATAATGGTAGTGGCAGAATCATGCTGTGGGGATGTTTTTCAGCGTCAGGGACTGGGAGACTAGTCAGGATCGAGGGAAAGATGAACGGATCAAAGTACAGAGAGATCCTTGATGAAAACCTGCTCCAGAGCTCAGAGGACCTCAGACTGGGGCGAAGGTTCACCTTCCAATAGGACAACAATCCTAAGCACACAGCCAAGACAACACAGGAGTGGCTTCGGGACAAGTCTCTTAATGTCCTTGAGTGGTTCAGCCAGAGCCCGGACTTGAACCCGATCGAAAATCTCTGGAGACACCTGAAAATAGCTGTGCAGTGACGCTCCTCATCCAACCTGACAGAGTTTAAGAGGATCTGCAGAGAAGAATGGGAGAAACTCCCCAAACCCAGGTGTGCCATGCTTGTAGCATCCTACCCAAGAAGACTCGAGGCTGTAATTGCTGCCAAAGGTGCTTCAACAAAGTACTGTAAAGGGTCGAAATGCTTGTGTAAATATAAAAATGTAAACCTGTTTTTGCTTTTCAATTATGGGGTATTGTGTGTAGATTGAGGAAAAACAATTTAATCAATGTTAGAATAAGTCTGAAACGTAACAAAATGTGGAAAAAGTCAAGGTGTCTGAATACTTCCCAAAGGCACTGTATGTGGGAACATTTATCATAATCGAGCTGAAAGAGTGTGGATTCTTACGTGGGAAAATACTGTAAAACAGCTCTTAGCAACTGATTGAAGATTCCTCTACTGGCCTCAAATTCAAATCTGGTCCTCGAAGCCAGTTCCTTTGCTTTTTAAAATGATTCCCCTGTAATCAGAGAATGATTTAGACCTGGGACACCACGTGGGTGCAATTAATTATCAGGTAGAACAGGAAACTAGCAGTAGTCTGGCACTTGTTAGTGTAAAACTTGAATAATCCTGCTCTACTGTATGAAACTACTGTATTTTTTATCTGACACACTTATAGCCTAATCCCTAGGATTACATTGACAAATTAAATCATTCAGTCAAAACATGCACATTCAAGTTTCACTCTTTTATCTATTCCTCTGTGTCTGTTCTCTGTTTCTGTTTCTCTGTCGGTCTCTCACTTTCTCTAGCCCTGTTTATATCTGGTTCTAACATGCAACCTTTGTCTTGATCTTATCCACATTCTGATTGTGCCTACATTCATAGACCGGTGTTGACGATTAAAAGACGCATTGCGATTAGATTGTGATCAGATCTTATAAATGTAAACAGACAAGATCAGGTCAAGATCAGGACATCATCAGGACGCATGTTAACTGACGGTTTAAACAGGGCTTCTGTCTCTCTCTCGCTCCTTCCCTCTCTCTATTTGCCCCTCTCATTGATGAACAGGGTCAGTGGTTTGTCACACTGAGAATCCCAATCCCAATCTTGAATTCACTGTAAACTACGTTACCCAATATTACTCACTGTGGGATTAAAAATATAATAATTGAAAACCCACCCAGAAAAAAAACACCTAAATAGCCTGTGTGTCCTAAATGTGTCCTGCAGTTACAGTATTTTATATTCAAACAATGGATTGTTTTAATGAAGAGCTATTCCCATATTCCCCTTTGCATAAACCTCCCTACCTTAATGCTTGTCACACTGTCTGATTATGATCAGAAGTTAATAGTACACTGGGTACAGTTCTAGACATAAAGCTACCATTACACCAGACGTAATCATCAGACACAGTGAAATGTCTGATCTTTACCCAGGCCTACCTATACATCTCTGTAGTCTAATGTGTCTTACTTGATACGTGGTAATACACAGCTGAGCCTGTTGAAAAAGAGGAATTGAACCCTGTTAGAACCCTCTCACACAGCAGACCCAGAGGACTCTACGACTCTCGCACAATGATACCATAGACTTCTGTTTTCCCTTGTAGTCCCAATCACTTACCATCACCCACTGCAACCCAACTGTTTACATTGCAGATAAAGAATGAGGCTTATAGACTGGAGAAGTGAAATTGCACTAAGCACCAAAGTATTGTTGGGTTCTTAACTTCCAATTGGATTTTCCGTGGGTATTTTACCCTGAAGCCTGGAATGATCTGGACGTGAGTATAATTCCTAGAGATAATGGAGGGTAAATCTAACCAGCGCTGATTGGGTCCTGATGGGGTCCAGCAGAAGGTTATTAGGAGGGCTCATTAGTGTACGACTGAAATGAAAGCAGGTCTTAGGTCTGATTCTGGCACTGACTGACTGGCATTTGTCTTCCAACCGGAGTCTTGCACAGTCTACTTTCAAAAGAGGGATTTTTCATTTGGCAGAGAGGGAGAGAGGCTTACTGTCAGCCTTATGGTCAGACAGTTAATTAGCATATATGTGAAGACGGGGGATACCAAGTGAGTGTGTGAATGGGGGAGGGTATTGGCAGGTTGAAAGAGAGTGTGTGTGTGTCCAAAATGGTTTTAATTGTTTAAACTTGGCATATAGGGAAGGAGAGATAATGAGCAATAATCGTCTATAATTGGCAGAGAAATATAATGATTCTAAATGTGTTTATGAGGTAGTTATTGAGGAGATCCTTGCCAGGTAAAGCTTGACTCAATCTTCTCTCCAATTAGTTGCAATTCTATGTACAATACATCTGTCATGCGGAGGTAATGGTAGGCTCCCGTCTACAATCCAACCTACCATGATCCTATATAATGAGTTCTGGATAACATGCACACCCCTTACATCAACAAACCAATGGGAAAACAAGAACAGCTACACAAAACATCAAAGCAATGTATTTCCATTTTATTAATATTATTCATTGTTGCTCAGACACGTGTATATACAAATACAGACCTTTTGATAATTTTTTGTCAGTTTTTCGTTCTTGTTTATATACTGGAAACAAAGCAGGTCGGTCGATACTTCTGCCCCCCAAAGAGGATCAGAGGAGAGGGGGAGAGCAGGGGGTGGGGGCGAGGGGGAGAGCAGGGGGTGGGGTTGTTTCAAGCACAAGAGGAGTACGCTCAATGGGATTTGATGCACACACAAATGAGTGGTTCTCGACACATGGGGAACGAGAGTAGGTGGAAATGTGCCCTACAGTCTGATCTAAGATCAGTCTAGCCAGTGTTTGAGCGTTTCCCTCTAATGGTTTAGGTTGAGCTAGGGAGAGGGTAAGCTGATCCTAGATCTGTGCCAACGGACAACTTCTACCCAGACCAAGTAGTGACTTAGCTAACATATGTCATCTAGCTGCTAGGCTATGGTGAGGCGGGTGGGGGTTCAAATTCCAAAACAGGGAGAGAGTAAAGGCCCCTGGGTAACCTTTGTGCCGCCAGCACCCACTCCATGGTTGGGGAGGATGGCAGGGGGTGTTGAACACAGATGGTTCTGGCCTAAGGCATGGGAAAACCTATTTGTTGCCAAAGAGAGTTTCCGTGTCTCCCAATCAATGCGGCAATAGTAAATGAGACACAAACCCCCACACACGCTGGAGTGCTCGCTCATGCACATTCTTGTGTAAGATGCATTACGAATACACATACACACACATGCACGCAAACTAGTTTGCACAGACAAACCTCTTCCTCACACACAATGATAGAGACTCTCTCTCCCACACATACTGTACACAAACACACTCACACATTAAACAGGGCATGAATAGTCCAAATGGACAGACTACAGCTACTTGGTAGAACAGTATAAAGTTACCAGACGATTGAGTCTCAAAGTTAAAAGGGGAAGAAAACAACAATTATCTCGACTACTAATGAGCGTCTCCCTCTGTAACTCCACCCCCCTCTGTAACGCCACAACAAGCCTGCATTATGTACTGTACATGTCATCTGTTTCTGTAGCCACACAGCTCATCAGCCAGATGACCTCATTTTAATGGGATGCAAAACACACAACATGACAGTGGGGAATAAAAAGGGAGAATCCTACATTTAGCAAAGTTCTAAAGAAAAAAAACAAAGAAAAAAAAACATGTTATCATTTTTTTTTTTTTACATGTTTCGTTAACAAGTCCATGCGCATGCCACATATGAAGCTGGCAAGATCCTTCCATTAAAAAACCAACCAAAAGTCCAGCCATGGCAAAACTCTGGGTTGGCCAACATGCTATCAAACGTTGAAGGCGAAAAAGCACAAACACTGTTAATCTTGTCCACGTCTGTTCTGTTCTCTCTGTCTGTTCTGTATGGATCCTTGTGATGAAGTGGTGACGGTGGCTGTTGATTGATTGGTTGAAACATAGCTATGTAGCAGGTGAGGCCCCCATTGGCTTTAAGTCCAAACAGCCGTACACAGGTACGCACAGGTGCAAAGGTACACACAAGTACTCATGCACAAGTACACACAAGTAAGCACAGATGTGCACAGCTTGTAATTTCTAGGCATTGAAGATCACAGTTCACAATGCACTTTTCATGTGTATAACTCCCAAATATCCAGAGATTCTACTGTGTTCATTGTTTTGTTTTTTAGAAAAGACATACGAATCAAATTAATACTTTAATATCAAACACTATTTACATCAAGAGTTTTTGCTAACAATAATCATCATCATAACAATAATAATAGTTTTAACAATGAAGTGTCTATTTTTTATTTTTTTTTGTCCTCCAGAAAGGTACAAAAACAGTAACTGATCTAACACTAATTGTTATATGGTTGACTACCTCAGGATACACGGTATCCAGTTAACAAGTTGATCCTCATTTCCCAAGTTAACGTGTGTACAGAATAAACCATGGTAATAATAGTAGCAATAATGATAAAGAGTAGTACGGGTAATTATAATAGAATACAATTAAAAGCTGGTCTTCCCAAAAAAAGTGTAGGCTAAAACGTTGTTGATGAAAGGCGGCCATCTTGGATTGAACATGGCGCCCATCCCCTGTGGCGTTCTGGTGAAAATTAGTACCTCATTAAATGGCGTCATCTCCTGTTACTCCCCAAAGATGAGCTGCTATTCTACTGTAATAGCATTGTTACCATAGTATGAAAACAAATACGGCCGAAAGCACACACAACCCTTCAGGAGAAGAATATAGAAGGCAGCCGAGAAAAATCAATAACAGAATAAATCAAAACAAATCAAAACATGCCTTGGGGAGAACAGTAGTACTTTAAGCATATGTGTATATGCCATTTTATCGAGTGTTTTTAAAAAGGTTGTATTGGGTGGTTTTTGTTAGGCACTCCAGTCATATATGCAACTTGTTTCCTCCTTCTCTCCTTATTTCTCTCTCCTTCTCTCCTTATTTCTCTCTCCCCCATCTCCTTCACTCACCAGCCCTCTCTAACTGCAAGGTCACTGACGCTTAAAAAAAACCCAGGGTGAAACGTACACCCAACCCCCCCCCCCCCCCCCCCCCCCCCCCGGAGACCCCCCAGGCCTTCCACCATCTATTTTTAATACCAGAAAAAAACTCCCTTTACTCCACAACATGGGGTCTGCATGCCTGTCATTTTGAACCTCATTAAAGAGTCACTTAAGCCCGTAACAGTAGGAGCGGTAACTAGGCACGCATCTCTCTCTCTCTCTCTCTCTGTGTCTCTCTCTCTCTGTCTCTCTCTGTCTCGCTCCGTCCTCTGAAAGGAAACCTGTGTCAACAGACCTAATTCATGTATCTGAAACAGTGTGTCCATTTTAAATCTCTCCAGCTATGTTAATCTACCATCGGAGCCTGTGTGAGTCTAAGGAAGTTGAATGTCATTATAAAACAGTGCAATGTAGAAATACAGGCGAAACAAAACGTGACCTAAACTGCTCTGCATTCCAACTCGATGTTAAGGGATATTTTCTCTATTAACACACTCATTGCGAGTTGATTAAATTGAATTATGCGGTTGTAAAAATGAATGTGGTCCGGTCAGTGGAGAACAGGCCGTCTGCTATAATGGACTGTACTCTACAGCGTCTGAGCACTATTTGACTAATGGCTGCTGAATCTGTGGTTAGAGTTGAAGTTGTGGTTACGCATGAGTGGTAAAAAATACAGGAGAGCAACACTGTTGATGCCTCCTTTAACGGGTATGCTGAATAGCTCTGCTGAGAGACAATTCCACATGTGAAGTTTTGTAGCATATCTAAGTGAACTAATGATAAGAAATTGTGGGGGAAATATGTAGTTGCGTGGTAGGGGAGTGGTATTTTGAAAAGGGTGAGAGCGGCAGCTTTCTTAGCTGTCGATCCAGACCCTAGAGCTAGAGTCACATTCTTCTCTCCGCCAGTAACACAACCGCTCAACAACACAACATCTCTCCACACTCTGATACATACATGTCTTTGTTGTCACCATAGATGGCATTCAGAACATCAGCAAGAGAAGGCGTAGTGTGTGAGGAACAACTCTCAAATGTTTTTTTTATAACAAACTGAATCTAAACTGCACTCAGTGAGGGTTCAAGCTTCAAGTTAAGAGTCTTGTTATTATTGACAATGCATCATCTGGCACAAAGGAGCAATTACAGATGAAGTCAATGAATGAAGCACCAAATTACCTGCATGTTTTGCCACTCTTAAATGAAGTAATCGTTCAAATAATTGATATTGTATTCTAGCGACGGTCCACAAAAGTGTTGAACGAAAGTGTTTGATTTGTATTTTATTTTGTGTGCCATGGCAACATTTTCTTGACTGTACCAGGCCATTCTCTACACACACAAGGACGGTAAAATGACAGCAAACCTTCATCAAAGAGGCCAAGGGGACTCGGCAATAGTTCAACCGACTCAGCTCACACATTCCCATACCCTCCTACTAAACATGTTCTGCACTGTATCTCAACTGATA